>NC_045956.1:176626113-177826113 GCF_010909765.2 Amblyraja radiata
TAGTTAATCCTTGCATGGACATTTATGATCTCTCGCTGTTAGCTTTCAAATGGTTTCCAGACTTTCCCTCCAGGAGCCCATTCTGACTAATAACGATTCTTTGATTTGAAATGTAGTTTCTGATGTTAATGGTGAACCTTTGGCCTATCTGCCAGCCAGAAAAGGCATAAAAATGCTGGACGAACTCAGCAGTTCTCAAAGATGTTCCTTTACATAGAAACATAGAAAATAGGTGCAGGAGTAGGCCATTCGGCCCTTCGAGCCTGCACCGCCATTCAATATGATCATGGCTGATCATCCAACTCAGTATCCTGTACCTGCATCTCTCCATACCCCCTGATCCCTTTAGCCACAAGGGCCACATCTAACTCCCTCTTAAATATAGCCAATGAACTGGCCTCAACTACCTTCTGTGGCAGAGAATTCCACAGATTCACCACTCTCTGTGTGAAAAATGTTTTCCTCATCAGTCCTAAAAGATTTCCCCTTTATCCTTAAACTGTGACCCCTTGTTCTGGACTTCCCCAACATCGGGAACAATCTTCCTGCATCTAGCCTGTCCAACCCCTTAAGAATTTTGTAAGTTTCTATAAGATCTTTAAGAAGGAGATGAGCAGAAACGCCTTCAGTCAGAGGGTGGTGACTCTGGAATTCATTGGAGGCCATCAGTGGATATTTTTAAGGCAGAGATAGGCATATTCTGTGTTTAGGTTATGGGGAGAAGGCAGGAAAATGGGGTTAGGAGGGAAAGAGATCAGCCATGATTGAATGGCGGAGTAGATTTGAAGGTGCGAATGGCCTGATTCTACTCCTATTCCTTATGACCCTATGACCATATGACATTTCCATTGACAGCGCCAAGTTCCTCTGTCCTCCTGTCTTCCTCCATGGTAAAAACAGAGGAGAAATACTCACAGAGGACCTCACTCTATGACTCTACGACTCAATACCCCTCTAAACCTTGGGCCCTATAACTGAGGAAGGATGAGCTGGCGCTGGAGAGGGCCCAGAGGAGGTTTACGAGAATGATCCCAAGAATGAGTAGGTTAACCTATGAGCTGGTTTGACGGCACTGGGCCTGTACTCGCTAGAGTTTAGAAGAATGGGGGGGGGGGAGGACCTCTTTGAAACTTAGCGAATAGTGAAAGGCCTGGATAGAGTGGATGTGGAGAGGATGTTCCCACTAGTGGGAGAGTCTAGGACAAGAGGCCACAGCCTCAGAATTAAAGGTTGTTACTTTAGAATGGAGATGAGGAATTTCTTTAGTCAGAGGGTGGTGAATAGAAACATAGAAACATAGAAAATATGTGCAGGAGTAGGCCATTCGGCCCTTCGAGCCTGCACCGTCATTCAATATGATCATGGCTGATCATCCAACTCAGTATCCTGTACCTGCCTTCTCCCCATACCCCCTGATCCCTTTAGCCACAAGGGCCACATCTAACTCCCTCTTAAATATAGCCAACGAACTGGCCTCAACTACCTTCTGTGGCAGAGAATTCCAGAGATTCACCACTCTCTGTGTGAAAAATATTTTCCTCATCTCGGTCCTAAAAGATTTCCCCCTTATCCTTAAACTGTGACCCCTTGTTCTGGACTTCCCCAACATCGGAAAGAATCTTCCTGCATCTAGCCTGTCCAACCCCTTAATAATTTTGTAAGTTTCTATAAGATCCCCCCTCAATCTTCTAAATTCTAGCGAGTACAAGCCGAGTCTATCCAGTCTTTCTTCATATGAAAGTCCTGACATCCCAGGAATCAGTCTGGTGAACCTTCTCTGTACTCCCTCTATGGCAATCTGTGGAATTCATTGGCACAGAGGGCTGTGGAGGCCAAGTCAGTGGATATTTTTAAGACAGAGATTGAAAGATACATGATTATAGACAATAGACAATAGGTGCAGGAGTAGGCCATTCGGCCGTTCGAGCCAGCACCACCATTCACTGTGATCACGGCTGATCATCCACAATCAGTACCTCGTTCCTGCCTTCTCCCCATATCCCCTGACTCCGCTATCTTTAAGAGCCCTATCTAGTTCTCTCTTGGAAGTATCCAGAGAACCGGCCTCCACCGCCCTCTGAGGCAGAGAATTCTACAGACTCACAACTTTCTGAGTGAAAAAGTGTTTCCTCATCTCCGTTCTAAATGGCTTACCCCTTATTCTTAATAAGTGGCCCCTGGTTCTGGAACATCGGGAACATGTTTCCTGCCTCTACTGTGTCCAAACCCTTAATAATCTTATATGTTTCAAAAAGATATCCTCTCATCCTTCTAAACTCCAGAGTGTACAAGCCCAGCCGCTTCCATTCTGTCAGCATGTGACAGTCCCGCCATCCCGGGAATTAACTTTGTAAACCTACGCTGCACTCCCTCAATAGCAAGAATGTCCTTCCTCAAATTAGTGGACCAAAACTGCACACAATATTCCAGGTGTGGTCTCACTAGGGCCCTGCACAACTGCAGGAGGACCTCTTTGCTCCTATACTCAATTCCTCTTGTTATGAAGGCCAACATGCCACTCCCTCTCTTCACTGCCTGCTGTACCTGCATGATTACTTTAATTGACTGATGAACAAGGACCCCCAGATCCCGTTGTACTTCCCCTTTTCCCAACTTGACATCATTTAGATAATGTTTAAGAAGGAACTGCAGGTTTCGACCTGAAACAATGCCTATTTATTTCGCTCCATAGATGCTGCCTCACCCGCTGAGTTTCTCCAGCATTTTTGTCTACCTACCATTTAGATAATAATCTGCCTTCCTGTTTTTGCGACCAAAGTGGATAACCTCACATTTATCCACATTAAACTGCATCTGCCAAGCATCTGCCCACTCACCCAACCAACCAGCTCAAGTCACCCTGCATTCTCATAGCATCCTCCTCACAGTTCACACTGCCACCCAGCTTTGTATCATCTGCAAATTTGCTAATGTTACTTTCAATCCCTTCTTCTAAATCATTGATGTATATTGTAAATAGCTGCGGTCCCAGCACTGAGCCTTGCAGTACCCCACTAGTCACTGCCTGCCATTCTGAAAGGGACCCCTTAATCCCTACTCTTTGTTTCCTGTCTGCCAACCAAATTTCTATCCATGTCAGCACTCTACCCTCAATACCATGTGCTCTAATTTTACCCACTAATCCCCTATGTGGGACCTTATCAAATGCTTTCTGAAAGTCCACGTACACTACATCTACTGGCTCTCCCGTGTCCATTTTCCTAGTTACGTTCTCAAAGAATTCCAGAAGATTAGTCAAGCATGATTTCTCCTTCGTAAATCCATGCTGACTCGGACCGATCCTGTTACTGCTATCCAAATGTGCCGCTATTTCATCTTTTATGATTGTCTCCAACATCTTCCCCACCACCGATGTCAGGCTAACTGGTCTATAACAGGTGTCAGGAGATGTGAGAGAAGGCAGGAAATAAATGGGTCGACTGGGCTTGTATTTGCTGGAATTTAGAAGGATGAGAGGTTATCTTATAGAAACATATAAAATTCTTAAGGGATTGGACAGGGTAGATGCAGGAAAAATATTCGCCACATCGGGGGAGTCCAGAGCCATGGGTCATAGTTTAAGAATAAGGGGTTGGCCATTTAGGACTGAGTTGAGGAAAATCTTTTTCACCCAGAGAATTATGAATCTGTGGATTTCTCTGCCACAGAAGGCTGTGGTGGCCAATTTAACTGGATGTATTCAAGAGACTATTAGATATTCCTCTTAGGGCTAACAGAATATGGGGAGAAAGCAGGAGCAGGGACTGATTCTGGATGATCAGCCATGATCATATTGAATGGCAGTGCTGGCTCGAAGGGCCGAATGGCCTACTCCTGCACCTATTTTCGATGTTTCTAGAATGGGGTTCAGAGGGTAAGATAGATCAACCATGATTGAATGGTGAGTAAATTTGATGGGCAGAATGGCCGAATTCTGCTCCTATCACTTATGAACATGAACCCTTTGTGTGTAAAAGTTGCCCCCTCAGATTCCCATTAAACCTTTCTCCTCTCTCCTACGTCATCTATGATCTATGCTATTCCACACGCTACGGGCAATTCACAGAGGCCAATTAACCTGCAAACCTGCACATCTTTGGGATGTGGGAGGAAACCGGAGCACCTGAAGGAAACCCATGTGGTCACAGTGGGAACGTGCTAACTCCACACAGACAACACCCGACATCAGGATCGAACTGCATTTGACCCATATCCCTCTAAACCATTCCTATCCATGTTCCTGCCCAAATGTCTTTTAAATGTTAATAGACAATAGACAATTGGTGCAGGAATAGGCCATCCGGCCCTTCGAGCCAGCACCGCCATTCAATGTGATCATGGCTGATCATCCCCAATCAGTACCCCGTTCCTGCCTTCCCCCCATATCCCCTGACTCCGCTATCTTTAAGAGCCCTATCTAGCTCTCTCTTGAAAGTATCCAGAGAACCTGCCTCCACCGCCCTCTAAGGCAGAGAATTCCACAGAGAATTCCACAGTTAAATAGTCCCTACCACAACCAATTTCTCTGGGAGCTCATTCCACACACCCACCGCCTGTGTAAAAAAGGTGCCCCTCATGTTCCTATTAAATCTTTTCCCTCTCATTTGCAGGAAGATGAATATCCTTTCATTTATCATTTTCTGCTGGAATCTAAGCAGCAGCATTTATATCATCAGTCCCATTCCGCCTCATAGATAGAACCAGTTTCTGTTGAAGGATTTCATCGATACAGAATAAATGACTTTCTGTGAGAATCTGGCTCCTTCATCTGACGATGGTGACAACGCTTCGTACAATGAAATCAGCTATAGCATTTTAGCATTGGACATTAGAAAGGAGATGAGAAGGAATGTCTTTGGTCAGAGGGTGGTGAATCTGTGGAATTCATTGCCACAGATGGGTGTGGAGGCCAAGTCAATGGATATTTTTAAGGTGGAGATTGACAGATTTTTGATTATTACGGGTGTCAGGGGTTATGGGGCGAAGGCAGGAGAATGGGGATGAGAAGGAAAGATGGGTCAGCCATGATTGAATGGCGGAGTAGACTTGATGGGCCAAATGGCCTTATTCTGCTCCAAGAACTTATGAACTTATGAAGATAAATATAGAAAGAAAATATAATTCAAAAAAATCTGCCCTTGCTGGAAATACGAAATGTAGAAAATGATGAAAACACTCAGCTGGCCAGGCAGCTTCTGTGGAGAGGGAAGCAATTGCCAGTTCTGAATGAGGACTATCATGAACGAAGGCCGAAGTGGATCCATCACTGGTACTGTGGTGTTTGGATTACCTTTCCCTCAGACCACAGTACGTGCGCCTACAGAACAATGTCTCAAGCACCATCTTGAGCAGCACAGGGGCTCCACAAGGAACTGTGCTGGCTCCATTCCTGTTTACCATCTACACCGCGGATCTCCAATATAACACCAACAGCTGCTTTTTGCAGAAATTTTCGGATGACACAGCTGTTGTCGGCCTCATCAAAAGGGGCAATGAGGAGGAGTATAGAGACATAATAAGCAACTTTGTGGAGTGGAGTGCACACAATAACCTCCATCTTAACACCACAAAAACCAAGGAGATAGTTGTGGACTTCAGGAGGGGGAGGAGGAGGACTCAAGCAACACCAATCACCATTAAGGGCACTGAGGTGGAGGTGGTCGCCAACCACAGGTACCTTGGTGTGCAGCTTGACAGTGAGCTGGACTGGAAGAGTCATATGGAGGCGGTGTACAGGAAGGGACAAAGTCGACTGTATTTTTTAAGGAGGCTGAGGTCATTTAACATCAGCCAACCCCTGCTGTGCAGTGTCTACCATTCAGTGGTGGCCAGTGCTCTGTTTTTTGCTGTGGCCTGTTGGGGAGATGGCGCCCGCATAGCGGACAAAAACAGACTGGACAAGCTGATCAGGAAGGCCGGCTCAGTGGTCGGGGCTGAGCAACGAACGGTCCAGCAGGTGGCAGAGGCCAGAACTCTGAACAAACTGGGTTCAATAATGACCAACCCCACTCACCCACTCCATGCCCTGAAGGTGATCAAGAGCAGCATCTTCAGTCAGAGACTGATTGCACCAATGTGCAAAACTGAGAGACATAGGAAGTCTTGTATACCAGCTGCTATAAGATTATATAATGCGCATAAATAACAGCACTTTTTTTCATTCATTGTATTTTAACTTGTATTTTAACTTGTTAAGTATGGAAGCTATTTGAGGAAATGTGTGGTGTTATGTCTGTCTTGAAGCTGTCGTGGCACTGTAATTTCCTGTAAAGGATTATTAAAGGTATAATCAATCAATGGTCGCCGCATTACGAGAATGATTACGAATATATATTGGAGAGGGTGCAGAAGAGGTTTACCAGAATGCTGCCTGGATTAGAGGATATTAGATACAGTTTGAGGAGATGTGAAGGAAAGAATTGCAGATGCTGGTTTAAACCGAAGATAGAAACATAGATAGAAACATAGAAAATAGGTGCAGGAGTAGGCCATTCAGCCCTTCGAGCCTGCACCGCCATTCGATATGATCATGGCTGATCATCCAACTCAATATCCTGTACCTGCCTTCTCCCCATACCCCCTGATCCCTTTAGCCACAAGGGCCACATCTAACTCCCTCTTAAATATAGCCAATGAACTGGCCTCAACTACCCTCTGTGGCAGAGAGTTCCAGAGATTCACCACTCTCTGTGTGAAAAATGTTTTTCTCATCTCGGTCCTAAAGGATTTCCCCTCTATCCTCAAACTGTGACCCCTTGTTCTGGACTTCCCCAATATCGGGAACAATCTTCCTGCATCTAGCCTGTCCAACCCCTTAAGAATTTTGTACGTTTCTATAAGATCCCCCCTCAATCTCCTAAATTCTAGCGAGTACAAGCCGAGTCTATCCAGTCTTTCTTCATATGAAAGTCCTGACATCCCAGGAATCAGTCTGGTGAACCTTCTCTGTACTCCCTCTATGGCAAGATAGACACAAAATGCCAGAGTAACATGGAGAGAAGTGAATGGGTGACGTTTCGGGTCGAGACCCTTCTTCAGAGAATGGAGCAGACTCAATGGGCTGAATGGCCTAATGGTGCTCCTAGGTCTATTGATCAGATGATCATAATCCAGCAGCTAATTGCCACACAGTACATGACTATTCAAGGATTCTGGTTCAATAACTTAAGAGACTGAAACAGAATTTATACAGAATCTATTTTCAGGAGATGAAGATGATGGAATACTTTAAAAAAAAAAAAGGCTATGCTGTCACTTGAAAAAAGATAGTAAATGGGTGATGTAGAACATAAAACATAAAATGGTGCAGCAACAGACCATTGTCCCCAGTGTTTGTGCCAAACATGATGCCAGGTTAAACTGATTTAATGATCCTGTACATGATCCACGTCCCTCTATTACCTGCACTTCCATGTGCTAATCTAAAAGCCTCTTAAACGCCACTATCATACCTGCCTCCACCGTCACCCCTGACAATGCACTCCAGGCCCCCACCACCCAGTGTAAAATAAAACCTGCCCCGCACATATCCATTAAACTTGCAGGCACAGAAGTAATCTACATCAACAGTATTTCAGCGAGGGAGTGATCAATTTCTGGACCAGAATCCATGAGTAATTGCCGGAAATAGTCGCTATTAATTCATACAAAAACAAGCAGTATAGATTTCTTCCTGAAAATCATATTTTCGGACGCAATATGTGAGTAACCCGAGATATAACCTGCTGATAAAGGAATCTCCCCTGACTCTCGGTCTGAAACATAGAAACATAGAAAATAGGTGCAGGAGTAGGCCATTCGGCCCTTCGAGCCTGCACCGCCATTCAATATGATCATGGCTGATCATCCAACTCAGTATCCTGTACCTGCCTTCTCTCCATACCCCCTGATCCCTTTAGCCACAAGGGCCACATCTAACTCCCTCTTAAATATAGCCAATGAACTGGCCTCAACTACCTTCTGTGGCAGAGAATTCCACAGATTCACCACTCTCTGTGTTTCTCTTTGGGTTTCTCTTTGTACCCATCTACATCACATTTCCCTCTCCCCCGACTATCAGTCTGACGAAGGGTCTCGGCCCGAAACGTCACCCATACCTTCTCTCCAGTGATGCTGCCTGTCCCGCTGAGTTACTCCGGTTTTTTTGTGTCTATCTTCGATAAGAGAATTATTCGTGGGAGGAAATATTTGCACATCATGGTTTACCTTGAGTCCAGAACCAGGGGTCACAGTTTAAGAATAAGGGGTCGGCCATTTAGGACTGAGATGAGGAAATAAAATTTTGCCCAGAGAGTTGTGAATCTGTGGAATTCTCTGCAACAGAAGTCAGTGGAGGCTAATTCACTGGATGGTTTCAAGGGAGAGTTAGATTTAGCTCCGAGGGCTAACAGAATCAATGGATATGGGGAAAAAGCAGGAACGGGGGTACTGATTTTGGATGATCAGCCACGATCATATTGAATGGCGGTGCTGGCTCGAAGTGCCAAATGGTCTACTCTTGCACCTATTTTCTATGTTTTCGTGAAATTTGCCTGGATCAGCTGCAGACTAATAGTGAGTTGGACACAAAATGCTGGAGTAACTCAGCGGGTCAGGCAGCATCTCTGGAGAAAAGGAATAGGTGACCTGTCGGGTCGAAACCCTTCTTCAGACTGAGAGTCAGGGGAGAGAGAAATTAGCGATGTGGAAATGTACAAAGAACAAATGAATGAAAGTTTTAGGAGCAGAATTAGGCCATTCGGCACCTCGTCTGCTCAAATCGTGGCTGATCTATCTCTCCCTCTCAACCCCATTCTCCTGCCTTCGCCGCATATCCCCTGACACACGTACTAATCAAGAATCTGTCGATCTCTGCCTTGAAAATATCCATTGACTGGACCTCCACAGCCGTCTGTGGCAGTGAATTCCACAGTATGGTCTGAAAAGAACAAATCAAAGCCAGCCAGATGATCAAGCAAAGATGGAGCCCACAATGGTTCATTGTTGGCTGTGGAGAAGGTGATAATGAGTGGATACAAACCGTAAAACCAAGCTGGAGGACAGTGAAACTAGTACGATGACTAGGGTGGGGGATGAACAGAGAGAGAGGGGATGCAAGGGTTACTTGAAGTTAGAGAAGTCAATGTTCATACCGCTGGGGTGTTACCCAAGCTACCCAAGCGATATATGAGGTGTTGTTCCTCCAATTTGCGCTGAACCAGAAAGGTCAGTGTGGGAATGGGAGGGGGAGTTAAAGTGTTTGGCAAACGGGAGATTGCATAGGCCGAGGCGGACTGAGCGAAGGTGTTCAGTGAAACGATCTCCCGAGATCAGCAAAGTTGTTGAGAGACTGAACTATACAAATACTAATGCTAATACTTCACTAATTAAGGAACTGATGGGTGACTGGCAGGAATGGCCACCCTGAGACAGGCAGATAGAAGAAGTGAGTTACTTAAAGTTGGAGAATTCCACTTTTGCAGTAACTCAGCACAGTGGCACAGCCATAGAACGGCATGATTAGCAAGTTTGCAGATGACACTATAGTGGGTGGTGTTGTAGATACCTTCCGGAGGTGGCGCTGAGAAGCCGAGGTGGGAGCCTCGCGAGTCGGAGGTGGACCCTCACGGCTCAACGAAGCCCGCGGCCATCGGTTCCACGGAGGCGTCAGGAGAGGACCCGGCGGCGATAGTGGATGAGGTCGGCGCGGCGGTCGATGATGGCGTCGACCGACGGACGGGGACGAACACGTGGAAGTGAGGACGCCACTACCGAGGGAAGGAACAAAGGAGGACCCGGCGCGGGGGGGACCACCGTGAGGGAGGCGGGAGAACAATGGACAATGGGGTCTGGCGTGGGGGGGACCACCATGAGGGAGAGGGGAGAACAATGGACAATGGGGTCTGGCGTGGCGGGACCACCATGAGGGAGAGGGGAGAACAATGGACAATGGGGTCTGGCGTGGCGGGACCACCATGAGGGAGAGGGGAGAGCGGGGAAGAACAAAGGGGGACCTGGAGTGGAGGGACTTTGTCGATTTGTAAGCACCCTTTATGGACGACTATGCAAGCAAAGACTTTCACTGTGAGTTGTGACAATAATGTATTCAATTCAATTCAATTTAATTCAAGATAGTGACGATGGCTGTCATAAATTGCAGCAGGATCCCGGTTAGCCAGGTGGGCTGAGGAATGGTTAGAGTTATACAGAGTCATAGAGTGATACAGTATGGAAACAGGCCCTTCGGCCCAACTCGCCCACATCGGCCAACATGTCCCAGCTACAATAATCCCACGCCTGCATTTGGCCCATATCCCTCCAAACCTGTCCTATCCATGTACCTGTCTGACTGTTTCTTAAACAGCTTGTTCCATACACCCACTGCCCTATAGGTGAAAAAGTGATCCCTCAGATTCCAATTAAATCTTTTCCCCTTCACCTTAAACCGATGTCCTTAATTCCCCTACTCTGGGCAAGAGACTCTGTGCATCTACCCGATCTATTCCTCTCATGATTTTGTCTTTTCTATAAGATCACCCCTCATACTCCTGCACTCCAAGGAGTAGAGTCCCAGCCTACTCAACCTCCCCCTACAGCTCAGACTGCCTAGCCCCAGCAACATCCTCGTTAATCCTCCCTGCACTCTTTCCTGCTTGACAACATCTTTCCTCCCACACGGTGCCCAGGTGGATGTTGTTTAGTATTAGTATTAGTATTGGTATTTACCTTAATGTCATTTTAACTGAGTACTTACATACACAGAAGAAATGAAAAAATTGTTTCTCAATCAGTTTAATAGACAAAAGTGTGAGGTGTTGCATTTTGGGAAGTCTAATATGGGCAGGACCTACACGGTGAACGATAGGCCTCTGGGGAGTGTTGTATAGCAGAGGGATCATGGAGTGCAGGTACATGGTTCCTTGAAAGTAGCGGCTCAGGTAGATAGGGTGGTCAAGATTGCTTTCGGCACATTGGCCTTCATCAGTCAGAGAATTGAGCATAGAGGTTGGGAGGTCATGTTGCAGTTTACAAGACATTGTTGAGGCCACATTTAGAGTATTGTGTTCAGTTTTGATCATCCTGGTGTGGGAAAGATATGGTTGACCAATTTCTCTCCTGGGATAAATAAAGTTCTATCATATCGTATCGTAAGCTGGAACGTATGCAGAAAATGTTGAATTTGGAAGGATTGTTGCCAGGACTTGAGGACCTGAGCTAGAGGGAGAGGTTCAGCAGGCTTGGAGCGTAGGAGGATGAGCAGTGATATTATAGAGGTGTCAAAAATCATGAGAGGAATAGATACGGTAAATGCACAAAGCCTTTTGCTCAGCGTAAGGGAATCGAAAACCAGAGGACACTGAATTTTACCCACAATAAGGGAATTGAGAGCAAGATATCATAGGTTTATGGTGAGGGGGGAAAGATTTAATAGGAACTTGAGAGGCAACCGTTTTACACAAAGGGTGGGAGGTATATGGAATGAGCTGCTGGAGAAGGTAGTTAAGGCAGAATGCTATCACAACATTTAAAAAGCATTAGGACATTCACATGGATAGACAATAGGCAATAGGTGCAGGAGTAGGCCATTCGGCCTTTCGAGCCAGCACCGAGCCAAGATGGGTTTAGAAAGATATGGGCCAAACGCAGGCACGTAGAACTAGTGTAGATGTGGTATGTTGGACGGCGTGGACAAGTTTGGCTGAAGGGCCTGTTTCCACGCTGCATAACTATGACTCCAGGCTTACAGCGCCAGAGACTCGGATCCGATCCCGACTACGGGTGCTGTCTGCAGGGAATTTGTACGTTCAGGCTGTGACTGCGTGGGTTTTCTCCGGGTGCTCCGGTTTCTTCCCACATTCCAAAGACGTGCAGGTTTGTAGGTTAATTGGCTTCCGTAAATTGTCCCCATCGTGTGTGGGGGGGTGGGGAAGTGGAATAACATACAACGAGTATGAAAGGATGATCAATGGTCAACATGGACTAGGTGGGCCGAAGGGCCTGTTTTCACATTGTGCCTCTAAACTAAAGTAAACTCAACTAAAAGCAGTTTAAGTGATTGTTAATGAAAACCGCCTTGTAATTACTCATTTACTGGGACGACAGATGGCACAATGGGCTAAGTGTTCGGCTGGCAACCGGAAGGTAGCCGGTTCGAATCCCGCTTGGAGTGCATACTGTCGTTGTGTCCTTGGGCAAGACACTTCACCCACCTTTGCCTGTGTGTGTGGATGTAATTATGTGAAGCACTTTGGGGTCAATGCAAGTTGACTAAAAATGTGCTATATAAATAAAGAAATTTAATTTAATTTAATTTAATTTATTAATTGAAATTAAAATTCTCCAATTTACATGGAGGAATTCAACCCAGAACAATAATGCAGGCCTGCCCATTAACTTCAGAGTGATTTGACCATAATTTGAGACACAAGAAACTGCAGATGCTGTAATCTAGATTAAACCTCCAAAGTGCTGGAGGAACTCAGCGGGTCAGGCAGCATCTGGGGAAGGAATGGACAGATGGCGCTCTGGGTCGGGATCCTTCTTCTGAGTTTGTCTGAAGAAGGATGGCCGCACATCGCCAGAGACACGTTCGGCTCACTGAGTCCATGCTGACCCACACTCCAGCACTATCCTATACACCAGAGACAATTTACAATTTTTACCGAAGCCAATTAGCCTGCAAACCTGTACGTCTTTGGTGCGGGCGAGGAAACCGGAGTTACGAGGATGTTGCCAGCACTAGAGGGTCTGAGCTATAGGGAGAGATTGAGTAGGCTGGGTCTCTATTCCATGGAGCGCAGGAGGATGAGGGGAGATCTTATAGAGGTGTATAAAATCAAGAGAGGAACAGATCAGGTAGATGCACAGAGTATCTTGTCCAGAGTGGGGGAATCGAGGATCAGAGGATGTAGGTTTAAGGTGAAGGGGAAAAGATTTTGTAGGAGGGGTAACTTTTTCACACATGGTGGGTGTATGGAACACGCTGCCAGAGGAGGTGGTTGAGGCTGCGGCTATCCCATCGTTTAAGAAGCAGGTACATAGACAGGACAGGTTTAGAGGGATAGTGACCAAAGTTCAAAGCTCAAATTTATTTGGTCACATACACCTAGGTGTAGTGAAATTCTTTTTACCATGCAGCACATAAAAAAAGAGAATACAACATAACAGTAATAGATAATTTCAACATCAAAACATCCCCCCACAATGGTTCCCATTGTGGGGAAAGGCACAAAGTCCAGTCCCATCCCCATGTCCACCCATAGTCGGGCCTCCTTACTCGAGACCGACAGGGCCGCGCCGAATGGAGCTCAACTGGCGATCTCATCAAGAGATCCCTGGCTTCCGATGGAAAGTTCAGCGCCGCCGCCCGCAGCCGCTCCACAGGCCCGCAGCTCCGCAACGGACCCAGCTCCAGTTACCGGAGTTTCAGCGAAGTCCAGCGCTGCACCGCCATCCTCCGACCCGCAGCTCCGCCGCCGCCGATGCCGAGCCGGTACCGCCGCCGCCGCTGAGCCGGTGCCGCCACCGCCGCCGATGCCGAAGCTCCAGGCGGTCCCCTCAGGAGACGCCGCTCCAGGCCCGCTGGTAGGCCGCTGGGACGGGTCGAAGCGCAGCCCGGAGAAAAGCTGCATCTCCGACCAGGTAAGGACCCTGAAAATTAGTTTCCCCCTTCCCCCCCCTCCCCCACACATAAAAAGCTAGAACTCCTCACCAAAACACTAAACTAACTAAAAATAAGAAAAAGAGACGAAAAAAAACAGACAGCTGCAGGCTGCAGACCATGCATAGGCGGGTGGGATTGGTGTAGCTGGGACATGTTGGCCGGTGTGGGCAAGTTGGGCCAAAGGGCCTGCTTCCACACTGTATCACTCTATGGCTCTATGACCTGGAGAACATCCAAGCAGTCCAAACTCCGTGCCCACAGCGGCCGTAGGCAGGATCGAACCCGTGTCCTTGGCGCTGTAAGGCAGCAACTTTAGGACGGCACGGCGCGCAGTGGTAGAGTTGCTGCCTTACAGCAAATGCAGCGCCGGAGACCCGGGTTTGATCCCGAATGCAGGTGCTGTCTGTACGAAGTTTGTCCGTTCTCCCCGTTGGTTTTCTCCCAGATCTTCAGTTTCCTCCCACACTCCACAGACGTACAGGTTTGTAGGTTAATTGGCTTGGTGTAAATATGAAAATTGTCCCTGGTGGGTGTAGGATGGTGTTAATGTGCCGGGATCGCTGGTGGGCGCGGACCCGGCGGCCCGAAAGGGCCTGTTTCCACGCTGTATCTCTAAACTAAACTGAACTAAAGTCTACCGCTGCGCCACCTGAGTGATCCCGACATTTTCTCTCCTTTTCATGTAAGCTGGTGTCTGTCGGGAGTGCTACACCGCTTGAAGAGGCAGATCAAGTAGAACAACTTTTACACTGAGAGCTACAGGAATGGTTTGCCACGGGGCATCTCAAAACCAAGGCTTCTTTCCTTTAAAAGCTAATAAATTTCCTGAGTGTACATGTATAATATTACAGGGCAGCAATTACCTTAAAAGAGCAATGATAGAAAGCCCTTTATAACATAGATAAAGGTGTCTCTAGAGCTCCTTCAGAGTGTTCTGCATCTCCACCTTAGGCCATCAGTGCGTTATAATAGTTGACATAAGGTCAATTTAATACTCTGTCTCAGAAACATTGAAATTCTAATGTTCTCAAAGGCCAGTGAAATTTATTCTTCCTTCTCTATTAAAGGGCCAGCGTACAGGAGCAAGAATAGTCCAGTCAAAACCATTGCTGTCACATCTTTTATTCCAATTCCATTGAGATCCTTGGCTAATGAAAATCTATTGATCTAAGATCTTGAAAGCTTCTTTGGCTCCCAACATCAATAGTCTTTTGAGGCCATGAATTACACTGTTTACTGTCTATTTATATTCCTCCCAAGTGGCCTGACCTTAGCAGTAACTCATATCCCATCATTCTTGTTTCCCTGACGTGCATACATGGTTTCTTCACATCATAGATACATAGAAAATAGGTGCAGGAGTAGGCCATTCGGCCCTTCGAGCCTGCACTGCCATTCGATATGATCATGGCTGATCATCCAACTCAGTATCCCATCCCTGCCTTCTCTCCATACCACCTGATCCCTTTAGCCACAAGGGCCACATTTAACTCCCTCTTAAATATAGCCAATGAACTGGCCTCAACTACCCTCTGTGGCAGAGAGTTCCAGAGATTCACCACTCTCTGTGTGAAAAATGTTTTTCTCATCTCGGTTTTAAAGGATTTCCCCCTTATCCTTAAGCTGTATCATAGAAACAAAGATAATAGGTGCAGGAGTAGGCCATTCGGCCCTTGGAGCCAGCACGGCTATTCGATATGATCATGGCTGATCATCCAAAATCAGTACACCGTTCCTGCTTTCTCCCCATATCCCGTGATTCCGTTAGCCCTAAGAGCAATATCTAACGCTCTCATATGCAACCAGTGAATTGGCCTCCACTGCCTTCTGTGGCAGAGAATTCCTCAGGTTCCCAAGTCTCTGGGTGAAAAGGTTTTTCCTCATCTCAGTCCTAAATCTCCTACTCCTTATTTCTAAATCGTGATCCCTGGTTCTGGACTCCCCAAGACGTGCAGCAGGCCTGCCAACATTGGGTGAGATTTGGGAGTGAGAAATTGTGAGAGACCAAGCCCGAGGGAGCGTAGCGACCGGGGGGGGGGGGGGGGGGGGGGGGGTTGTTTGCATTTTTCAGCTTGAAATTGTGCAATCTGGTGCATGCTGTAGCAAATCTTTTAATTTACACTTGAATGCAATATTTATGCTTTAAATTGGATCAGCTATGAACAAGGTTAGGCTAAATTACATTCCTATTTACATTCCACAGTAGAGCCAGGCTCTGATCAACAGGTGCAGCACATGAATGATCTTACTGTATTCATGTATGGAAATCAGATTATAATCAAGCACTTGGCCCATAGTGACCAACCTGGGTCTCACTGCACACCTGATCCTACTCCTGACCCTGATTCCAGTTGCATACCTTCTCTCATTCCTGACCCTGAGTAGAGCCTTACACCTGGCCCCCTATTCTACCCTGATCATAGCTGCTTACCTGCTTAGGTTCCCAGTGCTGAATACTCACATTGTCCCCGCTTTGACTGCACACCTAGTATTATTCCAGACCTTGACTCTGGATGCACACTTGGCCTTGCTCCTAGCCCCTCTGCACTGAGGCCCACACATAAAGCCCCATATCTGACCCCCTGGACAAACCTATTACGTTCAAGTCCACAGGTGCTTATCTAATGCGGTAATCTTTTATGGGACACTTCACAGACCAAATTTGCTACATCCATTAGCTTCCTTGTTATTGAACATGCTAGTTACTGTGGGTCGGGTGGAGCAGAGGTTTGGGACAATGTCCATCCCTTCACAGTGATGTGATGGACGCGGGGTTCTGGACCAATCGCTGACAGGTCCCGCCCCCCGGCAACGTCATGTCCGTTATTGGACTTTTCTGTTGAGCGGCAGTCGGACCGTTGACCTGTAGGCGATGCCGCCTTTCGGGTAGGTGGCGTTTCGACAGAGCAGCCATTCAGTAAGTTTGCTTTTAGGTGACGCAGCTTTTCGGTTCGTTGGCTTTTAGGCGACCCGCCCTTTCGGTTAGTTTGCATTTAGGCATCCCATCCTCTCGGTTAGTAGGCGTTATTATTTATCTTTTGCTTCACAGCACCCAGCAAACCGACAAAGTACTTTGTCGGTTTGCTGGGTGCTGTGAAGCAAAAGAGCCAAATTAATATTGTGGTTCAGAATTTAACTTTGAACATAGAACAGTACAGCATAGGTAGACAAAAGTGTTGGAGAAACTCAGCGGGTGCAGCAGCATCTATGGAGCGAAGGAAATAGGCTATGTTTCGGGCCAAAACCCTTCTTCAGACTGATTTAGGGTGGGAGGGGGGGGGGGGGGGGCGGGGAGAAGAAAGGAAAAAGGAAGAGGAGGAGCCCGAGGGCTGAGGGAGAGCTGAGAAGCGGAGGAGACAGCAAGGGCTACCGGAAATTGGAGAATTCAATGTTTATGCCGCTAGGGTGCAGACTGCCCAAGCAGAATATGAGGTGCTGCTCCTCCAGTTTCCGGTGGTGCTCACTCTGGCCATGGAGGAGGCCCAGGACAGGAAGGTCGGATTCGGAATGGGAGGGGGAGTTGAAGTGCTGAGCCACCGGGAGATCAGGTTGGTTAAGGCAGACCGAGCGGAGGTGTTCGGCGAAACGGTGGGGTCACGTTGGAGGTGGCGAAAATGACGGAGGACTATTTGGTGTGTGTGACGGCTAGTGGGGTGAAAGGTGAGGACTAGGGGGACTCTGCCCTTGGTACAAGTGGGGGGATGGGAGAGAGAGCAGTGTTGCGGAGTAGGGAAGAGACCCTGGTGCGAGCCTCATCTATGGTGGAGGAGGGGAACCCCCGTTACCTGAAGAATGAGGACATTTCCGATGCCCTGGTGTGGAACACCTCATCATTTTTTTTTATTTTTTTTTTATGAAACTACTTTTATTCAAAAAATAAAATAAACATAGAGTATTAACACAATCAAAGACTGCCTATGTTGACAGTTTACAAACAAACGATCATCAAATTAATATAACGTCAACTTTATCAACAAAACACTCGACCTCCAATGGCAACCAGCATTCACGGAAGGTGACCTCGACCTCCCGACCCTCCCCCCTCTGCACCGGGTGCCCATAAATTAATAGCGTTGGACTAAAATGTAGCCAAAACTTGAGGAGCAGCCCTTTCAGATACTCGAACAGTGGCTGCAACCTCTCACACTCTATGTACACATGGAACACGGTCTCTTCCTCACCGCAGAAATGACAAGCAGGGGAAGAGTCCGTGAACCGGCTCAAATACCTATTACAGGCCACGGCTCTGTGCAACACTCTCCACCCCAGGTCCCCGATGTAAAGGGGGAGGACTCCCTCGTAGAGAGACCTCCACTGGGGACCGCACCCCTCGTCAGGTGGTAACACGGACCGCCAGGGACACCTCATCCTGGGAGCAGACGCGGCGTAGACGGAGGAATTGGGAGTAGGGGATGGAGTCCTCACAGGAAGCAGGGTGGGAAGAAGTGTAGTCCAGATAGCCATGGGAGTCAGTGGGTTTATAGTGGATGTCGGTCAGAAGTCTATCACCTGCACATAGTACAGCACAGGAACGGGTTATTCGGCCCACAATGTTTGCGACAAACATGATGCCAAGTTAAACTTATCTCATTGTCCTGGGCATTCTCCTATATCCCTCTATTTTCTGCACTTCCACGTGCCTAACTAAATGCCACTTCAGCGCCACTATCGTATCTGCCTCCACCAGCACCCTGGCAATGCGTTCCAGGCCCCCACCACTCTCTGGGTAAAAAAAACATGCTCCGCACACCTCCATTAATCTTTCCCCCTCTCACCTTATAGCTACGCCCTCTAGTGTTGGCTATTTCCACCCTGGGCAATAAGGTTCTGACTGTCTACCCCATCTATGCCCCTCATGAATTTATATACTGCTATCAAGTCTCCCCTCAACATCGGACATTCCAGAGAAAACAATCCCAAGTTTGTTGAAGGGTGTATGTGAGCGTGTAAGGGTGTACTGCGAGGGTGTAAGGGTATACGTGAGCTTGTAATGGTGTACATGATGGTGTAATGGTGTACGTGAGGGTGTAATGGTATACGTGAGGGTGTAAGGGTATACGTGAGGGTGTACGCGAGGGTGTTAGGGTGTACACGAGAGTGTACTTGAAGGTGTAAGTGTGTACGCAAGGGTGTATGCGAGTACATCTGTATACTGTGGATGGCTCGATTGTAATCATGCATTGTCTCTCCACTGACTGGTTAGCACGCAACAAAAGTTTTTCACTGTACCTCGGTACACGTGACAATAGACTAAACTAAACTGAAGGGTCTCGATCCGAACGTCACCCATTCCTTCTCCCCAAAAAATGCTGCCTGCCCCGCTGAGTTCCTCCGGTATTTTGTGTCGATCTTCCAAGTTTATCCAAGCTCTCCTTCCAGCTGAAGCCCTCCAATCCCGGCTATTTGGTGGGAAGGTTACAGTGACTTTAATGCCTTGATTGCCTCCAATATGTGAGGCAGACTGCGAGTTAAAAATCACAAGATACTGGTGAGAGATTTTCCCCAATCTCTCAGTGGCCTCCCAGTAGCAAAATCACTCAATTATCCTGAAATAAACTTCCGATTTGTAAATGTTGTAAAGACATTTTTCCAGCATCAGCAGTTCTTTCTGCACGGCAGGTACTTTAAAACTTTGACCGCCGGCCTGCGGCCTACACCAGCCTGAAGCTGCGGTCTCTGGTTGGGAAGAGCCGATCCTGGACTCACCTTGACTTTGACTTTGTCCCTTACCATCTGGACGCCCGCAGCAACGGCTGTGGAGGGTGGAGGTCCCGACCATGGGGGAAAATGGAGGAGGACTGGCCAAGCTCTGTGCCTTCCACCACAGTGATGAATGCTGTGGTGGATGTTTGTGTAAATTTTTTATTGTGGTTGTGTTCTTTATTACTGTACCGCTGCTGGCAACCCAAATTCCACCGACCTTGGTTGTGTGGCAATTAAATTATATCAATTATCAATTATCAATTCTGAAAAAAAATTCCAGCATCTGCAGTTCTTTCGTAGAAATGTTCCCAGCATCTGCAGTTCTTCCTTTATGTCTACCTCCGATTTGTAAATAGTAATTAAACTCATGGGAATTAAACTCATACCTGGGCTGCTACTTAATCATGTTGGTTACTCTGCTCCTTTCTATGTAAGACCAGAATTGGAGCAGAATTAGGCCATTTGGCCCATCGGGTCTGCTCCACCATTCATTCAGGGCTGATCTATCTTTCCCGGTCAACCCCATTCTCCTGCCTTCTCCCCATAGTCTTTGGTGCTCTTACCAATTAAGAACCCATCAATCGTTCTAAAAATACCTCATGACTTGGTGTCTACCGCTGTCTCTGGCAACGAGTTCCACAAATTCACCATCCGCTCGTCAGAGGGTGGTCAAACTGTGAAACTCATTGCCACAGATGGCTGTGGAGACCAAGTCAATGGATATTTTTAAGGCAGAGATTAACAGATTGTTGATTAGGGGGGAAGGCAACAGACTGGGGTTGAGAAGTTAAGATAGATCAGCTAAGATTGAATGAAGCATTGCTTCAATAAATTAGCAAAACAGGCTACTAGCATAATCAAGGGCTAATCTCACCCCGGCCACTCCCTCTTCACCCCTCTCCCATCAGGGTAAAGGTACAGAAGTGTGAAATGCACACCTCCAGATTCAAGGACAGTTTCTTCCCAGCTGCCATCATCCTATCACCAACAAGAGAGTGGTCCTGACCTTCTATCTGCCTCATTGGAGACCTCCGGACTATCTTTTATCAGACTTTGCTGGACTTTATCTACAAAATGTTATTCCGCTTCATGTTCATAAGTTCTAGGAGCAGAATTAGGCCATTTGGCCCATCGTCTGTCTACTCCACCATTCAATCATGGCTGATCTATCTTTCACTCTCAACCCCATTCTCCTGCCGATGCCCCATAATCCCACCAATACTAATCAAGAATCTGTCAATCTACGCCTTTAATACAACGATTGACCTGGTCACCACAGCCGACTGTGGCAATGAATTCCACAGAGTCACCCCACTCGCTACAGAAATTCCTCTTCATATGATGTCTAAAGTTACATCATTATATTCTGAGGCTATGGCCTTCTTGATTAGAACGGGTGTCAAGGGTTACGGGGAGAAGGCAGGAAAATGGGATTAGGAGGCAGAGATCAGCTATAATTGAATGGCGGAGTAGACTGGATGAGCCGAATGACTTAATTGTACTCCAATAACGTGAACTTGTGAAGTCCATGCCAACCATCTAGTTTTTATTGATGCCTTATTTTGGATACAGAGTGCATTGCATAAATACTGCCGCATTGCTGCTGCAAGTAAGACTTTCATTGTTCCATTTGGAATATAAAACAATAAAACATTTTTGACTCTTGACGACTCATTAAGTTAAATGCCAAAGACCAATTTCAGTTTTAGTTTAGTTTATTGTCGCGTGTACCAAGGTACAGTGAAAAGCTGTTGTTGCGTGCTAACCAGTCAGCGGAAAGACAAAACATGATTACAATCGAGCCATTCACAGTGTACAGATACATGATAAGGGAATAACGTTTAGTGCAAGGTAAAGTCAGCAAAGTCCGATCAAGGATAGTCCGAGGGTCATCAATGAGGTAGATATTAGTTCAGCACTGCTCTCTGGTTGTAGTCGGATGATTCAAAGTTGCTTGATAATACAGTAGCTGGGAAGAAACTGTCCTTGAATCTGGAGGTGTGCGTTTTCACATTTCTATACCTTTTGCCTGATGGGAGGGAGGAGAAGACCAGAATTAACTTCTAGACAAGGAGAACTTTACATTCAAAAGATTCACACAGTCTCCGACTCCAGAACCTTATTGCAAGTTAGTCATAGTGTCATACAGCATGGAATCAGAGGGTATGGAGAGAAGGCAGGTACGGTTCTACTGCAGTTGCACAGGGTCTTGGTCTTGGTGAGACCACACCTGGAGTATTGCGTACAGTTTTGGTCTCCAAATCTGAGGAAGGACATTATTGCCATAGAGGGAGTGCAGAGAAGGTTCACCAGACTGATTCCTGGGATGTCAGGACTGTCTTATGAAGAAAGACTGGATAGACTTGGTTTATACTCTCTAGAATTTAGGAGATTGAGAGGGGATCTTATAGAAACTTACAAAATTCTTAAGGGGTTGGACAGGCTAGATGCAGGAAGATTGCTCCCGATGTTGGGGAAGTCCAGGACAAGGGGTCACAGCTTAAGGATAAGGGGGAAATCCTTTAAAACCGAGATGAGAAGAACTTTTTTCACACAGAGAGTGGTGAATCTCTGGAACTCTCTGCCACAGAGGGTAGTCGAGGCCAGTTCATTGGCTATATTTAAGAGGGAGTTAGATGTGGCCCTTGTGGCTAAGGGGATCAGAGGGTATGGAGAGAAGGCAGGTACGGGATACTGAGTTGGATGATCAGCCATGATCATATTGAATGGCGGTGCAGGCTCGAAGGGCCGAATGGCCTACTCCTGCACCTAATTTCTATGTTTCTATGTTTCTATGAAACAGGCCTCGGCCCAACTTGCCAACACCGACCAACAAGCCCTATCTACATTAGTCCCACCTGCCTACGTTTGGCCCATATCCCTCTCAACTTGTCCTATCCACATACCTGTCTAAATCTTTCTTAAACGTTGCGATAGTACTGCCTCAACTACCTCCTCTGGCAGTTCATTCCATACACCCACCACCCTTTATGTTAAAAAAAAAGTTATCTTTCAGGTTCTTATAAAATCTTCCTCCCCCCACCCCCAACAACCCCCCTACCTCCTCCCATAACTTTGAAGGTGGCAATGAAACATTTTGTGAGCAATGTTAAGAAAAGCTTAAATTAGAAGTTGCTATAATTGGGTCAGCAATGTGTAGGAAATACTGTAAAGTTGTAAATTACTGGGGCGGCACGGCCAGAGTTGCTGTCTTACAGCGCCAGACACCCAGGTTCGATCCTGACTACGGGCGCTGTCTGTACGGAGTTTGTACGTTCTCCCTGTGATCTGCGTGGGTTTTCTCTGAGATCTTCGGTTTCCTCCCACATTCCAAAGACGTACAAGTTTGTAGGTTAATTGGCTTGGTACAAATGTAAATCGGCCCGAGTGTGTGTAGGATAGAGTTAATGTGCGGACATCGCTGGTCGGTGTGGACTCGGTGGGCCGAAGGGCCTGTGTCCACGCTGTATCTCTAAACTGAAAAAAAGTATTTGGCAGTTACCGTTGATGTTGAGATGTCCAGCTGATGCACTCTATTCATCGTCACTTCTGTGAGATCTGTCAAATATGAAGTGCATTGTGCTGTATTTATTTCCATTAATTCCATTTATTGGCGTTAAGGCCACCTACTGTTGATTCTTGAAGCCTGCTTTACTTTCCATTGTGGCATTTAAGTAGATGAAAAAAAATAGATTTATACTTAGCTAAATTTTTCGTATCTATAAATACTTTGATATTTGTATAATTTTGTATTTAGAGTCTAAAAGAGATACAGCATGGAAACAGGCCCTTCAGCCCATCGAGTCTGTGCTGACCAGCGTTCCCGGCACACTAATACCAATCCTGCCCACCAGGGACAATTTACAATTTACAGAAGCTCATTAATTCTACAAATCTGTATGTCTTTGGCGTGTGGGAGGAAACTGATCCACCCAGGGATGACCCACGCGGTCATGGGTAGAAGCTACAAAATCTAAACAGACGGCACTCGTAGTCAGGATCGAGCCCGGGTCTCTGGCGCTGTAAGGCAGCTAATCTGCAGCTGTGCCACCCTAATGTATGTGGACATTAAATTAGTCAAATAGTAACATTTGCAAAATAGCAAATTAGTTAAAGAAAATGAATATTTGAAGATCGTAGTCACCATTTGGGGGGAAAACAACATATTATATACTGCATGTACACCATTAACAGCATATTATATACTGCATGTACACCATTAACAAGGATGTGTACCATGACTTTGGATACATCAACCTCGGCTGACAAGTTGGATGTTGATCATTAATGAAGGATGTTTGGTGAAGAGCTCAATATCCCTTCTCCCCCGCCATGATGCGATGCAAACATGCAGTGTGCACTCCACTGTAGAAGTTTGATAAGAGTATTTGGCACAGAGCCACTTACAGAATAATGGGCCTTTAAGGCCAAGTTAAGACTGTAAGACAAACTGTTAAGTTAAATCATGGCTGATCTATCTCTCCCTCCAAACCCCATTCTCCTGCCTTCTCCCCATAACCTCTGACACCTGCACTAATCAAGAATCTATCTATCTCTGCATAAAAGATATCCACTGACGGCCTCCACATCCTCCTGTGGCAAAGAATTCCACAGATTCACCACCCTCTGACTAAAGAAATTCCTCCTCATCTCCTTCCTAAAATCACGTCCTTTAATTCTGAGGCTTTGACCTCTAGTCCTAGACTCTCCCTCCAGTGGAGACAGCCTCTCCACATCCACTCTATCCAAGCCTTTCACAATTCTGTACGTTTCAATGAGGTACCCCCTCATCCTTCTAAACTCCAGCGAGTACAGGCCCAGTGCCGACAAACGCTCACCATACTGTAGGTTAACCTACTCATTCCTGGGATCATTCTTGTAAACCTCTGGACCCTCCCCAGAGCCAGCACATCCTTCCTGCAGCATTTAGGCTTGGATTTTGTATTGTCACATGTTATGAGGTAGAAGTTTGATGGAATATTTGGCACAGTGCCACTGCCAGAATAATGGGCCTTTAAGGCCAAGTTTAAAGGCCAGGTTTTAAGAACTGTTGAAACATGGAGGGTACATGGCACCAGAAACATGTTGACTCTTGTGTACTCAGAGTAATCTACTATTCTTAAACTCTAGTCCTTAAGTATGACTGTCTTTACTGAATTGTATGAGGAAGGACATTTTTGCGATTGAGGGAGTGCAGCTTGTACCCTCTGGAATTTAGAAGGATGAGAGGGTTCTCATTGAAACATATAAGATTATTAAGGGTTTGGACACACTAGAGGCAGGAAACATGTTCCCGATGTTGGGGGAGTCCAGAACCAGGGCTACAGTTTAAGAATAAGGGGTAAGCCATTTAGAACGGAGACGAGGAAACATTTTTTCACACAGAGTTGGAGTCTGTGGAATTCTCTGCCTCGGAGGGTGGTGCGGCCGGTTCTCTGGATACTTTCAAGAGAGAGCTAGATAGGGCTCTTAAAGATAGCGGAGTCAGGAGATATGGGGAGAAGGCAGGAACGGGGTACTGATTATAGATGATCAACCATGATCACATTGAATGGCGGTGCTGACTCGAAGAGCTGAATGGCCTACTCCTGCACCTATTGTCTATTGTATGCAAACAAAAAGGCATAGAACATTGAATATAGAGGGTGGTGGATTCTTGGAATGCCCTGCCAGGGTTGGTGGTTGAGGCGGGTATGATGGTGGCATTTAAGAGGCTTTTGGATGGGCGAGTGGATATGCAGGGAATGGAGGAATATGGATTATACGCAGGTAAATAAGAGATGATCATGGCGTCACGTTTTCGGCACGGACGATGTGGGCCAAAAGGCCTTTTCTTGTGCTGCACTGTTTTGTGTTCTATGTAAAGGAAATGTCACTGTGCCTTGGTCCATGTGTATCGCAGATGTACCTTTAGAAAGGAGATGAGTTCAGAGGGTGGTGAATCTGTGGAATCCATTGTGGAATCCATCACCTCCACAGCCGGCTGTGGAGGTGAAACTCTTCTTCACCCAGAGAGTTATGAATCTGTGGAATTCTCTGCCTCAGGAGGCCGATTCACTGAACGTTTTCAAGAGAGAGTTAGATATAGCTCTTCGGGCTAACGGAATCAAGGGATATGGGGAGAAAGCAGGAACGGGATACTGATTTAGGATGATCAGCCATGATCATATTGAATGGTGGTGCTGGCTCGAAGGGCCGAACGGCCTACTCCTGCACCTATGTCTCTATATGTTTCTTTGTTTCTAAGTCATTGGGTATTTGTGAGACAAAGTTTGATAGATTCTTGATTAGTTCGGGTGTCAGGGGTTATAGGGAGAAGGCAGGAGAATGGTGTCAAGAGGGAAAGTCAGATCAGCCATGATTGAATGGCGGAGTGGACTTGATGGGCTGAATGGCCTAATTCTGCTCCTAGAACTTATGAACTTATGAACGTGACAATTAAGTACCATTGCACCATTAAACCATTGGTCGTGTGGATGTGCTTTACTGAACAGCAATAGAGACATGAGCCTTTGGAAACTACACACCCTATCTCTGGAACTTCATGTATCTCTAAAATCCTGAGCAGTCTTCTACTCCTGGATCTGAGTCATCTCGACAATCATTCATGACGTCTGTGCATTTAAATGGCAGGTATCTAAAAAAAGTGTTTGAGGGCTTGAGAAGGTTGCAGAGAACGAAAAGGCTGGAGGCCATGAAAGGGATTTGAACCCAGGGGTGAAAATTCTCAATGTGTAGAACTGCAGATGCCAGTTTCAATCCAAGTTAGACACAAAATGCTGGAGTAACTCAGCAGGGCAGGCAGCATCTCTGGAGAGTAGGAATTGGTGATGTTTCAGAAATGCTGCCTGTTCCGTTCAGTTGCAACAGCATTTTGTGAAAATTCTTAAATCTAGAGATCACATAACTGACGTAACTGATGTAAGGCGGTCAAGGTAGAGCAACGGTAGAGTTGCCGCCTTACAGCGAATGCAGCTCCGGAGACCCGGGTTCGACCCCGACTACGGGTGCTGTCTGTCTGGAGTTTGTACTTTCTCTCCATGACCTGCATGGGTTTTCCCCAAGATCTTCAGTTTCCTCCCACACTCCAAAGACATACAGGTTTGTAGGTTAATTGGCTTGGTAACTGTAAAAATTGTCCCTAGTGGGTGGAGGATGGTGTTAATGTGCGGGGATCGCTGGTCGGCGCGGAGCCGGTGGGCCGAAGGGCCTGATTCCGCGCTGTATCTCTAAACTAAACTAAATTAAAAAATATTAATGCTTATAACCAAAAGCTAAATGGAGCTTTATGGAGTGCAAGGTTGTCCTTGTGATCATGTAGGTTTTCTTCGGGTGCTCCAGTTTCGTCCCACACTCCAAATACAACATAGGTAGTGGGGAAACTGCTAGAGTCAGTTATTATAGATGGGATAGCAGCACATTTGGAAAGTGGTAAAATGATTGGACAAAGTCAGCATGGATTTATGAAAGGTAAATCATGTCTGAAAAATCTTATATAATTTTTTGAGGATGTAACTAGTAGAGTGGGTAAGGGAGAACCAGTGGATGTGTTATATCTAGACTTTCAGAAGGCTTTCGACAAGGTCCCACATAAGAGATTAGTATGCAAACTTAAAGCACATAGTATTGGGGGTTCTGTATTGATGTGGATAGAGAACTGGCTGGCGGACAGGAAGCAAAGAGTAGGAGTAAACGGGTCCTTTTCAGAATGGCAGGCAGTGACTAGTGGGGTACCGCAAGGCTCAGTGCTGGGACCCCAGCTATTTACAATTCATATTAATGATTTGGACGAGGGAATTGATTGCAAAATCTCCAAGTTTGCGGATGACACAAAGCTGGGGGGCAGTGTTAGCTGTGAGGAGGATGCTAGGAGGCTGTAAGGTGACTTGGATAGGCTGGGTGAGTGGGCAAATGCATAGCAAATGCAGTATAATGTGGATAAATGTGAGGTTATCCACTTTGGTGGCAAAAACAGGAAAGTAGACTATTATCTGAATGGTGGCCGATTAGGAAAAGGGGAGATGCAATGAGACCTGGGTGTCATGGTACACCAGTCATTGAAAGTAGGCATGCAGGTGCAGCAGGCAGTGAAGAAAGCGAATGGTATGTTAGCATTCATAGCAAAAGGATTTGAGTATAGGAGCAGGGAGGTTCTATTGCAGTTGTACAGGGTCTTGGTGAGACCACACCTGGAGTATTGCGTACAGTTTTGGTCTCCTAATCTGAGGAAAGACATTCTTGCCATAGAGGGAGAACAGAGAAGGTTCACCAGACTGGGATGTCAGGACTTTCATATGAAGAAAGACTGGATAGACTCGGCTTGTACTCGCTAGAATTTAGAAGATTGAGGGGGGATCTTATAGAAACTTACAAAATTCTTAAGGGGTTGGACAGGCTAGATGCAGGAAGATTGTTCCTGATGTTGGGGAAGTCCAGAACAAGGGGTCACAGTTTAAGGATAATGGGGAAATCTTTTAGGACCGAGATGAGAAAAACATTTTTCACCCAGAGAGTGGTGAATCTCTGTAATTCTCTGCCACAGAAAGTAGTTGAGGCCAGTTCATTGGCTATATTTAAGAGGGAGTTAGATGTGGCCCTTGTGGCTAAAGTGATCAGGGGGTATGGAGAGAAGTCAGGTACAGGATACTGAGTTGGATGATAAGCCATGATCATATTGAATGGTGGTGCAGGCTCGAAGGGCCGAATAGCCTACTCCTGCACCTATTTTCTATGTTTCTATGTTTCTATGTTCATAGGTCAAACAAGAGGACATGACTTCAGAATTAAGGGACAGAAGTTTAGGGGTAATGAGGGGGAACTTCTTTACTCAGAGAGTGGTAGCGGTGTGGAATGAGCTTCCAGTGGAAGTGGTGGCGGCAGGTTCGTTGGTATCATTTAAGAATAAATTGGATAGGCATATGGATGAGAAGGGAATGGAGAGTTATGGTATGAGTGCAGGCAGGTGGGACTAAGGGAAAAAAATTGTTCGGCGCGGACTTGTAGGGCCGAGATGGCCTGTTTCCGTGCTGTAATTGTTATATGGTTATATGGTTATAAGGGCAGGATTAGGATATTCAGCCCATCAAGTCTTCTGCACCATTCAATCATGGCTGATTTATCTCTCCCTCCTAACCCCATTCTCCTGCCTTCACCCCAAAACTGATGATACCCGCAAGAATCTATCTATCTCTGCCTTAAAAATATCCATTGACGGCCCCCACAGCCTTCTGTGGCAAACAATTCCACATACTCACCACCCTCTGACTAAAGAAATTCCTCCGCATCTCCTTCTTAAACAAATGTTTTTTAATTCTGAGGCTATGACGTTTGGTCTCTAACTAGTTGAAACTTCCTCTCCACATCCACTCTATCCAAGCCTTTCACTATCCGGTAAGTTTCAATGAGGTGCCCACTCATCCTTCTAAACTCCAGCGACTACAGGCCCAGTGTTGTCAAGCGCTTATCATATGTTCACCCACTCATTCCTGGGAACACTCTTATAAGTTAAATTGTAAATTGTCCCTGGTGTATAGGATAGTGCCAGTGTACGGGATGATCGCTGGTCGGCACCGACTGTGGGCCAAAGGGCCCGTTTTCACACTGTATCACTAAAGTCTGAAGTTGAAAGACTAAAATCGAAATAAGTTAGTTTCATTGAGCACCTTAGAGGGGTGGAAGGTTGTCTTCCTCTGTAGACACAAAATGCTGGAGTAACTCAGCAGGACAGGCAGCATCTCTGGAGAGAAGGAATGGGTGATGTTTTGGGTCGAGACCCTTTGTAGTGTTCAAACCTAGAGCAACGACTGTCTCAAACTCTAGTTATCCCATTTGGTCAACCTCAATTCTGTGCCACCGACTGAATCACAAAAATGCACTTAAAACGTTAATGTAAAAAATGTGGCAGCGTCTGACAAAGACATTTGCATACAGTTGTCATAGCAGCAGGACCTTTTACACAATAGGTGCTGATTTTCCTGAGGAGAACGATGTGCACACATTGTGATTATTTGAGCTAATGGATGTTAGAGGCCGGCAACTTCACAGTGGCTGAAAAAGTGTTAATAATGTAACAGACTATCTTACACCTAGAACCACAAAGTAGACACAACATGCTGGAGTACCTCAACAGGTCAGGCAGCATCTCTGAAGAAAAAGCCTGAAGAAGGGTCTCGACCCAAAACATCATCTATCCCCTTTTCTCCAGAGATGCTGCCTGACCTGCTGAGTTACTCCAGCTTTTTGTGCCTATAGAGTCACAGGGTGATACAGTGTGGAAACAGACCCTTCGGCCCAACTTGCCCACACTAGTCCCACCTGCCTGTGTTTGGTCCATATCCCTCCAAACCTACCAGCTACCTGTCTAACTGTTTCTTAAACGTTGGGTTAGTCCAAGCCTCAACTATAATAATAATAATGGATGGGATTTATATAGCGCCTTTCGAATACTCAAGGCGCTTTACATCGCATTATTCATTCATTCCTCAGTCACACTTGGTGGTGGTGAGCTACTTCTGTAGCCACAGCTGCCCTGGGGCAGACTGACGGAAGCGTGGCTGCCAATCTGCGCCTACGGCCCCTCCGACCACCACCAATCACTCACACACATTCACACACATTCACACACACGCAAAGGTGGGTGAAGTGTCTTGCCCAAGGACACAACGACAGTATGCACTCCAAGAGGGATTCGAACCGGCTACCTTCCGGTTGCCAGCCGAACACTAAGCCCATTGTGCCATCTGTCATCCCAACTATCTCCCCTGGCAGCTCATTCCATACACCCACCACCCTCTGTGTGAAAAGTTACCCCTCAGATTCCTATTAAATCTTTTCCCCTTCACCTTAAATCTATGTGCTCTGGTCCTCAATTCCCCTACTCTGGGCAAGAGACATTATGCGTCTACCCGATCTATTCCTCTCATGATTTTGTACACCTCTATAAGATGTTTGGTGTAGACTGGCATCTACAGTTCCTTCCTATACATAGAACCACAAAGTAGTTGGAAGAGCAAATAAAGCACTTATTATTAAGTGAGGCTGAAGAGCCTCTTGCCAAGCTGTATGACTCTATGCTGAAGGGCCTGCTGAGTTACCCCAGCAGTTTGTGTCTTATTTAGTGTTAGGTTCAGCTCGGCTTATGCTGAATGGTTGGCACTTAGTGCCAAGGCTCACTAGGTGGCGAGGGATAGTTTTCTGAGTGTGGAATTATCAAACACCAGAGGGCATAGATTTAAAGAGAAGTGCGGAGCATGTTTTTCACACAGAAGGTGGTGGGTGCCTGGAACATGCTATCTGGGGTAGACGGGAGAGGCAGACATGGTGGAGAGCTGAATCATCCTTCCACAACCAGAGAGCAGTGCTGAACTACTATCTACCTCGTTGTTGACCCTCGGCCTATCCTTGATTGGACGGTGCTGCTGTTACATCTCCAAGTTTTCAGATGACACAAAGCTTGGTGGCAGTGTGAGCTGCGAGGAGGATGCTATGAGGCTGCAGGGTGACTTGGATAGGTTGGGCGTGTGGGCAGATGCATGGCAGATGCAGTATAATGTTGATAAATGTGAGGTTATCAAATTTGGTGGCAAGAACAAGAAGGCAGATTATTATCTGAATGGTAGGCACAACATTTTTGTCCACTAGTCTGAAGAAGGGTCTCGACCCGAAACGTCACCCATTCCGTCCCTCCAGAGATGCTGCCTGACCCGCTGAGTTACTCCAGCATTTTGTGTCTACCTTCGATTTAAACCAGCATCTGCATTTCTGAATGGTGTCAGATTAGGAAAAAGGGAGGTGGAACGAGACCTGGGTGCCCTTGCACTTCAGTCACTGAGAGTTACAGCGGGCAGTGGAGAAAGCTAATGGCATGTTGGCCTTCATAACGAAAGGATTTCAGTATAGGAGCAAGGAGGTCCTACTGCAGTTATACAGAGCCCTGGTGAGACCGCACCTGGAGTATTATGTGCAGTTTTGGTCTCCTAATTCGAGGAAGGACATTCTTGCTATTGAGGGAGTGCAGCGTAGGTTCATCAGCTTAATCCCCGGGATGGCGGGACGGAAAGAAGGGGTTGACTGGGTTTGTATACACTGGAATTTAGAAGGATGAGAGGGTATCTTATAGAAACATACGGGGTAGAAGATTGCAACCTTCACGTGGTCCGCCCTGTTTCGACCAATGTAATTAACCCGATGGGCACAAACTTATAAACAGGTCCACCCATGACCTACATTTAGGCTGTGCACGCCATATGCAAGGAGAAGAAGATAGAAACATATAAAATTCTTAAGGGATTGGACAGGCTAGATGCAGGAAAAATGTTCCCGATGTTGGTCCTGAACCAGGGGTCACAGTTTAAGAATAAAGGGTTGGCCTACCCCTTTTCACCTGAGAAACCTTTTTCAAGAGTTGTGAATCTGTGGAATTCTCTTCCACAGAAGGCAGTGGAGGCCAATTCACTGGATGTTTTCAAGAGAGTGTTAGATATAGCTCTAAGGGCTAAAGGAATCAAGGTGTATGGGGAAAATGACAATAAAGGAATCAAATCAAATCAAATCAAATCAAATCAAATCAAAAAGCAGAAGTGGGGTACTGATTTTGGATGATCTGCCATGATCATATTGAATGGCGGTGCCTGCTCGAAGGGCCGAATGGCCTACTCCACCTATTTTCTATGTTTACCTCGCACTAAACGTTATTCCGTTGTGATGTATCTATGGCTCGATTGTAATCATGTGTTGTCTTTCTGCTGACTGGTTAGCACGCAACAAAAACTTTTCACTGTACCTCGGTACACGTGACAATAAACTAAACTGAAACTGATACTACAGTGACATTTAAGAGGCTTTTGTATGGGCACGTGGATATGCAGGGAATGGAGGGATATGGATCATGTGCAGGATAATGAGATTAGTTTATCTTTGCATTATGTTCAGCTCAGACTCAGTGGGCTGAAGAACCCGTTCCTGAGCTGTATATGTTCTATAAGGTTGACCATTGATGCATGGTCACAGTTTTTATTTGACTGGTGAATAGGGCCATTGACCTGGAAGCTAGAGATTTAGTTTGAATCCTAACATATGGCAAATACAAGTGATTAAATCTCACCAATGACGACCATAGCCCTGCCTGCGGATTGTAATCAAAACCCCATTGTATTCACCGCGGCACAGTGGCGCAGCGGTAGAGTTGCTGCCTGACAGCGCTTGCAGCGCAAGAGACCCGGGTTCAATCTAGACTACAGGTACTGTCTGTACGGAGTTTGTACATTCTCCCCATGACCTTGTGGGTTTTCTCCGAGATCTTCGGTGTCCTCCTACACTCCAAAGACGTACAGGTTTGTAGGTCAATTGGTGTGGTATCGATGTAAATTGTCCCTGGTGTGTGTAGGATAGAGTTAATGTGCGGGGATCGCTGGTCGGTGTGGACACGGTGGGCCGAAGGGCCTGTGTCCACGCTGTATCTCTAAACTGAAAATAAAATTGCCAAAGGATAAGTATTGGCAGTTACTGTTGATGTTGAGATGTCCAGCTGATGCACTTTATTCATCGTCACTTCTGTGAGATCTGTCAAATATGAAGTGCATTGTGCTGGATTTATTTCCATGAATTCCATTTATTGGTGTTAAGGCCACCTACTGTTGACTCTTGAAGCAGGCTTTACTTTCCATTGTGGCATTTAAGAAGATGAAAAAAAATAGATTTATGCTTAGCTACATTTTTTGTATCTATAAATACTTTGATATTTGTATAATTTTGTATTTAGACTCTAGAGGTACAGCATGGAAACAGGCCCTTCAGCCCACCGAGTCTGTGCTGACCAGCGATCCCCCGCACACTAATACCATAACCATATAACCATATAACCATATAACAATTACAGCACGGAAACAGGCCATCTCGGCCCTACATGTCCGTGCCGAACAACTTTTTTCCCTTAGTCCCACCTGCCTGCACTCATACCATAACCCTCCATTCCCTTCTCATCCATATGCCTATCCAATTTATTTTTAAATAATACCAACGAACCTGCCGCCACCACTTCCACTGGAAGCTCATTCCACACCGCTACCACTCTCTGAGTAAAGCAGTTCCCCCTCATGTTACCCCTAAACTTCTGTCCCTTAATTCTGAAGTCATGTCCTCTTGTTTGAATCTTCCCTATTCTCAAAGGGAAAAGCTTGATCACATCAACTCTGTCTATCCCTCTCATCATTTTAAAGACCTCTATCAAGTCCCCCCTTAACCTTCTGCGCTCCAGAGAATAAAGACCTAACTTATTCAACCTATCTCTGTAACTTAGTCGTTGAAACCCAGGCAACATTCTAGTAACCAGCGCACCAGGGACAATTTACAATTTACAAAAGGCAATTAATCCCACAAATCTTACAAATAAATGTAAATTGTCCCTGGTGTGTGTAGGATGAGCAGGGATCGCTGGTCGGCGTGGTCTCGGTGGGCCGAAGGGCCTGTTTCCATGCTGTACCTCTAAGCTAAACTAAACTAAACTAAATTGGCTTCACGGAAGAAAATTTGATGAAATAAAAATGGACATGACTGACCATTTCAAAAGAGTCTTGATCGGCAAGTGGGCTGAGGAATGGCTCATGGAGTTTAATGCTGATAAGTGCAAGGTGTTGTGTTTTGGGAAGTCACACCTGGGCAGGATCTTCACGGTGAAGGGTAGGGGCCAGTGGAGTGTTGTAGAGCAGAGGAATCTAATGCCCCTTGTCCCACTTAGGAAACCTGAACGGAAACCTCTGGAGACTTTGCTCCCCACACAAGGTTTCCGTGCGGTTCCCGGAGGTTCCCGGAAGTTTTTGTCCGTCTCCCTACCTGCTTCCACTACCTCTGGCAACCACCTGCAACCTCCGGGAACCGCACGGAAACCTTGGGTGGGGCGCAAAGTCTCCAGAGGTTTCCGTTCAGGTTTCCTAAGTGGGACAGGGGCATAAGGGTGCAAGTACATTGTTCCTCTATAGTGCAGTCACAGGTAGATAGTATGGTCAAGAAGGCGTTTGGTCCATTGGCCTTCATCGATCAGTTTACCGAGTATGGAAATCGGGACTTAATGTTACAGGTGCACAGGATGTTGGTGAGGTCACATTTCGCGGATCGTGTCACTCTGCTATAGGAAGGATGTCATTAAACTGGAGATAGTCCAGGGTTAGATTAATTATGATGTTGGCAGGAATTGAGGGACTGAGCTATAGGGACAGGTTGGGGGGGGGGGGGGGGGGGGGGGGGGGGGGGTGGAGGGATCGACTAATTGGGAGTATAAAGATGGAGTTAAAGGGGAAGTGACTACAGGAAAAGTTACAAAAGACTCCAGAATAATGGGAAGGAAGTTTGAGAGGGGATGAGTAAGGTTCAGGGCCAATAGTGAGCAGTGCAAGAGGGGAGATGAATACCAAAGTCAAAGTGTTGTATATGAATGCGCGAAAGTATAACAAATTAAGTGGATGAGCTTGAGGCTCAGTTGAAATTGGCAAGTATGATGTTGTGGGAATTACAGACATATGGCTTGCAAGAGGGCCAGGCTGAATATTCAGGGGTATACGTCCTATCGAAAAGACAGACAGGTGGGCAGGGGGGGGGTGGGGGAGCTCTGTTAGTGAGGAATGAAATTCAGTCCCTTGAGAGGGGTGACATAGAATCAGGAGATGTAGTCAGTTTGGATAGAACTGAGAAATTGTAAGGGTAAGCAGACCCTAATGGGACTTATCTACAGGCCCCCAAACAGTAGCCTGGATATAGGGTGCAAGTTGAATCAAGAGTTAAAATTGGCATGTCGCAAAAGTTCTTTGCTACGGTTCTTATGGGAGATTTCAACATGCAGGTAGATTGGGAGAATCAGGTTGGAACGGGATCCCAAGAAAGGTAGTTTGTGGAGTGTCTCCGAGATGGATTCTTAGAGCAACTTGTACTGGAGCCTACCAGAGAGAAGGCAATTCTGGATTTAGTGTTGTGCAATGAACCGGATTTGATAAAGAGAACTCGAGGTAAAGGAGCCATTAGGAGGTAGTGGCCATAATATGATACGTTTTAATCTGCAATTTGAGAGGGAGAAGAGTAAATCGGAGGTGTCGGTATTACAGTTGAGCAAAGGGGACTATGGAGCCATGAGAGAAGAGTTGGTTCAAGTTGACTGGATAGATACCCTAGCAGGGGTGACAGTGGAACAACAATCGCAGGTATTCTGGGAATAATACAGAAGGTGCAGGATCGGTTAATTCCAAAGAGGAAGAAAGATTCCAACGGGGGTAACGGGCGACCGTGGCTGACAAGGGAGGTCAGGGAGAGTATAAAAATAAAAGAGAAGAAATATAACATAGCAAAGATGAACGGGAAACAAGAGGATTTGGTAGCGTTTAAAAAACAACAGAAGATAACTAAAAAGGCAATACGGGGAGAAAAGATGAGGTACGAAGGTAAGCTGGCCAAGAATATAAAGGAGGATAGTAAAAGCTTCTTTAGGTATGTGAAGAGGAAAAACTAGTTAAGGCCAAAGTTGGACCCTTGAAGACTGAAAAGGGTTAATTTATTATGGGGAACAAGGAAATGGCAGATGAGTTGAACAGGTACTTTGGATCCGTCTTCACTAAGGAAGACACAAACAATCTTCCTGATGTACTAGTGGACAGAGGATCTGGGGTGACGGAGGAACTGAAGGAAATCCACATTAGGCAGGAAATGGAGTTGGATAGACTGATGGGACTGAAGACTGACTAATCCCCAGGGCCTGATGGTCTGCATCCCAGGGTATTTAAGGATGTGGCTCTAGAAATCGTGAACGCATTGGTGATCATTTTCCAATGTTCTATAGACTCGGGATCAGTTCCTGTGGATTGGAGTGTAGCTAATGTTATCCCACTCTTTGAGTAGGCTTGCAGAGAGAACACAGGGGATTATAGACCAGTTAGCCTGACATTGGTGGTGGGGAAGATGCTGGAGTCAATAATAAAAGATGAAATAGCGGCACATTTGGATAACAGTAACAGGATAGGTCCAAGTCAGCATGGATTTACGAAGGGGAAAACATGCTTGACTAATTTTCTGGCATTTTTTGAGGATGTAACTAGGAAAATGGACAACGGAGAGCCAGTGGATGTAGTGTAATGTGGACTTTCAGAAAGCATTTGATAAGGTCCCACATAGGAGATTAGTGGGCAAATTAGGGCACATGGTATTGGGGTAAAGTGCTGACATGGATAGAAAATTGGTTGGCAGACAGGAAACAAAGAGTAGGGATTCACGGGTCCCTTTCAGAATGGCAAGCAGTGACTAGTGGGGTACCGCAAGGCTCGGTGCTGGGACCGCAACTATGTACAATATACATCAATGATTCAGATGCATGGCAGATGCGGTTTAATGTGGATAAATGTGAGGTTATCCACTTTGGTAGCCAAAACAGGAAGGCAGATTATTATCTAAATTGTGTCAAGTTGGGAAAGGGGGAAGTACAATCGGATCTGGGGGGTCCTTGTTCATCAGGCAATGAAAGTAAGCATGCAGGTACAGCAGACAGTGAAGAAAGGGAATGGCATGTTGGCCTTCATTACAAGAGGAGTTGAGTATAGGAGCAAAGAGGTCCTTCTGCAGTTGTACAGAGCCCTAGAGAGACTACACCTGGAGTATTGTGTGCAGTTTTGGACCCTAATTTGAGGAAGGACATTCTTGCTATTGAGGGAGTGCAGCGTAGGTTTACAAGGTTAATTTCCGGGATCGGAGGACTGTCATATGCTGAGAGAATGGAGCGGTTGGGCCTGTATACTGGAATTTAGAAGGATGAGAGGATATCTTATTGAAACATATAAGATTATTAAGGTAGACAAAAGTGCTGGAGAAACTCAGCTGGTGCAGCATTATTAAGGGTTTGGACACGCTAAAGGCAGGAAACATATTCCCCATGTTGGGGGAGTCCAGAACCACGGGGCTCAGTTCAAGAATAAGGGGTAAGCCATGTAGAACGGAAATGAGAAACACTTTTTCTCACAGAGAGTTGTGAGTCTGTGGAATTCTCTGCCTCAAAAGGCGGTGGAGGCCGGTTCTCTGGATACTTTCAAGAGAGAGCTAGATGGGGCTTTTAAAGATAGCGGAGTCAGGGGATATGGGGAGAAGGCAGGAACGGGGTACTGATTGTGGATGATCAGCCATGATCACGTTGAATGGTGGTGCTGGCTCGAAGGGCCGAATGACCTACTCCTGCACCTATTGTCTATTGTCCTTCCTCAAATTAGGAGACCAAAACTGCACACAATACTCCAGATGTGGTGATATTGACTCCTAGGAATTTAAACTTTTCAACCATCTCTACCTTGGCGCCGTCAATGCAGACTGGGGTATGTTCAGGGTATGCTTCCTGAAGTCAATCACCATCTCCTTTGTCTTGCTAACATTGAGAGAAAGGTTGATGTCTCGACATCAGGACATGAGGTTCTCGATCTCCTTCATGTACTCCGTCTCATCATTATTTGATATCCAGCCCACAATGGTGGTGTCGTCTGCGAATTTGCAAAATGAATTAGATTTGTACATGGCTGTGCACTCGTGGGTGTAGAAGGAGTAAAGAAGGGGGCTGAGAACACATCCTGGCAGAGCCTTGCTTGCAGACTCCAGAACCAAGATTTAATGCGGACCTGAGGGGCATCTTTTTCACTCATAAGTTTGGCAGTTGTATGGAACAAGCTGCCAGAGGAGGTAGTTGAGGCAGGTTCTATAACAGCATTGAACAGACACTTGGACAGATACATGGGTAGGAAATATGAACCAAACACAGGCAAATAGGACATGCTTAGATGTGGAACGTTGGATGGCCTGGTCAAGTTGGGTCCAAATGCTTGTTACTATTCCATGCTGTATGATTCTATGACTAGGGGCTGTATGGTGGCTCAGCGGTAGAGTTCCTGCCTTACAGCGCCAGAGACATGGGTTCAATCCTGACTATGGGTGCTGTCTGTACGGAGATTTACGTTCTCCTTGTGACCGCGTGGGTTTTCTCCAGGTGCTCCAGTTTCCTCCCACATTCCAGAGAAACATAGAAACATAGAAAATAGGTGCAGGAAGAGGCCATTCGGCCCTTCGAGCCAGCACCGCCATTCATTGTGATCATGGCTGATCGTCCCCTATCAATAACCCGTGCCCGCCTTCTCCGCATATCCCTTGACTCCACTAGCCCCTAGAGCTCTATCTAACTCTTTCTTAAATCCATCCAGTGATTTGGCCTCCACTGCCCTCTGTGGCAGGGAATTCCATAAACTCACAACTCTCTGGGTGAAAAAGTTTTTTCTCACCTCAGTCTTAAATGATCTCCCCTTTATTCTAAGGCTGTGGCCCCCGGTTCTGGACTCGCCCAACATTGGGAACATTTTTCCTGCATCTAGCTTGTCCAGTCCTTTTATAATTTTATATGTTTCTATAAGATATCCTCTCATCCTTCTAAACTCCAGTGAATACAAGCCTAGTCTTTTCAATCTTTCCTCATATGACAGTCCCGCCATCCCAGGAATCAATCTTGTGAACCTACGCTGCACTGCCTCAATCACAAGGATGTCCTTCCTCAAATTAGGAGACCAAAACTGTACACAATACTCCAGATGTGGTCTCACCAGAGCCCTATACAACTGCAGAAGAACCTCTTTACTCCTATACTGAAATCCTCTTGTTATGAAGGCCAACATTCCATTAGCTTTCTTCACTGCCTGCTGTACCTGCACGCCAACTTTCAGTGACCGGTGTACAAGGACACCCAGGTCTCGCTGTACCTCCCCTTTTACTGCTATCCAAATTCCCCATTATTCCCTCTTTAATAATTGACTCCAGCATCTTTTTTTTAAAAAGAGATAATAATGGGGCATTTGGATAGTAGTTAAAGGATTAGTCGGTCAACATGGATTTATGAAAGGAAAATCATGCTTGACTAAGACCAAAGACAAACAGCTTTGTAAATTAATTGGCTTTGGTAAAATTGCAAATTGGCCCTAATGTGTGTAGGATAGCTCTAGTGTGTGAGGATCGCTGATCAGGTCGGGCTCGGTCGGCTGAAGGGCCTGTTTCCTGTATCTCTAAACTAAACTAAACTCAACTAAACCTTTCTTCTGACTAGGTTGCCTGCCCATGTTCTTCAGGGATGCTGTCTGACCCACTAAGTGACTACGCTCTTTGTGATTTTTTTTGTGTGTGTTAAACCAGCATCTGCATAAATTCATAAGTTCGTGTGATAGAAACATAGAACATAGAAACATAGAAAATAGGTGCAGGAGGAGGCCATGCGGCCCTTCGAACCAGCACCGCCATTCATTGTGATCATGGCTGATCGTCCCCTATCAATAACCCGTGCCTGCCTTCTCCCCATATCCCTTGACCCCACTAGCCCCTAGAGCTCTATCTAACTCTCTCTTAAATCCATCCAGTGACTTGGCCACCACTTCTCTCTGTGGCCGGGAATTCCACGAATTCACAACTCTCTGAGTGAAAAAGTTTTTTCTCACCTCAGTCTTAAATGGCCTCCCCTTTATTCTAAGACTGTGATCGGAGCAGAATTAGGCCATTCGACCTATCAAGTCTACTCATCCATTCGATCATGGCTGATCTATCTCTCCCTCCTAACCCCCTTCTCTCCATAACCTCTGACACCCCCCCAGTTCCTTATGCCTTCATGAACCTAAGACAAGCTGGGTTCGATCCTAACTATGGGTGCTGTCCGTATGGAGTCTGTACGTTCTCCCCGTGACCTCCTTGGGTTTTCTCCGGGATCTTTGGTTTCCTCCCACACTCCAAAGACGTACAGGTTTGGAGGTTAATTGGCCTGGTGTAAATGTAAAATTGTCCCCAGTGTGTGTGGGATAGTGTTGGTATGCGGGGGGTCGCTGGTTCGCTTTGCCTGGGTGGGTGGAAGGGGTCTGTTTCCGTGCTGTGTCTCCAAAACTAAAACTAAACCCAGCTGCTTTAAGGCAGCATCTATGCAGTGGGAAAGGGATTTTTTTCTCTCTGCGAGCTGTCAGTATCACACTATCTTCCAGCCAATTCGCTTGCAACAGATGCTTTGTGACTTGTAAGAAACGCATTATGTTGGAAAGCTCTGATGGTGTACGGGCACTGAATGGGTTAACCAGCTGCAGAGTGCTGATAGCTGAGGCATGCAGCCTCTGTCACTTTTTCACGGTTGAGAAAATTATTCCTAATTCTGAGCCTGAATCTGACAGATAGTCCAGTCTGTAATTTCTAGATGAAGGGCATTTTTCTCTTTTTTTTTTTAAAGGAAATTTTAATTTCACCACGTTCTACTTCAGACAGTCTAATTCATGGTCTGAAATGCTTTGGGGGCATGTTATTGTCCCTTTTGATCAACGTTGCACAAAGTAAAAATATCTGTCCCAATGGTAACGTTACTTCAATGCAGGCGGCTCCGACATCATAAAATTCTCCCTCACCATCGCTGAATCAAGTTTAATATTTAAGGTCATTAGATAGTGGATCTCTTTACAAAGTTTATATTGCCTGCCGGTCCATCAAAGGCTGGATGTTCATTTTTTTTTTTCTCATCTTCACTCCCTTCCATCTGTGACTCTCGGAGAATGTTGTCCTCTTACTGAGTCACAGAGTCGCACAGCCTGGAAACAGGTCCTTCGGCCCAACTTGCCCACGCCGACCAACATGTGTCCCATCTCCCACTTGCCCGCGCTTGCCCCCTGAATCCGTCCTATCCATGAACCTGTCCAAATGTCTCTTAAACATTGTGATAGTACCTGCCTCGACCACGTTCCACATACCCAGCACACTTTGCGTAAATACATTTTCTCCTCAGGTTTAGTTTAGTTTAGAGATACAGCACAGAAAGGCCCTTTCGGCCCACCAGGTCCGCGCCGACCAGCGATCACCGCACATTAACACTGTCCTACACCCACTAGGGTCTATTTTTTTACATTTATCAACCCAATTAACCTACATACCTGTACGTCTTTGGAGTGTGAGAGGAAACCGAAGATCTTGGTGAAAACCCACGCAGGTCACGGGGAGAACGTACAAACTCCGTACAGACAGCACCCATAATCGGGATCGAACCCGGGTATCCGGCACTGCATTCGCTGTAAGGCAGCAACTCTGCTACTGAGCCACCGTGCCCCCCACCATGCCACCCTGTACTGCCACCCAGATACCTATTAAATCTTTCCCCCCTCACATTAAACCTATGTCTGGTTCACGATTCCTTGGGTGGTCATGTCTTAAGGTTTAGGTTTAGGCTTATTATTGTCACGTGTACCGAGGTGCAGTGAACAGCTTTGTTTTGCATGCGGCCCAAACAGATCACATAAAAAACTTAGCTGCCTAGACTGCCTAGCTCTGGAGTTTTCTGCCTTAATCCCTCTACCTCTCCTTTATTCCAGTCGGTAGTCCTTACACCATAAGGGACAATGTGCTAGGGCAACTGGGACAACACTGTGGTGCAGCGGTAGAGTTGCTGTCTCACGGCGCCAGAGACCTGGGTTCACTCTTGACCCCCGGGTGCTGTCGGTACGGAGTTAGTACGTGCTCAATGTGACTGCGTGGGTTTTCCCCGGGTGCTCCGGTTTCATCCCACATTCCAAAGACGTACAGGTTTGTAGGTTAATTGGCTTCTGATAAATTGCTCCTAGTGTACAGGATAGAAGTGGTGTATGGGTATTGGAGGAACATATTTTGCTTGGGCAGCTTACACCCCAGCGGTATGAACATTGACTTCTCTAACCTCAAGTAGCCCTTGCTTTCCCTCTCTCTCCATCCCCTCCCCCTTCCCAGTTCTCCGACCAGTCTTACTGTCTCCAACTACATTCTATCTCTGTCCCGCCCACTCCCCTGACATCAGTCTGAAGAAGGGTCTCGACCCGAAACATCACCCGTTCCTTCTCTACAGAGATGCTGCCTGTCCTGCTGAGTTACTCCAGCATTTTGTGTCTATCTTCGATTTAAGCCAGCATTTCCAGTTCTTTCCTACACTGGTGTGTGGGTGATCGTTGGTCAGTGCGGTCTCGGTTGGCCGAAGGGCCTGTTATGGGTCGGGACCTTTCTTCAGACTGATTGGAGTGAAAAGGAGAAAGCTGGGCCAGGCAAGTGATCAGTGGATACAGGTGAAGGGCTTGTTTGGAAGATGGGTGGAGAAAGGACAGAGATGAAGAGACAAATGGCTGTAAGGAGAGAAGATCATGTTCATAGGTGATAGGAGCAGAATTAGCCCATTCGGCACATCAAGTCTACTCCGCCATTCAACCATGGCTGATCTATCTCTCCCTCCTAACCCCATTCTCCAGCTTTCTCCCCATAACCCCTGACACCCATACTAATCAAGAATCTATCTACCTCCACCTTAAAAATATCCACTGACTTGGCCTCCACAGCCTTCTGTGGCAAAGAATTCCACAAATTCACCACCCTCTGACTAGAGAAAGAAGAGAGAAGAGGCGTGAGGAAGAGATGCAGGTGGAAGTGGACTGGGAAAAGGGGACAGGGGGCCAAGATTGTGGGAGAAATGGGTGGTGTACATCAAATTTCATTGTGGTTTTAATTAATTAAAATAGGGCATCTGTGATTAATTGCCTTCCCTGGCTGGCAATGCAGTCCAGGGAGATGTTTCCCAGCATGTGGATGATGTAGATTGTGCATAAGGGGATCATTGTCGAGAGTGGATATCATTAACTAGACTCAGAAGTGTGCTCAAGTAAGTAAATGGCCTGAAGGCTTAGGAAGTTCGGCATATCCCCAACAACTCTCACCAACTGAGATCTTCCCTCACCTCCCACATCTCCAAAGACGTACAGGTTTGTAGGTTAATTGGCTTGGTATAATTATAAATTAACCCTAGTGTGTGTAGAAACATAGAAACATGGAAAATAGGTGCAGGAGTAGGCCATTCGGCCCTTCGAGCCTGCACCGCCATTCAATATGATCATTGCTGATCATCCAACTCAGTATCTTGTACCTGCCTTCTCTCCATACCCCCTGATCCCTTTAGCCACAAGGGCCACATCTAAAATATAGCCAATTAACTGGCCTCAACTACCTTCTGTGGCAGAGAATTCCACAGATTCACCACTCTCTGTGTGAAAAATGTTTTCCTCATCTCGGTCCTAAAAGACTTCCCCCTTTATCCTTAAACTGTGACCCCTTGTTCTGGACTTCCCCAACATCGGGAACAATCTTCCTGCATCTAGCCTGTCCAACCCCTTAAGAATTTTGTAAGTTAAAGTTTTGTAAGTGTAGGATAGTATTAATGTGCGGGGATCGTTGGTCGATGTGGGCTTGGTGTGCTGAGGGGCCAAGTCAGATACAGCACTATCTCTAAATAGCGGTAAATAAATGTTTGGACATTTGGACAAATAAATGCTATTTGGACACAACGCTGTATCTCTAAACTAAACTCAAAACTAAACTAAACGGGGAGAACATACACGGGGAGGTCAGGATCAAAGCCGGGTCTCTGGCGCTGTAAGGCAGCGACTCTACCGCCGCGCCATCGTGCCGCCTCCTTCTACGTTGCAGTCTACAGACACATGTACCGCACACGGCCGGCATTTCACAGCAGGGACGATTGCCACTAATCCTCATCTCAAACCGCTCCATTAATTCAGTGAGCGGAAAAAAAAAAATCCTCATCTCCCCTTCCAGCTCTTTTGTCAATGATCCTAAACCTGGCGTTAATATAACCTCACATTAAATTTCACACGCCAGTTGATTCGCCCAATTCGATATCCGCGTGGATCCAAAGCAGCTATGGTCCCACGCTGGGACCAGGAAGCAGAGAAGAGGCGGGGGGTGCCATTTGCTAAGTGGCTGGGACTATAAAGACTTTACCGCTTATGGCTAGAGATGTGCAAATCTGCAGGAAGACCTGATCTGCCTCCACTGTGAGGGAGAGGACTGAGACGAGAGAAGCAGCAGCCCTTAAACATATGTAAATTAATCAGGTGTATGTTTGTGTATTTTAGTGTTTTATTATAGTTACAGTGGAAAACATCTGTATATATACTGTACACAAGCACCTTCAGCTTGGTGTTGCCAGCATCCACTGGTATGGTATTTCTTCCAGCATTTGCAGAACTTCATCTACACCTCAGGCTGCCTCGGCAAGGCCAGCAGCATAAATCAAGGACCAGTCTCAACCCGGCCGCTCCCTCTTCTCCCCCCTCCCATCAGGCAAAAGGTGTAGAGGTGTGAAAACGCACACCTCCAGATTCAGGGACAGTTTCTTCCCAGCTGTAATAGAAACATAGAAACATAGAAACATAGAAAATAGGTGCAGGAGTAGGCCATTCGGCCCTTCGAGCATGCACCGCCATTCAATATGATCATGGCTGATCATCCAACTCAGTATCCTGTACCTGCCTTCTCTCCATACCACCTGATCCCTTTAGCCACAAGGGCCACATCTAACTCCCTCTTAAATATAGCCAATGAACTGGCCTCAACTACCTTCTGTGGCAGAGAATTCCACAGATTCACCACTCTCTGTGTGAAAAATGTCTTTCTCATCTCAGTCTTCAAAGACTTTCCCCTTATCCTTAAGCTGTGACCCCTTGTTCTGGACTTCCCCAACATCGGGAACAATCTTCCTGCATCTAGCCTGTCCAACCCCTTAAGAATTTTGTAAGTTTCTATAAGATCCCCCCTCAATCTTCTAAATTCTAGCGAGTACTCAGGCAACTGAATCATCCAAGTAATCAAGTAGGTTAATTGTAACCGAGTAATCAGGCAACTAAATCATCCAATCACCAACTAGAGAGCGGTCCTGAACTACTATCTACCTCATTGGAGGCCCTCTGACTAACTTGACTATACTGGACTTTATCTTGCACTCAACACTATACCCTTGTTCTTATATCTGTACACTGTGGACGCCTTGATTGTAATCATGTATAATCTTTTCGCTGACTGGATAGCATGCAACAAAAAGCTTTTTACTGTACCTCCAAGCATGTGACATGAGAGGAGATTAGCGGCAGCCCTTAAACATACGTCATTTAGTCACTTACGATGCGATAGAACTTTATTCATCCCAGGAGGGACATTGGTCTGCCAACAGTCATAAAACACAACAAGATACATGAAGCATGAAATTAAAGTGACCAGTGGAAAGCCCAGGATTACGGATGTGCAAAGATTGGGGAGGGAGGGGAAGGGGTCAGTCTACCACATGACAGAAGGGGGAGGAGTTGTACAGTTTGATAGCCACGAGGGAAAAGGATCTCCTGTGGCGTTCTGTGCTGCATCTTGATGTGTTGTGGAGGGGGTGAGCTGTATTGTCCAGGATGCTCCGCAGTTTGAGGAGCATCCTCCCCTCCAAGACCACCTCCAGTGAATCCAACTCCGCCCCCAGGATGGTGCCAGCCTTCCTGACGAGCTTGTTCATTCTGATGGCGTCTGCGGCCTTCGCCCTGCTGCCACAGCGCACGGCAGCGAGGAATATGGCCACCACTTCTTCAGCATCTTACTGCAGACATTGAAAGAGCGGAGCCTCTTCCGAAACCTGAACATAAATCAGGATTGCAGCTTAGTTTAGTTTAGTTTAGTTTACAGATAGTGTGGAAACAGGCCATTTGGCCCACTTTGTCCATGCCAACCATCGATCACCTACAAACTAGTTCTCTGCTATCCCATCTACACACTAGGGGCAATTTACAAAGCCGATTAACCTACAAACCTGCATGATTTTGGAATGTGGGAGGAAAAACGAGCTGGATGATCACACCTCAAATTACAAGAGGTGTATTTTAATCTTACATTTATTTTTAGAGATACAGTGTGGAAACAGGCCCTTCGGCCCATTGAGACCATGCCGACCATTGATCACACGTACACTTGTTCTCTGTTATCCCAATTTTGCATCCTACACACTAGTGGCAATTTACAGAAGCCAATTAACCTACAAAACTGTAAGTCTTTTGGGATGTGGGAGGAAACCGGAGCACCTGGAGAAAACCCAAGCGGTCACAGGGAGAACATACAAACTCGGTACATAGAAACATAGAAAATAGGTGCAGGAGTAGGCCATTCGGCCCTTCGAGCCTGCACCGCCATTCAATATGATCATGGCTGATCATCCAACTCAGTATCCTGTACCTGCCTTCTCTCCATACCACCTGATCCCTTTAGCCACAAGGGCCACATCTAACTCCCTCTTAAATATAGCCAATGAACTGGCCTCAACTACCTTCTGTGGCAGAGAATTCCACAGATTCACCACTCTCTGTGTGAAAAATGTCTTTCTCATCTCAGTCCTCAAAGACTTCCCCCTTATCCTTAAGCTGTGACCCCTTGTTCTGGACTTCCCCAACATCAGGAACAATCTTCCTGCATCTAGCCTGTCCAACCCCTTAAGAAGTTTGTAAGTTTCTATAAGATCCCCCCTCAATCTTCTAAATTCTATCGAGTACAAGCCGAGTCTATCCAGTCTTTCTTCATATAAAAGTCCTGCCATCCCAGGAAACAGTCTGGTGAACCTTCTCTGTACTCCCTCTATGGCAAGAATGTATTTCCTCAGATGAGGAGACCAAAACTGTACACAATACTACAGGCGTGGTCTCACCATGGCCTTGTACAACTGCAGTAGAACCTCCCTGCTCCTATACTCAAATCCCTTTTGCTATGAATGCTAACATACCATTTGCTTTCTTCACTGCCTGCTGCACCTGCATGCCTACTTTCAATGACTGGTGTACCATGACACCCAGGTCTCGTTGCATCTCCCCTTTTCCTAATCGGCCACCATTCATATAATAGACTACTTTCCTGTTCTTGCCACCAAAGTGGATAACCTCACATTTATCCACATTATACTGGATCTGTCATGCATTTGCCCACTCACCCAACCTATCCAAGTCACTTTGCAGCCTCCTAGCATCCTCCTCACAGCTAACACTGACCTCCAGTTTCGTGTCATCCGCAAACTTGGAGATGTTGCATTCAATTCCCTCGTCCAAATCATTAATATATATTGTAAATAGCAGTGGTCCCAGCACTGAGCCTTGCGGTACCCCATTAGTCATTGCCTGCCATTCTGAAAATGACCCGTTTACTCCTACTCTTTGCTTCCTGTTTGCCAGCCAGTTCTCTATCCACATCAATACCGAACCCCCAATACCATGTGCTCTAAGTTTGCATACTAATCTCTTATGTGGGACCTTGTCGAAAGCCTTCTGAAAGTCCAGATATTACACATCCACTGGTTCTCCCTTATCCACTCCACTAGTTACATCCTCGAAAAATCCTATAAGATTCGTCAGACATGATTTACCTTTCGTAAATCCATGCTGACTTTGTCCAATGATTTCACCACTTTCCAAATGTGCTGCTATCCCATCTTTAATAACAGACTATTACCCATTTTCCCCTCTACCGATGTTAGACTAACTGGTCTGTAATTCCCCGCTTTCTCTCTCCATCCCTTTTTAAAAAGTGGTGTTACATTAGCGTACCCTCCAAACCTCAGGAACTACTCCAGAATCTAAAGAGTTTTGAAAAATTATCACTAATGCATCCACTATTTCTGGGGCTACTTCCTTAAGTACTCTGGGATGCAGCCTATCTGGCCCTGGGGATTTATCGGCCTTTAATCCATTCAATTTACCTAACACCACTTCCTGACTAACCTGGATTTCACTCAGTTCCTCCATCTCATTTGACCCCCGGTCCCCTGCTATTTCAGGCAGATTATTTATGTCTTCCTTCGTGAAGACAGAACCAAAGTAGTTATTCAATTTGTCTGCCATGTCCTTGTTCCCCATGATCAATTCACCTGTTTCTGACTGCAAGGGGTCTACATTTGTTTTAACTAATCTTTTTCTCTTCACATATCTATAAAATGTTTGCAGTCAGGTACAGACAGCACCGGTAGTCGGGATTGAACCTAGGTCACTGGTGCAATGAGGCAGCAACTGTACCGCTGCGCCACCATGCTGCCCATATATCAATGAATGCACGATCAATGAATAATAATCAGGCTGTCAAATTTATCTAATTCCTTTCTTAAGATAAAGTTTTCTAGAATGCCAGAGGTTGTGGAGGTGACCTGGTAGAAGTTCATTAACATAAGAGAGGGGAGACAGTCGGACACATGACAATAAACTCTCTTGACTCTTGACTTGACTTGATTTCAATCTGTTTCCGTTAACAAAAAATCTATCGATAGATTCATTCAAACATTCACTTAAATAAAGAAAATAACCTTGCTTTATTTTTTTATTCGATTAATTTTGGCAACCCAGTTAAGATGAAGTCTGTGCTAGTTGTACCTAGTTACACCTATAGCTGTTGTAAAGCCAAACGGGATGAGGTGGGGAGACAGCCTAAGTTTAGTTTAGCTTTGAGTTTAGAGATACACTGTGGAAACTGGCCCTTTGGCCCACCGAGTCCGTGCTGACCAACAATCGGTGAGCAGGTCAGCACAGTAGCGCAGCGGCAGAGTTGCTGCCTTACAGCGCCATAGACCCGGGTTCAATCCTGACTACGGGTACTGTCTGTACAGAGTTTGTATGTTATTCCATCATAGCAAAAGGATTTGAGTATAAGAGCAGGGAGGTTCTACTGCAGTTGTACAGGGTCTTGGTGAGACCACACCTCGAGTATTGCGTACAGTTTTGGTCTCCTAATCTGAGGAAAGACATTCTTGCCATAGAGAGAGTACAGAGAAGGTTCACCAGACAGATTCCTGGGATGTCAGGACTTTCATATGAAGAAAGACTGGATAGACTCGGCTTGTACTCGCTAGAATTTAGAAGATTGAGGGGGGATCTTATAGAAACTTACAAAATTCTTAAGGGGGTTGGACAGGCTAGATGCAGGAAGATTGTTCCCGATGTTGGGGAAGTCCAGAACAAGGGGTCACAGTTTAAGGATAAGAGGGAAGTCTTTTAGGACAGAGATGAGAAAATCATTTTTATACAGAGAGTGGTGAATCTCTGGAATTCTCTGCCACAGAAGGTAGTTGAGGCCAGTTCATACTGGATTGCATATCCGGTGGGCGGCGCGACTCACGTCGCAGCGGCCTCTGCAGTCCGTCTGTCTTTTTGTTATTTTTTGTCCCGTTTTAATGTAGTTTTTATTTTTTTTTGATGGGGTATGTGTGTGTGTGTGTGTGTGTGTGTGTGTGTGTGTGTGTGTGTGTGTGTGTGTGTGTGTGGGTGTGTGTGTGTGTGTGTGTGTGTGTGTGTGTGTGTGTGTGTGTGTGTGTGTGTGTGTGTGTGTGTGTGTGTGGCGGGGGGTGGGGGGGGAAACTTTTAAAATCTTTCCCCTGCACGGAGAACCCGACCTTTTCCCTGTCGGGTCTCCGTTGTCGTTGGGGCTGCAACGTGGAGCGGCCTCCAGCAGGAACGACCTGGGGCTCCAGTCACGGAGCCTGCGGACTTACGTACCATCACGGAGCTGGCTGAGACCGGAGCGGGTGGAGCTGTGGTGGCGTGTTGCTGCGACCCGACCCCCGGAGATTCGGAAGCTCCAGCCGCAGGTCCGGTGGACGGTAATATCGGGAGCCCGCGGGTCCCTGCTGGGAGACTACTTTTCGGGGCTTCCGCAACGGCGACTTCTCCCGCCTGAGTCGCAGGCCTGGAGCGGGGCCTGACATCGCCCGGCGCGGCTTCAACGGCTGCGGGACTTTGCTAGCGCCCGCCGGGGGCTCCAACAACAAGACCCGGATCGCGGCCTTGCATCGCCCGGCGCGGCGTTAATGGCCGCGGGACAATTGCCATCGCCCGCCGGGGGCTTTGACTCTGACATCAGGAGGGGAATGGGGAGTGCAGCGGAGAGATAAGTTTTTTTGCCTTCCATCACAGCGAGGAGGAGTTGCGCTGTGATGGATGTCTGTGTAAATTGTGTTGTGTCTTGGGTCTTTTTTTCTTGTGTGTATGACTGCAGAAACAACATTTCATTTGAGCCTCTATGAGGTTCAAGTGACAAATACATTTATTATTGTGTATTCATTGGCTATATTTAAGAGGGAGTTAGATGTGGCCCTTGTGGCTAAAGGGATCAGGGGGTATGGAGAGAAGGCAGGGATGGGATACTGAGTTGGATGATCAGCCATGATCACATTGAATGGCAGTGCAGGCTCGAAGGGCCGAATGGCCTACTCCTGCACCTATTTTCTATGTTTCTATGTTTCTATGTTCCCCCCATGACCGCGTGGGTTTAACCGGGTGCTCCGATTTCCTCCCACAATCAAAGGTGCACAGGTTTGTAGGTGAATTGTCTTTGTTAAAATTGTAAATTGTCCCGAGTGTGTGCCAGATAGAGTTAATATGCGGGGATCGGTGAACGGCCCGCACTCAATGCGTCAAAGGGCCTGTTTCCGCGCTGTATCTGCAAAGCGAAAAACGAAATCTAACTAATTCTATCCTACACACTAGGGACCACTTACAGAAGCCAATTAACCTACAAACATGTCGGCCATTGGAATGTGGGAGGAACCCGGAGCACCTGGAGGAAACCCACACAGGTCATGGGGAGAACGTGCAAACTCCGTATAGACAGCACCCGTAGTCAAAATCGAATGCAGGTCTCTTGGGCTGAAATACAGCAACTCTACCACAATGCCACTGTGCTGCTCACAATCTTTATGTGATTAAAATAAATTTAAACCCTCCTCCAATAGACATTATTTCCTCGAGGTTCCATGAACCGTGGCAATATTTTCTAAGACTCAGACATCCCAAAATGTGGATGATGCATCAAATCTCCAGTTCTAATGAACCGTGCATAAGTAAAACAAAATTACACTTGCTTAAGTTGCATTTAACTTGATGGGAAGAGCTTTTTAAATGCTGGAGACTTTTACTAAACATTGAATCATCTTGTCACAAAGCTCTCCTTTACCATGTGGCCCTGAAGGAGATCATTAGGCCCACAACAGCCCTCTGGCTCTTTAGTTTAGTTTAGTTCAGAGATACAGCGCAGAAACAGGCCCCTCAGCCCACCGAGTCTGCACCGACCAGCGATCCCTGCACACTGACACTATCCTCGGGACAATTTGCAATTGTACAAAACCAATTAACCTACAAATCTGCACGTCTTTGGAGTGTGGGAGGAAACCGGAGCACCCGGAGAAAACCCACACAGTCACGGTGAGAACGTATAAGCTCCATACAGACAGCACCCGGAGTCAAGATGGATCCCGGGTCTCTGGCGCTGTAAGGCAGTAACTCTACCACTGTGCCTCCGTGCTGCCCGTGCCGCACCCTGCCGAACCTTTTGCAGATATTTTTAGTTTAGTTTCGAGATACAGCGTGGAAACAAGACCTTCGCCCCCCTGAGCCCGCTCTGTCCATCGATCCCCGCACATTAACACTATCCCGTAAGGCAGCAACTCTACTGCTGCGCCACCATGCCGCCCTAGTTCAGAGCGTTTGCTTTCCCCATAGCTTGTTTTTAACTTACCATTTTGTGCAATGCCTTCAAGGTAATAAAATAAAATGTCACCATACAGAGCTATTGGGAGAGGTTGAGCAGGCTAGGACTTTATTCCTTGGAGTGCAGGAGGATGAGAGGTGATCGTATAGGCCAGAGGTTCCCAACATTTTTTGTCCCGTTTACCCCAGGCAACTTTAATAGCACATAACAATCTTTTTTCACTTATTTATGAACAACTAATGAACAGATACCAGAACCAAACACAGTCAGTCAATGAGAAAAAATATGTACAAATCCAGAACCCCTGGTATCGAGGTATACAAAATCATGAGAGGAATAGATAGGCTAAATGCCCAGTGGGGGAATCGAGAACCAGAGGACAGAAGTTTACATTGAGGAGGGGAGGATTTAGTGGTACCCTGAGGGGCAACTTTTGTTACACAAAGGATGGTAGGTGTATGGAACAAGCTGTTGGAGGGTAAACATAGAAATTAGGTGCAGGAGTAGGCCATTCGGCCCCTTCGAGCCTGCACCGCCATTCAATATGATCATGGCTGATCATCCAACTCAGTATCCCGTACCTGCCTTCTCTCCATACCCTCTGATCCCCTTAGCCACCAGGGGCCACATCTAACTCCCTCTTAAATATAGCCAATTGAACTGGCCTCGACTACCCTCTGTGGCAGGGAGTTCCAGAGATTCACCACTCTCTGTGTGAAAAAAGTTCTTCTCATCTCGGTTTTTAAAGGATTTTCCCCCTTATCCTTAAGCTGTGACCCCTTGTCCTGGACTTCCCCAACATCGGAGCAATCTTCCTGCATCTAGCCTGTCCAACCCCTTAATAATTTTATAAGTTTCTATAAGATCCCCTCTCAATCTCCTAAATTCTAGAGAGTATAAACCAAGTCTATCCAGTCTTTCTTCAATAAGACAGTCCCTGACCATCCCAGGAACCACAATGTGGTTATACAACTAGGATGGAGGAAGGAGGGGCAAGGGGGGAGGAGAGTGTCAGTCAGAGTTACTTAAAATCAGATCATTTATTGATCATACCGCTGGGTTGTAAGATGCCCAACCAAATATGAGGCGCTGTTCCTCCAACTTGCGTGTGGCCTCACTCTGACAATGGAGGAGGCCCAGGACAGAAAGGTCAGTGTGGGAATGTGAGGGGGAGTAGAAATGGCTGGCAACCGGGCAGTCACGTAGGCCGAGGCAGGCCACAGAGGAGACATGTTTGGGGGCCCCCTCTTGTTTCAATAATCTGCTCAAATGAATTATCCCCTGTCTCTATTGTTGAATCAGACAATCTGACAGAAAGCAAACCAGGGATTGAATGCGTGCCCTCGACATAGGTCATCCCAGCTCATGCAGTTGTGCATTTATTCTTTTAGATCATCTGGCTAGCACTGCCAATTGGTCATAAGTAGATTAAAACATCTTCATAAGTTGTAGGAGCAGAATGAGGCCATTCGGCCCATCAAGTCCACTCTGCATTTCAATCATGGCTGATCTATCTTTCCCTCTCAACCCCATTCTCCTGCCTTCTCCCCAGAACCCCTGACACCCGTACTAATCACGAATCTATCAATCTGCAGCTTAAAAATACCCATTGACTTGACCTGCACAGCCTTTTGTGGCAATGATTTCCTTAGATTCACCTGCCACCGACTGAAGAAATTCCTCCTCATCTCCTTCCTAAAGGTGGGCCCTTTTATTCTGAGCATATGACTTCTGGTCCTAGACTCTCCCACTAGTGGAAACATCTTGTCCACATCCACTCTAGCCAGGCCTATCACTATTTGGGACTTTTCAATGAGGTCCACCCACATACTTCGAAAAGGGAAGGAGACCAGGAGTCCTTGTTGCGTCTGAGGGGGGAGAGGGAGCGAGAGCAGAACTACAGGACCCAGAGGAGACAGGTTTGAGGGCCCCACTTGTTGCTACGTTCTGCTCAAATCAATTGCTCCCAGTGCCTGTTACTGAATTTGGACGATCTGATGGAATGCAAAACCAGGGATTGAACATGTAACCTCCACGTACTCAGAAGGTCATAAGGAATAGGAGTAGAATTAGACCATTCGGCCCATCAAGTCTACCCCGCCATTCAATCATGGCTGATCTATCTCTCCCTCCTAACCCCGTCTCCTGCCTTCTCCCCATAACCTCTGACATCTGCACTAATCAAGAATCTATCCATCTCTGCATTAAAAATATCCACTGACTTGGCCTCCACACCCTTCTGTGGCAAATAATCCCACAGATTCATCACCCTCTGACTAAAGAAATGTCTCCTCATCTCCTTCCTAAAAGAATGTCCTTTAATTCTGAGGATATGACCTCTAGTCCTAGACTCTACCAATAGTGGAAACATCCTCTCCACATCCACTCTATCCAAGCCTTTCACTATTTTGTACATTTCAATGAGGTGTCCTTTCATTCTTCTAAACTCCAGCGAGTACAGGCCCAGTGCCGACAAACGCTCATCGTAGGTTAACCCAATCATTCCTGGGATCATTCTTGTAAACCTCCTCTGGACCTTCTGCAGTGCCAGACAATCTTTCACCTCTCATGCAGTTGTGCATGTATTCTTTTCGACCATCTGGGTAGCTCCTCCAAAAGGTTATTGAAACATCTTCGATGAACTTTCGCATTCAGACAGTGTTGACACCTGAAGGAAGCAAAAAATTAATCCTTCTGCAACGCTTGTTAGATTTCACTTTATATTCCGAGTGGTCTGTCTTAATCCCAGCCACAAGAGGACAAAACAGGAGCTGATGTTTAGTTTAGTTTAGAGATACAGCAGGGAAACAGGCCCTTCAGCCCACCTGAGTCCGCTCCAACCAGCGAAACCCGCACATCAACACTATTCTCCACACACTAGGGAACATTTACATTTATACCAAGCCAATTAACCTTCTGAACCTTCTGAATGTTGTAGTCGGCAGGGCAGTACTCTGCATATCGCCAACTTCGACAATTTAACATTTTTATCAAGCCAATTAAACAAGACAATTAACCTACAAACCTGTACGCCTTTGGAGTGTGGGGGGGGAACTGGAGATCTCGGAGAAATCTTACACGGGTCATGGGGAGAAGATACAAACTCCATACAGACAGCACCCGCAGTTAGGATGAAACCGGGTCCCTGGCGCTGTAAGGCAGCAACTCTACCGCTGTGCCCCCATGCCGCCACTAGTCATAGAATCACACAGCATGGAAACAAGCCCTTTGGCCCAACTCATCCTTGCCGCCCAACATTCCCCATCTAAGCTAGTGACATTTGCCTGCGTTCTGCTCATATTTCTGGCACTTGTAAGGCAGCAAACCTACCACTGCGCCACCGTTCCACCGTGATGTGTATGTTCATAGGAGTAGAATTAGCCCATTCGGCCCATCAAGTCTACTCCACCATTCAATCATGGCTGATCTATCTCTCTTTCCGAACTCCATTCTCCTGCCTTCTCCCCATAGACTCTGACACCCGTACTAATCAAGAATCAATCTATCTCGGCCTTAAGAATATCCACTGACTTCGCCACAGCCTTCTCTGGTGAAGAATTCAACGTATTCACCACCATCTGACTAAAGAAATTCCTCCTCATCTCCTTCCTAAACGAACATCCTTTAACTCTGATGCTATGACCTTGAGTCCTAGACTCTTCCAGTAGTGGAAACATGCTCTCCACATCCACTCTATCCAAGCCTTTCACTATTCATGAGGGGGAACATGAGGGGGAACTTCTTTACTCAGAGAGTGGTAGCTGTGTGGAATGAGCTTCCAGTGGAAGTGGTGGAGGCAGGTTCGATTTTATTATTTAAAAATAAATTGGATAAGTATATGGATGGGAAAGGAATGGAGGGTTATGGTCTGAGTGCAGGTAGATGGGACTAGGGGAAAATAAGTGTTCGGCACGGACTTGTAGGGCCGAGATGGCCTGTTTCCGTGCTGTAATTGTTATATGGTTATATGGTTATATTCTGTACACTTCAATAAGGAACCCCTTCATTCTTCTGAACTCCAGTGAGTACAGGCCCAGTGCTGACAAACGCTCAGCGTCAATTGATGCCTGACGCCTGTGCTGATTCCTAGACCCTGGTGGCTCCAATCATCAGGCAATGGCTTGTCGAGAACAAATAGACTGTGGGATCATCAGAGAGACTAGGATTAATGGGATCATGAAGTGTCTTCTCGATACATGGAATAATTTCCTGGCAGCTGTGAATGATTTCAATATTTCTTTTGGATAATATTTTTTCTGTTTCTGTCGATATACGTTCCACATTTTTTCACACAAAAGGTGGTGGGTGTATGGAACAAGCTGCCAGAGGTGATAGTGCCTCTTGTATATGGACTCAATGTATATACTAACTGGGGGGACCGTGCTTGTGTGCTGGGATAGTCTTGCCGATCTGTGTGCAAAAAATGTATTTCACTGTACCTGGTGCAGGTGACAATGAAGAAACCATGTAACCATGTAACCAATTAACCAGTTACGAGCAGGCACGTGCTGTGTGTGATTACTCAGGGTAGGCACTGGGCATTCAGTCGACTTTTAAAAATCGTAAAACTCCACGCACACTCTGAAAATCGTAAAACCACGCATGCACAGATGGATCCTGTAGCCAGTCCGTCGTGTTTTAAAAATTCTTTAACAACTGCGCATTCTCAGGTCGGTCTCCTCTACTGTGGGCTTGCGCTGTACCTCGTGCGCAGTCCACGGTACCTCGTGCGCAGTCCACGGTGCAAAGGCAGGATTTCAACTGCCTTTATTGCCCATTGTGAGTGAAGGCTCGAAGCAGCGTCCACGGCTCGTGAGTTGTACATAGTTAGGCGTATTACATGTGCAGCGGATGAAAGGCACGGGAACATTATGCCGACCTAAGATCGATTATTAAAATAATAACCATTTAATAATAAATACTGAATTTAGTAAATGAATTGGAAATCTTTACTATTTATAATTAATAATGACCATTTTATAATTTTAGTCAGGGTAGGCACTGCCTACCTTGCCTAGCCTGGCAGCATGTGACTGGTTAGGAGGTAGTTGAGGCAGCGACTGTCCCACCGTTTAAGAAACATTTAGACAGGTACATAGACAGGACAGGTTTGGAGGGATATGGGCCAAACATGGACAGGTGGGACGGGGTGGTCAAGTTGGACGAGGTGGGCAAGTGGGGCCAAAGGGCCTGTTTCCACGCTGTATGACTATGTATGATAGACACAAATAGCTGGAGGCTGGGGTAACTGAGTGGTACAGGTAGCATGCTGCCTGTCCTGCTGAGTTACTCCAGCTTTTTGTGTCTATCTTCTGTTTAAACCGGCATCTGCAGTTTCTTCCAACACAGTTTATCTATGATCGTTAATTAATAGAGCAGGCAGTATTTTTAATACAATGTTTAGTTTATTATTGGCACGTGCATCGAGGGTATAACAAAAAGCTTTTATTGTTGGCCACCAGAATAACCAAGGACGAGTCGCACCCCAGTCACTCCCTCTTCTCCCCTCTCCCCTCAGGCTAAAGGTACAGAAGTGTGAAAACGCACACCTCCAGATTCAGGGACAGTTTCTTCCCAGCTGTTATCAGGCAACTGAACCATCCTATCAACAACTAGAGAACGGTCCTGAGCTACTAGCTACCTCATGGGAGACCCTCGGACTATCTTTAATTAAACTTCATTGGACTTAATCTTGCACTAAACAGGATTCTCTTTCTTCCCAGCTGTTATTAGGCAACTGAATCATTGTATCACCAACTAGAGAGCGGTCCTGATCTACTACCTCATTGGAGACCCTCGGACTAACTTGAATTGGACTTTATACTGGACTTTATCTTGCACTAAACATTATTCCCTTTATCCTATATCTGTACACTGTGAGCAGCTTGATTGGAATCATGTATTGTCTTTACACTAACTGGATAACACACAACACAAACTTTTCACTGCACCTCCGTGCACGTGACAATAAACTAAACTGAGGAGATGAGGAGGAATTTCCTTAGCCAGAGGGTGGTGAATTTGTGGAATTCATTGCCACAGCCAACTGTGCAGGCCAAGTCTTTGGGTATTTTGAAAGCAGAGATTGAAATTTCTGTCAAAGATAACAAGGGGCAGGCAGGCAGGAGAATGCGGTGGAGAGGAGAAGATGAATCAGCCATCCAGATGCAACTAAATTTCAAGTAGCACTTTCTTCCCAATAACCCTTTCTGGCTTAATTCCTCCCTTCATCACCTCCAGTTTAAATTCCAGTTGGAATATTTTGGAGGACCAAGTAACCAAGAACCAAGAACCAAGCCATGATTGAATGGCGCTGCTGGCACGAATGGCCGAGTGGCCCACTCCTGCACCTATTGTCTATGTGTCTGTGTTTCTTATTATTATTATTAATGTTTAGTGTTTTCTGAGTCATTTGTAATTGTCACTGTATGTCATGCTGTTACTTCTGGTCGGAGCACCAAGGCAAATTCGTTGTATGTGAATACTTGGCCAATAAACGTACTTACTCACTTACTTACTTACTCCTTTTACTACAATGGTGCTTTATTGCCACGTGCAAATGCACAGAATTTTTTTTTTCCAGCGTATAGTTCAATATGCAATTGGGCAGAAGCGTGGCAGATGCAGTATAATATAGATGATATGAGATTATCCAATTTGGCGGCAAAAACAAGGGGGCAGATTATTATCTCAATGGGGTTCAGTGATCACAATACCATTAGTTTCAATATAATTATGGAGAGGGTCAGAACTGGACCTAGGGATGAGATTTTTGATTGGAGAAAGGCTAACTTTGAGGAGATGCGAAAGGATTTAAAAGGAGTAAATTGGGACAGTTTGTTTTATGGGAAAGATGTGGAAGAGAAATGGATGACATTTAAAGGTGAAATTTTAAGAGTACAGAATCTTTATGTCCCTGTTCGGTTGAAAGGAAATAGTAAAAATTGGAAAGAGCCATGGTTTTCAAGAGAAATTGGACACTTGGTTCAGAAAAAGAGGGAGATCTACAATAGTTATAGGCAGCATGGAGTAAATGAGGTGCTTGAGGAGTATAAAGAATGTAAAAAGAATCTTAAGAAAGAAATTAGAAAAGCTAAAAGAAGATATGAGGTTGCTTTGGCAAGTAAGGTGAAAGTAAATCCAAAGGGTTTCTACAGCTATATTAATAGCAAAAGGATAACGAGGGATAAAATTGGTCCATTAGAGAGTCAGAGTGGACAGCTATCTGCAGAGCCAAAAGAGATGGGGGAGATATTGAACAATTTTTTTCTTCGGTATTCACCAAGGAGAAGGATATTGAATTATGTGAGGTAAGGGAAACAAGTAGAGTAGCTATGGAAACTATGAGATTCAAAGAAGAGGAAGTACTGACACTTTTGAGAAATATAAAAGTGGATAAGTGGAAAAGTGGAATACAGGATATTCCCTAGGACATTGAGGGAAGTTAGTGTAGAAATAGCAGGGGCTATGACAGAAATATTTCAAATGTCATTAGAAATGGAATAGTGCCGGAGGATTGGCGTACTGCGCATGTTGTTCCATTGTTTAAAAAGGGTTCTAAGAGTAAACCTAGCAATTATAGACCTGTTAGTTTGACGTCAGTGGTGGGCAAATTAATGGAAAGGATACTTAGAGATAATATATATAAGCATTTGCATAAACAGGGTCTGATTAGGAACAGTCAACATGGATTTGTGCCTAGAAGGTCATGTTTGACTAATCTTCTTGAATTTTTTGAAGAGGTTACTCGGGAAATTGATGAGGGTAAAGCAGTGGATGTTGTATATATGGACTTCAGTAAGGCCTTTGACAAGGTTCCTCATGGAAGGTTGATTAAGAAGGTTCAATGGTTGGGTATTAATGGTGGAGTAGCAAGATGGATTCAACAGTGGCTGAATGGGAGATGCCAGAGAGTAATGGTGGATGGCTGTTTGTCAGGTTGGAGGCCAGTGACTAGTGGGGTGCCACAGGGATCTGTGTTGGGTCCACTGTTGTTTGTCATGTACATCAATGATCTGGATGATGGTGTGGTAAATTGGATTAGTAAGTATGCAGATGATACTAAGATAGGTGGTGTTGTGTATAATGAAGTAGATTTTCAAAGTCTACAGAGAGATTTATGCCAGTTGGAAGAGTGGGCTGAAAGATGGCAGATGGAGTTTAATGCTGATAAGTATGAGGTGCTACATCTTGGCAGGACAAATCAAAATAGGACCTACATGGTAAATGGTAGGGAATTGAAGAATGCAGTTGAACAGAGGGATCTGGGAATAACTGCACAGTTCCCTGAAGGTGGAATCTCATGTAGATAGTGTGGTAAAGAAAGCTTTTGGTGTGCTGGCCTTTATAAATCAGAGCATTGAGTATAGAAGTTGGGATGTAATGTTAAAATTGTACAAGGCATTGGTGAGGCCAATTCTGGAGTATGGTGTACAATTTTGGTCGCCTAATTATAGGAAGGATGTCAACAAAATAGAGAGAGTACAGAGGAGATTTATTAGAATGTTGCCTGGGTTTCAGCAACTAGGTTACAGAGATAGGTTGAACAAGTTAGGTCTTTATTCTTTGGAGCGCAGAAGGTTAAGGGGGGACTTGATAGCGGTCTTTAAAATGATGAGAGGGATAGACAGAGTTGACGTGGATAAGCTTTTCCCACTGAGAGTAGGGAAGATTCAAACAAGAGGACATGATTTCAGAATTAAGGGACAGAAGTTTAGGGGTAACATGAGGGGGAACTTCTTTACTCAGAGAGTGGTAGCTGTGTGGAATGAGCTTCCAGTGAAAGTGGTGGAGGCAGGTTCAATTTTATCATTTAAAAATAAATTGGATAGTTATATGGACGGGAAAGGAATGGAAGGTTATGGTCTGAGTGCAGGTAGATGGGACTAGGGGAGAATACCGGTTCTGCATGGATTAGAAGGGTCGAGATGGCCTGTTTCCGTGCTGTAATTGTTATATGGTTATGTGGTTATATGGTTATATGGGTTAGGTTAGGTAAGGGGGAGGTGCAGCGAGACCTAGGCGTCCTTGTACACCGGTCACTGAAAGTTGGCGTGCAGGTACAGCAGGCAGTGAAGAAAGCTAATGGAATGTTGGCCTTCATAACAAGAGGATTTCAGTATAGGAGTAAAGAGGTTCTTCTGCAGTTATAGGGCTCTGGTGAGACCACACCGGGAGTATTGTGTACAGTTTTGGTCTCTTAATTTGAGGAAGGACATCCTTGTGATTGAGGCAGTGCAGCGTAGATTCACGAGATTGATCCCTGGGATGGCGGGACGGTCATATGAGGAAAGATTGAAAAGACTAGGCTTGTATTCACTGGAGTTTAGAAGGATGAGGGGGAATCTTATAGAAACATATAAAGTTATAAAGCGACTGGACAAGCTACATGCAGGAAAGATGTTCCCAATGTCGGGCAAGTCCAGAACCAGGGGCCACAGTCTTAGAATAAAGGGGAGGTAATTTAAGACTGAGGTGAGAAAAAACTTTTTCACCCAGAGAGTTGTGAATTTATGGAATTCCCTGCCACAGAGGGCAGTGGAGGCCAAGTCACTGGATGGATTTAAGAGAGAGCTAGATAGAGCTCTAGGGGCTAGTGGAGTCAAGGGATATGGAGAGAAGGCAGGCACGGGTTATTGATAGGGGACGATCAGCCATGATCACAATGAACGGCGGTGCTGGCTCGAAGGGCCGAATGGCCTCCTCCTGCACCTATTTTCTATGTTTTTCTATGTTAATAAAATGTTGCCATCCCGATTAGCAAAGTGTACAGAAATAGTCCATTGAAACGAGTACTGAGGTGCTGTGAATAGCTATGAAACGATGAACTGGGAGCTGGTGCATGTGTAGGATTAGTGGGGACAGGATTGGGACCAGCAGATCCCCTACAATTATATCCCACCTTAAAAGGTAGCTGTAGAAACATAGAAACATAGAAAATATGGAGCAGTAATCATTCGGCCCTTCAAGCTAGCACTGTCATTCAATATGATCAGTACCCCATTCCTGCTTTCTCCCAATATCCCTTGTTAGCCTGAAAACTCTACCTAACTCTCTCTTGAAAGCATCCAGAGAATTGACCTCCACTGCATTCTGTGTCAGAGAATTCCACAGATTCACAACTCTCTGGGTTTAAAAGTTTTTCCTCATCTCAGTCTTAAATGGCCTACCCCTTATTCTTAAACTGCGACCCCTGGATCTGGACTCCCCCAACATCGGGAACATATTTCCTGCATCTAGGCTGCCCAATCCCTTAAGAATCTCCATAACATTCCCTCTCATCCTTTAAATTTCAGTGAATATAAGCCTAGTCGGTTCATTCTTTAAGTTAAGTTAAGTTACCATCTCTGGAGTGAACATGATGTAATTGGGTTGTCTGCCCTCTGATCTTTCCCTTTTCTCGTTCAATTTTACTTTCAACTGGCCGGGCATGTTTTGTTCTGTTCACATGTTATGTAAGTTGTTGTCCTTCATCATATTGAGTATAGAAGTTGGGAGGTCATGTTGCAGTTATATAAGATGTTGGCGAGGCCACATTACCAGTATAGTGTTCAGTTCTGGGCACCATGTGGTAGGAAGGAATGGATAGAAAATTGGCTCCATGGAAGGAAGCAGAGGTTGATGGTGGAAGGCTGATTCTCATACTGGAGGCCTGTGACTAGTGGTGTGCCTCAGTGTTCAGTGCTGGGCCCGTTACTGTTTGTCATCTACGTCAATTAATTGGATGAGAACAGACGCGGCAAGATTAGCAAGTTTGCTGATGGTGCAAAAGTGGGTGGTTTTGCAGATAGTGAAGATGGTTGTGAAAAGTTTACGGAGGATCTGGGTCGATTGGTCAAGTGGGCTGAGGAATGGTTGATGGAATTTAATACAGCAAAAATGTGAGGTGTTGGATTTTGGGAAATCTAACAAGGGCAGGGCCTACACCGTGAATGGTAGGCCTCAGGGGAGTGTTGTAGAGCAGAGGGATCGAGGAGAGCAGGCGTATGGTTCCTTGACGGTCGAGTTGCAGGTGAATAAGGTGGTCAACAAAGCTTTTAGCACATTGGCCTTCATAGACATTTAGAAACAGAGAACATAGGTGCAGGAGGAGGCTATTTGGCCCTTCGAGCCAGCACCGCCATTCATTGTGATAATGGCTGATCATCCACAATCAGTACCCCGTGCCTGCCTTCTCCCCATATTCCTTGATTCCGGTAGCCCCAAGGGCTCTATCTAACTCTCTTTTAAATTCATCCAGTGAATTGGCCTCCACTGCCTTCTGTGGCAGAGAATTGCACAAATTCACCATTCTCTGGGTGACAAAGTTTTTTCTCATCTCAGTTTTAAATGGCCTCCCCTTTATTCTTAGACTGTGGCCCCTAGTTCTGGACTCCCCCAACATTGGGAACATTTTTCCTGCATCTAGCTTGACCAGTCCTTTTATAAATTTATATGTTTCTATAAGATATCCTCTCATCCTTCTAAATTCCAGTGAATACAAGCCTAGTCTTTCCAATCTTTCCTCATATGACAGTCCTGCCATCCCAGGGATTAACCTCGTGAACCTAGGCTGCACTGCCTCAATCACAAGGATGTCCTTCCTCAAATTAGTCCAAAACTGCACACGATACTCCAGATGTGGTTGACAACTGCAGAAGGACCTCTTTACTCCTATACTCACATCCTCTTGTTATGAAGGCCAACATGCCATTAGCTTTCTTCACTGCCTGCTGTACCTGCATGTTTACTTTCAGTGACTGGTGTACAAGGACACCCAGGTCTCGTTGCACTTCCCTTTTTCCTAATATTACACCATTGAGATAATAATCTGCCTCCTTGTTCTTGCCGCCAAAGTGGACAACCTCACATTTATCTACATTGTACTGCATCTGCCATGCATCTGCCCGCTCACTCAACCTGTCCAAGTCACCCTGCAACCTCCTAGCATCCTCTTTGCAGTTCACTCTGCCACCCAGCTTTGTGTCATCTGCAAATTTGCTAATGTTACTTTTCTAATCATCATCTAAATTCCATCCTCTAAATCATTAATATATATTGTAAACAGTTGTGGCCCCAGCACCGAGCCATGCGGCACTCCACTCACCACTGCCTGCCATTCTGACAGGGACCCGTTTATTCCTACTCTTTGCATCCTGTCTGCCAACCAATACTCTATCCATGTCAATACCCTACCCCCAATACCACGTGCTCTAATTTTGCCCACTAATCTCCTGTATGGAACCTTATCAAAGGCTTTCTGAAAGTCCAGATACACTACATCCACTGGCTCTCCTTCATCCATTTTACTTGTCACATCCTCAAAAAATTCCAGAAGACTAGTCAATTTCCACTTCATAAATCAATGTTGACATTGGACTAATCAATTTACTACTATCCAAATGCCCCATTATTACTTCTTTAATAATTGACTCCAGCAACTTCCCCACCATTGATGTCAGGCTAACTGGCCTGTAATTCCCCGTTTTCTCTCTCGCTCCTTTCTTGAAAAGTGGGATAACATTAGCTGCCTTCCAATCCACAGGAACTGATCCTGAATCTATAGAACATTGGAAAATGATCACCAATGCATCCACGATTTCTAGAACCAACTCCCTGAAGACCCTGGGATGCAGACCATCAGGCCCTGTGGATTTATCAGCCTTCAGTTCCATCAGTCTGCCCAATACTATTTCTCGCCTAATGCAAATTTCTTTCAGTTCCTCTGTCTCACTAGATCCTCTGTCCTCCAGTACATCTGGGAGATTGTTTGTGTCTTCCTTAGTGAAGACAGAACAAAATTACCTGTTCAACTCCTCTGCCATTTCCTTGTTCCCACACTTGTTTCTGCCTTCAAGGGACCCACATTTGTCTTTACTAATCTTTTTCTCTTAACATACTGAGAGAAGCTTTTACTTTCCTTCTTTATATTCCTGGCCAGCTTCCCTTCGTACTTCATCTTTTCACCCCATATTGCCCTTTTTGTTACATTTTGATGTCCTTTCAAAGTTTCCAAAATCCTCTGTCTTCCGGCTACTCTTTGCTATGTTATACATCTTTTCTTTTAGTTTTATTCTATCCCTAACTTCTCTTGTCAGCCACGGTTGCCTCTTACTCCCCTTAGAATCTTTCTTCCTTTTTGGAATGAAATGACCCCGCATCTTCTGGATTATGCCGAGATATTCCTGCCATTGCTGTTCCGCCCTCATTCCTGCTAGGATCCCTTTCCAGTCGACCTTGGCCAGTTCCTCTTTCATGCCTTCATAGTCCCCTTTGTTCAACTGCAACACTGCCACTTCTGATTTAACCTTCTCCCTCTCAAATTGCAGATTAAAAGTTATCATATTATGATCATTACCTCCTAGCGATTCCTTTAACTTGATTATTCCCTTATTAAATCAGGTCATTAGACAGCACTAAATCCAGAATTGCCTTCTCTCTGGTCGGCTCCATTACAAGCTACTCTAAGAATCCATCTCGGAGGCATTCTACAAACTCTCTTTCTTGGGATCTAGAACCAACCTGATTTTCCCAGTCTACCTGCATATTGAAATCTCCCATAACCACAGTGGCATTATCTTTGTTACATGCCAATTTTAACTCCTGCTGCAACTTGAATCCTATATCCAGGCTACTGTTTGGGGGCCTGTAGATAACTCACATTAGTGTCTTCTTACCTTTACAATTCCTCAATTCTCTCCACAGCGAGTCAACATCGTCAGTCCCTATGTCTTCCCTCGCAAGGGACTGAATTCCATCCCTCACCAGCAGAGCTACCCTCCCTCCTCTGCCCACCTGCGTGTCCTTTCTATAGGACGTATAACCTTGAATAATCAGTTCCCAGTCCCGATCCTCCTGCAGCCACGTCTCTGTAATCCCCACAATGTCATATCTACCAACCTCTAACTGAGCCTCACTTCATCCACTTTCCTTCTAATACTTAGAGTATTGAGAAAAGAAGTTGAGAGGTCATATTGCATTTGTATAAGACATTGGTGTGACCGCATTTAGAGTATTGTGTTCAGTTCTTGGCACCATGTTATTAGAAAGATGTTGTCAAGCTGGAAAGGGTACAGAGAGAATTTATGAGGATGTTGGGAGCCAGGACTCGAGGGTCTGAGCTAAAGGGAGAGGTTGAGTAGGCTGGGTCACTTCTCCATGTAGCGCAGAGAGGGTGATCTTATAGAGTTGGGGAATTGAGGAACAGAGGACATAGGTTTAAGGTAAAGGGAAAAATATTTCATAGGAATCTGAGGGGAATCTGTTTCACACAAAGGGTGGTGGGTGCTTGAAACAAGCTGCCAGAAGAGGTAGTTGAGATAGTTGGGACTATCCCAACGTTTAAGAAACTATTAGACAGATACATGGATAGGACAGGTTTGGAGGATATGAACCAAACACAGGCAAGTGGGACTCGAGCAGCCGGGACATGTTGGCTGGTGTAGGCAGGTTGGGCTGAAGGGCCCGTTTCCACACTGCATCCATCTGTGACTATGAAATATGTTGTGAATCTGGAAAGGGAGCAGAGAAAACTTACGAGGATGTTGCCAGGATTCAAGGGCATGAGCTACAGGGAGACATTGAGCAGGCTAGGACTCCATTCCTTGGTGCGCAAGAGGATGAGGGGTGATCTCATAAAGGCGTACAAAATCATGAGAGGAATAGATTGGGTAGACGCACAGAGTCTCTCGCACAGAGAGCAGGGGAATCAAGAACCAGAGGGCATGGGTTTAGGGTGCAGGGTGAAAGATTTCAGCGGTAACTTTATCACACAGAGGGTGGTGGGTGTATGGAACGAGCTGCCAGAGGAGGTAGTAGAGCCATGTAATATCACAAAGTTTAAAGGGCCTGTCCCACAGACGATTTTTTAAGCGACTACAGGCGACTAGGCTGTTGCCACGTGGTCGCCGGGGTGTTGCTTGTATGGTCGTGAGTCGTCTCCTCAGCTGCCCAAAGAGTCGTAGCGTCTTTCTGGTCGCCGCTGGATTTTCAACATGTTGAAACATTTTCGGAGACGGTCGGCGACGGTGGGCTTGACGCCAATGAGCGTAGCTTGACTTCTCCTGACGTAGGTGCTGTCGTAGTTGTCGCCAGGTTAACGTACGTTGTCACCAGGTGACGTAGGTTGGCGCCAGTGCAAACTTCGGTTTTCTTTTGTAGTTAAAGTAATGATTCTATTTCAAATTTTATGTCGAGGGGGGGGGGTCCAGTCGCCGGCAGTTGCCTAAAAATAGCCCAAGTGGGACAGGCCCTTTAGAAACATTTAGACAGGTACATGGATAGGACAGGTTTACAGGGATATGGGCCAAACGCAGGTAGGTGGAACTAGTGTTGATGGGGCATGTTGGTCGGTGTGGGCATGTTGGGCTTCTTCTTCTTCTTCTTGCGTATGGCGTGCACAGCCTAAAGTTGTCCGACAAGTTGTTCTATTTGTCGGGATGACAAGTTGTCGGGACGACAGATGGCACAATGGGCTAAGTGTTCGGCTGGCGACCGGAAGGTAGCCGGTTCGAATCCCGCTTGGAGTGCATACTGTCGTTGTGTCCTTGGGCAAGACACTTCACCCACCTTTGCCTGTGTGTGAATGTGTGTGAGTGATTGGTGGTGGTCGGAGGGGCCGTAGGCGCAGATTGGCAGCCACGCTTCCGTCAGTCTGCCCCAGGGCAGCTGTGGCTACAGAAGTAGCTCACCACCACCGAGTGTGACTGAGGAGTGAATGAATAATGCGATGTAAAGCGCCTTGAGTATTAGAAAGGCGCTATATAAATCCCATCCATTATTATTATTATTATTTGATCTTATTTGATTGTGCACGCCGGGTCGATTGCATTTGTCGAAACAGGGCGGACCACGTGAAGGTTGCAATCTCCCACCCCGACAAGTTGGGCTGAGCGGCCAGTTTCCACGCTGTATGGCTTTCTATGCAGGCAAGGAGCTGAGGGCTGCCCACTGTACCACCTCCTGTTATGCAAGTACTCAAGAATCTTCCAGTCTACATCCAAGGATGGTTTAAATGTGGCTTCTGCCTCTCCCGCACTTTCATGCACTGAGCGCCAGACCATAACCACTCCTTGGGTGAAAGTATTTGTCTTCCTCCCCCCTCCAGTCCTTTTGTTAACCGCATTAAATCCATGCCTGCTGCTTTTTTTGGCAGATCAAATAATGGACAGAGGTCATTCCTTATAATTGAGTCCACTCTCCACCTGTTCCAAGAAAAATAATCTGAGCCTTATCCACCAGTATATCTCAAATGCAATTTTCTACTCCTGGCAGCATCTTTCTTTCTTTCTCGTCTGCATCTCCCCCAGTGTATTTATATCTCTCTCAGGATGCTGTAACAAAATCTTTCATGCATATTCTATTCCATGCAGACAGCTAGATGCACATTGCAGTGTCATTAACCCCGTCCTGCCCAAATTTGAGAGTCTTTTTGGTTTTATCTTGACCATCGTCATAAGTTTAGTTCCGGTTTTTTTTGTTTGTTCAAATGTTCAAAGGTTCATTTATTGTCACATGCACACTCTGTTTTTAGAATTACAGCGCAGGGGTAGGCCCTTCGGCCCACCAAGTCCGTGCAGGCCAGCGATCACCTTATACACTAGCACTATCCTACACACTGGGGAATCATTTACAATATTTACCGAAGCCAAATAATGTCCAAACCTGTACGTCTTTGGAGTGTGGGAGGAAACCGGAGCACCCGGAGAAAACCCACGCAGGTCACGGGGAGAACCTACAAACTCCGTACAGACAGCACCCGTGGCCAGGATCGAACCGGGGCCTCTGGCGATGTGCGCACTGTAAGGGAGCCACTCCACACACAACTCTTTCACATAAAAGGTGGTGCGTTAATGGAACGAGCTGCCGGAGGAGGTAGTGGAGGCAGGGCCTATCGCAATGTTTAAGAAACAGTTAGACAGGTACATGGATAGGACGTGTTTCGAGGTACATGGGCCAAATGCAGGCAGGTAGGCCTAGTGTAGATGGGGCATGTCGGTACGACCAGCCCCGACCCGAGGACTGAACATCCGGCCCCGGGGAGCTGAGATTCCCCCGATGTAGGAGCTTGATTGCCCCGACACAGAGTGCCCGACTTCCGGCTACGGGAGCCAAGATCGCCCCATCAACGGAAGGCTTCAGGCCCCCGACCGTGGGAGAACAAAAGAAGGGAGGAGATTGAACTTTTTTTTCGCCTCCCATCACAGTTAAAATGTGTTTTGTGTGTTCTGTTGCTTTTTATTGGTACGACTGTGTGGCAAATCAAATTCCTCGTATGTTGCAAAACATACTCGGCTAATATAGTGTGATTATGATTAGACCCAAAAAATGGTAAATGCTGTAAATGTTAGTGGTAGGGTTAGACTCAGAAATCCTTGAGACTTCAGAAGGACCTCTGAGTCTAACCCTACCATTGGCATACACAACATTTACCATTTTTGTGTCTAACACTATCATTAACATTTACACCACTACTTTTTAATTTGTGTGAAGAAGGGTCTCAACCCGAAACATCTTCACCCATTCCTTCTCTCCAGAGATGCCGCTGAATTGCTCCAGATTTTTGTGTCTATCTTCGGTCATTTTAATGGTGATATGTATGTTTTATGTTAGTTTGGGAAGGTAAGCTGCTCTATTAAATGTGGACATGTTATTTCCCCCCCCATTGACAGATGGATTGTGGAAGGTGGAAGGGGCTCACAGTGACTGCCTACAGGCCAGTGAAACCTGCAACAGTGACCCCAGGTGCAGCTCCAAGTACCGGACATTCCGCCAGTGCATGGCAGGCAGCAGTGCAGCCCCGCTCGGCCCCGGGGCCAAGAACCAGTGCATGAAAGCAATGGTGTCGCTCCTCTCCAGCCCACTGCACAACTGCAAGTGCAAGCGAGGCATGAAGAAGGAGAAAGTCTGTCTCGGCATCTACTGGAGCCTTCATCAGAGCATGTCACGAGGTTAGATGTTGATGTTATATCTCTCTCTCCTCGCTCGCCATCTCTCTCGTCTCGTCTTCTTTCTCTCTCTCTCTCTCTCTCTCTCTCTCTCTCTCTCTCTCTCTCTCGCTCTCTCTCGCTCTCTCTCGCTCTCTCTCTCTCTCTCTCTCTCTCTCTCTCTCTCTCTCTCTCTCTCTCTCTCTCCCTCTCTCTCTCTCTCTCTCTCGCTCTCTCCCTCTCTCTCCCCCTCCCTCTCTCTCTTCTACCGTTCTCTCCCTCTCGTCTCTCTCTCTCTCCCCACAATACATAGCAGAATGGATTATTTCACTTCATACGTTCCCCGAAATCTTCCTGCTGAAGCAACCAGAGATGTCACTGTACATCTATTTTGTTGTGTGTGACTGTCCTCCGGGCACTGTCATCTGTCTGAGCGAGTATCTACTCACTTTTATTGGTGGGGATTTTCACTGTACCTCGGTACATGTGACATTAAACTAAATGAAAGGTCACTGTAGTTTCAATCGTGAATTCTGTTTGCAGTAACATGTCTTCTAATCCTTCTCCAGATATGCTGCCTGACCCACTGAGTTACCCCAACATTCTGTGTCCTTTCACATAAGTTCCATTTGCTGATTAGTGACTAAATGGATGTTGCCTTGTTAATATCTGTGCCCCCTCCCCCCAAATCAGGAAGACAGGCTCTTGCATTGTTGTGATCCGGGAAAAGCCTCCTTCAATTAAATCCAGGAGCATTAAATCCAGGAGCATTAAATCCAGTAGCATTAAATCCAGGAGCATTAAATCCAGGAGCATTAAATCCAGGAGCATTAAATCCAAGAGCATTAAATCCAGTAGCATTAAATCCAGTAGCATTAAATCCAGGAGCATTAAATCCAGGAGCATTAAATCCAGTAGCATTAAATCCAGGAGCATTAAATCCAGTAGCATTAAATCCGGGAGCATTAAATCCAGGAGCATTAAATCCAAGAGCATTAAATCCAGTAGCATTAAATCCAGTAGCATTAAATCCAAGAGCATTAAATCCAGTAGCATTAAATCCGGGAGCATTAAATCCATGAGCATTAAATCCAAGAGCATTAAATCCAGTAGCATTAAATCCAGTAGCATTAAATCCAAGAGCATTAAATCCAAGAGCATTAAATCCAGTAGCATTAAATCCAGTAGCATTAAATCCAGGAGCATTAAATCCAGTAGCATTAAATCCAGTAGCATTAAATCCAGGAGCATTAAATCCAGGAGTATTAAATCCAGTAGCATTAAATCCAGTAGCATTAAATCCAGTAGCATTAAATCCAGTAGCATTAAATCCAGTAGCATTAAATCCAGTAGCATTGAATCGAGGAGCATTAAATCCTGTAGCATTAAATCCAGTAGCATTAAATCCACACCTGGTGACTCTTGATTGCTTTACCTCAACGACAGCTCAAGGAATTAGTCATATTGTTGTGTTATTACGCTCATATTAAGCCCATTGTGTGCTAAATCATTTTTTTATGCTGACAGTAATTACTTGTAGGGATACTGATGGCCCTTATACGCCGTACAATTAATCCAGCCAGCCCATTTGTCTGCACAATAAGAAACCTTGGCTCTCTTCATAAGTTCATAAGTGATAGGAGCAGAATTAGGTCATTCTGCCCACCAAGTCTACTCCGCCATTCAATCATGGCTGATCTATCTCTCCCACCCAGCCCCATTCTCCTGCCTTCTCCCCATAACCCCTGACACCCGTACTAATCAAGCCTATCTCTGCCTTAAAAAATATCCATTGACTTGGCCTCCACAGCCATCTGTGGCGACGAGGTCCGCAGAATCACTGCACTCTGACTAAAGATATTCTCTTCATCTCCTTCTGAAAGGAACGTCCTTTTATTCTGAGGCTATGCCCTCTGTTCCTAGACTCTCCCACTACTGGAGACAACATCTCCGCCGTGTCTTGAGACATCCTTCTGGTAACTAAGGTGTTCAATGAGTTCAGGTACCATTTATCACTAACTATTTATCCCTCTTTGCTGTATTGCTTTTTTGCTACGATCACTCTCAAACTCCGTGGATTGTCACCTTGTCATGATGGAGAAACTTAGATCCTGAGAGCGATGCCGTCTGGAGCTATGCTCCTGGTAGGGCCACCCATGGCGATGAGTTCGAGGGGGAAGTCTCTGACAAAGAGCAACCCAACCAAGACCTCAACGGTGGAACAGGCGGAGGACGATGGCTGACCTTAGTGGAGCGTCACAACGGCTGGGAAGGCGGATGAAGGCTGCAGCAGAAAAGGGTCTTGGACTCCATGCCACTGGATCCTGACCCAGATCTGTCAAGGACCGTGGGGTGGCTGTCTGTGCACCAGTCTCCCCACGTTAAACAAAGTCATGCACAGGCATCCTCCATATAGGGAACAGCACCCTGGAGACACCCATGGTCAGACATGACCGAGGGGGCCTAAGAAACTATATTCTCGCGTTCCATTACTAATGAAATGACCAAAAAATGTACAATTATGATAACATTTTTTTCAATGTATGTTAAGGAAGTATTAAACTCATCGAGCCAGACAGCATGGAAGCAAAACCTATGGCCCAATACGTCCGTGCCAACCAAGATCGGCCATTTACACTTGTCCCATTTGCACATGTTTGGCCCCTTATCCCTCTCTACCTTTCCTGTCCAAGTAACTGCCCAAATGTCTTTTAAGTGCTGTTATGATCCTGTCTCCACCACCTCCTCTCCTATAAGACAATAGACCATAAGACATAGCAACAAAATTAGGCCATTGGCCCATCAAGCCTGCTCCATCATTCGATCATGGCTGATCGATTTTTCCCTCCTAACTCCGTTCTCCTGTTTTCTCCACGTAACATTTGACGCCTTTCCTAATCAAGAACCTGTCAACCTCCGCTTTAAAAATATCCATTGACTTGGCCCTATGTGGCAATGAATTCCACAGATTCACCACCCTCTGGCTAAAGAAATTCCTCCTCGACTCCTTTCTAAAGGTGCGTCCTTTTTACTCTGAGGCCGCGCCCTCTAGACCTAGACTCTCCCACTAGTGGAAACATCCTCTCCACATCCACTCTATCCAGGCCTTTCACAACTGGCGGAAGTAAAACATGTCTTCACCTGTGTAGGAAGGACCTGCAGATGCTGGTTTGAACCAAAGATGGACACACAAAACTGGAGTAACTCAGTGGGACAGGCAGCATAGAAATATAGAAACATAGAAAATAGGTGCAGGAGGCACCCATTCCTTCTCTCCAGTGATGCTGCCTGTCCCGCTGAGTTACTCCAGCTTTGTGGGTCTCTCTTACATTTTTGCACCTAATTTCTCCTCCCTTCTCCCTCCTCCTTAAAAGTGACTCCATAACTTGGGCTCCTTTTAATCTAGTTCAGCAACTGGAGCTGATTAGCTTTCAGCTCACGATGGATATGATCTAATTCTGCAAAATGAATGTGCATCTGGAGTAAAATACATCAGCGGAAGATATGAATTCCCCCGGCGGGCAGTGAACTCGATGAAAGATACGCTCTCGTTGAGAGACGTTCTCCAGAGCAAGTAATTGGGGGAGTTGGGACTGCGCTGGCAGGGGGGTTGCAGCGGGTAGAGAGATATGAGCATGCTTTACTCTTCGCAGTTGAAAGCTAGCAGGAAATCACTTCAAAAGGATGAAAGCAAAATGACCCTGAAGGAAGCTTTCAAATTCACTTTTGATCCTGGTCATGGGTGGGACATTTTACTCCAGAACACCAGGGAAGACCTCTACTGGAGAGGATACTTCATGCTCTTTGGAAATGCATTACCCAGATATCGGCAATGCTCCTAAGCCTTCCAAAGGAGTAATTAAGTTTAGTTGAGTTTAGAGATACAGCATGGAAGCTGGCCCTTTGGCCCACTGACTCCGTGCCAACTATCAATCACCCGCTAACACTAATTCTACCTTATCCGACAGTGGATGTTTCCACCAGTGGGAGAGTCCAGGACCAGAGGCCGTGGCTCCGAATGAAAGGACGTACCTTTAGAACGGAGAAGAGGAGACATTTCTTTAGTCAGAGGGTGGCGAATCTCTGGAATTCATTGCCACAGATGGCTTTGGAGGACAAGTCATTGGATATTTTTAAGGCAGAGATTAACAGATTCTTGATTAGTCAGGGGTTATGGGGAGAAGGCAGGAGAATGGGGTTGAGAGGGAAAGATAGATCAGCCACGATCGAATGGCAGAGTGGACTTGATGGGCCGAATGGCCTAATTCTGCTCCTATTTCTTATGATCTTCTCATCCACTCCATGCACTTTAGGGCCAATGTTACAGAGGCCAAATAACCTACAAACCCGCATGTCTTTGTGATGTGGGAGAATAACTGGAGCACCTGGTGGAAACCTACGTGCTCACAGGGAGAACGTGCAAACTCCGTACTACCAGTACCCGAGGTCAGGATCGAACCTGGGTCTCTGGCTCTTTGAGGCAACGGCTCTACCAGTTGCGCCTCTGTGCCACGTTCAAGCAGCAGGGCCTTTTTTCTTGGAAATATTTCAGTTTTGTAGAGATACAGCGCGGAAACAGGCCCTTTGGCCCACCGGGTCCGCGCCGACCAGCGATCCCCGCACATTAACACTATCCTACACACACTAGGGACAATTTTTACATTTACTAAGCCTATCAACCTACAAACCTGTGCGTCTTTGGAGTGTGGGAGGAAACCGAAGATCTCGGGGGCAACCCACGCAGGTCACGGGGAGAACGTACAAACTCCGTATAGACAGCACCAGTATTCGGGATCGAACCCAGGTCACCCAGCTGAAAGGCAGTAACTCTACCGCTGCGCCACTGTGCCGACCTAATGTCTTTGAAATTGTGTTGGATCTCGTTTGTCAGCACATTCCCATGGTCAATGCTTGGTGCTTGGGCACAAGGCCAGCAGTGCTAACAACTCTGGCTGACTAATTAGTTTCCATTAGGAGCTCAGACACTGGGTGGTTTTCAGTGGCTCCGGGCAATATTACGGCATGATTAATGGTTGTTGCAACACCACTGTGTGAATCCCCAACACACACGCTACAAGAAATCCCCCTCTTCCCACACCCGATAAATATTGTGCACCATCAGCTGTCACATATGAATTTAGTTTTAATTAAAAATATAAAAGGATGGTGGGTGCATGGAACGAGCTGCCGGAGGAGGTTGTTGAGCCACACAGACTATTGCAAAGTTCAAGAACCAATTACACCTGATTCAAGATTCAAGAGAGTTTATTGTCATGTGTCCCAGATAGGACAATGAAATTCTTGCTTTGCTTCAGCACAACAGAATATAGTAGGCATGAATACAGAACAGATCAGTGTGTCCATATACCATTGTATAAATATATACACACATGAATAAATAAAACAGATAAAATGCAAATAAACAGATAATGGACTATTAATGTTCAGAGATTTGTTTGAGTTCAGTTCAATAGCCTGATGGCTGTGGGGAAGCAGCTATTCCTGAACCTGGTTGTTGCAGTCTTCAGGCTCCTGTACCTTCTACCTGAAGGTAGCAGGGAGATGAGTGTGTGGCCAGGATGGTGTGGGTCCTTGATGATACTGTCAGCCTTTTTGAGGCAGCGACTGCAATAAATCCCTTCGATGGAAGGGAGGTCAGAGCCGATGGAGGGCTGGGCAGTGTTTACTACTTTTTGTAGTCTTTATCGCTCCTGGGCGCTCAAGTTGTCGAACCAAGCCACGATGCAACCGGTCAGCATGCTCTCTACTGTGCACCTGTAGAAGTTAGAGAGAGTCCTCCTTGACAAACCGACTCTCCGTAATCTTCTCAGGTACAAGTACATGGATAGATAGACGCAAAGTCCTGGAGTAACCTTCTCCTTGCTAACAATGGTCTATAACAGGTCGGTCATTTAGTACGGAGATGAGGAAAATCATTTTCACCCAGAGATTTGTGAATCTGTGGAATTCTCTGCCTCTGAAGGCAGTGGAAAGCATTCTCTGGATGCTTTCAAGAGAGAGTTAGATAGAGCTCTTAAAGTTAGCGGAGTCAAGGGATATGGGGAGAAGGAAGGAACGGGGTACTGATTGTGGATGATCAGCCATGATCACAGTGTCCTATTGTCTATTGTCTATTCTTTGAATTCCTTGAAAGCATCTCTTTTGATGTCTCTTTTTCACACCTTACCCTTCCTTATCTCTGTGTCTCCCTCTCCCCTGACTCCCAGTCTAAAGAACGGTATCAACCCGAAACATCACGCATTCCTTCTCTCCAGAGATGCTGGCTGTCCCGCTGAGTTACTCCCCCATTTTGTGTCTATCCTCCACTGGTGCTGCCCGAGTTCCTCCAGCACTTTGTCGTTTGCTCAAGATTGCAGCATCTGCAGCCTCTTGTGTTGTTATTTGTCTGAGCTGTCTATGTGGAGTCTGCTCGTTCTCCCTGTGAGCGTGTTTAGTTTAGTTTAGTTTAGAGAAACAGCATGGAAGCTGGCCCATCGGCCCACCTAGTCCGCACGAATCATTTATCACCTGTACACTCGCCCTATCCTACACAATGGTGGGCCAAAGGGCCTGTTTTCATGCTGTATCTCTAAACTAAACTAAACAGATGAATGAATGAATGAATGAATGAATGAATGAATGAATGAATGAATGAATGAATGGATGCTTTTGTTGTTACATGTGACAAGTCACAGTGAAATTCTTTGCTTTGTACACCCAAGGTATGCAAACAGCTGCCACATAAAGGCCGGCGACAAAGTTACAAAGTACCCCACACCATGTCCTCCTTTGATTCTCCCTACCTCCCTCTCCTGGCAGTTCTCACACATGCTGAAACAGCTGAAGCAAGCTGAGGTGAACGTCGCTGTTTAGTTTTGTTTAGAGATACAATGCGAAAACGTGCCCTTCGGCCCACCGAGTCGGCACCGACCAGCGATCCCAGCACATGGACACAATCCTGCACACACTAGGGACAATGTACACTTCTACCAAACCAATTAACCAAAAAAAACCAGTACGTGTTAGTAGTGTGGGAGGAAACCGAAGATCTCGGAAAAAACCCACGCAGGTCACGTGGGCGGACGTACAAACTCCGTACAGGCAGCATCCGTAGTCAGGATCGAACCCGGTTCTCCGGTGCTGCATTCGCTGTAAGGCAGCAACTCCAACCGCTGCGCCTCCCTAACTGTTGTTAATCCTTTGCAGGGGAGGAGACGGACGACAGCTCACCCTACGAGCCCAGCAAGCGAGGATATGACTATGCCAGACTGGCCTCCATCACAGCAGGTGAGTCCATGGGCGGAAATCCTGGGGGGGGGGGGGGGGGGGGGACATGTCCCCCCTTGCTTTGAGAGGTGCGGGACAATCCCCCCCATGTTTTGTAATCCGGACTTTATCAGACGCATTCTAACAGCTGAATCAGCATGTTCGCGGGATCTTTCATCGCCCGGCGCGGCTTGAAATCAAAATGAAAGTCCCTGCGAACGAACTGATTGAAGCCCCACGATTTGGGGTGGACGAAGCTGTTGTTGCTGCAGTTTGGAGTCGGTCACCAACCAGGTCAGCTCCCGATGTTACCGTCCACAGGGCCCACGGGCCAAGCCTCGCGTGTGAGCACATGCGCGCGCGCAGCCGCCAAGATATTGTGTCCCCCCCATGTTTTGATAGCGATTTCCGTGCCTGGGTGAGTCTCCTCTTTATCAACAGCTGCAACAACACTGTATACTCAGACACAGCCTGCAGAGTGTATTGGGACTGTGTCAGTCGAGGCAAAGACTGGGGAGAGCCAGAAGCACCAAGAGATACTCTCTCTTTCTCAGAGGTTATGGGAAGAAGGCAGGAGAATGGGATTGAGAGGGAAAGATGGATCAGCCATGATAGAATGGCAGAGTAGACTTGATGGGCCGAATGGCCTAACTCTGCTCCTAACACGTATGAACTTCTTTCCACCATTTTGCATTCACACACATGTTTCTTCAGGAAATTCTCTGTTCCACTTGGCACCCACGTAATCACGCAAGTTCATAAGCGATAGGAGCAGAATTAGGCCATTCGGCCCATCAAGTCTATTCTGCCATTCAATCATGGCTGATCTATCTTTCCCTCTCAATCCCCTTCTCCTGCCTTCTCCCCATAACCCCCATAACCACTGACACCATTACTAATCAAGAACCTTCCAATCTCCGGTTTAAAAATATTCATCTTATCCTCCACACTCTTTCATTTTTGAATAATTCAACAACATCAGTTTATAAGATCATGTGATAGGATCAGAATTAGGCTATTCGGCCCATCGTGTCTACTCTGCCATTCTATCTCTCTGTTCTCTCTCCCTCCTCACCCCATTCTCCTGTCTTCTCCCCATAACCCCTGATACCCGTACTGATCAAAAATCTATCTATTTCTGCCTTAAAAATACCCATTGGCTTGGCCTCCACAACAGCTGTCTGTGGCAATTAATTCCACAGATTCACCATTTAGAAATCCAGTTGAGTTTAGTTTATTGCCACGTGTACTGAGGTACAGTGAGAAGCTGTTGTTGCGTGCTAACCTGTCAATACATGATTACAATCGATCCATTTACAGATATTTACTTACTCTACTATCTTGCTCACATCCTTTGAATGATTTTATTTTGATTCCTTGGTCTTTGTTGACTCAGAATAGATGAAAGCAGAGATCCAGAGGACACATATCTAAGTGATTGTTCACTTTAGTTGAAGCAATGTTATGCCCCTGTCCCACTTAGGAAACCTGAACGTAAACCTCTGGAGACTTTGCGCCCCACCCAAGGTTTCCGTGCGGTTCCCGGAGGTTCCCGGGGGTTTTTGTCAGTCTCCCTACCTGCTTCCACTACCTGCAACCTCCGGCAACCACCCGCAACCTCCGGGAACGGCACGGAAACCTTGGGTGGGGCGCAAAGTCTCCAGAGGTTTCCGTTCAGGTTTCCTAAGTGGGACAGGGGCATTACTCAACAGGAAGTGTCCATCAAACATAATTCCTTCCACCTCACAAGCCTGCTCTAATTTCTACTCGACCAATTCAAAGGTGCAATGTTTCTTTATTATCACATATACTGAGGTGCAGTGAAATGCTTTTGTTTTGCACACAGCTCGGTAAATTATCAAATACACATAAACATAATCCCAGATTATGCACACAGCGTATAGAAATAGTCTATACCAATTGTCCACGGACACCATATACAAGGTCTCGACCAGAAACATCACCCATTCCTTCTCTCCGGAGATGCTGCCTGTCGCGCGCGCTGAGTTACTCCAGCTTTTTGTGTGTATCTTTGGTGTAAATCAGCATCTGCAGTTTCTTTCTACACATATGCAAGGGTCGGCAGGTTTTGGCACTATTTCAAGGTTTCCAATGTCGGTTTATTGTCACATGTAAGGGCGGCACGGTGGTGCAGCGGTAGAGTTGCTGCCTTACAGCAAATACAGCGCCGGAGACCCGGGTTCGATCCCGACTACGGGTGCTGTCTGTACGGAGTTTGTACCTTCTCCCCGTGACCTGCGTGGGTTTTCTCCGAGATCTTCGGTTTCCCCCCACACTCCAAAGACGTACAGGTATGTAGGTTAATTGGCTTGGTAAATGTAAAAATTGTCCCTAGTGGGTATAGGATAGTGTTAATGCCCGGGGATCGCTGGTCGGCGCGGACCTGGTGGCCGAAAGGGCACGTTTCCGCGGTGTATCTCTGAACTAAACTAAGAAATGTACCAATTAAGGTACGGTGAAACTTGTCCAGTCGCCCAGTCCAGTTGCCCTTGAGTGCAGCTGGACTGGTCTCCTGGAGGCCTGCCCGATCCAGGTAACTTCATGAGGATGTCCATCAGTACCACAAGGATGGCTGAGAAGGTTCTGTTCTTGGAGCCTTAGAGACCAGGGGAAATCTTTAACACAGGATATCTGCAGATCCTGGTTGGTATTTAGAAAAGAGCGCTGGATCCTCTGTCCAAAGCTCACTCATATCAACCCTCCGGAAAACATAATGTTAAATATAGTGTCATATGAAACTATTCAAGTCAGACAGTTAGAATCTATCTCCTTACACTGGCTCAGTGGCACGGTGGTGCAGCGGTAGAGTTGCTGCCTTACAACGCTTGCAGCGCCAAACACCCGGGTTCGATCCCGATTATGGTTGCTGCACTCGGAATGGAGTTTGTACGTTCTCCCTGTGAGCTGGGTGGATTTTCTCCGAGACCTTCAGTTTCCTCCCACACTCCAAAGACGTACAGGTCTGTAGGTTCATTGGCTTGGTATATGTGTAGATTGTCCCCAGTGTGTGTAGGAGAGTGTTAGTGTGCGGGGATCGCTGGTCGGCACCAACCCGATGGGCTGAAGGGCCTGTGTCCACGCTGTATCTTTAAACTAAACTACTGGCTCACTTTTTTTGGAGGTCTTGACAGCTTTGCTAAGGTCTACTTATTGAAGCGGTTGCTACCACTCTTGGAGCTTCCAAACACCCATGTTGGTTCCAGAATTTGCCGTGTGTGATCATCCATGATCACAATGAATGGCGGTGCTGGCTCGAAGGGCTGAATGGCCTCCTCCTGCACCTATTTTCTATCTCCAGATTTAGTTTAGATTAGTTTAGTTTAGAGATACAGCGCGGAAACAAGCCCTTCGGCCCACCGAGTCTGTGCCATCCAGCGATCCCCGCACATTAACACCATCCTACACAATAAGGACAATTTACAATTTTACCGAAGCCAATTAACCTACAAACTTGCAGGTCTTTGGAATGTGGGAGGAAACCGGAGCACCCGGGGGAAACTCACGGGGAGCCGTACAGACTTCGTACAGACAGCACCCGTAGTCAGGATCGAACCTGGGTCTCTGGCACTGTAAGCACTGTAAGGCAGCAACTCTACCGCTGCGCCACTGTGATGGCCTGTGTTCCTCCAACACTTTTGTCTTTGCCATCAGGAATGCCTTGGCTAAATCTGCCTCCAGTAATTCTACAGCCAGATGTTTCACTGTACAAAATATTAATCTTCCATGCATCCCTCTTGTTTCTTTCATCTATCATTTTAAAGCAGCATTCCCTTGAAACATCCACCAGTGGGAAAAACTTACCTCTATTAAACCCGGCATGATCTTACACTTCAACGTCATATCACTTCTTAACCTTCTTGGCTCCTCTACAAGAAAACTCGCTCACCTCATCTCTTGATGCGTAAATCGCTTGACATTGGATACCAGACTCTGAGAGAAGGAGCTATCCTCTGGACTTTAGAGATACAGAAACAGGCGGAAACAGGCCCTTCGGCCCACAGAGTCCATGTGCAACCGGCGATCACCCCGTTCACTGACACTATCCTACACTCTATGGACAATTTTACAATTAGAGTGTGGGAGAAAACCGGAGCACCCGGAGAAAACCCACGCGGTCCCGGGGAGAATGTACAAACTCCGTACAAACAGCGCCCGTAGTCAGGATCGAACCCAGTCAGGGTCACTGGCGCGGTAAGTCAGCAACTCTAACGCTGCACCACCATGCCACACTCAGCCTTAGTTATCCCATCTCCAGTCTACAGGCATCTCAGCTCCAGTTTGGTGCCAATTGACCATTATATTTTTAGCATGGTTTTTTTTATGTCACTTTACCGAGGTACACTGAAATTCATTTTTGTATACGGTTCAGTACAAGTATGCACCTAGCTACATGTTAGATAAGCATCTCAGATACAGTACAAGTGTGTAGTACACAGTACACAGAGTCGCCAGTTTGGCGCCATTTTCAAGTCCCAGTTGTTGTAAATGCAGTGTGCGTGGCCTGACCATGAAGGCCCGTTGCCATGGCGTCAACTCACTTAGAACGGCTAATCTGAAAGGAAAAGAGCGCATTAACAAATCACCTCAGTGCTGGCCAAGGGAACGTGCTGTAAACACTGTAGTTAACACATCACAACAGTAGCAATAGCAATTCAGTGTAACAATCGGTGGCGCAACAGTAGAATTGCTGCCTCACAAAGCCAGGGACCCGGGTTCGATCCCGACTACGGGCGCTGTCTGTACGGAGTTTGTACGTTCTCCCCGTGACCTGCGTGGGTTTTCTCCAAGATCTTGGGTTTCCTCCCGCACTCCAAAGACGTACAGGTTTGTCGGTTAATTGGCTTGGTAAATGTAAATTGTCCCGAGTGTGTGTAGGATAGAGTAGTGTTATTGCCCCTGTCCCACTTAGGAAACCTGAACGGAAACCTCTGGAAACTTTGCGGCCCAACCAAGGTTTCCGTGCGGTTCCCAGAGGTTGCAGGCGGTTGCCGGAGGTTGCAGGTAGTGGAAGCAGGTAGGGAGACTGACAAAAACCTCCGGGAACCTCACGGAAACCTTGGGTGGGGCGCAAAGTCTCCAGAGCTTTCCGTTCAGGTTTCCTAAGTGGGACAAGGGGCATTAGTGTGTGGTGATCGCTGGTCGGTACCGACTCGGTGGGTCGGAGGGGCCCGTTTCCGTGTTGTATCTCTAAACCAAACACAAAGTCCTGGAGTAACTCAGCAGGCCAAATGCAGGCAGGTGGAGCTAGTGCAGTTGGGACATGTTGGTTGGTGTGGGCAATCTGGGTCGAATGGCCTATTTCCACGCTGTATGACTCTATGACTCAATAACAGGACGGTTGCTGTCCGGCGATCAGGGCTTTACCTATGCTATTCCTGTTCATGGTTATTAACATTGATGAACAAGCTACAATGTGTAGGGCAGAACTGCAGGAGCTGGTTTACACCGACAGACACAAAATGCAAGATAGACCCAAAATGCCGGAGTAACTCAGTGGGACAGGCAGCATGTTGTTTAGGAAGGAACTGCAGATGCTGGAAAATCGAAGGTACACAAAAATGCTGGAGAAACTCAGCGAAGGAAATAGGCAATGTTTCGGGCCGAAACCTTTCTTCAGACTGACAGGCAGCATCACTGGAGAGAAGGAATGGGTGACTTTTCAGGTTGAGATCCTTCTTCCGAAACGTCATCCATTCCTTTTCTCCAGAGATGCTGCCTGCCCCGGCTGAGTTATTCCAGCATTTTGTGTCTATCTTCGTTGTAAACAAGCATTTGCAGTTCCTTCGCAAACTAAATCATCACTGGGATAATTCTCTGGACCCTCTCCAATGTCAGCACATCTTTCCTCAGATATGGGGACCAAAACTGCTCTCAATACGCCAAATGCAGCCTGACCAGCGCCTTGCTGGGCCTCAGCGTTACATCCCGGCACCAAGTTGGCACAAGGTCTATAGGAAGATTCAATGTTTGTCCAATTGGTTTCACAGGGTCTGATGTAGGTGTGACACGGGCCAACCGTTGCCTGGATGCGGCCAAGGCCTGCAACGTGGACGAGTCGTGCCAGAGGCTGCGGACAGAGTACGTGTACTCCTGCATCAAGCCCTCCAGCAACATGGAGACTTGCAACCGCCTCAAGTGCCACAAAGTCCTGCGCAAGTTCTTTGACCGCGTCCCCGTCGAGTTCACGCACGAGCTGCTCTTCTGCCCCTGTGAGGACACGGCGTGTGCCGAGCGCAGGAGGCAGACTATTGTCCCATCCTGCTCTTACTACGTCAAGGAGAAGCAGAACTGCCTGTCGCTGCTGGAGTCCTGCAAGGTCGACGTTGTCTGCAGGTAAAGAGGCCCGTTCTTTCCTTGAGTTGGCACCCCCGTCTCCCTGCCACTATAAAAGAATCGGCGATGGCAAGGTGGAAATAGAAGACTTGTTCTTAGTTTAGTTTGGTGATACAGCACGGAAACAGGCCATTCGGCCCCTCCGATTCCACAACGACCAGCCATCCCGCACTATCGCATGCACACACTGGGGACAATTTACACTTGTATCAACCCAATTCAACCTACGTGGTCACGGGGAGAATGTACAAACTTTGTACAGACAGCGCCCATAGGCGGGATCGAACCCGGGTCTCCGACGCTGCAAGTGTTGTAAGGCAACAACTCTAGCGCTGCACCACCGTGCTGTCCTGTTCATTCATTCATTTGTCCACAGAAAGTGGGAGACGATGGGGATCCCAGTATTTATTATCCATCACCACATATGTCACAGAGTGATACAGTGTGGAAACAGGCCCTTCGGCCCAACTTGCCCACACCGGCCAACATGTCCCAGCTACACTAGTCCCACCTGCCAGCGTTTGGACCACAACCCTCCAAACCTGTCGCATCCATGTACCTGTCTAACTGTTTCTTAAACGTTGGGATAGTCCCTGCCTCAACTATCTCCTCTGGCTGCTCATTCTGAACTGAGAGGAGTATAAGATCATTCCAAATGTCAGTCATAGTCTTACTTTCAGTTTTCTTTTTAGTTTTAGTTTTAGAGATACAGCACGGAAACAGGCCAAGTCTGCATCACCCCGTACACTAGCACTATCCGACACACTAGGGATCATTTACAATTTTTACCAAAGCCAATTAACCTACAAAACTGCATGGCTTTGGAGTGTGGGAGGAAAATAGACAATAGACAATAGACACCATGTGCAGGAGTAGGCCATTCGGCCCTTCGAGCCAGCACCGCCATTCAATGTGATCATGGCTGATCATTCCCAATCAGTACCCCGTTCCTGCCTTCTCTCCATATCCCCTAACTCCGCTATTTTTAAGAGCCCTATCTAGCTCTCTCTTGAAACCATCCAGAGAACCTGCCTCCACCGCCCTCTGAGGCAGAGAATTCCACACTCTCTGTGAGAAAAAGTGTTTCCTCGTCTCCGTTCTAAATGGCTTACTCCTTATTCTTAAACTGTGGCCCCTGGTTCTGGACTCCCCCAACATCGGGAACACGTTTCCTGCCTCTAGTGTGTCCAAGCCCTTAACAATCTTATATGTTTCAATGAGGAAACCGGAGCATCTGGAGGAAACCCACGCAGTCACAGGGAGAACATTCAAATTCTGTACAGACGACACCCATAGTCAGGATCGAACTGTTATCTCTGGCGCTGTAAGGCAGCAACTCTACCGTTGCGCCACCGTGCCCTCCTAGGCCGAGGTACACCTGACAAATATCCCTTCATTCCCAGCATATCCATCCTCAACATGTCCCGATAGCCAATACCCCCTAAATCCTGGGAGCATTTTGGTGATCCTCGTCAACACCCTCTCCCGAAGCCTCCTCGTCCGTCCTGGAATTTAATCGACCAGAACTGCAGACAACAGTGTACAGAGAAATGTGAGGTGTTGCATATAGAGAGCACCAACATGGGCGGAACCTATACCGTGAATAGTAGGGCTCTGGGGAGAGTTGTAGAGCAGAGGGAGCCAGCGCTATAGGTACATGGCTCTTCGAATGCTATCGCGGGACATCATCATCAGCGGTCACTCGAAATGAGTATGACTGTCCTCTCCTCTCCATAGGGTCGTCTACTTGTGGGTCTGCAGATGTCTGTAGAGGCTGATCCGCGATCCACACACCTTGGTGCAACGTGGGCAGTGGAGACTGGCGGTGGTTGGTAGTTGTCGAGCCCCCTTCTGTCTCTCTCCTTACGGCGCTGTAGACAGTGTGGTTAAAAAAGGCTTTTGGCACATTGGCCCTCATCAGTCAGAGCATCGAGTACAGAAGTTGGGTCATGTTGCAGTTGTATAAGACAGTTGTTGAGGCCGGATTTAGAATATTGTGTTCAGTTTTAAGCACTGTGTTATAGGAACGATGTCATCAAGATGGCAAGGATGCAGAGCAGATTTACGAGGATGTTGCCAGGACTAAAGGGCCTGGGCAATAGGGAGAGGTCAAGCAGGCTAGGTCTCTATTCCTTGGTGTGCAGGAGGATGAGGGGTGATCTTATAGAGGTGTGTAAAATCATGAGAGGAATAGGTCGGGTAGGGGCACAGATTCCCTTGCCCAGAGTAGAGGGATCAAGGACCAGAGAATGTAGGCTTAAGGTGAACGTGAAAAGATTTAATAGAAATTTGAGGGGTCATTTTTCTACGCAAAGGGTGGTAGGTGTATGGAACGAGCTGCCGGAGAAGATAGTTGAGGCAAGGACAATTGCAACGTCCAAGAAACATTTCGATAGGTACATAGATTAGACAGGTTTAGAGGGATGTGGTCCAAATACAGGCAGGTAGGACTGGTGTCGATAGGACGGATTGGCCAGTATGGGCAAGTTGGGCCGAAGGTTCCATGCTCTAAGACTCTATGACTAATACTCCTAATATGGCCTAACCAAGGTCGAATCGAGTTGCTGTCCATAATTAATTCCCACCTCCCAACCCCTCTGCCCCCTGCTCTTTCACACAAGGAATTAGAATTCCTTGCACTCCGAACATGGATTAAGGTCTCCTGCCTCTGACTCTCGTCATGTTTGACATGAAAGTAATTTGTGCAATATCACCACAGCTCCCAGGAGAAGCATGAAACCGTCCCTAATTCGGCAATAAATTAACAACCTCGCTGAAACGGACACAGTGGAACAAAGGGACCCGGTAGTGGGGAAGTTACATCATTTCACACTTCTGCAGGAAGCCTTTCTTCCATCAAAGCGGCACGATGGCACAGCGGTAGAGCTACTGCCTTACAGCGTCAGAGACCCTGACTACGAGTGCTTGTTTGTACGTTCTCCCTGTGACCTGCGTGGGTTTTCTCCGAGATCTTCGGTTGCCCTCCCACACTCCAAAGACGTACAGGTTTGTAGGTTAATTGTCTTGGTATAAATATGCAACATTGTCCCGAGTGCTCGTAGGGTGGTGTTAATATTCGAGGATCACTGGTCGTCGCAGATACGGCAGGCCGAAGGGCCTGTTTCCGTGCAGTATATCTAAACTAAACTAAACTAAAGCCTTGCAGAAGAGATCAGTTGCCTTGACTGCAGGTACTTCTTCTTCTTCTTGCGTATGGCGTGCACTGCCTAAAGTTGTAGGATGCAGGTACTTAAGGGCCTGTCCCACGAGCATGCGACTCCATGCGGCAAGCGCGACCTAACGTGGTCGCTTGAGCCACGTTACGCAGCAGACTTCGCACGAACTTCACGTCACTCACTCTACATCCGCGCGGCCCCCGCTTCCGGTTTGGTCGCGCTTGCCGCATGCAGGCGCATGCTGGTGGGACCGGCCCTGTACGGGGAACACTTGACCTCCGCGCGGCCCCCGCTTCCGGTTTGGTCGCGCTTGCCGCATGCACGTCGCATGCTCGTGGGACAGGCCTTTTAATCGGCTAAAATAGCCACCTTCTATTCTGTAAGTATAAGATATTGGTGTGACCACATGTATTATGTTCAGTTTTTTGGTCACCATGTAACAGGAAAGACATTGTCAAGCTGTAAAGGGTACAGAGAAGATTTACGAGGATGTTGCCAGGATGCGAGGGTCTGAGCTGTAGGGAGAGGTTGAGCAGGCTAGGACTTTATTATTTGGAGTGCAGGAGGATGAGGGAGGTTCTGATAGAGATGTGCCCACAATGCTTGTGCCAAACATGATGCCAAGTCAAACTAACGTTCCCTGCCTGAAACGTGATCCATAGCCCTCCAGTTAGATAGAGCTCTAGGGGCTAGCGGAATCAAGGGATATGGGGAGAAGGCAGGCACGGGTTACTGATTGTGGATGATCAGCCATGATCACAATGAATGGCGGTGATGGCTCGAAGGGCCAATGGCCTCCTGCTGCACCTATTTTCCATGTTTCCATGTTTCTATCCCCTGCATATCCACGCGCCTATCTAAAACTTCTGAAACTTTTATATCTGTCTCCACCCCATCCCTGGCAGCGCGTCCAGGCATCCACCACCCTCTGTGTAAAAAAACCTGCCCCCGCACATCTCTTTTAAACTTTGCCCCCTCTCACACTACAGCTACGCCCTCTAGTGTTGGACATTTCCATCCTGGGGAAAAAAGATTCTGACTGTCTACCCCATCTATGCCTCAGATACTTATATATACTTCTATCATGTGCTGTAAGACGTGGAGTGGTTTGGTGGTGATGGATGAGTGGTCCAGAGATTTGCCAAAGAACAGCTACATTGTTCTGCACACTCCGAACCGGTCTGTTAGGAGTGTTGAAAGCTTGTTGTTGGATTAGCGGAAACTGTGAAGGATAATCACAAGCTGGACAGTGCAGAGAAGATTTACGAACATGTTTTCATGGCGTGAGGGTCTGAGCTACAGAGAGAGGTTGGACAGGCTAGGACTTTATTCCTTGGAGTGCTGGAGGATGAGGGGTGATCATACAGAGGTGTATAAAGTCATGAGGGGGACAGATAGGATAAATCCACAGAGTCTTTCACCCAGAGTGGAGAAATCAAGAGGTTTAAGGTGGGAAAGGAAAGATTGAATATGAACTTGAGGAGCAACATTTTCACATGTATGGAACGAGCTGCCAGAGGAGGTGGTTGAGGCAGGTACAATAACAACAATAAAAATATATATTTGGACAAGTACATGGATAGGAAAGGTTTAAAAGGAAATGGGTCAAACGCGGGTGAGACTATAGAAACATAGATAATAGGTGCAAGAGGAGGCCATTCGGCCCTTCGAGCCATTTATTGTGATCATGGCTGATCATCCCCTATCAATAACCCGTGTCTGCCTTCTCCCCATATCCCTTGACTCCACTAGCCCCTAGAGCTCTATCTAACTCTCTCTTAAATCCATCCAGTGACTTGGCCTACACTGCCCTCTGTGCATAAATTCACAACTCTCTGGGTGAAAACGTTTTTCCTCACCTCAGTCTTAAATGACCTCCCATTTATTCTAAGACTGTGGCCCCTGGTTCTGGACTCACCCAACATTGGGAACATTTTACCTGCATCTAGCTTGACAAATCCTTTTATAGTTTTATATGTTTCTATAAGACTCCCCCTCATCCTTCTAAACTCCAGTGAATACAAGCCTAGTCTTTTCAACCTTTTCTCATATGACAGTCCCGCCATCCCAGGAATCAATCTCGTGAACCTACGCTGCACTGCCTCAATCACAAGGATGTCCTTCCTCAAATTAGGAGACCAAAACTGTACACAATACTCCAGATGTGGTCTCACCAGAGCCCTATACAACTGCAGAAGAACCTCTTTACTCCTATACTGAAATCCTCTTGTTATGAAGGCCAACATTGCATTAGCTTTCTTCACTGCCTGTGACTAGTGTTGATGGGGATTTTAGTCAGGATGGGCAAGTTGGGCTGAAGAGCCTTTTACCAGATCCATGGTCAATTTCTTCCCAGCTGTTATCAGGCAACTGAACCGTCCTATCAACCACAAGAGAGCGGTCCTGAGCTACTATCTACCTCATTGGAGACTCTCAGACTATCTTTAATTAAACGTGACTGGACTTTATCTTGCTTTATAAGCTTTTAGATAGGCACGCGGAAATGCAGGGAATGGAGGGATGAGGATCATGGTGCAGGCAGAACTTACTTTGACGGCATCATGTTTGGCACAAGCATTGCGAGTACACCTCTATCCCCCTTTATCCAGTGCCTGTACACTGTGGACGGCTTGATTCTAATCACGTATTGTCTTTCCATTGATTGATTAACACGCAACAAAAAGCTTTTCACTGTACCTTCGGTACACGTGACAATAAACTGAACCAACTAACTAACTATGTGTAGGAAGGAATTGCAGATGCTGGTTTAAATCGAAGGTAGACACAAAATGCAGGAGTAACTCAGCGGGACAGGCAGCATCTCTGTAGAGAAGGAATGGGCGATGTTTCGGGTTGAGACCCTTCTTCAAAGTGGGCGGGACAGGGATAGAATGTAGTCGGAGACTGTAAGTCTGGTGGGAGAACTGGGAATGGGGAAGGGATGGAGAGAGAGACAAAGCAAGGGTTATTTGAAGTTAGAGAAGTCAATATTCATATCGCCACTCAAGCAAAATATGAGGTGCTGTTCCTTCAATTTGCGCTGGGCCTCACTCTGACAATGGAGGAGGCCCAGGACAGAAAGGTCACTGTGGGAATGGGAGGGGGAGTTAAAGTGCTGAGCAACCGGGAGATCAGGTAGGTTATCGCGGACTGAGCGGATGTGTTCAGCGAAATGAAACTAACTAACTAACTAATATAACAAAATGTAAAAAATATTTGGACAGATACATGGATAGGAAAGGTTTCAGAGAGGCATGGGTCAAACGCGGGCAGGTGGAACTAGTGTCGCTGGAGAGGTAGACACAAAATGCTGGAGTAACTCAACCGATTATGCAGCATCTATGGAGAGAAGGAATGGGCAACGTTTCGGGTCAAGACCCTTCTTCAGATTGACGGGGATCTTGGGCAAGTTGGGCCGAAGGGTCTGTTTCCATGCTGTATTCCATTCCAGATGTCTACGACTATCTGCCAAATATGGAGAAGATGTTTCCACTAGTGGGAGGATCTAGAGCCAGAGGCCACGCCTTCAGATTAAAAGGACGTACCTTTAGAAAGAAGATGAGGAGGAATTTCTTTTTTCAGAGTGTGGTTGAATCTGTGGAATTCACTTGCCACTGACGCCCGTGCATTGGCTATTTTTCGGGCACAAATTGTCAGATTATGGATTAGTCAGGGTGTCAGGGATTATGGGGAGAAGGCAGGGGAATGGAGCGGAGAGGGAAAAATAGATCAGCCATGATTGAATGGCGGAGTAGACTTGATGGGCTGAATGGCCTAATTCTGCTCCTGTAACTTATGAACATACGTATGATGGGGTGGAAGGTGAGAACCAGGGGTACTCTATCTTTGCTGCAGTAGGAAAAGGGATGAGAGCAGAAATGCAGAACAATATGAGACCGAGAGCTCTGGTGGAAAGGAAGCCACCGTTGAAAAAGGAGGAAGACTACAAAATCACCATGTGGAAAGTCCCATCACTGGAGTAGAAGTGGCAGTGGAAAGTAGGGCGTATAGACAATAGACAATAGACAATAGGTGCAGGAGTAGACCATTTGGCCCTTCGAGCCAGCACTGCCATGATCATTGGGACGACAGATGGCACAATGGGCTAAGTGTTCGGCTGGCGACCGGAAGGTAGCCGGTTCGAATCCTGCTTGGAGTGCATACTGTCGTTGTGTCCTTGGGCAAGACACTTCACCCACCTTTGCCTGTGTGTGAATGTGTGTGAATGTGTGTGAGTGATTGGTGGTGGTCGGAGGGGCCGTAGGCGCAGATTGGCAGCCACGTTTCCGTCAGTCTGCCCCAGGGCAGCTGTGGCTACAGAAGTAGCTTACCACCACCGAGTGTGACTGAGGAGTGAATGAATATGCGATGTAAAGCGCCTTGAGTATTAGAAAGGCGCTATATAAATCCCATCCATTATTATTATTATCCCCAATCAGTACCCACGTTCCTGCCTTCTCCCCATATCCCCTGACTCCACTATTTTTAAGAGCCCTACGTAGCTCTCTCTTGAAAGCATCCAGAGAACCTGCCTCCACCGCCCTCTGAAGTAGAGAATTCCACAGACTCACCGCTCTCTGTGAAAAAAAGTGTTTCCTCGTCTCTGTTCTAAATGGGCTGAAGGGTCTGTCATGTGTGAGAGGTCCTGGGTAGATCAGAAGGAGAGAGAAGAAAACGGGAGAGGAGCATGCTATCTGAAATTGGGCTGCCATCAGGTTGTAGACTATTGCCCAAGCAGAATATGAGGTGCTGTTCTTCTTTGAGTCTGAAACATAGAACAGAAACATAGTAAGTAGGTGCAGGAGTAGGATATTAGGCTCTTAGAGCCAGCACCACCATTCAATATGATCATGCTTATCATCTAAAATAGTAAGATTAAACGAGAACTTACCAGTTTGAAGTTTGATCTGTATTTTATGAGGAGTTACGATGAGGGATTACGTGAAGAACCCGCTCAGCACGCATGCGCGGCATACTTCAAAGCAGCGGTGTGGAATCACAGATAGACACAGTTATTGAAATAAACATAGTAAAGAAAAGGAGACATCAGTTATCAGTTTGACCCATATTATTGAGGGTGGGAGCGGAGGGCACGTAATCCCTCATCGTAACTCCTCATAAAATACAGATCAAACTTCAAACTGGTAAGTTCTCGTTTAATCTTACTATTTTACTTCGGAGTCACGTGAGTGACTACGTGAAGATTTTAAAGCTCTGTGATTTCAAACCGTGTAACAGTTATTACTTCACTCACTGCCGAAGTCCTTGAGGGAGGAAGTGTGTTATCGTAAACAACCAATAAATCTGTTTGTAGAAAAACACAATGGTATTTTTTAAACAATAACAACAAAGAAATTAAATTGCTCCCCTGGGCTTAAATTAAATATTTGCAGTCTGTAAACATTTTTCTGCAAATAAAGCAGGTTTTGCCAACGGCTTATTATAAAAATTCAGAACGGTCTTTCCCCGGACCATCCTGCTGTTGCCAGGATGTGGTCTATAGGCACGTCCATTCTTTTGGCCGTCGACGTGGATGCTGCCCTGGTGGAGTGAGATTTGTACATGTTAGTGTTTATCCCAGCAGCTTTTAGTACCTGCTTGAGCCATCTCGAAATGGTTTGGCTCGTCACCCAACCATAAAGTTTTTTATGAATGACCCACAAGGCTTTTCCTCTCCCTAGAATATTTTTGGTTGTGTCTATGTAGGACTGTAGGTGGGTCATGGCACATAACCATGGTTCTGGCGGGTAAGCCTGGAATTCCACGACTGGATTAGGTGTTCCTGGTCTGCTCCGTTTGATCAGTCCCTGGATAACGACAGAGATCTGGTCTGGAGCTGTGAGCATGGTGTCCAGTCGCAATAGGTGTAGTGACTGGACCCTCTGTGCAGATACAAGTGCCATCAACATGAGTGTTTTGAGCATAGATTGTTCCAGGCTGAGGGATCTGGCTGGTGGCCACCCCCTGAGGTATGTCAGGACCACACTGACATCCATATATGGGTGTACCTTGGTCTAGGGGGTTAGAGTTGTAAATACCCTTCATTAGTTTGACCACCAGCGGGTGGGACCCCATGGCCTGTTAATAATAATAATAATGCATTTTATTTGCTGGCGCCTTTCTGGACACCTTACAGGACATAAAATAACAATACATTTATCAATATTAAAATCAAGTTGATTAAAAACAAAAAACAAAAAAAACAAAAAATACACAAAACATTTTAAGTCATTAAAATAGTAAGATTAAACGAGAACTTACCAGTTTGAAGTTTGATCTGTATTTTATGAGGAGTTACGATGAGGGATTACGTGAAGAACCCGCTCAGTGCGCAGGCGCGGCATTCCAAGCAGCGGTGTGGAATCACAGATAGACACAGTTATTTGAAGTAAACATAGTAAAGATAAGGAGACATCAATTTATTAGTTTGATCCATATAATGAGGGTGGGAGCGGAGGGCACGTAATCCCTCATCGGAACTCCTCATAAAATACAGATCAAACTTCAAACTGGTAAGTTCTCGTTTAATCTTACTATTTTACTTCGGAGTCACGTGAGTGACTACGTGAAGATTTCAAAGCTCTGTGATTTCAAACTGTGTAACAGTTTCATTTCACTCACTGCCGAAGTTCTTGAGGGAGGAAGTGTTATCGTAATCAACCAATGAGTCTATTTGTAGAAAAACACAATGGTATTTTTTAAACAATAATAACAAATAATTAAATTGCTCCCCTGGGCTTAAATTAAATATTTGCAGTTCGTAAATCTTTACTGCAAATGAACCAGGTTTTGCCAACGGCTTATTATAAAATTTCTGAACTGTCTTCCCCCCCCCATCACCATCCTGCTGTAGCCAGGATGTGGTCTATAGGCATATCCATTCGTTAGCCGTCGACATGGATGCTGCCCTGGTGGAAAAAAATTTGTACATGTTAGTGTTTATCCCAGCAGTTTCTAGCACCTGCTTGAGCCATCTCGCAATGGTTTGGCTCGTCACCCGAACATAAGGTTTTTGTGACTGACCCACAAGGCTTTTCATCTCCCTCGAATATTTTGGTTGTGTCTATGTAGGATTGTAGGTGGGTCATGGCACATAACCGTGGTTCTGGTGGGTAAGCCACGACTGGATTAGGTGTTCCTGGTCTGCTCTGTTTGATCAGTCGCTGGATAACGACAGATCTGGTCTGGAGCTGTGATCATGTTGTCCAGTCGCAATAGGTGTAGTGACTGGACCCTCTGAGCGGATACAAGTGCCATCAACATGAGCGTCTTTAGTGTAGCTTGCTCGAGGCCGGGGGATCTGGCTGGTGGCCATTCCCTGAGATATGTCAGGACCACACTGATATCCCAAATATGGGTATACCTGGGCTTAGGGCTTGATATTGTAAATGCCCTTCATCAGTTTTACCACCAGTGGATGGGATCCCATCGCCTGTTGTCCTGGCGCTGGTTTGAGATAAGCAGAAAGAGCACTCTGCGCTGTGTTGATGACACTGTAGCTGATCCCTACATCGTGGTGTAGATAGGCCAGGAACTCCAGTATGTTGGTGGCTGTAGCTGTTGCGTTTGTTGTCCCTGTTTCCTGGCAGTACTTCTCCCTTTTTTGATGCTGGTTAAGTACTGCCTCTTGGTGGATGTTCGAAGGGATGCCGACATGGTGATGGTTTGTTTGGACAATCCCAGTTCCAGGTAAGGTCTGTTCAAACTTGCAACCCAGGCGTTTAATTTTCTCATGGCATGGGTGTTTAGCTTACCTGGTAGGTAAGTAGCTGATAGCCAAATATGTCTTTCGACACACCATTGCCAAATAATGTTGACCAATTTGTCGCATGATAATGATTTTATGCCACCCATATGGTTAATATAAGCCATCACCGTAGTATTTATCAATTTGTAACCGAACATGCAAGTGCTGCATATTAGATACATATGCTTTTAAACCATAAAAGGCGCCCAACATCTCTAGATAGTTAATGCCCAGTGTAAGTAGTAATGATGACTCTAGGTTAGTCCATCTACCACCTGTGCTGGATATGGAGTTAGTCGCTCCCCAGCCTTGAGCACTGGCATCTGTTTGAGTAACTAAAGTAGGGTTAGTGATAAAGATAGGGCTGAAACTATGCCAAACGTTTTCTGCCCACCACTGTAGCTCTGATATTGCTTCAGTGGGTAAGTTCATGACACGATCATAGTGACCTGTATGTCGTTTTATTGCCTGTACCTTTGCTCTCTGTAAATTTTTTGATAGTGCAAAGGTCCGAATTGTGTAGCCGGAAATGCTGCTACCATTTCCCCAATTACTCTTGCTACTTGTCGAATAGTTGGTCGCTCGTTGACCATTAAATTGTTGCATGATTGTGCTAATTCAACCATTTTTGCCTTTGGCAAGGTAACAGTCATCTGGACTGAGTTAATTGTGAAGCCCAGGTAGTCCATGATAGTGCATGGCTTCAACTTAGATTTATCTGGATGTAGGACGAACCCCAGAGTTTCGAGGAGCTGTTTTGTAGCTGATACTGCTGCCACAGCCAATTCCATCATTTTCCCTACTATCAGAATATCATCCAGATATGCCATGACAATATGTTTTTGTTTTCTTAGTATTGCCATGGCTGGGTTCAATATTTTGGTGAATAATCTTGGGGCTGAAGTTAGCCCATAGGGCAATGCTTTGTACCATCCAGATAAATGTTAGGTATCTGCGATGATCCTTGTATATGGGTATTAGATAGTAAGCATCTTTAAGATAAATGCTTGCCATGAAGTGTCCTTTGGAATTCAGTTGTTTGGCAGTAACATATGTCTCCATTTTGAAATGTATATACTTAACAAATTTGTTTAGTGATGTTAAGTCAATGATGATGCGACAGCCACCATCTTTTTTGGATTTAGTGAATATATTCGATACAAATTCCAAAGGTTCATGTTTGGTCTTTTCGATGACCCCCTTTGTGATAAGTCTCACCAGTTCAGCTTGTCCCTCACGTTTCTCTTTGACGGAGGGAGAAATACCCTTTGGGGCCATTGTTGAACTGGCGGCGTTTTTTCTGACATGAATTGTATTTTATATCCACTAATGCTGTTGAGTATATACTTGTCACTTGTGACCATACCCCATGCTTCTTTAAACAAGTGTAATCTCCCCCTGTTAATAAAGCACCCTTATTCTCTATATGCTGGTAGGGACCAGACCCACCTACCTCCATGGTTATTGGCGATTCTGTTTCTTCATTTTCCTGAAGATTTTGTTCTGACGTGCTGGCGATGTTGGGGGGAGGCGCATTTTCCAGAGGGTCCGCTGCGGGCCCTGATCTAAAAAGATCTTTGGGGATAATGTGCGGACCCCAAGCGTTCACCAGTCCCATATTGCGGACGTCGACTGGTGGATGCCGTGGGGTGCTGCCGCTTGGGTATCGGAGGTCTTGGTTTGCTCGTCCCGGGGCCTGCCCTCATTAGGCCGAAGGTTTTTGATGCTTCCTGCATCTCCTTCAGTTTTTCATTGAAATCTTTCCCAAATAGCAGCGCGTCCGTCTCCGCAGCTGGGGCTTTACACAAGCCAGCAAATTTGGGATTGAGGGCAGGTCTTATGTTTCCCTCCGGAGATTGTTGATCTCAAATTGTGTGGTACACATTAATGCCAGCACATCCTGCTGGCAGGTATCCCTCTCCGTGGTCTCCACGGAACGAGCAAAGGCTGTGATGGCCGACGTCAGGAGCCTTAGGATCCACTGTAGCTTGAGTTCTTGGGACCGGATGTGTGACCCCACATGCCCCCAGATTTGGCTGTTGACACTTTTTACTTTGAGGCCTCACAGTTTTCTGGTGCTGTGTGTTGTTTCAGCACCTCAGCGAGCACCTTTTCCAGTAATGGTTTATTGGATAGATGGTTGATGCTGGCCGCCATTCTTGGTTCCAGCGGTGCTCCAGCCCGTGGGGTTGCTACAAAGCGGTCCATCACACCCAACAGCTCTTCCTGTTCCTGCACCCCTGGCATACTCCCGAATTCGTCCGCCTGCCCCTGTTCCAGACCAGCCCAGCCCTGGTCACCAATGCTAGCCTCCAGTAATGAGGGAGCAGAGGGCAGTGCATGAAACACTGTGGAGGGGGTGCCTGACCTCCCTCCGCGAGAGCGCTCTTTCTGCGCATCTCGCTGGAGCTGCTCCAATAGCTGTTGGATGCAGCTCAGGCGGCTGTCTCTCCTCCATTTAGGTGGAGACATGTCCCCGTCCGACGAATCGGACGCCACCGGCCGGATGCCTGTTCGGATGGTTAGACATCCAGCCCGCAGTTCAGGCACTAGCGGGACTGAGCTCGGCGCGGTGATGGGGATAGCGGAGCGCCCGGTAATTGTTCCTACCGCCTTCTTCTGGAGCTTTTGTGCCTTGTAGTAGCGAGAGCGCCCCTCAAGCAGCGCGTCTCGCAGGCACCTGCTCCGTGAGCCGCTCCAGCGGCTCAGGCGGCTCTCTCTCCCCCCCGTGCGGGTGGAGAGACGTCCCGTTCGAAATCGGGAACACCTGCCGGATGCCTCTTCGGGTGGCTATGCATCCAGCCCGCTGCTCAGGTGCTAGCGGGCTGGGCTCGGCACGGTGTCGGGGAATAGAGGAACACCGGGTCGCTCCTACCGCCTGTTGCTGCCCCCCTTCCCGACGGGAAACGTTCCTCCTTGAACGGGGGACAGTTTTGTTCCAGAGCCTTTTTCTCTGCCTGTAAAAAACACAAGCAGAAAAAGGCTCCCCTGTAAAAGAAAACCCGACCTCAGGGTACTCACCTGACGGTCCGTTTCATTCTGTTGCGGGAGCGCCTTACACCCGATGCAGCCGCTGTTGCACTGCTGGCATAATGCCGCGCCTGCGCACTGAGCGGGTTCTTCACGTAGTCACTCACGTGACTCCGAAGTAAAATCAGGGTGAACATGGTGGAAGTTATGTCGGGTATGCTAATCTAAACAGGTGTGTTTTGAGTTGTGATTTGAATTGATCGATAGTGTCCAGGTGACGGATGGGAGGTGGGAGAGTGTTCCAGAGACGTGGGGCAGAGCAGTTGAAGGCTCTGGCACCCATGGTGCTGAGTCTAAATGTGGGGACAGTTAAAATTGCAGCTGAGGAGGAACGAAATGACCGGGAAGGAGTGTATGGTAGCAGCAGGTCAGAGAGGTATTGGGGAGCAAGGTGGTGTAGGGCTTTGAAGGTCAGCAGTAAAATCTTGTAGTTAATCCGGTGGTGCACAGGGAGCCAGTGGAGCTGAGTGAGGATGGATGTGATGTGGTCCGATGATCTGGAGCGGGTGATGATCCGGGCTGCAGAGTTCTGAATGCATTGGAGGCGATGTTGTCCTGGAGCTTGTTTTAAATAGACAGGCAGGGTAATTCTAGCTGTGTTGATGGCTCTGTAGCTGAGTCCTTCATCGTGGTGATGGTTCGCCAGGAATTCCAGTACGTTGGTAACTGTAGCGGTTGTGTAGGTGGTCCCTGTATCCAAGCAGTACTTCTCCCATTTATTTGATGCTGGACAAGTACTGTTTTTTAGTGGATGTTCGGAGGGATGCTGACATGGTGTCGACGGTTTGTTCTGATAATCCCAGTCCCAGAAGTGGTTTGTGCAGAATCTGCAACCCAGGAGTTTGATTTTTTTCATGGCACGGGTAGCTTATGCCCGACACTGGGTGTTAATAACTCTGGGTCACTGGGGAATACCATCGGAGTTTCAACAACCATGTCATGAAGTATTGGGAACCATGGCTGCATAGGCCAGTCGGGTACTATCAAAATACCTGAAGCAGAGTCCATTTGTACTGTGCGTAGTACCCGACTGATGAGGCAGAAGGGAGGAAATGCATAGAAGAAGAATTTCCTCAATCCAGCGCAAACGCATCTACCGCTGCTGCCTCGGGGTCTGGTTCCCAAGCGACATACATAGGTACCTGGTGATTTAGCCTTGATGCAAATAAATCGATATCTGGCGTGCCATATTGCTTGATAACTTTTGCAAATATTTTGGGGTTTAACATCCATTCGATGTTGTCATTAAATTTATGTGACCTGGTGTCTGCCACTGTATTTAGCTTACCTGGCAGGTAAGTTACTGATAGCCAAATATGTCTTTCGACACACCATTGCCAAATTGTGTTGACCAACTTGTCGCATGATAACGATTTTATGCCGCCCATATGGTTAATGTAGGCCACCACCGTAGTATTATCTATTTGTAACCGTACATGCAAGTGATGCATATTTGATGCATATGCTTTTAAACCATAAAAGGCACCCAACATCTCTAGATAATTAATGCCCAGTGTAAGTAGTAATGATGACTCTGGGTTAGTCCATCTACCACCTGTGCTGGATATGGAGTTAGTTGCTCCCCAGCCTTGAGCACTGGCATCTGTTTGGATAACTAACGTACGGTTAATGATGATAATAGGGCTGAAACTATGCCAAAGGTTTTTTGCCCACCACTGAAATATTGCTTCAGTGGGTAACTTCATGACACGATCATAATGACCTGCATGTCGTTTTAGTGCCTGTACCTTTACTCTTTGTAAGTTTTGATAGTGCAAAGGTCCGAATTGTGTAGCCGGAAATGCTGCTACCATTTTCCCAATTATTCTGCTACTTGTCGAATAGTTGGTCGTTCGTTGACCATTAAATTGTTGCATGATTATGCCAATTCAACTGTTTTGTCTCTTGGCAATGTTACAGTCATGTAGACTGAATTAATTGTGAAGCCCAAGTAGTCCATGATTGTGGATGGCTTCAACTTAGATTTATCTGGATGTAAGACAATCCCAGGGTTTCGAACAACTGTTTGGTAGCTGATACAGCTGACATAGTCAATTCCATGGTCTTGCCTACTATTAAGATATCATCAAGATATGCCATGACAATATGTTTTTGTCTTCTTAATATTGCCAGAGCTGGTTTTAGTATCTTGGTGAATAATCTTGGGGCTGATGTTAAACCATGGGGTAACGCTTTAAACTGCCATTGCTGCCCCATCCAGGTAAATTTCAGGTATCTGCGATGATCCTTGTGAATGGGTACTGAATAGTAAGCATCTTTAAGATCAATGCTTGCCATGAAGTATCCTTTGGAAATTAGTTGTTTGGCAGTAACAAACGTTTCCATTTTGAAATGTATATACTTAACAAACATATTTAGTGAAGTTAAGTCAATGATGATGCGACATCCACCATCTTTTTTGGGTTTAGTGAATATATTTGAAATGAATTCCAAGGGTTCATGTTTTGTTTTTTCCCATGATACCCTTTGTAATTAGTCTCACCAGTTCAGCTTGTCCGTCTCGTTTTTCTTTAACTGAGAGGGAAAATACCCTCTGGGGTAAATGTTGAACTGGTGGAAATTTTTCTAGTATCAATTGTATTTTGTATCCACTAATGCCATTGAGTATATACTGACCACTCGTGATAGACTCCCGTGCTTCTTTAAACAGGTGTAATCTCCCCCCTGTTAGTATTAAGCCCCTACTTTATATACGCTGGTAGGAACCAGACCCACCTACCTCCATGGTTATGGGTATTTCTTCTGTTTCCTCCCGGTCCAACGAGTCTTGCACGTTGTCTGACGTGGCGGTGATGTTGGGGGGTGGCGCATTTTCCATGGGGTCCGCTCTGGGCCCTGGTCTAAAGAAGACTTCCGGTGATAGAATGCGGACCCCGAGCTTTCACCAGTCCCATATGGTAGACGTCGACTGGTGGACGCGATGGGGTGCTGCTGCCTGGGAATTATTGTTTTTGGTTTGCTCGTCCCGGGGCCTGCCCTCATGAGACCAAAAGTTTTTGAGGCCTCTTCCATATCCTTCATATGCTTTGTGAGGTTTTTGCCAAAGAGCAGTGGGTCTGGCTCAGTGGCTGGGGTTTTGCACAACCCCGCAAATTTAGGATTTTATGGCAGGCCTTATGATTTGTTTACGAAGGTTGTGGTCATCTCCGTATTGTCCACGGAACGAACAAACGATGTGATGGCTGACGTCAGGAGCCTGAGGATCCGCTGCAGTTTTAGCTCCTGGTTCCGAATATTTGCCTCAACGTGCCCCCAGATTTGGCTGTTTACAGCCGGCACTTTAAGGGACTCACGGTTCTCTGGAGCTGTATACGTTTCTAAAGCCTCATTAACCGCCTGCTCCTGTAGGGGCCTGTTGGAGAGGTGGTTGATGCTGGCCGCTAGTTTGGCCTATAACGGTCTTCCTGCACGTGGGGCTGCCACGTAGCGGTCCACCACACCCAGCAGCTCTTCCTGTTCCTGCACCCCTTGCATACTCCCGACATCTTCAGCCAGCGTCCCCTCTTCTTGACCAGCCCAGTCCTGGTCAACAAAGCTACCCTCGGGTAAGGAGGAAGCAATGGGCAGTGCACAAGACACTGTGGAGGGAGTGCCTGAACTCCCCCTGCGAGAGCGCCCCTCACGAAGCGCATGTCGCTGGAGCTCCTGCTCCAGGAGCCGCTCCAGCGGCTCATGCGGCTGTCTCTCCCCCGTGCGGGTGGAGAGACGTCCCCATCCGACAAGTCGGAAGCCACCGGCCGGACGCATCTTCGGTAGCTTTACTTCCAGCCCGCTGCTCAGGCGCTAGCGGGACGGGGCTCAGCACGGTGTCGGGGATAGCGGAGCGCCCGGTAAGCGGTCCTACCGCCTTGTTGCTGCCCCCCCCCAGATGGAACGCTCCTCCGTTGGAGTCGAGCGGGGACAGGTTTGTCCAAGAGCCTTTGTTCTCTGCTCCTGTGAAAGAAAACCCGACCTCAGGGTACTTACCTGAAGGTCCGTTCTTTCACGCTGTAGCGGGAGCGCCTGACTACCGATGCGGCCGCTGTTGCACTGCTGAACGCAATGCCGCGCATGCGTGCTGCGCGGGCTCTTCACGTAGTCACTCACGTGACTCCGAAGTAAAATCAATACCCTGTTCCTGCTTTTTCCTCATATTCCTTGATTCCTTTAGCCCTAAGAGCTAAATCTAAAGGGCCTGGCCGACTTGGAGATTTTTTCAGCGACTGCCGGCATCATTGACTGACGTATCAGGTCGCTGAAAAATTTGTGGCGTGATGTGACGCAGTATGATGCGGCGTGGCGCGGCGTGATGCGGCGTGGCACGGCGTGATGACTTATTGATGCACGGTGTTTCTTCATGCGTCGCAACATTTTTTTTGTCGCCGCTAGATTTTGAAATGTTCAAAATCTTTTGGCGACACTGATATGACACCGGCAGTCGGAGAAAAAATCGCCAAGTGGGACAGGCCCTTAACTCTCTCTTGAAAACAAGGCCCAAAATGAAGGTTAGCGCCAATTTGTCAGCCAAGAGGGAACTTGCTTGCTTCTAATTAGCCACCCCTGTTACTGCAGCAGCTGTACCTTTAGCCAGCTGACCTCGTTTATTTTCTCCTTGTACACATGCCAGTGCCTTGCTTCTCATCCCATTTCTTTCTATTCCCCATTCAGTGGTGTTGAAGCAGGCCATTAATAGTGGAATGCATAAGTTGTACTGTGCTTCTCCCTTGTGGCCTGAAAATGATTTAATTACCTCTGCAATTCACTCTCTGTAATCCTCAGGCTTTTAAATCATCCGATTCCCATTTCTCCATTTCAGTTTAGTTTAGACCAGGATTTGATCCTGACTACGAGTTCTGTCTGCTCGGAGTTTGTAGTTTCTCCCCGTGACCCGGCGAGGATTTTCACCGAGAACTTCGGTTTCCTCCCATACTCCAAAGACGTACAGGTTTGTAGGTTGATTAGCTTGGTATCTATGTAGAAATGATCCCTAGTGTAGGATGGTGTTAATGTGCGGGGATCACTGGGTCAGTGCGGACTCGATGGGCCGAAGGGCCTGTTTCTGCGCTCTATCTCTAAGCTAAACTAAATTCCTTGCGTGTCAGGAGTGGATGAGAAAGTGAGTTAACATAGAACTCGTGTGAATGGGTGCTCAGTTGTCAATGTGGACTCGGGGGACGAAGCAACTATTTCGATGCTGTATCTCGAAGCTAAAAAAACAAGCATGCACACACACACAGCACCCGAGGTCAGGATTGAACCAAGGTCTCTAGAATAGTGAGGCAACTGCTCTACCAGTTGTGCCATCTTTTGATTTTAACCCCTCTTCCCACTCTAACTGGGGTGGCACGGTGGCGCAGTGGTAGAGTTGCTGCCTCACAGCGCCAGAGACTCGGGTTCAATCGCAACTACGGGTGCTGTCTGTACAGAGTCTGTACATTCTCCCCGTGACCAGCGTGGGTTTTCTCCGGGATCTTCCAAAGACGTACAGGTTTGTAGGTTAATTAGCTTGGTAAAATTGTCAAGTGTCCCTAGTGTGTGTTGGATAGTGTTAGTGTGCGGGGATCGCTGGTCGGCGTGGACTAGGTGGGCCGAAGAGCCTGTTTCACACACTGTATCTCAAAACTAAACTAAACTCGGCAAAGGAGGGCACGATATATTGGAGCATTGAGCCACTGTGCAACTTCTCTGCATCACTGTGGCCTAGTTATACTCATGTAAATGGATGACGATAGACTATTTATTGCAGACAGCGCCGAGGCACAAATCAATTCTAAGTATCATTATAAATGGATCTGCCGATCACAGTGATTTCACCACAGAGCCAAGAAAACAGGGAAACAAGTAGCACCTTTTAACAATTTGAGAACCATGAGACCCATGGTGGCCATGTTTTGGTCACCAGTCTATAGGAAAGATTCCTTCAAGCTTTCATATGACAACTTTCATATGAAGTCAGGACTCTCATATGAAGGACTTTCATATGAAGAAAGACTGGATAGACTTGGTTTGTACTCGCTAGAATTTAGAAGATTGAGGGGGGATCTTATAGAACCTTACAAAATTCTTAAGGGGTTGGACAGGCTAGATGCAAGAAGATTGTTCCCGATGTTGGGGAGGTCCAGGACAAGGGGTCACAGTTTAAGGATAAAGGGGAAATCCTTTAGGAGCGAGATGAGAAAAACATTTTTCACACAGAGAGTGGTGAATCTCTGGAACTCTCTGCCACAGAAGGTAGTTGAGGCCAGTTCATTGGCTATATTTAAGAGGGAGTTAGATGTGGCCCTTGTGGCTAAAGTGATCAGGGGGTATGGAGAGAAGGCAGGTACAGGGTACTGAGTTGGATGATCAGCCATGATCATATTGAATGGCGGTGCAGGCTCGAAGGGCTGAATGGCCTACTCCTGCACATATTTTCTATGTTTTCTATGTTTCTATGTTAAGAATGGGTGCAGAGCAGATTTCGATGACCTGTGCATTAGGGAGAGATTGAGCAGGCTGAGACTCTATTCCTTGGAACGCAAGAGGATGAGGGGGTGATCTTTTATAGGTGTTTTCAAAGAGTCAGAACCGACATGACGGGAAAGCCTCTTGCTTTACTGTTGAAGCAAATCTATTAACTGAATGGTAAATTAATTGGATGTTAAGGTGAACTGGTGCAGGACTTAATTCCACGGAGCACAGGAGGATGATGGGATGATCTTATAGAGGTGTACATATCATGAGAGGAATAGATCGGGTAGATGCACAGAGTCTCTTGCCCAGAGTAGGGGAATCGAGGACCAGAGGACATAGGTTTAAAGTGAGGGGGGAAAGATTTAATAGGAACCTGAGGGGGTAACTTTTTTTTACACAAAGGGTGGTCGGTATATGGAACGAGCTGCCTGAGGAGGTAGTTGAGGCAGGTACTATCGCAACGTTTAAGAAACATTTAGACAGGTACATGGATAAGACAGGTTTAGCGGGATATGGACCAAACGCAGGCAGGTGGGACTAGTGTCGATGGGACATGTTGGTCGATGTGGGCAAGTTGGGCCAAAGGAACTGTCTCCACTCTGTTTGACTCTCTGACCCTATCCAATGTAATTGCTCTGTGATTACAATCCTCTTGTACAAAGATGCAGGCACAGTGGTAGACTCACAGTTGAATAACCTTTCACTATTCCAGAGACCAAATTCAAATGAGGCAGCTGTGGGAATTTAAATTATTTTAGTAATTAGTAGAAATTACAGAGTTGTGGGTGTAGCCCATTCCATACACAAACCAGCCTCCCCCTTCCCCTCAATTGACTCTGCCCACACCCTGCTTCGGTAAACAATAGACAATAGACAATAGGTGCAGGAGTTGGCCATTTGGCCCTTCGAACCAGCACCGCCATTCAATGTGATCATGGCTGATCATCCCCAATCAGTACCCCGTTCCTGCCTTCTCCCCATATCCTCTGATTCCGCTATTGTTAAGAGCCCTATCTAGCTCTCTCTTGAAAGCATCCAGAGAACCTGCCTCCACCGCCCTCTGAGGCAGAGAATTCCACAGACTCACCACTCTGTGAGAAAAAGTGTTTCCTCGTCTCCGTTCTAAATGGCAGCCGACATAATCATGGGCATCTTACACCCTGGTCATTCCCTCTTCTCCACTCTCCCGTTATAAAGATACAAAGGATATATAAGCTTGAAAGCATGTACCACCAGATTCAGGACCAGCTTCTTCCCCCACTGTTGTAGGTCTTCTGAACCGTCCTCTCATAAGCTCAGGGTCTAGTTCCCATCTTCCAACCTACCTCATTGTAGCCCTTGTACTTTTTTTTTTTAAATCTGGCACTTTCTCCGTAACTAACACTCTATGTTGCACTCCAGTAAGTTTACCTTTGTACTCCGTGATGTACTTGTGTGTGGCTTGTTTCTACTCACGTTTGGATTTTGACTTTAGAGGTACATCGTGGAGACCGGTCCTTCGACCCACTGAGTCCACACTGATCGACGATCACCCCGTTCACTAGCGCTATCCTACACACTCGGGACAGTTCACCTCTGAGAGAAAACACAACATTATTTCCGACCTAAGTGGGTGATCCTTGCCTTGATTCTCCCACGAGGAAACAGCCTCTCCACACCCACCCTTCCAGGAGCCCCTGGGAACAGAAATCGGTTCAATTCACCAGATCTTTATTTAGATTAAATATGTGTTTACCCTTTCCAGGACTGTTTCTACTCACCTGGACTCTGTTTCCTGTGTTGTATGTAAACTCACCAATACTGTTTCTGGGCTCTGGGCTTTTTTCTCTGCTTCTTATAAACTGAGTTTGGCTCTGATCCCCATACTTCTTTCTCTCATCAAGGTAATGTTAACCACACCGTCTTTACTCACTGTGACCCAGTTTTCCATGCTACCACCAAACTCATCTGGGCTCTGCTGTTCCAGGTGTCAACTTCTGTACATTGGCGAGACCAAGCGCAGGCTCGGCGATCATTTCGCTGAACACCTCCGCTCAGTCCACCTTAACCTACCTGATCTCCCGGTTGCTCAGCACCTCAACTCCCCCTCCCATTCCCAATCTGACCTTTCTGTCCTGGGCCTCCTCCATTGTTAGAGTGAGGCCCAGTGCAAATTTCGCTTGGGCAGCTTACACCCCAGCGGTATGAACATTGACTTCTCTAACTTCAAATAGCCCTTGCTTTCCCATTCTCTCTCCATCCCCTTCCCCTTCCCAGTCCTCCCATCAGTCTTACTGTCTCCGACTACATTGTATCTCTGTCCCGCCCATTCTCCAGACATGAGTCTGAAGAAGGGTCTCGACCCGAAACGTCGCCCATTCCTTCTCTCCATAGATGCTGCCTGTCCCGCTGAGTTACTCCAGCTTTTTGTGTCTACCTTGGGCTCTACTGAAACGCACTGAAAATCTGTTTTCTTGGTCCTTATAAGGGCCTGTCCCACTTGGCGATTTTTTCGGCGACTGCCAGCATCATATCAGTGTCGTCAAAAAATGTTGAACATTTCAAAATCCGGGGACGACAAAAAAAATGTTGCGACACGTGAAAAAACATTGTGCGTCATATGTCATCACGCCGCGAACTTTTCGGTGACCTGATACGTCAGTCAATGATGCCGGCAGTCGCCATTAACAATTGCCAAGTGGGACAAGCCCTTTAGAGTCTTAATTGCAAGGACCACAGGTACATAGTATCTTGCAGGTGGATATGGTGGTGAAGATGGCTTTAGACATCATTCAGGACTTTATGTACGGAAGTGGGACAATTAACCCACAAACCTGCACGTCTTTGGAGTGCAGGAGGAAACCGAAGATCTCGGAGAAAACCTACGCAGGTCACGGGGAGAACGTGCAAACTCCGTACAGACAGCACCCATAATTGAGATTGAACCCGGGTGGCGCTGGAAGCGCTGGAACTCTACCGCTGGTGCTGAAAGCGCTGGTAGGCAGCAACTCTACCGCTGCACCACCATGCCGCCCCATTGGATAAAAATTGGTAGCTGCCCCTAGTGTGTGGTGTTAGTGTGCGGGGTGATCGTTGGTCGGCGCAAGCTTGGTGGGCCGATGGGGCCTGTTTCCCTGCCCTACCTCCAAACTGACCTAAAACGGAACCACAGCATGAAATAGCCCACCGATCCCACCCATGGCCGGGTCAGGTTAAAAATCACTGCAACCTTGGAGGAGTGCTCGAAATGAAGTGCGGGATGAGTGGAGCAGTTAACAAATCTGTGCCTTATTTATTGTTTGTGGAAGTTGAGTTACTGCAGCACTACCGAAACCATTAAAGCTGGTCTTCTTATCTTACTCCTTAAAGCCCAACGGGACTGACAAAAAATATATCTCCAGATGTGCCTCATAGAATTGTGTGTTTGAGATTTCTAGTGCAATAGATCTTTACATTGCAGTTGGGGGAGTTTATGTTTTTGTATCCTTTGAGCAGCTTCTGGTGCTGCAAGATGATTAGATTTTTGGAGGAATGCTTTTGATTTCAGTTGCAAACCCCTGTGAACTGACCTAAATATGAATGACTATTTTGTTTCCAGCGAGGGTGAAGAATGGATGTTATATTGTCTTTGTAGCAGTCTGCTTTCCTGACAAAGGGTTGCTATTGAGGAAGAGCTCTGCTAGGTCAGTGGGGCCTTTCGTAGAACAGAAGCAGCCAGGCGCTACTGGACTGATTCCCTTGGATGGAAGAAGAGAAATAAATTCACTTGATTTCTTAATTTCAGTTAAGTTTAGTCTATTGCCATGTGTTCCGAGGTACAGTGAAAAGCTTTTTCCAGTCAGTGGAAAGACAATACAGGTGCACAACCTTTTATCCGAAAGCCTTGGGACCAGACACTTCTCGGATTTCGGAATTTTTCGGATTTCCGAATGGAAGCTTTGTAGCGTAGATTAGGTAGGTAGCGTGGGCGGCTTGAAAAGTCTGGAGCGGCTGCCTCCTCCCTGGAGACCGGGGAATCATTGTAAATCATTGCTTAAATTGGAGGGATTTTATGGGGGGGGGTGAAGGGGGACACTTTAATTCTTAGTCCCCTACCTGAGCGGGGAGCAGGCAATGCCTTACCGGCTCACCGTGCAGTAAGCTCCGGAGCGCTGTGGCCGCCGACTCCCAACATCGCGGAGCGGGGGCTGCGGGCGTCCGGCCGCGGGCGGCGCCAGTTGGAGCTCCGACCCCGGCAACTCTACCCCTGGCTGCGCGGCGCTCCAAATCCAGCACCGCCCACGGCCGGACGCCCGCAGCCCCAGCTCCGCGATGTTGGGAGTCGGCGGCGTCACAGCGCTGGGATACCAGCGGGGAGCGGGCAATGCCTTACCGGGTCGCCGTGCGGTAAGCTCCGGTGCGCTGTGGCCGCCGACACACAACATCGCGGAGCTAGGGCTGCGGGCGTCCGGTCGCGTGCCGCGGGCCACGCTGGATTTGGAGCGCCGCGCAGCCAGGGGTAGAGTTGCCGGGGTCGGAGCTACAACCGGCGCCGCCCGCGGCCGGACACCCGCAGCCCCAGCTCCGTGATGTTGGGAGTCGGCGGCCACAGCGCTCCGGAGCTTACTGCACGGCGACCCGGTAAGGCATTGCCCGCTCCCCGCCTCTCCAACCAGGTAGGGGACTAAGAATTAAAGTTTCCCCCTCCCCCCCCCCCCCCCCCCCTTTCACATAAAAGCTCTCCAAACTAACTGACTAACATTTAAGCAATGATTTACAGATGTTTAAGTGTCTCCCCGGTCTCCAGGGAGGAGGCAGCCGCTACAGTAGTACAGACCTGGGTTGACCATGGGTCGTTTCGGGTCAGGTTTGGCGCCAAACGCGAGCTTTGGTGTGCAGACGACATCCTGGAAAATATGTCCGGTTTTCGGAGCTTTTCGGTTTCCGGAACTCCGGATAAAAGGTTGTGCACCTGTACATGATTACAATCAAGACATTATCAGTGTATACATACACGATAAGGGAATAACGTTTAGTGCAAGGTAAAGCCTGTAAAGTCTGATCAAGGATAGCCCGAGGGTCACCAATGAATAAGATAGTAGTTCAGGACTGCTCTCTGGTTGTGATATTTTTTGGTTATATTATAGTTTGGTAATAGACAATAGACAATAAGTGAAGTGTAGGCCATTCGGCCCTTCGAGCCAGCACTGCCATTCACTGAGATCATGGCTGATTGTCGACAATCCTTACCCTGTTCCTGCCTTCGCCCCATATCCCCTGATTCTGCTATCTTTAAGGGCTCTATCTAACTCTCTCGTGAAAGTTAGGGGGAATACAGAGGGAGTACAGAGAAGGTTCACCAGACTGATTCCTGGGATGGCAGGACTTTCATATGAAGAAAGACAGGATAGACTTGGCTTGTACTCGCTAGAATTTAGAAGATTGAGGGGGGTTCTTATAGAAACTTACAAAATTCTTAAGTGGTTGGACAGGCTAGATGCAGGAAGATAATTCCCGATGTTGGGGAAGTCCAGAACTAGGGGTCACAGTTTAAGGATAAGAGGGAAGTCTTTTAGGACCGAGATGAGAAAATCATTTTTTACACGGAGAGTGGTGAATCTGTGGAATTCTCTGCCACAGAAGGTAGTTGAGGCCAGTTCATTGGCTATATTTAAGAGAGAGTTAGATGTGGCCCTTGTGGCTAAAAGAATCAGGGTGTATGGAGAGAAGGCAGGGATGGGATACTGAGTTGGATGATCAGCCATGATCATATCGAATGGCAGTGCAGGCTCGAAGGGCCGAATGGCCTTCTCCTGCACCTATTTTCTATGTTTCTATGAAAGCATCCAGAGAATTGTCCTCTGCTGAATTCTGAGGCAGAGAATTCCACAGATTCACAACAGTTGTACAGAGCCCTGGTGAGACCACACCTGGAGTATTGTGTGCAGTTTTGGTCCCCTAATTTGAGGAAGGACATTCTTGCTATTGAGGGAGTGCAGCGTAGGTTTACAAGGTTAATTCCCGGGATGGCGGGACTGTCATATGCGGAGAGAATGGAGCAGCTAGGCTTGTACACTCTGGAGTTTAGAAGGATGAGAGGTGATCTCATTGAAACATGCAAGATTGTTAAGGGCTTGGACAGGCTAGAGGCAGGAAACATGTTCCGAATGTTGGGGGAGTCCAGAAACAGGGGCCACAGTTTAAGAATAAGGAGTAAGCCATTTAGAACGGAGACGAGGAAACATTTTTCTCGCAGAGAGTGGTGAGTCTGTGGAATTCCCTGCCTTAGAGGGTGGTGGAGGCAGGTTCTCTGGATGCTTTCAAGAGAGAGCTAGATAGGGCTCATAAAAATAGCGGAGTCAGGGGATATGGGGAGAAGGCAGGAATGGGGTACTGATTGGGAATGATCAGCCATGATCACATTGAATGGCGATGCTGGCTTGAAGGGCCGAATGGCCAAATCCTGCACCTATTGTCTATTGCCTATTGTCTATTGTCAAATCATTGATGTATATCGTAAATAGCTGCGGTCCCAGCATCGAGCCTTGCGGTACCCCACTAGTCACTGCCTGCCATTCTGAAAGGGACCCGTTAATCCCTACTCTTTGTTTCCTGTCTGCCAACCACTTCTCTATCCATGTCGGCACTCTACCCCCAATACCATGTGCCCTCATTTTATAAACATATAATAACCATGTAACAATTACAGCACGGAAACAGGCCATCTCGGCCCTACAAGTCCGTGCCGAACAATTATTTTCCCCTAGTCCCATCTACCTGCACTCAGACCATAACCCTCCATTCCTTTCCCATCCATATACCTATCGACCACCAAACAGGAAAGTAGACTATTATCTGAATGGTGGCCGATTAGGAAAAGGGGAGATGCAACGAGACCTGGGTGTCATGGTACACTAGTCATTAAAAGTAGGCATGCAGGTGCAGCAGGCAGTGAAGAAGGCGAATGGTATGTTAGCATTCATAGCAAAAGGATTTGAGTATAGGAGCAGGGAGGTTCTACTGCAGTTGTACAGGGTCTTGGTGAGACCACACCTGGAGTATTGCGTACAGTTTTGGTCTCCTAATCTGAGGAAAGACATTCTTGCCATAGAAGGAGTACAGAGAAGGTTCACCAGACTGATTCCTCGGATGTCAGGATTTTCATATGAAGAAAGACTGGATAGACTCGGTTTGTATTCGCTAGAATTTAGAAGATTGAGGGGGGGCCTTATAGAAACTTATAAAATTCTTAAGGGGATGGACAGGCTAGATGCAGGAAGATTGTTCCCGATGTTGGGGAAGTCCAGAACAAGGGGTCACAGTTTAAGGATAAGGGGGAAATCTTTTAGGACCGAGATGAGGAAAACATTTTTCACACAGAGAGTGGTGAATCTCTGGAATTCTCTGCCACAGAAGGTAGTTGAGGCCAGTTCATTTGCTATATTTAAGAGGGAGTTAGATGTGGCCCTTGTGGCTAAAGGGATCAGGAGGTATGGAGAGAAGGCAGGTACAGGATACTGAGTAGGATGATCAGCCATGATCATATTGAATGGTGGTGCAGGCTCGAAGGGCCGAATGGCCTACTCCTGCACCTATTTTCTATGTTTCTATGTTTCTATCCAATTTATTTTTAAATGATAAAATCAAACCTGCCTCCAACACTTCCACTGGAAGCTCATTCCACACCGCTACCACTCTCTGAGTAAAGACGTTCCCCCTCATGCTACCCCTAAACTTCGGTCCCTTAATTCTGAAGTCATGTCCTCTTGTTTGAATCTTCCCTACTCTCAATGGGAAAAGCTTGTCCATGTCAACTCTGTCTATCCCTCTCATCATTTTAAAGACCTCTATCAAGTCCCCCCTTAACCTTCTGCGCTCCAGAGAATAAAGACCTAACTTATTCAACCTTTCTCTGTAACTTAGTTGCTGAAGCCCAGGCAACATTCTAGTAAATCTCCTCGGTACTCTCTCTATTTTGTTGACATCCTTCCTATAATTGGGCGACCAAAATTGTACACCATACTCCAGAATTGGTCTCACCAATGCCTTGTACAATTTTAACATTACATCCCAACTTCTATACTCAATGCTCTGATTTATAAAGGCTAGCATACCAAAAGCTTTCTTTACCACCCTATCTACATGAGATTCCACCTTCAGGGAACTATGCATAGTTATTCCTAGATCCCTCTGTTCTACTGCATTCCTCAATTCGCTACCATTTACCATGTGCGTCCTATTTTGATTTGTCCTGCCAAGATGTAGCACCTCACACTTATCAGCATTAAACTCCATTTGCCATCTTTCAGCCCATTCTTCCAAATGGCCTAAATCTCACTTTGACTTTGGAAAACTACTTCATTATCCACAACACCACCTATCTGCATACTTACTAATCCAATTTACCACACCTTCATCCAGATCATTGATGTACATGACAAACAACAGGGGAACCAACACAGATCCCTGAAGCACCCCACTAGTCACCTGCCTCCAACCTGACAAACAGCCATCCACCATTACTCTCTGGCGTCTCCCATTCAGCCACTGTTGAATCCATCTTGCTACTCCACCATTAATACCCAACAATTGAACCTTTTTAACCAACCTTCCATGAGGAAACTTGTCAAAGGCCTTGCTAAAGTCCATATAGACAACATCCACTGCTTTACTCTCATCAATTTCCCTAGTAACCTCTTCAAAAAATTCAAGATTAGTCAAACATGACCTTCCAGGCACAAATCCATGTTGACTGTTCCTATCCAGATGCTTATACATATTATCTCTAAGTATCTTTTCCATTAATTTGCCCACCACTGAAGTCAAACTAACAGGTCAATAATTGCTAGGTTTACTCTTAGAACCGTTTTTAAACAATGGAACAACATGCGCAGTACGCCAATCCTCCGGCACTATTCCCGTTTCTAATGACATTTGAAATATTTCTGTCATAGCCCCTGCTATTTCTACACTAACTTCCCTCAATGTCCTAGGGAATATCCTGTCCGGACCTGGAGACTTATCCACTTTTATATTTTTCAAAAGTGTCAGTACTCTTTTTCTTTGAATCTCATAGTATCCATAGCTACTCTACTTGTTTCCCTTACCTCACATAATTCAATATCCTTCTCCTTGGTGAATACCGAAGAAAATAAATTGTTCAATATCTCCCCCATCTCTTTTGGCTCTGCAGATAGCTGTCCACTCTGTCTCTCTAATGGACCAATTTTATCCCTCGTTATCCTTTTGCTATTAATATAGCTGTAGAAACCCTTTGGATTTACTTTCACCTTACTTGCCAAAGCAACCTCATATCTTCTTTTAGATTTTCTAATTTCTTTCTTAAGATTATTTTTACATTCTTTATACTCAAGCACCTCATTCACTCCATGCTGCCTATAATTATTGTAGATCTCTCTCTTTTTCCAAACCGTGTCCAATTTCCCTTGAAAACCATGGCTCTTTCCAATTTTTACTATTTCCCACTATTTGCCCACTAATCTCCTATGTGGAACCTTATCAAATGTTTTCTGAAAGTCCAGGCACACTGCATCCACTGGCTCTCCCTTGTCCATTTCCCTAGTTACATCTTCAAAAAATTCCAGAAGATTAGTCAAGCATGACTTCCCCTTCGTAAATCTATGCTGACTTGGACCAATCCTGCTGCTGCTATCCAAATGTTCGGCTATCTCATCTTTTATAATTGACTCCAGCATCTTCCCCGCCACCGACGTCAGGCTAACTGATTTATATTTCCCTGTTTTCTGTCTCCCGCCTTTCTTAAAAAGTGGGATAACATTAGCTACCCTCCAATCCCCAGGAACTGATCCTGAGTCTATATAACATTGGAAAATTATCACCAATGCATCCACGATTTCCAGAGCCACTTCCTTAAGTACCCTGGGATGCAGACCATCAGGCCCTGGGGATTTATCAGCCTTCAGTCCCATCAGTCTATCCAACACCATTTCCTGCCTAATGTGGATTTCTTTCAGTTCCTCCATCGCCCCAGATCCTCTGGTCACTACTATATCAGGAAGATTGTTTGTGTCCTCCTTAGTGAAGACAGATCCAAAGTACCTGTTCAACTCATCTGCCATTTCCTTGTTCCCCATAATAAATTCACCTTTTTCAGTCTTCAAGGGTCCGACTTTGGTATTAACTAATTTTTTCCTCTTCACATACCTAAAGAAGCATTTACTATCCCGCTTTATATTCTTGGCTAGCTTATTCAATTCAATTCAATTCAATTCAACTTTAATGTCATTGCACAGATACAAGTATGGGGACAACGGAATGCAGTTTAGCGTCAGTCCGTAGTAATAGTGCAATATAGAAATAAAAATACAGAATAAGCAAACAATGTGGACGGAGAGACTGGGGAAATCTATGGGCGGGACTCCGAGTTCAGCAATGTGATAGTGTTGTTGTAGAAGCTGTTCCTCATCCTACTAGTACGAGACCTGAGGCTCCTGTACCGCCTCCCTGATGGGAGGAGGGCAAACAGTCCATGGTTGGGGTGGGAGGGGTCTTTGATGATCTTCCCGGCCCGTCTCAGACACCGTTTTCGGTGGAGGGCATCCATGGCAGGGAGCGGGGCACCGATGATGTACTGAGCGGTTTTCACCACCCGTTGTAGTGCCTTCCTGTCCGCTACGGTGCAACTGCTGTACCATACCGTGAAGCAGGTGGTCAGGATGCTTTCGATGGTACAGTGGTAGAAGTTGGTCAGGATCTGGGGGGACAGGTGGGCTTTCTTGAGCCTCCTCAGGAAGTAAAGGCGCTGCTGTGCCTTTTTGATCAGCTTGGAGGTGTTGAGGGACCAGGACAGATCCTCCGAGATGTGTACCCCGAGGAATTTGTAGCTGGAGACGCGCTCCACCTCAGTCCCGTTTATATGGATGGGGGTATGTCTGCCCCCTCTGATCTTCCTGAAGTCAACAATAATTTCCTTCGTCTTCTTGGAGTTGAGGACGAGGTTATTGTTGGCACACCAGGTTGTCAGGTGCTGGACCTCCTCCCTGTAGGCTGATTCGTCGTTGTCACTGATCAGTCCTACCACCGTGGTGTCGTCGGCAAATTTAATTATGGCGTTGGAGCCATTCTTAGGGATGCAGTCATGGGTGAAGAGGGAGTAGAGGAGAGGGCTGAGCACACAGCCCTGTGGCACGTCGGTGTTCAGTGTTATAGTGGAGGAGGTGAGGTTGTTGACCCTAACAGACTGTGGTCTGTTGGTGAGGAAATCCAGTGTCCAATTGCAGAGGGATCTTCATACCTCATCTTTTCTCCCTGTATTGTCTTTTTAGTTATCTTCTGTTGTTCTTTAAACATTACCCAATCCTCTTGCTTCCCGCTCATCTTTGCTACGTTGTACTTCTTCGCTTTAATATTTATACTGTCCCTGGCGTCCCTTGTCAGCCATGGTCGTCCCTTTCTCCCCTTGGAATCTTTCTTCCTCCTAGGAATGAACTGATCCTGCACCTTCTGTATTATTCCTAGAAACACCTGCCATTTTTGTTCCACTGTCATCCCTGCTTGTGTATCTTTCCAGTCAACTTTGGCCAGCTCCTCCCTCATGGGCCCATAGTCCCCTTTATTCAACTGCAACACTGACACCTCCGATCTACCCTTCTCCCTCTCCAATTGTAGATTAAACCTGACCATAGATACATAGATACATAGAAAATAGGTGCAGGAGTAGGCCATTCGGCCCTTCGAGCCTGCACCGCCATTCAATATGATCATGGCTGATCATCCAACTCAGTATCCCGTACCTGCCTTCTCTCCATACCCCCTGATCCCTTTAGCCACAAGGGCCACATCTAACTCCCTCTTAAATATAGCCAATGAACTGGCCTCAACTACCCTCTGTGGCAGAGAGTTCCAGAGATTCACCACTCTCTGTGTGAAAAAGTTTCTTCTCATCTCGGTCCTAAAAGATTTCCCCCTTATCCTTAAGCTGTGACCCCCTTGTCCTGGACTTCCCCAACATCGGGAACAATCTTCCTGCATCTAGCCTGTCCAACCCCATGTTATGGTCACTGCCTCCTAATGGCTCATTAACCTCGAGGTCCTTTATCAAATCTGGTTTATTACATAACAATCAAATCCGGTTCATTACATAACATTTAACACATACAATTAAAACACAAAGAAGGAAAGGGCAGACTGTTGGCGAGGCAGCCATTGCTGGCTCCACCCGATGGTATTTACCTCAGAAGTTCACATTCTCCACCAACCCACAGATTTTTTTAATCCCATCTTCCCCGTCTTTATTCGTGTTTCACATAGGAGCTCAGTCCTTGCAAAACCCAAAATAGACATTGAAAAATAAACCGCAGATGTTGGCAATCAGAAACTCAAGCAGAAAACACTTAAAAAGCTCAGCAGGTCCCTCTTCTGTATGAAGAGAAACAGGGAAATGTTACAGGTTGAAGATGAAGGTTCCTAAGGTCATAAGTGCTAGGAGCAGAATTAGGCCATTTGGCCCATCAAGTCTACTCCGCCATTCAATCATAGCTGATCTATCTCTCCCTCCTAACCCCATTCTCCTGCCTTTCTCTCCAAAACCCCTGACACCCGTACTAATCAAAAATCTATCTATGGTACACAAAAATGCTGGAGAAACTCAGCGGGTGCAGCAGCATCTATGGACCGAAGGAAATAGGCAACGTTTCGGGCCGAAACCCTCCTTCACTCCATAGATGCTGCTGCACCTGCTGAGTTTCTCCAGCATTTTTGTGTACCTTCAATTTTCCAGCATCTGCAGTTCCTTCTTAAACACAAGAACCTATCTATGTATGCCTTAAATATCCATTGACGTCCATTAAGGGGTTGGACAGGCTAGATGCAGGAAGATTATTCCCGATGTTGGGGAAGTCCAGAACTAGGGGTCACAGTTTAAGGATAAGAGGGAAGTCTTTTAGGACCGAGATGAGAAAATCATTTTTTACACAGAAAGTGGTGAATCTGTGGAATTCTCTGCCACAGAAGGTAGTTGAGGCCAGTTCATTGGCTATATTTAAGAGGGAGTTAGATGTGGCCCTTGTGGCTAAAGGGATCAGGGGGTATGGAGAGAAGGCAGGGATGGGATACTGAGTTGGATGATCAGCCATGATCATATCGAATGGCGGTGCAGGCTCGAAGGGCCGAATGGCCTACTCCTGCACCTATTTTCTATGTTTCTATGTCCTCCACAGCCCTCTGTGGCAATGAATTCCACAGATTCACCACCCTCTGACGAAATAAATTCCTCCTCATCTCCTTCCTAAAGGAACATCCTTTAATTCTGCGGCTATGGCCTCTGGTCCTGGACTCTCCCACTAGTGGAAACATCCTCTCCACATCCACTCTATCACCATCACTATTCAGTAAGTTTCAATAAGGTCCTCATCCTTCTAAACCCCAGCAAGTACTGGCCTAGAGCCTGTTTTTTGACTGGAAACCTTAATTCTGTTTCTCTTTTAAAACTCCGTTCCAAAACTTGTTGGGTTATTGGCTAATTTTACCCGAATGCATTGGTCTGCACAGAGGTGTGAAGGAACACATTTAGTTCCGTTTATTGTCACATGTGCTGAGGTACAGTGAAAAGCTTTTGTTGGGTTCTAACCAGTCAGCGGGAAGACAATATATGATTACAATCGAGCCATTCACAGTGTGCATTTAGATAATAAAAGGGAATAATATTTAGTGCAAGATAAAGTACAGTAAAGTCCGATTATGGATAGTCCGAGGGTCTTCAATGAGGTAGATAGTAGCTCAGGACCACTCTCTAGTTGGTAAGACGTTTCAGTTGTCTGATAACATCCGGGAAGAAACTGTCCCTGAATCTAGAGGTGTGGGTTTTCACACTTCCATACCATTTGCTTAATGGGAGAGAGGACAAGATGGAGTGACTGGGGTGAGACTCTACCTTGATTCTGCTGCTGGCCTTGCCGAGGCAGCATGAAGTGTAAATGGAGTCAATGGAAGGGAGGTTGGTTTGGCTCTGCAATTTTGTTTAGGTTAATCTAGTTTGGTTTGGAGATACAGGGTAGAAACTGGTGCTTCAGCCCACCGGGTCCGCACCGACCAGCGATTCCCGCACATTAAAACTATCCTACACACACTAGGGACAATTTACATTTACACCAAGCCGATTAACCTACAAAGCTGCACGTCTTTGGAGTGTGGGAGTAAACCAGAGATTTTAAATGAAACCCACACAGATGATGGGGAGACCGTACAAACTTTGTACAGGCAGCACCCGTAGTCATGATCAAACCCGGGTCTCTGGCGCTGTAAGGCAGCATCTCTACCGCTGCGCCACCGTGCTTCCCATTGCAGTTTTGGATGGAAAAAAATTGTTTAGGTTTAGGTTTATTTTTATTGTTAATCCTGGCTAAATTGGAGCAGCCATGGTATTAAAATTGAGTAAGGGCTGATGTACTGCTAGGCCGTCTTGGTCAAGTTAAATGTGCCTTTGCAGAGCTGAGACAAGCTGCTGAATGGTGCCAGTTTGTCTGTGGCCCAGATAAGAGCTGCAGAGAAAGAATGGGACATCTGCAGAAGTCTTACAATGAGGTGTAAAATGCATGAAGCTAATTGGGTCAATGCAAACCAGATATACATAGTGTAAATAATGTTGCGAAGCCTTACTTTATTAGTTGTTGATTGGTTGAGATGTTAAGCCTTGTCTGTGTTGTCTGTATCCCAGGGCACATGTTGCATTATTCATCTATGTTAGCTTCCTTCTTGAAGCCTTGTCAGATACAATGTATTAATTACTATGTTATTGGGTTAGGGAACTGTCTATCATGTACCGTTGTAATCGATATGTGTTATTGGACTGTACAGAGACCACCCCCATGTGGTTCGGCCCCTCACGGTTCGGGGACCTATAAAAGGCAGCCCCAACGAGGTCCATTGTCGATCTTCTGGAAGAGCGCTTGGGACTGGGTGACGTTTTGGTGTGTCTCTGCTTGCACGAGGCTAGAAGGGCTTGGCCAAGCAGATACAAGGATCGAACCCGCGGTGGTTAGGTGTTGTATAGGGGAACTTGTGTTGTGTTATTCAAAATAAAGTTTAGTTGCTCAAGTGCTTGATTTAGTATTTTATTGACTGAAACTAGACTGGGGGGAGCTTAGAACGAGCTATTTACATTATCACATGCACGGTACGAGGCATGCCATCCAATCAAATCAGATAATACCATACATAAATACAATCAAGCCAAACGCAAGTACAACAAAGAGAAATATACAGAGTGCAGAATACAGTTCTCAGTATACAGAGAAAAAGTTGATTGGCTGCAATGAGGTTGGTTGGAGTATCGGGACTCTACCCCAACTTATAGAAGGACCTTTTGGGCGGCATGGTGGCGCAGCGGTAGAGTTGCAGTGCCGGAGACCCAGGTTCAATCCTGACTACGGGTGCTGTCTGTACGAAGGTTAGACGTTCTCCCCGTGACCTGCATGGGTTTTCACCGAGATCTTCGGTTTCCTTCCACTGGTTTGGTGTAAGTGTAAATTGTCCCAAGAGTGTGTAGGATAGTGTTAATGTGCGGGGATCACTGTTTGCCGCGGACCCGGTGGGCCGAAGGGCCTGTTTCCGCGCTGTATCTCTAAACCAAACTAAACTAGATCATCTGGATAAAAAGCTGTTCCTGAGTCTGGTGGTGCTTGCTTTCAAGTTTCTGTACCTTCAGCCGATGGGAACGGGGAGAAGAAGGAATGACCGGGGTGGGTCAAGTCTTGATTGATTGATACTTTATTATCATATGTGACACGTCTTGCTGAAATTCTTTGTTTTGCAGACCATACACAATGCATCTTCCATAAGAGCCCAGACAAAGTTACAAAGTGTTCATTCTCAGCGACTCCCCCCCCCCCCCCCCATGCCGGGTCCCTCTGCGTTCTGGGCTGCCCCTCCACACCGGGTATTCCTTCGTTCTCTGTGCCCCCCCCCCCCCCATGGCGGGTCCCTCTTCGTTCTGGGCTGCGAGTCCTCGTCCGACCACCCAATCTTTGATTACGCCGGCTGCTTTCCCAAGGGAACGCTGAAAGTGTAGATTGAGTCAATGGTGGTGCGTAATGGACTGTGTGACAGCCTGGACTACATCTACAGCTATCCCCAAACCAAGCTGCGATGCTGCCCGACAGTCTGCTTTCCACCGTGTGCTTTGAGTTACCTAATCAAGTAAAAGCAAAGTAATTGTGATGAAAATGTTCCGCCACTCTTGCCCAACGCTGCTGCAGAATACAGTCTCCATCCAACATGGTGAACATGAAGGGCCCGGTGTTTTTTAATTTTTCCTTTGTGTTGAAATTCATGCATCTGTTTACTCTTCTCCACCTTCTCCCCGGCAGATCGAGGCTAGCAGACTTCCAAACACGTTGCCAGCCCTCCACACAGTCGGTGAGCGGCTGCCTCAGGGAGAACTACGCTGCATGTCTGCTCTCCTACACCGGCGTTATAGGTGAGAGCCAGGCTCCTTGTTGTCTCATTTGCAACATTACACTGACCTTTATTCTAAATGCATTGCTGATCGAGGTAAAGGGCGAAATTGCCGGGGTGAGTGGAACACTATCCCATTCATAGAAACAGAATGAGCGTTGCTCAACACCTCCCTTTAACTTACCTGACCTCCCGGTTGCTCAGCACTTTCACTTCCCCTCCCATTCCCAATCTGAACTTTCTGTCCCGGGCCTCCTCCATTGTCAGAGTGAGACCCACCCAGCACAAATTGGTGGAACAGCACCTCATATTTAAGAATAAGGAGTAAGCCATTTAGAACGGAGACGAGGAAACACTTTTTCTCACAGAGAGTTGTGAGTCTGTGGAATTATCTGCCTCAGAGGGCGGTGGAGGCAGGTTCTCTGGATACTTTCAAGAGAGAGTTAGATAGGGCTCTTAAAAATAGCGGAGTCAGGAGAAATGGGGAGAAGGCAGAACCGGGTTACTGATTGGGGTGATCAGCCATGATAACATTGAATGGCGGTGCTGGCTCGAAGGGCCAAATGGCCTACTCCTGCACCTATTGTCTATTGTCTATTGTCATATTTCGTTTGGGCAGCTTACAAGCGGTATGAATATTGACTTATCTAACTTCAAATAGCCCTTGCTTTCCCATTCTCTCTCCATCCCCTCCTCCTGCCCAGTCTTCCCACTAGTCTTACTGTCTCCGACAACATTCTATCTCTGTTCCGCACACTCTCCTGACAACAGTCTGAAGAAGGGTCTCAACCCGAAACGTCACCCATTCCTTTTCTCCAGAGATGCTGCCTGTCCCGCTGAGTTACTCCAGCATTTTGTGTCTACCTTCGATTCAAACCAGTATCCGCAGTTCTTTCCTATGCATAGAAACATAGAAAATAGGTGCAGGAGTAGGCCTTTTGGTCCTTCGAGCCAGCACCGCCATTCAATATGATCAGGGCTGATCATCCAAAATCAGTACCCCGTTCCTGCTTTCTCCCCATATCCCTTGATTCCGTTAGCCCTAAGAGCTCTATCTAACTCTCCCTTGAAAACATCCAGTGAATCGGCCTCCACTGCCTTCTGTGGCAGAGAATTCCACGGATTCACAACTCTCTAGGTGAAAACGTTTTTCCTCACCTCAGTCCTAAATGGCCTACCCCCTATTCCTAAACTGTGACCCCTGGTTCTGGACTCCCCCAACATTGAGAATATTTTTCCTGCATCTAGCCTGTCCAATCCCTTAATAATTTTATATGTTTCTATAAGATCCCCTCTCACCCATCTAAATTCCAGTGAATTACAGCCCAGTCGATCTATTCTTTCATCATATGTCAGTTCCGCCATCCCGGGAACTTATCTGGGAATTCCAGACATTCACTATCAGTTCATTTCAGTTTCAAAAAGCTGGAGTAACTCAGCGGGTCAGGCAGCAACTGTGGGAAGAAGGAATGGGTGACATTTCGGGTTGAGACCCTTCTTTGACCCGAAACGTCACCCATTCCTACTCTCCAGAGATGCTGCCGGTCACGCTGAGTTACTCCAGCTTTTTGTGTCTATCTTCGGTTTAAACCAGCATCTGCAGTTCCTTCCTACTCGTTCAGTTTCAGTTCAGTTCAGTTTAGTTTATTGTCATGTGTATCGAGGTACAGTGAAAAGCTTTTGTTGCGTGCTAACCAGTCAGCAGAAAGACAATACATGATTACAATCGAGCCATTTGCGTGTGTAGATGCATGATAAGGGAATAACGTTTAGTGCAGGGTAAAGCCAACAAAGTCCGATCAAGGATAGTCCGAGGGTCATCAACGAGGGAGATAGTACTTCATGTTACTTTGACCTTTATTCTAAATGCCTTGCTGATGGAGGTAAAGGATGAGATTGCAGGCAGTGGATCATGTGTCAGTGAGTCAGCCATGATCACATTGATGGCGGTGCTGGCTCGAAGGGCCGAATGGCCTACTGCTGCACCTATTGTCTATTGTCTATTGGTTAAATTCCAGACATTCACTATCAGCATTAAACAATTCCCCTTTAAAGCATAGGTGAGACGCAGCGAAAACCATGTGCTTCTTTCCCCAAGAATAAAGGGCTTCACTCTTTGCATGGACTTCAAAAGGGCCAAATTTGTAGGAACGAACTGCGGATGCTGGTTTACACCGAAGGTAGACACAAAATGCTCAGCGGGACAGACAGCATCTCTGGAGAGAAGGAATGGGTGACGTTTTGGGTCCTTTCTTCAGACTGAGAGTCAGGGGAGAGGGAAACGAGAGATATGAAAAGGTACATAGAAACAATTGAGTGAACGGCATGCAAAAGGACAAATCAAAGCCAGCTACGATGATCAAGGAAAGGTGGAGCTCACAATGGTCCATTGCTGGCTGTGGAGAAGTAGGTAACGAGTGAAACAAACAATGAAACTCAGCAGGACGTCAGTGAAACTGGCATTTTGTACCTATCTTCGAAAGGATAAAAGTGTTTTACACCCAATTACAGTATATGCTTTTGAAGTATAATCCTGGTTGCAAATCAGGATAGACACATTTATGCAGTGCAAGATCTAACAGATACCTTGAGGCAGAGATCAGGTAATCAATTTGTTTAATGACTTTGCTTGAGTACACGGGGTTGACCTCTTTGCCTCTGTATTGACTGGAGCTTCCCTGTTTGTACACAACCCAGAGTTTGTTTCAGTCTAGTTTGGGTTACTTGCAAAAGGATTTGAGTATAGGAGCAGGGAGGTTCTACTGCAGTTGTACCACTTGGTGAGACCACGCCTGGAGTATTGCATACAGTTTTGGTCTCCTAATCTGAGGAAAGACATTCGTGCCATAGAGGGAGTACAGAGAAGGTTCACCAGACTGATTCCTGGGATTGCAGGACTTTCATATGAAGAAAGACTGGATAGACTCGGCTTGTACTCGTTGAAATTCAGAAGATTGAGGGGGGATCTTACAGAAACTTACAACATTCTTAAGGGGTTGGACAGGCTGGATGCAGGAAGATTGTTCCCGATGTTGGGGAAGTCCAGAACAAGGGTTCACTGTTTAAGGATAAGAGGAAAGTCTTTTAGTATCGAGATGAGAATTTTTTTTTCACATAGAGAGTGGTGAATCTCTGGAATTCTCTGCCACAGAAAGTAGTTGAGGCCAGTTCATTGGCTATATTTAAGAGGGAGTTAGATGTGGCCCTTGTGGCTAAGGGGGTCAGGGGGTATGGAGAGAAGGCAGGATACTGAGGATCAGCCATGATCATATTGAATGGTGGTGCAGGCTCGAAGGGCCGAATGGCCTACTCATGCACCTATTGTCTGTTTCTAGTTCAGTTTCTAGTTTTCCCGTGTATTGAGGTACAGTGAAACTGTTTTTTTGTTGCGTGCTATCCAGTCAGTGGAAAAACCACACATGATTACAACCAAGTCATCCACAATGTACAGTGAAAAGGGAAAAACATTTAGTGTAGGATAAAGTCCAGTAAAGTCCGATTAATCTGATTAAATATAGTCGCAGGTTCTCCATTGAGGTAGGTGGTAGTGTTGCAGGAAGGAACTGCAGATGCTGATTTAAACCGAAAATAGACACAAAATGCTGGAGTAACTCAGCGGGACAGGCAGCATCTCTGGAGAGAAGGAATAGGTGACGTTTCAGGTCGAGACCCTTCTTCAGACTCTTCAGAGATAGATGGGAGATCAGGACTACTCTCTAGTTGGTTCAGTTGCCTGATAACAGCTGGGAAGAAACTCCTTGTATCGGCTGCAGTGCGTTTCCACACTTCTGTGCCTCTTGCCTGATGGGAGCGAGGAGAAGAGGGAGTGACCGGGGTGAGACTGGTCCTTGAATTGCTGAATTGTCAGGCTGGGTCACAACTTTTTAACATCATAGGTGTTCATGAGTAAGATCAGGGTGGGATAATCTGATATTCATGTGCATGCTGATATCAAGAAGGAGAAGATTTTGGGTCTTGATGAATCTTAAGGCGCATTCTCAGGGGATGGGTTGGAACTTACTCTGTAGCCATGGGCAGAGTGGGCATAGAGAGGATGATTTCAGTAGTCCAGAACCAGATGGCACAGCTTCAGAATGACAGGACGTACCTTCCGAATGGAGATAAGGAGGAATTTCTTCAGCCAGAGACTGGTGAATCCATGGAATTCATTGCCACAGGGACGGGTGGATGTGTATTTTTAAAGCAGAGATAGGTGGATTGTTGATTAGTAAGAATATCAAAGCTTATGGGGAGATGGCAGGAGAACGGGATTCAGAAGGGAAAATAGATCAGCGATGATGGAATGGCGGAGAAGACTCACTGGGCTGAATGACCTAATTTTGCTCAGGACGAAGGTTTAATGCTATTGATTTCTGTGTAGCCTAGTCCCTACAGTGAGCCTGAAAAGACCCACATATCTGTGTGTGTGCGTGTGTGTATACATATATATATATGGAAGGAAATGCAGATGCTGGTTTAAACCAACAATAGACACAAGATGCTGGAATAACGCAGCGGGACATGCAGCATCACTGGAGAGAAGGAATAGGTGACGTTTCGGATCGAGACCCTTCTTCAGACGGAAAGTCAGGGGAGAGGGAAACGAGAGATATAGACGGTGATGTAGAGAGATACAGGAATGAAAGATATGCAAAATGTTACGATGATAAAGGAAACAGGCCATTGATAGCTGTTTGCTAGGTGAGAACGAGAAGCTGGTGTATAGAGAGAGAGACAGAGGGATAGATAGATAGATAGATAGATAGATAGAAAGATAGATAGATAGATAGATGGATAGATAGATAGATAGATAGATAGATGGATAGATGGATAGATGGATAGACGGATAGACGGATAGACGGATAGACGGATGGACGGAGCGACGGACGGACGGACGGACGGACGGACGGACGGACGGACGGATGGACGGATGGATGGATAGATGGATAGATGGATAGATAGACAGACAGACAGACAGACAGACAGACAGACATATAGAGATATATATAATGTTAGGCTGATACATAATATCTAGACATATATCCATGCACATTATATATAGAGAGAGATACACCACATATAATCATTGTGCAATGTGCTGACAGGTGCCCACATGCTTGGCCATTGTACTGCTGCTAATTGCCTTCCTCTCTTTCATCAGGTACTGTGATTACCCCAAACTACATTGACAATTCAAGCTCGAATGTGGCGCCCTGGTGCACCTGCAGCGGCAGCGGAAACAACCGGGAGGACTGCGAGAGCTTCCTCAATCTCTTCACGGATAACACCTGCCTCAGTGAGTGTGCTCACTGCTATCGGGGTGTCGCAGACACCATTTTGTTTGCCAACAATAGACAAAGGAAGGCACTTCCAGTGATGGATATGTGAAATGAAGAATGCTCTGACAGTCATAAGGTCATGTGATAGGAGCAGAATTAGTCCATTCGGCCCAGCAAATCTATCATGGCTGGTCTATCTCCCCCAACCCTATTCTCCTGCCTTCTCCCCATAACCCCTGACACAATAATCAAGAATCTACCCATGTCTACCTTAAAAATATCCATTGGCTTGTCCTCCACAGCGTTAATCACGCTCTGAGTAAAGAAATGTCTCCTCATCTCCTTCCGAAAGGGACATCCCTTAATTCTGAGGCTATGACCTCTAGTCCTAGACTCTCCCACTAGTGGAAACATCCACTCTATCCAGGCCTTTCACTATTCTGTATGTTTCACTGAGGTCCCCCCTCATTCTTCTAAACTCCAGTGAGTGCAGCACACTGTACCAGTAACGAGTGTGGGGATGGTACAGAATGGAGCTCCCTCGGTCCAGACACAACCTCCTGGCAGGGTCTGCACTCCTGGGGTGTACTTGGCCATTCGCGGGTCCAGGCAGCGGGTAGTCGACAGCCGCTCCAGCGTTGGCTGCCTGCCCCTTTTCCGGGCCAACATCCGTGCCTGCGTGTCCCTGGAGAGGGAACACGTGTGTCCACGGGGACTTTGGAGGCCGTCCGTGAATGCTGGTCACCGCGGGAGGTCGAGTGTTTTGTTGATAAAGTTGACGTTATATGAATTTGATGATCGTTTGTAAACTGTCAACATGGGCAGACTTTGATTGTGTTAATACTCTATGTTTATTTGTTTAATAAAAAGGGGCGTACTTGCTAGCTTAGTTTAGTTTAGTTTAGAGATACAGCACGAAAAGAGGCCTTCTGGCCCACCGAGTCCACACCAACCAGCGATCCCCGCACATTAACACTACAATACACATACCAGGGACAATTTTACGTCCATACCAAGTTAATTAACCTACAAACCTCTATGTGTTTGGACTGTGGGAGGAAACCGAAAATTTCGGAGAAAACCCACGCGGTCATGGGGAGAATGTACAAACTCCGTACCAACAGCACCCGTAGTCGGGATCGAACCCGGGTCTCTGACACTGAAAGCGCTGTAAGGCAGCAACTCTACCGCTGTGCCACCGTGCCACCCCTGCTACATTTCTACATGCTACATTTCTGGTCCGCTGATACCCCTTTCAGTTGTTGCGATAGTAAATGCTTTCCTTCCCTCTTCCGTTCGGTCCTGACTTTGGGTGCTGTCTGTACGGAGTTTATAACCATATAACCATATAACAATTACAGCACGGAAACAGGCCATCTCGGCCCTACAAGTCCGCGCCGAACAATTTTTTTTTTCCCTTAGTCCCACCTGCCTGCACTCATACCATAACCCTCCATTCCCTTCTCATCCATATGCCTATCCAATTTATTCTTAAATGATACCAACAAACCTGCCGCCACCACTTCCACTGGAAGCTCATTCCACACCGCCACCACTCTCTGAGTAAAGAAGTTCCCCCTCATGTTACCCCTAAACTTCTGTCCCTTAATTCTGAAGTCATGTCCTCTGGTTTGAATCTTCCCTATTCTCAAAGGGAAAAGCTTGATCACATCAACTCTGTCTATCCCTCTCATCATTTTAAAGACCTCTATCAAGTCCCCCCTTAACCTTCTGCGCTCCAGAGAATAAAGACCTAACTTATTCAACCTATCTCTGTAACTTAGTTGTTGAAACCCAGGCAACAAACAAAAAAGTTTGCATGTTCACCGTGACCATGTGGGTTTTCTCCGGTGCTCCGGCTTCCTTCTGTACTCCAAAGGCATTCAGATTTGTAGGTTAATTGGCTTGGTATAAATGTAAATTGTCCCTAGTGTGTGTCAGATAGTGTTAGTGTGCGGGGATCGCTGGTTGACGTTGCCTGAAGGCAGAGATGGATAGATTCTTGATTTGTATGGGTGTCGGGTTATGGAGAGATGGCAGGAGAATGGAGTTGGTGGGGGAGGTAGATTAGCCATGAATGAAGACTTGATGTGTAGACTTGTTGCGCCAAATGGCCTAGTTCTGCTCTTATCTCATGACCTTATGACTCGGTGGGCCGAAGTGCCTGTTTCCACACCGCGCCTCTAAACTAAACTCAACTCAACTCAACTCATCTGCAAACATTTAGAAACATAGAAACATAGAAATTAGGTGCAGGAGTAGGCCACTCGGCCCTTCGAGCCTGCACCGCCATTCAATATGATCATGGCTGATCATCCAACTCAGTATCCCGTACCTGCCTTCTCTCCATACCCTCTGATCCCCTTAGCCACAAGGGCCACATCTAACTCCCTCTTAAATATAGCCAATGAACTGGCCTCGACTACCCTCTGTGGCAGGGAGTTCCAGAGATTCACCACTCTCTGTGTGAAAAAAGTTCTTCTCATCTCGGTTTTAAAGGATTTCCCCCTTATCCTTAAGCTGTGACCCCTTGTCCTGGACTTCCCCAACATTGGGAGCAATCTTCCTGCATCTAGCCTGTCCAACCCCTTAAGGATTTTATAAGTTTCTATAAGATCCCCTCTCAATCTCCTAAATTCTAGAGAGTATAAACCAAGTCTATCCAGTCTTTCTTCATAAGGCAGTCCTGACATCCCAGGAATCAGTCTGGTGAACCTTCTCTGCACTCCCTCTATGGCAATAATGTCCTTCCTCAGATTTGGAGACCAAAACTGTACGCAATACTCCAGGTGTGGTCTCACCAAGACCCTGTACAACTGCAGTAGAACCTCCCTGCTCCTATACTCAAATCCTTTTGCTATGAAAGCTAACACACCATTCGCTTTCTTCACTGCCTGCTGCACCTGCATGCCTACTTTCAATGACTGGTGTACCATGACACCCAGGTCTCGCTGCATCTCCCCTTTTCCTAGTCGGCCACCATTTAGATAATAGTCTGCTTTTCTGTTTTTGCCACCAAAATGGATAACCTCACATTTATCCACATTATACTGCATCTGCCAAACATTTGCCCACTCACCCAGCCTATCCAAGTCACCTTGCAGTCTCCTAACATCCTCCTCACAGCTAACACTGCCCCCCAGCTTAGTGTCATCCGCAAACTTGGAGATATTGCCTTCAATTCCCTCATCCAGATCATTAATATATATTGTAAATAGCTGGGGTCCCAGCACTGAGCCTTGCGGTACCCCACTAGTCACTGCCTGCCATTGTGAAAAGGACCCATTTACTCCTACTCTTTGCTTCCTGTTTGCCAGCCAGTTCTCTATCCACATCAATACTGAACCCCCAATGCCGTGTGCTTTAAGTTTGTATACTAATCTCTTATGTGGGACCTTGCCGAAAGCCTTCTGGAAGTCCAGATACACCACATCCACTGGTTCTCCCCTATCCACGCTACTAGTTACATCCTTGAAAAATTCTATAAGATTCGTCAGGCATGATTTACCTTTTGTTAATCCATGCTGACTTTGTCCAATGATTTCACCACTTTCCAAATGTGCTGCTATCCCATCTTTAATAACTGACTCTAGCAGTTTCCCCACTACCGATGTTAGACTAACTGGTCTGTAATTCCCCGTTTTCTCTCTCCTTCCCTTCTTAAAAAGTGGGGTTACGTTTGCTACCCGCCAATCTTCAGGAACTACTCCAGAATCTAAAGAGTTTTGAAAGATTATTACTAATGCATCCACTATTTCTGGAGCTACTTCCTTAAGTACTCTGGGATGCAGCCTATCTGGCCCTGGGGATTTATCGGCCTTTAATCCATTCAATTTACCCAACACCACTTCCCGGCTAACCTGGATTTCACTCAATTCCTCCAACTCCTTTGACCCGCGGTCCCCTGCTATTTCCGGCAGATTATTTATGTCTTCCTTAGTGAAGACGGAACCAAAGTAGTTATTCAATTGGTCCGCCATATCCTTGTTCCCCATGATCAACTCACCTGTTTCTGACTGCAAGGGACCTACATTTGTTTTAACTAATCTCTTTCTTTTCACATATCTATAAAAACTTTTGCAATCAGTTTTTATGTTCCCTGCCAGTTTTCTTTCATAATCTATTTTTCCTTTCCTAATTAAGCCCTTTGTCCTCCTCTGCTGGTCTCTGAATTTCTCCCAGTCCTCCGGTATGCTGCTTTTTCTGGCTAATTTGTACGCATCATCCTTCGCTTTGATACTATCCCTGATTTCCCTTGTTATCCACGGATGCACTACCTTCCCTGATTTATTCTTTTGCCAAACTGGGATGAACAATTTTTGTAGTTCATCCATGCAGTCTTTAAATGTCTTCCATTGCATATCCACCGTCAACCCTTTTAGAATTAATTGCCAGTCAATCTTGGCCAATTCACGTCTCATACCCTCAAAGTTACCTTTCTTTAAGTTCAGAACCATTGTTTCTGAATTAACAATGTCACTCTCCATCCTAATGAAGAACTCAACCATATTATGGTCACTCTTGCCCAAGGGCGCACGTACAACAAGACTGCTAACTAACCCTTCCTCGTTACTCAATACCCAGTCTAAAATAGCCTGCTCTCTCGTTGGTTCCTCTACATGTTGATTTAGATAACTATCCCGCATACATTCCAAGAAATCCTCTTCCTCAGCACCCCTGCCAATTTGATTCACCCAATCTATATGTAGATTGAAGTCACCCATTATAACGGTTTTGCCTTTGTCGCACGCATTTCTAATTTCCTGTTTGATACCATCTCCAACTTCACTACTACTGTTAGGTGGCCTGTACACAACACCCACCAGCGTTTTCTGCCCCTTAGTGTTTCGCAGCTCAACCCATACCGATTCCACATCCTCCAAACTAATGTCCTTCCTTTCCATTGCGTTAATCTGCTCTCTAATCAGCAACGCTACCCCACCTCCTTTTCCTTTCTCTCTATCCCTCCTGAATATTGAATATCCCTGGATGTTCAGCTCCCAGCCTTGGTCACCCTGGAGCCATGTCTCCGTGATCCCAACTATATCATAGTCATTAATAGCTATCTGCACATTCAACTCATCCACCTTATTACGAATACTCCTCTGGAATAATATTGTATTGAATTAAATAATTTATTGTAAGGATTAAGTTATCCAATTTACATTTTGACGGTTTACATATTAACACTTAGAATGATTCAGACCCCTTCACTACACAAATGGCTGTGGCACACAGAAAACCAACCTCATCTTCCCGTATGCGATCCATACCCCTCAATCCCCTACATATATCCACATGCTTATCGGAAAGCCTCTTAAATGCCTTCACCATCACCCCTAGCAGCACGTTCCAGGCACCCACCTCCAACGTGGTACAAAATGGAGGTATGCTTTTTTTTTTTTTTTTTTTTTTTTTTTTTTTTTATAGGGACAGTGCATATTAATGAACATTTTGCATGTAAATATGCGAGATTGTAGCCAATCAGTAGCTAATTTCCGTCTCTAGTCCCAGGCAAAGGTAGGTGAAGTGTCTTGCCCAAGGTCACAACGACAGTACACACTACAAGCAGGATTCGAACCGGCCACCTTGTGCCGTCATATCGAACCGTTCTAATATCCCCTGCTCTTTGACAAATCACAGCAATTCACAGAGATTCCTGTTTCTACCTCCTTTCCACAAATCTCTGAGTCTCACGTGGAGCAGCGGTAGAGTTGCTGTCTTACAGCGCCAGAGACCCGGGTTCCATCCTGACTACGGGTGCTGCCTGTACGGAGTTTGTGACCATGTGGGTCTTCTCTGGGTCCTCCACTTTCCTCCCACACTCCAAAGATGCGCAGGTTTGTAGGCTAATTGGCTTTGGTAAAAATTGTAAATTGTCCCTAGTGTGAAGGATAATGCTAGTGTGATCGCTGGTCAGCCCGGACACAGTGGGTCGAACCACCTGTTTCCGTGCTGTATCTCTAAAGTCTAAAATAAGTTCTTGAAGGTCATCAATCTGAGATAAACTCATAGCGTCATCCAGCCTGGAAACCGGCCCATCAGCCCAACTTGCCCATGCCAACCAACATGCCCCATCTTCACTAGTCCACCTGCCCGCATATGGCCCATATCCCTCTAGACCTTTCCTAGCCACGTACCTGTCCAAATCTGCAGGTACTATGTTGTTATAGTACCTGCCTCAACTACCTCCTCTGGCAGGCTGTCCCATCTCCCTCCCCACTGGTGCTACCTGTAGTACTGAGTCTGTACAGAATGTTCTGTGTTCAATTGGGCGTTTACTTCTTCGCACGCTTGGTATCACCTCTCTCATGTCAGCCCTGTTTCCTCACCTTGCTCTTTTGTCTTTTCCTACCCTTGGTCTGCTTAAAAGAAAAACTCATATATTCCCAAAGTACCATTTAGAGTCCTAGAGTGATACAGTGTGAAAACAGGCCCTTCCACCCAACCTGCCCACACCGGCCAACATGTCCCAGCTACACTAGTCCCACCTGTCCGCATTTGGCCCATGTCCCTCCAAACCTGTCCTATCCATGTAATTAATGTACTTAAAATCCCAAAGTGCTTTACAACCAAATCATACATTTTTCCATTGTGGTCCCTGAAGCAATGAATGTAAAGCAGTTTTGTTGAAGACATCTTTCAGCTCTGACACAAAAGGGTAATGGTTTCCCTCCACAGATGCTGCATTACTAGCTGAGCAGTTCTAGTTTAGTTTCATTCAGAGATACAGTGCGGTAACAGACCCGTTGGCCCATTGAGTCTGTGCTAACCAGCAACCACACACACTAACACTATCCTACACACACAAGAGACAATTTACAATTTTACAAAGCCAATTAGCCTGTGGTAGAGCTACTGCCTTACAGCGCCAGGGACCCGAGGGTTCGACCCTGACTATGTGTGCTGTCTGTATGGAGTTTTCTACGTTCTCCCCATGACCACATGCTTTTTTATAGGGTGCTCCAGTTTCCTCCCACACTCCAAAGACTTACAGGTTTGTTGGCTAATTGGCTTTGGTAAAACTTGTAAATTGTCCCTAGTGTGTGTAGGATAGTGGAGGTGTACGGGGTGAGTGTAGGATAGTGGAGGTGTACGGGGTGATCACAGGTCGGACTGAAGGGCCTGTTTCTGCACTAGATCGCTAAAGTCTAAAGGCTATGTAGAACTTTATGAGATTGCAAATCCCAAACATCAACAGACATTAATAGCCCGAGGTGAAGACATATCCCCTTATCCGCGAACCTCCAGTCTGGGGAAATATTCTCTCAGTAGCAATATGATAGTCTGTTGATAACTATACAGTATATATTATTTAATAAGATCATCGCTCATTCACGAAACTCTGGAGAATATAAACTCATTCTACTCTAATTGAAAAAGCAGTGCGTTAATTAAAACTGAAAATGCAGCACTGCAAGAATGCATAATGTCTAAACCAGGACCGAGGGTGCGTACCTCCTGGGTTTAAAGATATCTTGTCTTCCTCTATCTGCAGAGAATGCGTTTCATGCATTCGGGAATGGGACAGACCTTAACACCGGCTCCAGCGTTCACCACTCCACTTCCCAGACGTGGCAGAACAAACACATAAACAGCACGGAGATTTCACACCGGGAAGCAAATGCGCTCAGTCCGTTACTACCCACACAGGTAGGAACAAAATGCAACGGGGATGGTCCGAGCACAAGGACTAAGATAACGCTTGAACGAGGTGATTGATGCGTGCGTGCCGGTCCCAGAAGGGGGATCTGCTATCATACATTACAATCGCGCCACCCTTTTAGATCTTAACCCTTTATCTGTACACTGTGGACAACTTGATTGTAATCATGTGTATATATAGTCTTTTCACCGATGGGATAGCACGCAACAAAAAAGCTTTTCACTCAACCCTCGGAACAGGTGACTATAATAAACTAAACTAAACCCAGGAAAGATTGGGTTAACTTATGATGAGCGTTTGACGATCCTGGGCTGGTACTTGCTGGAGTTTAGAAGGATGAGGGGCTATCTCATTGAAACTTACCGAATAGCGAAAGGCTTGGATAGAGTGAAGGTGGAGAGGATGGGTCTACCTTCAATTTAAACCAGCATCCGCAGTTATGCCCCTGTCCCACTTAGGAAACCTGAACGGAAACCTCTGGAGACTTTGCGCCCCACCCAAGGTTTCCGTGCCGTTCCCGGAGGTTGCAGGTGGTTGCCGGAGGTTGCAGGTAGTGAAAGTAGGTAGGGAGACTGACAAAAACCTCCGGGAACTGCACGGAAACCTTGGGTGGGGCTCAAAGTCTCCAGAGGTTTCCGTTCAGGTTTCCTAAGTGGGACAGGGGCATTAGTTTCCTCCACATACAGCTGTAGTAGAATGTTTCCACTAGTGGGAGAGTCTAGGACCAGAGGCCATGGCCACAATAAAAGGATGTACCTTTGGAAAGGAGGTGAGAAGGAATTTATTTCATCAGAGGGTGGTGAATCTGTGGAATTCATTGTCACAGATGGCGATGGATATTTTTAAGGTGGAGATTGATAGATTCAGCATGGGCATCAAGGGGTTATGGGGAGAAGGCAAGAGAATGGGGTTGAGAGGGAAAGATAGATTAGCCAATAGTGAATGGCGGAGTAGACGATGGGCCGAATGGCCTAATTCTGCGCCTAACACCAACACCAAGATGTTACCTGGATATTTCGTTCATGTCCATAAGTGATAGGAGCAGAATTAGGCCATTCGGACGATAAAGTCTACCCCATCATTCAATCTATCTCTCCCTCCTAACCCCATTCTCCTGCCTTCCCCCATAACCCCTGATACCCGTACTAATCAAGAATCTGTCAATCTCCGCCTTCAAAATATCCATTGACTTAGCCTCCAAAACCATCTGTGCTGATCAATTTCACAGATTCACCACCCTCTGACTAAAGAAATTCTGCCTCATCTCCTTTCTAAAGGTAAGTCATAGAGTGATACAGTGTGGAACCAGGTCCTACGGCCCAACTTACCCACACTGTCCAACATGTCCCAGCTACACTAGTCCCACCTTGGTCCATACCCCTCCAAACCTGTCCTATCCTTTTATTCTGAGGCTGTGCCCTCTGGTCCTCTCCCACTAGGCCCAGAGAGCACCCTCTCCCCGTCCACTCTATCCAGAGTTATAGGTTGAGGCTGGATAGGCTGGGTCTTTTTTTCTTTGGAGCGTAAGAGGCTGAGGGGTGACATTTTTGAGGTGTATAATATCACTAGGTACAGCCACAAAGTGCTGGAGTAACCCAGCGGGTCAGGCAGCATTTCTGAAGGAAAAGAATGGGTGACGTTTTGGGTCAGGATCCTTTTTTTATCCACCCTTTTCATTGAAAAGTGGAAGTTCATGGATGATGATGGTATGTACCTATCCTGTAGCTATGTAGGCCCCAATTACATGATCCAAAACATCTCACCATTATAGACAATAGACAAAAGGTGCAGGAGTACATCAATGATCTGGATGAAGGTGTGGTAAATTGGATTAGTAAGTATGCAGATGATACCAAGATTGGGGGTGTTGTGGATAATGAAGAGGATTTCCAAAGTCTACAGAGTGATTTAGGCCATTTGGAAAAATGGGCTGAAAGATGGCAGATGGAGTTTAATGCTGATAAATGTGAGGTGCTACATCTTGGCAGGACAAATCAAAATAGGACGTACATGGTAAATGGTAGGGAATTGAAGAATGCAGTTGAACAGAGGGATCTGGGAATAACCGTGCATAGTTCCTTGAAGGTGGAATCTCATATAGATAGGGTGGTAAAGAAAGCTTTTGGTATGCTAGCCTTTATAAATCAGAGCATTGAGTATAGAAGCTGGGATGTAATGTTAAAATTGTACAAGGCATTGGTGAGACCAAATCTGGAGTATGGTGTACAATTTTGGTCGCCCAATTATAGGAAGGATGTCAACAAAATAGAGAGAGTACAGAGGAGATTTACTAGAATGTTGCCTGGGTTTCAACAACTAAGTTACAGAGATAGGTTGAATAAGTTAGGTCTTTATTCTCTGGAGCGCAGAAGGTTAAGGGGGGACTTGATAGAGGTCTTTAAAATGATGAGAGGGATAGACAGAGTTGATGTGGACAAGCTTTTTCCTTTGAGAATAGGGAAGATTCAAACAAGAGGACATGACTTCAGAATTAAGGGACAGAAGTTTAGGGGTAACATGAGGGGGAACTTCTTTACTCAGAGAGTGGTAGCGGTGTGGAATGAGCTTCCTGTGGAAGTGGTGGAGGCAGGTTCGTTGGTATCATTTAAAAATAAATTGGATAGGCATATGGATGAGAAGGGAATGGAGGGTTATGGTATGAGTGCAGGCAGGTGGGACTAAGGGAAAAAAAGTTGTTCGGCACGGACTTGTAGGGCCGAGATGGCCTGTTTCCGTGCTGTAATTGTTATATGGTTATATGGAGTAGGCCATTCGGCAAGGCAGCAAATCTACCACTGCGCCACATGCCTGCATTTGGCCCATATCCCTCTAAACCCCTGCGATCCATGCACCTGTCCAAATGTTTTCAAGAATATGAAGTTGAGATTACATAGTGTGTCCAAATAAAACTTGAGTGACACCACAATGGAATTCTTCAATCAGTTTTACAGCCCACATTTTAGTAAGGGTGATGACAACAGAGATGGTTCAGTGCAGATTCATTCGTATCTAATGCATAGGGAAATGCAATCAGTGAAGAACTTGGACAATTAGGACAGTTCTTCATATGGCATTTAAATATAGTTTGAAAGAATGGGGAAAAAGATGACAGGATCAAACAGTTTCAAGTAATTAGAACCAACGGACCTCTAAGATAGAACTAGAATGGAGGCCAAGAGATTTATTTATTTACATTTACAAAGGAGTATAAAGATGCCGTCAGAGTTAACATCAGCAGCTGAACTGTTAGCGATTTTAACTCCACCTTTGGCAGCACAATGGCGCAGTAGTAGAGTAGCTGCCTCACAGCGCCAGAGACCCCGGTTCGATCCCGACTACAGGCGCTGTCTGTACGGAGTTTGCACGTTCTCCCCGTGACCTGTGTGGGTTTTACCCCGGGTGCTCTGGTTTCCTCCCAGGCTCCAAAGGCGTGCAGGTTTGAGGGTTAATTGGCTTGGTATAAATGTAATTTGTCCCTAGTTAGTGTGTGTAGGATAGTGCTAGTGTGCGGGGATCGCTGGTCGGTGCAGACTCGGTGGGCCGAAGGGTCTGTTTTCGCACATGCATCTACACACTGTAAATGGCTCGATTGGAAGCATGTATTGTCTTTCTGCTGACTGGTTAGCACGCAACAAAAAGCTTTTCACTGTACCTCGACACACACGACAATAAACTAAACTGAACTGAAGTGGATAGTGCTAGTGTACGGGGTGATGGCTGGTCGGCAGTGGACTCAGTGGGCCGATGGCCCTGTTTCAGTCCTGTATCTCCAATGTCTAAAACATGAAGTAAATGCTAAAACATGTTAGTACTGGTACATTACACTACATTCCAATGACAAATTAAAAACCAACAATGGGAATCGGCAGTGGACTCAAAGATGGATGGTGGCGTGGTGTAACCTGACAGCGTAACATTTGCTCCGGTAACTCCAAGTAAAGGAAAGGATATGTTGGCTCTGAGTTTCACTTCTGTATTTGACACCCGGAGTGAAATCACTGGGTGCCCAGCAGCAGGTATGTTCAAATTGGATTTGTCCACCTGCCATTAAAGTGAATTGGAGGAAGGAAAGGAGCGTGTGTGTGATAAGATCATTAATACACTGAAGTCACAACCTGTCTGAACTTATCACTGTAAAATAAATTGAGGCCACAGGGAACAGTAAGGTGAAGTGGAGAAGAGTGAGTGGCACTGCTTTATCAATCCGGTCAAAGCAAATCTCATGGGCAGTGACAATATGTTTGCAAGTTTTGAACAATCAGAATGTACGGCACTGAACTCTACTTTGGAAGCTCCCCGTAAAATGCCAACAGCAGCTTTGTTTAGTCAAGTAATGTGCAGGAAGGAACAGCAGATGCTGGTTTAAACCGCAGGTAGACACAAGAAGCTGGAGTAACTCAGCGGGACAGGCGGCAGCATCTCTGGAGAGAAGGAGTGGGTGACGTTTCGGGTTGAGACCCTTCTTCGGGTCGGCCCAACTTGCCCACACCCATCCTGTCCCATCCCACCTATCCCATTTTCACATCCATTCATTATACACTGGGGGGCAATAGGCAATAGATAATAGGTGCAGGAGTAGGCCATTCGGCCCCTCGAGCCAGCACCGCCATTCAATGTGATCATGGCTGATCTTCCCCAATCAGTACCCAGTTCCTGCCTTCTCCCCATATCCCCTGACTCCTCTATTTTAAGAGCCCTATTTAGCTCTCTCTTGAAAGCATCCAGAGAACCTGCCTTCATTGGAGGAATGGGATGTGGGTCTAGCGAGAGGTGTGACTCACCACATAGGAAAGAGAGAAATCCACAGACTCACCACTCTCTGTGAGAAAAAGGCTTTCCTCGTCTCCGTTCTGAATGGCTTACTCCTTATTCTTAAACTGTGGCCCCTGGTTCTGGAACTTACAGCAGGCAATTAACCTACAAACCCACACGTCTTTGGGATGTGGGTGGAAACCGGAGCGCCCGGATGAAACCCGCGCGGCCACAGAGAAAAAGTGTGAACTCTGCACATACAGCACCCAAGGTCAGGATCAAACCTGAGTCTCTGGGATGTGAGGCAGCAGTTATATTATATTTAGCCAACTTAGTCCCACTAGAATATCGATCACCACCAGTTCTATGATATCCCACTTTCTTGTACACTCCCTACACTTAGTTTAGAGATGCCAACCAACCTTTGTGATATGAACTACTACTGAACTACTATCTACCTCTTTGGTGCCCCTTGGAGTATCCTTGATTGGACTTTGGTGGCTTTACCTTGCACTAAATGTTATTTCCTTATCATGTATCTATAAACTGTGAATGGCTCGATGGTAATCATGTATTGTGTTTCTGCTGACTGGATAGCACGCAACTAAAAATTTTCACTGTACCTCGGTATACCTGACAATAAATAAACTGAACTGATATGGGAGGAAACTGGAGCACCCCATGGTCACAGGGACAACGTGCAAACTCCATCTGAATCTGAAGTTCTGAATCCGAACGACAGCACCCGAGGTCAGGATCGAACCCGGGCCTCCGGCACTGTAAGGCAGCAACTCTACCAGCTAAGCCTCCGTACCATGCAGACATGGATACTATATTTAGTACCCGTGTTCACTGGATTTAGTCACAGGTTCTTTTGCTGCATGTCATAGAGTCATAGAGTCATAACATTGTGGAAACAGGTCCTTCGGCCCAATTTGCCCATGCCACCCAACATGCCCCATATACACACACGTCCCACCTGCCCGCACTTGACCTATATCCCTCTAAACGCAGTTGTACAGGGCCCTAGTGATACCACATCTGGAGTATTGTGTGCAGATTTGGTCTCCAAATTCGTGGAATGACATTCTTGCTATTGAGGGAGTGCAGCGTAGGTTCACAAGATTTATTCCCGGGATGTCATATGTTGATAGAATGGAGCGGCTGGGCTTTTATACTCTGGAATTTAGAAGGATGAGAGGGTATCTTATTGAAACATTTAAGATTATTAAGGGTTTGGACACACTAGAGGCAGGAAACAAGTTCCCGATGTTGGGGGAGTCCAGAACTAGGGGCCACAGTTTAAGAATAAGGGGTAAGCCATTTAGAACAGAGACGAGGAAAAACTTTTTCACACAGAGAGTTGTGAATCTGTGAAATTCTCTGCCTCAGAAGGCAGTGGAAGCAAATTCTCTGGATGCTTTCAAGAGAGTTAGATAGAGCTCTTAAAGTTAGCGAAGTCAGGGGATATGGGGAGAAGGCAGGAACGGGGTACTGATTGGGGATGATCAGCCATGATCACAGTGAATGGCGGTGCTGGCTCGAAGGGCCGAATGTCTACCTGGCCAAATGTCTCTCAAAACATTATACTATTTCCCTCAACTATCGCCTCCATGTTATACATTTCTTGGAGTCCATTCAGCATTTACTTCCGATTCACTTCTATCGACACTCCTTTGGGTTCCATTTGGTGTTCTTACAGTAAGCATACATTCACAGTTACAGAGAAAATATTAACGGGAGATTTAATTAAAAGGGAACATTTTGCAAAGGATCCAGCAGGGGAGCAAAATTAATTGGAATCTTGTTGGCAGAATGGCTTCCTTGTGTAATACAAATGGAACGACAGACAAAGTGACAGATAAGTGGAGGACACAAGCAGAAACTGATAGAGTTTACTTCAGTCCACAGGTTAACTGGGAACATTTTTGCTAAAAATGAAAAGCTCCAGGAATTAGAATGCAATATCGTTTAATTTTAATGTAGAGATACAGACATTTAACTTAGAGATACATAACAAGCCCTTCGGCCCAACGTGATGCCCACACATTAACACTGCCCTACACACACTAGGGACAAGTTTACATTTATACCAAGCTAATTAACCAAATGTTTCCCTTTTTCCTTCCGCCCACAATATTTAATATGTAAAAGAATATGTAATTCTGTTCCATTGTGTTTGTAGTTTGTTTGGTTGTTTGTTTGTTTGTCTTTTTGCACAAAGTCCGCGAGCATTGCCACTTTTCATTTCACTGCACATCTCGTATGTGTATGTGACGAATAAACTTGACTTGACTTGACTTGACCTGTACGTCTTTGGAGTGTGGGAGGAAACCGAAGATCTCGGAGAAAACCCACATAGGTCCTCCAGCAATTTGTGATATATTATAGCCACTAGATGGGTAACATTTTTACATAAAGGGTGGTGGGAGTATGGAACGAGCTGCTGAAAGAAGTAGTTGAGGCAGGGACTATTGCAACGTTTAAGAAACAATTAGACAATTACATGGATGGGATAGGTTTAGAGGGATATGGGCCAAATGCAGACATGTGGGACATGTTGGTTGGTGTGGGCAAGTTGGGCCGAAGGACCTGTTTCCATGCTGTGCAACTCCATGACTCTAAGTAAATATCAACTGGCACCGGTCTACACAGACATTTTCAACCAGTCCCTGCAAACCTACTGTCCCTGCCTGCTTCAAAGCCTCCACTATTGTCCCTGTACCCCAAAGGCAAGGACTACTGGTCTTAATGACAACAGGCCTGTCGCACTGTAGTCATGAAGACCTTTGAAAGGCTAGTGCTGACCAAGCTGAAAAATATCACGAACCCCCTGCTGTAGTTTGCATATCGGGCCAATAGATCTGTGGATGAATAAGTCAACCTGGGCCTGCACTTCATCCTACAGCACCTAGACTGCCAGGGGACCTATGCAAGGATTTTGTTTGTTGCTTTTAGCTCTGCATCAACACCATTGTGCCAGAGCTACTGCACTCCAAACTTTCCGAGTTGACTGTGCCTGAACCCCTCCGTCGGTGGATCACCAACTTTCTGACAGACAGGAAGCAGCATGTGAGGCTGAAAAGCATATCTCGGACCCGCAAACACTCAGCATAGGAGCACCGCAAGGCTGCGTACTCTCCCCTCTCCTCTACTCTCTCTACACCAATGACTGCACCTCCACAGACACCTCTGTCAAGCTTCTCAAGTTTGCGGACGACACAACCCTGATTGGACTGATCCAGGATGGGGAGGAATCTGCATACAGACAGGAAGTGTCACAGTTGGCGTCCTGGTGCCGTCGCAACAACCTGGAGCTCAATGCTCTTAAGACAGTGGAATTGATTGTAGACTTTAGGAGAGCTTCCCCTCCCCTCACCCCACTCACCATCAACAACACCACAGTCACATCTGTGGAGAGTTTTAAGTTCCTGGGAACCATCATCTCCAAGGACCTTAAGTGGGGGGCCACCATCGACTCCACAGTCAAAAAGGCACAACAGAGGATGTACTTCATACGGCAGCTGAGGAAGCACAATCTGCCGCAGGCAATGATGGTTCAATTCTACACGGCCATCGTAGAGTCTGTTCTCACCTTCTCCATCATGGTCTGGTTTGGCTCAGCCACCAAGCACGACACTTGGAGGCTGCAGCGAATCGTCCGATCAGCTGAGAAGGTTATTGGCTGCAACCTTCCCTCCATTGATGACTGTACACTGCAAGGGCCAGGAAGCGAGCGGGTAAGATCATCTCTGACCCCTCTCACCCTGGCCACAAACTCTTTGAATCACTTCCCTCTGGAAGGCGACTCCGGATTGTCAAAGCTGCCACAGCCAGACATAAAAACAGCTTTTTTTCCACGAGTAGTTGCTCTACTCAACAGGCAAAAATCTGTAGCCTCCTTTTGCTCTGGTATTTTATTTTATTCACATTGTGCGTTCCCTCATAATGGGAACCATTGTGGGGGGATGTTTTTATGTTTAAATTTCTTTATTACTTTTATGTCTGTATTCTTTCTTTATGTGCTGCATTGGCAAGAAGCATTTCACTACACCTAGGTGTATGTGACCAATCAAATGACCTTTGAACCCTTTGAACCTTTGTTTAATCAATAATGTTTTATTATTAATATTTAATGTTTTATGTATCATTCTTAACTGTCACTGTATGTCATGTTGTCACTTGTGGGCAGAGCACCAAGGCAAATTCCTTGTATGTGAATGCTTGGCCAATAAACGTATTCATTCATTCATTCATTCATTCAAATGTCCAAGCAAGAGAGCCCAGGATTTCTGCATCATTCACATTACAACACAGTATGATTGATATTAGGGGTGGCACCGCGGCGCAGCAGTAGAGTTGCTGCCTCACAGCGCCAGAGATACGGGTTCAATCCTGACTACGGGTGCTGTCCGTACGGAGATTTACGTTCCCCCTGTGAATGCGTGGGTTTTCTCTGGGTGCTCCGGTTTCCTCCTACACTCCAAAGACATACAGGTTTGTCGGTTAATTGGCTTTGTTAAAATTGTAAATTGTCCCTAGTGTGTAGGATAGTGCTAGTGTATGGAGTGATCGCTGGTGTGCGCAGACTTGGTGGGCCGAAGGGTCTGTTTCCGCACCGTACCTTTAATGTCTAAAAGTCTATTGGACTGACCACCACCCAATCCGCTGTTATTGCCTTGCCCCCTTGACTGCAAACCAAATGCAGCAACTATTATGTTGGGAAGGAGCTGCAGATGCTGCTTTAAGGGGTAAGCCATTTAGGACTGAGATGAGGAAAAATATTTTATCACCGAGAGTTGTGAATCTGTGGAATTTTCTGCCACAGAAGGCAGTGGAAGGAACTGCAGCTGCTGCTGGAATAGACACAAAATGCTGGAGTAACTCAGCGAGACAGACAGAAGGAATGGGTGATGTTTCGGACATAGTCTCTTGACTCGAAGCATCACCCACTCCTTCTGTCCAGAGATGCTGCCTGTCTGGCTGAGATACTCCAGCATTTTGTGTTTATCAACTAATAAGTTACTTGGTAGGCATGTACGAGATGGGCCGAAGGGCTTGTTTCCATGCTGTATAGCTCCATGGTCAGCTGTTGTGACCAATCCCTGACTAATACAGAGACTGCAGTGGCCAGCATGCATGGTCTCCCCTGATGCCCACCATAATTAGTACCTGCTTGAAAATCCTTGGCCTTCCATCAGAAAACATTCAGATTTTCGCGGCACGGTGGCGCAGCGATAGATTTGCTGCCTTACAGCGCCAGAGAATCGGGTTCGATTCTGACTACGGGTGCTGTCTGTACGTAGTTCGTACGTTCTCCCCATAACCCGCGTTGGTTTTCTCCGAGATCTTTGTTTTCCTCCCATACTCCAAAGACGTACAGGTTTGTAGGTTAATTGGCTTGGTATAGATGGAAATTGTCCCTAGTGTGTGTAGGATCGTGTTAATTTGCAGGAATCGCTGGTCGGAGCAGACTCGGTGGGCCGAAGGGCCTCTTTCCACGCTATATCTCTAAACTAAACTAAACTAAAGTTACTGGGAATGCTCAAGAGATCCAGGAACTAATTAAACACAAGCGTAAGTGTTTCTTGGATTGGAAACACCAGGGCCAAGATCCAGCAGAAAATCCATGGATCTTTTAGAAACATGAAATTCTTAAGGGATTGGACAGAGTAGATGCAGGAAAAATGTTCCCAATATTGGGGGTGTTCAGAACCAGGGGTCACAGTTTAAGAATAAGGGATAGGCCATTTTGGACTGAGATGAGGACAGGCAGAGTCTGAAGAACGGTCTCTACCTGAAACGTTGCCTATTCCTTCGTTCCATAGATGCTGCCTCACCCGCTGAGTTTCTCCAGCATTTTTGTCTACCTTAGCTCATTTGTTCATAAGTTCATAAATGAAAGGAGCAGAATTAGGCCATTCGGCCCATTAAGTCTACTCTGCAATTCAATCATTCCCCCCCTCCTAACCCCATTCTCCTGCCTTCTCCCCATAACCCCTGACACCCGTACTAATCAAAGGAATGTTCTTTAAATCTGAGGCTATGACCTCTGGTCCTAGACGCTTGTGTTCAATATGCATTCTGTTTGGTTCAATGTTTAGTTTAGTTTACTTTAGTTTAGAGATACAGCACGGAAACAGGCCCTTCGGCCCACCGAGTCCGCGACAGCCAGTGACCCACGCACACTAACACTATCCTACACACACACAAGGGACAATTTACACTTATACCAAGCCAATTAACCTACAAACCTGTACGCCTTTGGAGAGTAGGAGGAAAGCGAAGATCTCGGAGAAAACCCACGTAGGTCACAGGGAGAATATACAAACTCCGTGCAGACAGCACCCGTGGTCGGGAATGAACGCGGGTCTCCGGCGTTGTACCGCTGTGCCGCAGAATGTTCTTTAGCTTCTCCGATTGTTTCAGGCTGTGAGTGTGTTTAACTGGTGTGTTTGTTGTGTGTTTCAGGCGGCTGATGAACGGCTGCTGTGGAAGGAGTCGAGGCCGAGCCGGGCAGCCTCTGAGGCGCTGGGCCAGGCATCAGCCTCGGGCTCGGCCTGCGACCACCATCTGCTCTGGAGCCTGCCGCTCGCCGCCCTGCTCTTACCGCCGAGGATGTGAGGGAAGAGGTGAGGCAGCGGCTCCAGGCCCATCACCCCACCCCCTCCACCCACCCTGCTACCCCTCCTCCATCATCGCCCGCTCCACACTCACCCCCTCTCCGGGGTCCAGCCGGACATTTTACACCAAGGGCGCCAGAGGTTTGTCGTCGTCACTGTTGCCATCACCATCGCCGCCGCCGCCTGAGGGGAAGATCACGAGGACTGACCAACGGTCGGGGGGGGGGGTGGGGGGGGAAGGAAAAACGGACATCACATCGCAGCAGGAGAAGCCAATTAACTGTGTACATTGCCTGGGGAAGCCATTTACCGACATATTTCTTGGGGGGCGGGGGGAGGGGAAGCCATTTTGTGATGCACATTGCTGGGATACGAGGGGGACCTCCCTTCACTAATATGGCGGCACTTTGGTGGGATACGGGGTTCATGGCAGCACAATGCTCGGATACTGGGGTCACGGAGGCACGTTGCTAGGATACGGGGGTCATGCGGACAAGTTGCTAGGATAGGGGTTCATGGTGGCACGTTGGTGGGATACGGGGAAACACGGCGACATGTTGCTAAGATAAGGGGATCCTCCCTTAGCAACCAATGCGGAACGTTGCCGGGATACGGGAGTCATGGATGCACGTTGCCGGGATACAGGGGTCATGGATGCATGTTGCCGGGATACAGGGGTCATGGGTGCACGTTGCCAGGATACGGGGACCTCCCTCAGCAACAAGATCGTCTCCTTAAAGCCGGGTTCCAAGTATCCATCGTCAAGCAGCAGCTGTGCCCTGGGTTTCCGTTAAACAGGTTTCAAAGACAATTCATTACCAAGATCCAGTTTCTGTGCCCATAAGCTTCTGTGCCCATATTGTACTGTTCAAGGTCGGATTTCACTGATACATTTATTATAAATAGTTGTAAAGAGTAGAGAATGGATCTAACGCCTTATTACCTGAGTCTGGTTTTAAGGAACTTTTGCATTCAATGGGAGCTCAATGCATTTATTTTTAACCAGTTGTCATTTAATTCCATCTTTAAGAGTTAACAGTTAGTCCTCGCAACCACAGGAAATTTGGTGGGAAGTTGCGTTTTTTGTTTGTTCCAAGGCAGAGCCATTCAAACGTCAGTGATCTTGAACAGGGACTGGTGCACACTTGGCAATTGCTTGCAAATCTTTTGTCTCCTATCTTCGGGAAGAATCCTTCCTGACTCCCATCCACGTCTTCAGTCTGGAAATGCAGCATCCCAAAGAAAGATAAATGCAAACAGGTGTAGGAGAACTCAGCATGTCGGACAGCACCTGTGGGAAGAGAAATGGCCAACGTTTCAGGTCCAGGACTCTTCAACAGAAACATTAACCGCAGATGCTGCCTTACCCACCGAACATCACTCATGTTTTCTGTGCTTGTTTCAAATTTGCAGGGTGTGCAGGGTTTGCGTTGGTTTCCAAAGACTGATTCTGCTCACTGTAAACATTGCCCCTGGGAATATTGATTTCTCTAACTTCAAGTAACCCCAGCATTCCCTCTCTCTCTATCCCTCCCACACCCAAGTCGCACCAGCTTCTCGTTTTCACCCAACAAACAGCCAACGATGACCGGTTTCCTTTATCAGCTTAACTTTTTTACTTATCTTTCATGCGTTGTTCTTTGTCTCTCTACATCATCGCCTATATCTCTCATTTTCCTTATCCCAAACCAGTCTGAAGAAGGGTCTCGACCCGAGACGTCACCCATTCCTTCTCTCCAGAGATGCTGCCTTTCCCACTGAGTTACTCCAGCTTTTTGTGTCTATCCCCTGGTGTTTAGGTGGGTGGGAGGAGAATTGAATAAGGGAGCTTTTGGGTGTATGTTAAAGAGGGAAATGGGATTGTTCTGAGAATTGGGATACATCTGATGGGTTGCATGCGGCAGAGTGGTGCAGCGGTAGAGTTGCTGCCTTACAATAGCAATGACCTGGGTTCGATCCTGACTGCTGGTTCTGTCTGTAAGGAGTTTGTACGTTCTCTCTGTGACTGCGTGGGTTTTCTCCAGGTGCTCCAGTTTCCTCCCACACTCCAAAGAAGTACAGGTTTGTAGTTACAATTATGCAAATGTTGGTTAAGTGGGTTTGGTTAAGAAAAAAATGGTATATTGTCCCGAGTGTGTAGGATAGTGCTAGTGTATGGGGTGATCGCTGGTCGACGTGGCTGAAGGCCTGTTTCCACACTGTATGTCGAAAGTCTAAAGTAAAACGCTAAAGTCTAAAAAACGTGAAAAAAACGAAAACGTAATATAAGGGAATGCATCGCATATGCCACACATATTTATTATTTTGAGTCATTATTTTGAATTCTTGTACATCTCCTGACTGTTTTGGCTTCTTTACCTCAGTTGCCCAACATCTCATTGATCAAATGTCTCCATGTACTACACCTCCGACAGCCCTGCAGACAACTGATCCTCTCATTCTGATCTTGTGCATTGAGCTGTGGCAAACCTAACCTCACTTCCCTAGGCTTCAAGCTCTTCAATATCCCCAACCATCTCCTCCCAGGTTGGTCCTAAACCATGTCCTCCAGTTCTTTATTCCCCGACTCTGGGCAAAAGGCTCTGTGCATTTAACCTCTGTCCTCCAATCCTCGATTCCCCTACTCTGGGTAAAAGACTAATTTACCCAATCTATTCCTCTCTTGATCTTATTCATCTCTATAAGATCACCCCTCATCATCCTGCGCTCCAAGGAATAAAAGGTAGACAAAAGTGCTGGAGAAACTCAGCGGGTGCAGCAGCATCTATGGAGCGAAGGAAATAGGCAACGTTTCGGGCCGAAACCCTTCTTCAGACTGGTTAAGTCTGAAGAAGTGTTTCGGCCCGAAACGTTGCCTATTTCCTTCGCTCCATAGATGCTGCTGCACCCGCTGAGTTTCTCCAGCACTTTTGTGTACCTTCGATTTTCCAGCATCTGCAGTTCCTTCTTAAACTCCAAGGAATGAAGTCTGAGCCTACCAAACCTCTCCGTATAGCTCAGGCCCTCAAGTCCCGCAACATTCTCCTAAATCTTCTCCGCACTCTTTCCAACTTCAAATCCTTCCAATAACTGAGTGACCAAAACTAAACGCAATACCCCAAATGTAGACTCACCAATGTCTGGTACAACTGTAACATAACATCCCAACATCTATACTGAATACCCTGACCGAAGAAGGCCAAAGTAGTGAAAGCCGTCTTGACCACCCGATCTACCTGTGACGCCACTTTCAATGACTGTGCACCTGCTCACCTCTGTTCTGCAACACTCTCCAGGGCCCGGACATTCACCATGAGGGTTCTATCTGGTTTGACTTCACAATATGCAACACCTCACATTCCATTAACCACTTCTCAGTCTACCTGCCAAACTGATCAAGATCTTGCTGTAATTTTTGAGAACCACCTTCACTATCTACAATTCCACCCACTTTAGTGCCATCTGCAAACTTACTAATCTACATGTCTTCTACATTCTCATCCAAATCGTTGATGTAAACCCCAAACAGCAATGGGCTCAGCAGCAATCCCTGAGGCACACTAGTCACGGGCCTCCAGTCCATATAACAACCTCCCACCATCGCCCTCTGCTTCCTTCCATGGAGCCAGTGTTCTATGCAGTTGGCTAGCTCGCCCTGGATCCCATGCGATCTAACTTTCCCGAGCAGCCCATTGTACGCTACCTTATCAAAGGCCTTGCTAAAGTCCATATAGACAACATCTATGACTTTGCCTTCTTCAACCTTTGTGGTTACTTCATCACAAATCTTGTTTGATTTCTCCAGGTGCTTCGGTTTCCTCCCTCATTCCAAGGACGTGCAGGTTTGTAGATGAATTGGCTTCTGTAAATTGTCCCTAGTGTGTAGGATAGAACTAATGTACGGGTGGTGAGTGTTGGTCGGTGTGAACTCGGTGGGCGGAAGGGCTTATTTCCAAGCTGTATCTCGAAACTAAACTAAACTAAACATTTGGTGTTCTTCCAGTACTTAATCTGTGGATAACAAAGTTACAAATGTCATTGCCAGGGCTGCAATCATCTCCTCTCTCATGCTTGACTACACCTGGTCAGGCCCTGGGGATTTATCCACCTTTAGTTTAGTTTAGAGGTACAGCGCGGAAACAGGCCCGTCGGCCCACCTAGTCCGCACCGACCAGCGATCCCCGCACAGTAACACTATCCCACACACTAGGGACAATTTTACATTCATGCATTTTTACCAAGTCAATTAATCTACAAACCTGTACATCTTTGGAGCGTGGGAGGAAACCGCAGATCTCAGAGAAAACTACGCAGGTCACGGGGAGAACGTACAAACTCCATACAGACAGCACCCGCAGTCAGAATCGAACCAGGGTCTCCGGCGCTGTGAGGCATCAACTCTACCGCTGCGCCACCGTGCCGACCTTGATGTTTTTCCGGATGTCCAACATGTAGTTGAGCTCCGGGAAAATGACCAAGTGCGCTGTGGCCACATGTCCAACTGGCCCCTGGTCCCAAGGAACATGTGAGTCCATATTGAAGCAGCAGCTTATTCTCCTCAATCATGATTGTTGGTTGTGGTTCCCACCATGCAGCGGGGAAATGCGGAATGAATGAAAATAATTTGTTTGCTCAGGATTAAATGGAGGAAGATTGGCAATGCAAGGAACTGCAGATGTTGGAATCTTGCCGAGAACACAAGTTGCCGGAGTGACTCAGCAGCTTAGGCGGAATCTCTGGAGGATGTGCGTAATAGTGATGTGCCAGATGCTGGCTTGTACCCAGATCTACCGCTCTGGTTTACCTCTCGGGAGGACGTGGATAGGCAACATTTCCGGTCAGGCCGTGCAGGTTTGTAGGTTAATTGGCTTCTGTAAATTGTCCCTAGTGTGTATGACAGATCTAGTGTGCAGGTGATCGTTGGTCGGCGTGGAATCAGTGGGCCGAAGGGCCTGTGTTCGTGCTGTATCTCTAAACTAAACAAAATCGCAGTCAGTAGATAGGAGTAATGAATAAAAAATGAACTCATTGATTGATACCAAATTGAGCCTTGTGTTGCTAAAATATTACAGAATGAGAAAGGCGGGGGAAGGGAAATATTGGGCTGTTAACCCTTATAAGCAATGCCTGCTGTGAGCTCGCCCTTCAAAAGCTTGTCCAGTCAGGTCCCAGGCTGTTCAGCATTGTACCAGTTTATGAATTGTTATCAAGCATATTTTATAAAGAGTTCTTGTTGTTTCTGTACAGAGTCTTTCTAAAACCAGGCTGATATTTTTCTGAGTGTGATCGCGTTGGACGATGTAAAACGGGTCAGCGTTGATCATCGAGCTCCCCCCCCCCCCCCCCGGCTGTTCACGACAACCACCGCGCAAGGGTGGGGAGCGGAAAGGTTTAACCTCACGAGTTCGCCCACGTCAACCATTCCTTTTCATGCAGTAGCTTTTTTTTCTCTCAATGTCAGTGTTCTGATTTGGAATCTAGGTGTTCAGTTATGTGGTGTACAATGTCAATTCTCCCCTCTCTCCCCCCCAACCCACCCACCCACCCCTCCCCCCTCCCCCCCCCTCCCCCCATCACCATGTAACACCATTTTGTCCAAGTAGTGTTCTTGTTATGGCAACAAGTCCTTGTTCTTAGGAAGCAATGTATGAATTATGTTTTGATTGTTATGAGTGATTTTTATTATCCATAATAAAATTTAAACAAATGTGATTTGGTTTGTTCTTTATTCACCTTGCATTCAATTTATTTTGCATTCAAACGAAACAGCCTCCCTTCTATCTTCGGTATAAAGCAACATCTGCAGTTCCTTCCTAAACCTCCCTTCTATTGATTCCATTTATATTTCACGCTGCCTCTGCAAGGCCAGCAGCATATTCAAGGACGAGTCGCACGCTGGCCACTCCCTCTTCTCCCCTCTCCCATCGGGCAAATGGGATAGAAGTGTGAAAACGCACACCTCCAGGTTCAGGAACAGTTTCTTCCCAGCTGTTATCAGGCAACTGAACCATCCTACCACAACCAGAGAGCAATCCAGAGCTACCATCTACCTCATTGGTGACCCTCGGACTATCTTTGATCAGACTTTACTGGCTTTACCTTGCACTAAACGTTATTCACATAGTTCCCTTTATCATGTATCTATATACACCGTGGATGGCTATTGTAATCTTGTATTGTCTTTCCGTTGACTGGTTAGTACGTAAAGAAAGCTTTTCACTGTACCTCGGTGCACGTGGCCATAAACTGAACAGAGCTCAACTCTATTGGATGGGCATGTGGATATGGAGGGAGTGGGTATGTGCAGGTAGATACGCGATGGTCTAGGCCTCTTCTTGTCCTGTGCGGTTCTATTTTCTAACCAGAATGTGTATCTTGGAATGAAAATAGCATCACACCCATTAATCCATTTCTTTCCGTGGAGAAGGGTCTTGACCCGAAACTGTTAACATTGACCAAATTAAAGACAGCATAAAATGGAGGGTCCCAGCATTTGTCAGAATTGCTTAACCTTTGTCAGTGGAAATTTACAGGCTGTGGATGGCGCCAGCCAGTCTAAGCCTAGATTGATATGCAGGATGGTGAAGGACCCAGGTGGTGTTCTTCTAAGTTCCTCCTAACTGATATAATGTATAACAATCTACAAAAGAAACTCAAATGCATCGCTTTGATTGGATCGCTGCAAAGGGGATTGTAAATAGAGTAAATAATGTTGCGAGATAGTTACCCCGCTATTTGTTGATTGGTCAAAATGTTAAGCCTTGATCTTTCTTTTGAGGGTCGTCTTGCATTGTAAGTTTCATTGGTTCCTTTATTTCAGATGGTGCAACACAGTACCTCAAGCTTCTGGGTGTTGGGTGGCTCCTCCCAGCTGCTGAACTCTGTAGGTATATCCCATGAAAAGGTGCCCTAAAAAGAAAAAGAAAAAAAAGTGCGAAATAACATAATTGATATGAAAAAACAGTATTTAAAAATACTGTGTGAAAAAAACAACTAATGGTGGAAGAAAAATTGATGTAACCTTCCGTAGGTGTAAAATTACATTAAGCTCCGTTCCCTATGAACAAGTATTATGAAAAAGAAAGAGCAGGTCAAAACCGAGTAATATATTCAAAGATAAAACAAGCAAACATGTACTATAATTAGTTCCTCTGATATCTTAAACTGAATAAGTATTAACTATTTAATTACTGTATTTAACATAGAAGACAGATATTTGGGTAAGAATCAGCTGGCTGGAAGGGGTCAACCAAGAATGTTACCTGCCACCTGTTTTACTCCCTTCCAGCTTGGGTGATTCTTTGTCAGTTTGGCCTGGGCATATCTGGGAATTTGTCCACCCAAATCGATTAAACATATATTAGTATATCAATCCAATAAATTTTAACTAGAGATCATAGATCTAAAGAATAAAAAAGGAATGAATCATTATTCGGATATGATCTTGCATTTTAGATTAAGATCCATGAGTTATTACGTACAGGAGGAATTACGTTTTGTAGCTGGAATATAAGGGGTGCTAATGAGCCAATTAAAAGGGGTAAGATTCTTGCCCAATTAAAATCACTCAATGCCGATTTAATATTTCTACAGGAAACACATCTGAAAGTTCAAGCTCAGACCAGGCTGAAGGCCAATTGGATCGGTCAAACATATCACTCCTCCTATCTCCCTAAATCCAGGGGTACCGCAATTATAATTCGTAAAGGCATACCATTTAAACATAAAAATACCATCGCAGACAAAGAGGGGAGGTATGTTATAGTCTCTGGAGAGATACTCTCTACCCCACTCACTATGGTAAATATTTATGCTCCTAATTTTGATAACCTCTCAATTCTTTAATAAAATCCTGAATAAAATCTCTGAGTCCAATCGTGATAATCGGGGGAGATTTCAATTGCATTCTGGATCAATACCTTGATAAATCTGCCCAACAAAAGAGACTTAATACAAAATCAAAATCCAGTGAACTTTTAAATACATACATAAAAAATACAAATATATCAGATGTATTGGAAACCCTGCCGGAAGAGAATACTACTTTTATTCTTCAGTACATAAAACCTATACACGTATTGACTATTTCCTAGTGGACACAAAATTAATCCCCTTTACAACTAACCCTAAACACTATAATAATGTCATCTCTGATCATTCTCCGTTAACCTTCTCCTTAAAACTAGAAGGAATGTTCAATAAAAAATCGTTTCGGAGGTTCAATCCTCAAATACTAAACAATGGTTGTAAATATTTAAAACAACAGATGGAACTTTTCTATGAGACCAACGATACCACAGATATTTCACCCTCCCTATTATGGGAATCTTTTAAGGCGTTTATTAGAGGTTCTATTATTTCATACCAAGCTTTTCAAAATAAAAAAAAATAGGACGGAACAATTGCAATTAGAACAGATTACACAACTTGATTTAGAAAACGCAAAAGATCCAACTATAGATAAGCACAACAAGATAGCAATATTGAAATTTAAACTAAACCAAATTTTATCTGCAAGAGTTATTAGATTATTTCAATTTACAAAACGAGAAAATTTCGAATTTGGCGATAAGCCACAAATTTTTGGCACGTCAGCTGAAAAAAGTTGAAAAGGATCAGACTATTCTAAAAATTAAATCAGACAACGGGGAATTGTTAATGCTGCCCAAAGACATTAATGAAAGATTTGCCTAATTTTATCAAAATTTATATACATTCAAAACATCAACAGAAAGCAGTAAAATTACAAACTTTCTGGATAACTGCAATCTCCCAACACTTAACCCGCTGGAACAAGAGTAAAGTAAAGTAAAGTAAAGTAGCCTTTATTGTCATTCAGACCTTGCGGTCTGAACGAAATTTTGTTGCCTTGCAGTCCTACATATAGTAAAAATGGCAAAAACACACACAAAAAACACAAATTAACATCCACCACAGTGAGTTGAATACTCCTCACTGTGATGGAAGGCAAAAGTCTTAAGTCTTTGTCTCTTCCCTTCTTATTCTCCCTCTGCGCCGAGGCGATCCAGGCTTCGGATGTTGTGACCCCGCCGGGCGATGGTAAGTAATGTCAGTCCCGCGGCTGAATCCAAGCTCCGCGAACGGGCCGGTTCAGCTCCGCGGCCCGGGGTGGTCGAAGCCGCCGAAGCTGCGGCCCTCCAGTCCAGAGGACACAGCTGTTGTCGCGGGAGCTCCGCAGAACAGTCACCAACCTGCGAGCTCCTGACGATGTCGTCCACCGGGCCCGCGGCCGGTCCTCCGAGGTCGGATCGCTGCTGCCGCTGCCGCTGCCCGCTCCGAGGTCTGGTGGCTGCTGCCGCTGCCCGCTCCGAGGTCTGGTGGCCGCTGCCGCTGCCTCTGCCCGCTCCGAGGTCGGGTCGCCGCAGCCGCTGCCTGCTCCGAGGCCGCCAGCTCCGCTATTAGGCCTCGGCGCAGGCGGAGACGGAGACGGGGGATACAACAAGAGAAGTCGCATCCCCCCGAAATAAGAGACCAAAACCATGTTTACTCCCCCCCACCCACACACATACACAATAAACCAAAAATGAACTCAAACAGGACAAAAGAACAACACAAAAAAGAAAAAAGACGGACTGCAGGCGAGCCGCAGCTGCTAAGGCAGCGCCGCCATCTTGGGATTAGGAGCACAGGTTTCAATCAAACAAATAGAAGAGGCAATAAATTCACTGAAGAACGGTAAAACACCGGGACCAGACGGGTTCAGTAATGAATTTTATAAAAGATTTCACAAGGTAGTTTCACCACATTTACACAAGCTTTATACATATGCATTTAAAGAACAGACACTCCCAGAAACACTAGCTGAATCAACTATCACACTTATACCCAAAAAAGATAAAGATCTAGAAGACCCCAGTTCATACAGAGCAATTGCCCTGCTAAATACAGATCAGAAAATATTAGCGAAGACTTTGGCAAGAAGATTAAGCAAATACGTTAATAAATTAATACATTCAGATCAAACGGGGTTCATACCCAAGAGACATTCATTTAATAATTTGAGACGTCTTTTTAATATAAAGTACTCACACAAAATTGAAGAAGAAGACATCAATTATCTCATTAGATTCAGAAAAAGAATTTGACCAAGTAGAATGGAAATACCTTTTCACAGTACTGCAAAAATTTCAGATGGGAGAGAATTTTATTTCATGGATAAAATTACTATATGATAGGTCGACTGACAGAATACTGACCAACCACATACTTTCCCCGAAATTCAACTATCCAGGGGCAATAGACAGAGTTGTGCATTATCACCCCTGTTATTTGCCCTTGGATTATATGCAGATGATGTATTATTATACATCACCAATTCTCAAGTTAGTATTCTAAATATATTCAATCTTATCGAGGAATTCGGTTCCTTCTCAGGATATAGAATAAACTGGAACAAAAGTGAAATTATGGCAATAAAACCGCAAGCCAACACACCTTTTAAAATACCCTTTTTTGAATTGCTACAGAAAAATTTAAATATCTGGGTATACAATTATCCGGAAAATATAATTCTTTATTCAATGCAAACTTTCTGCCTCTTGTTATTAAATTAAATGCTGGAAAACAATTCCGATGTCTCTAATAGGCAGAATAAATGCCATAAAAATGATTTTCCTCCCACAAATTCTCTATTTATTTCAATCAATATATATCAATCGATATATCTACCTAAAAAATGTTTTTAAAATCTTGATTCCCGGATTACAAACTTTATTTGGGATTATAAATCACATAGAATTCATAAACGTCATCTATGTAAACCCAAAGAAATGGGTGGATTGGCGCTCCCCAATTTCTTATACTACTATTGGGCAGCGAGTTTGAGTCTTCAATGTAGTTTTTTCTTGCAGAATAAATGTTTGTATGAAATGCAGTGTAGGAGAGGTGTACTGACTGTGTGGGCAGAACTTTGGAAGTGATTGCCCACCAGTCTAAAAAGCCGCTGTGTCTCCCTGTCCCTGGGATAGCAGGGGGCGATCCAACAGCATAATACCCCCCTCCCCCTCCAACTCCAGAGGAATCCGCTCCCCGATCGGCCGCTACGGCGACAAGTGGCAGTTTGCCCACAGCCCGAGCTGCGCCCCCTCATCCGCCACCCCAAGAACAAGACGTACCTTGCACAGCATCAGCTTCTGCCCCTACGTGTTCCTCTGGAGTTGGAGCGGGGCTGGGCTGGAGTTGCTGCTGGCTGTGGGTCTCTGGGATCTCCGTGCTTGCAGTGGGCCTGGGGGTCGGTGTCCCATTGGTCCTGACGTCTCCGGCCACCCCCCTGGACTGGAGCTGAGACTGGGAACTATACCGCCCTTGCCCCCTCCCTCTGCAACTGCAAACAACCCCACTCTCCTGCAAGGGTGGTACATTTCCCGGAGGATGGCAGGTGGCCGGAGACGTCAGGACCAACAGGAACCCGCTCCCCGATGGGCCCCTACGACGCCCCGAGCTGCGCCCCGTCATCCGCAACCCAGGTTCCTCTGTAGTTGGAGCGGGGCTGGGCTGGGCTGGGCTGCTGTTGGCTGTGGGTCTCTGGGATCTCCGTGCTTGCAGTGGGCCTGGGGGTCGGTGTCCCGATGAGGGGGCGCAGCTCGGGGAACGGCTTCTGGTGGTCCTGACGGCTCCGGCCAATTTGCAGTTTTCCTCTGGAGTTGGAACGGGGCTGGGCTGCTGCTGGCTGTGGGTCTCTGGGATCTCCGTGCTTGCAGTGGGCCTGGGGGTTGGTGTCCCGTTCGTCCTGACGTCTCCGGTGACTGGCACTGACCTGCTGGTATCGCCGACGTGAAGACAGTGCAAAGTCCCCGCGCCGGTGCAATGGGCGGGGAGCTGGAGAGGGGAGGGAAGGGGTCACACACATGGCCGGGAAGCAGAGGGGTGTAGGTGGGGTGAAACTGAAGGGAGCGACAATCTGCTGCTGCCTGCACGCTGAGTTAAAATGTTCCCACGCAAGACTCACGATACACTGTGTATCGTGAGTCTACCGTGGGAACGTTTTAACTCAGCGGGCAGGCAGCAGCATATTGTCAATTATTAACCCTCCCGCGCAATATACCCTCACCTTCTCTTTTATGAATGGGGATTTAGTTCCCCTTTCTTCGAGGACCGACCGGAGGTTCCGCTGTCAACTCTGCGGGCCGCCCTCGGTGAACGTTTTCAAGGACCTTTCTTCAAGGACCGAAAAAATGTCCGCTATTCGGAGGTTTCGTTATTTGGATCTTCGGATAAAAGGTTGTGCACCTGTATAACACACTCCTTTGCCTCGTGCATAAAACTCCATAACTTTTGGAAATAAATCTTTAAAATGTTCTCAAAATTATTAAAAACAAAACTGGACCCCCATATAGAACTGATTATTACCGGAACAGCAGGAGCCTGCTCTGAGCTATCAATATTTCAAAGACGTTTCCTTAACTATGGCCTGATAATGGCGAAAAAACGTATACTTAAATTTTGGAAAAATACATCTCCCCCAACTCTTAAAATGTGGATTACAAACATGTCTGAGACGCTACATCTTGAAGATATGAGACTTGTCTCAGCAGGAAAATCAGAGCAATTTTCAAAGATATGGTCTCCTTTCATTGATTCATTACAAGGATAGTATGGTGCAACACAACTTCGAAATTAAACCAAATTACTGGGTGATGGGTGTGGTGAGAAATAGTAAGATTAAACGTGAATTTACCAGTTCGAAGTTTGATCGTTATTTTATGAGGAGTACATTGAGGGAATACGTGAAGAACCCCGCCAGGACGCATGCGTGTCATTCTTCAAAGCAGCGGTGTGAAATCACAGATAACTGTAATGACTGAACATAGTAAGATTAGAGAAGAAAATACCAGTTGAGTATATGATCAAGGGTGGGAGCGGAGGGCAGGTATTCCCTCAACGTACTCCTCATAAAATAACGATCAAACTTCGAACTGGTAAGATCTCGTTTAATCTTACTATTTTACTTCGGAGTCACGTGAGTGACTACGTGAGGATTTCAAAGCTCTGTGATTTCATGCCGTGGAAACGAGTCCATGCATCACATCTGCCTTAATTGACTGTGGGAGGAATTGTGTTAACATGTTTAGACATGAATCCGACATTGAAATCCATGATAAATTGTTAACAACAAATTATAGCCCCTATTTATGGTGTGAAATTATATTACAGAACTTAAAATTGGCTGTGCAAAGTTCCAGTTTAACTACTGGTTTGTGGTAGAATAGTTGGAACATTTTCCCCTGATCCATCCTGCTGTCTCGAGGATTTGGTTCATTGGTACATCCAACTCCATAGCTGCCGATGTAGCTGCAGCCCTGGTGGAATAAGATTTGAATATGTTAGTATCCACCCCAGCTGTTGTTAAAACCTGTTTCAGCCATCTGGAAATAGTTTGAACCGACACTTTTTTGTGGGTTGTTTGTGGCTGATTAGTGCCATCTCATAGCCTCAGATGTTTTTGGTGTTCTCCATATATAACAATAATTGTCTTATTATACAGAGACGATATCTGTAGGGTAATCCCTAAATTCTATTTTGAGGCCTGATGATCCCGGTCTGTTCTGTTTGACTAATTCGTAATATGAAACATTATATTCCTGTTGAAGAAGTCATATAGTCCAGCCTTAACTTATGTACGACTGTACCCTTAGTGCCGTGACCAAAGCCATCAGCATGACTGTTTTGTGCGTCAGTCTTTGCAGGGACAGAGCTGTTGCTGGAGACCAATTCCTTAGCAACGTTAGGGCAATACTCATATCCCATTTTAGAGGTTATTGGGGGATTGATATTAAAAATTCCCCTCATAAGTTTGGTTACCAGGGGTGAGTCCCAACAGAATGACGCTCTGATCCTCGCCATAGATATGTTGAAAAGGCACTTCTGGCGCAGTTAATGGCACTGTAACTGAGCCCCTCATCATAATGGAGGCCTGCCAGGAATTCCAGAACAGACGTTATGTTCATCGAACTGTAGGTGATGTTTCTGTGACAATATATCTCCCATTTCCTGATGTGTACCAGATATAGTTTTTTGGTGGGCTGTCTGTGGCCCGCTGAGATAATGTTCAATGTTCGGTCCGCCAGTCCCAGTTGCAGTAGAGGTTTCTTTAGACTCTACAAATTGATAGGTCTGTTGTTTTTGACATGGATGGGTTCCCCTGTTACGGGATGAACCAATAATCTGGTTGTTTCAGGATGGTGATACATAGTTAAAACCCATGTCGAGTATCACAGGGAACCATGGTTAAGTAGGCCAATCGGCACTACCAATTAACAGACGCTGAGTCTTGTTGTATTTTTCGTAATACCCGACTGATGATGCAGAAAAGGAGGGAATGCATAGATAAACAATTGCCCCCTCAATGCAGTGAAAAGCATCTGTCCCTGCTGTCTTAGGGTCTGGTTCCCAAGAAACACAGTTTGGTAACTGGTGATTAAGCCTTATTTTATTGAATTTGCGTGACCTGATGTCTGCCACTGAATTTTGGATTACCTGGTAGGTAAGTAGCTGATATTCCAATATTTCTCTGGATACACCCTTACCAAATTGTATTAGTCAGATTGTCACTCTGTAGTCTAACATGCTGGTGATTTATCCCAGAGCAGTATGACTTTAGGCCATAGAACGCACCCCACATTTCCAGGTAGTTTATGCCCAGTGTCTGTGACAATGATGCCTCCTGTGCCTTTCATCTACCTCCACAGATGGAGATGGAAATTGGTAGTACCCCAACCAAGCGCACTGGCATCAGTTTGTAGCACCACTAAGGGTTTGCTGATAACGATAGGGTAGGAACAATGCCGAATGTTATCCCTCCACCATTTTAATTCCATAAGCTTTGATTGGTGGCTTATTGGTCTGTCGAAATGACCAGTATTAACTTTGAGTGTTTGTATTTTTGCCCTTTGTAGATTTTTGGTAATACAAAGGTCCAAATTGTGTGGCTGGAAAGGCAGACACTATATGCCAATTACCCTTGCTACCAATCTGATAGACAGTTCACTGATGTCAGTGGGGTTGTTGCAGGCCTCAGTTAAGACTGTAGCCTTGTCCTTTGGTAAAGTCACCGACATGTGAGCTGTCAATAGTGAACCCCAAATAATCCATTATGTTGGTAGGCGTTAGTTTAGATTTAACTGGATGGATGATAACCCCAGTTTTCACCCAATTGTATGGTGGCTGTTACAGCTAGTTAGGCCAACTCCAAAGTTATGCCCACAATTGGTATGATCATATGATTATGTATTTGGTAGAGCTCTATACTGCCAGAGCTGACCCATCCAGTTGAATTTTTTAAAATAACGTTTGTGATCAGTCCGTGTAGGCACTGAATAGTAAGCATCTTTTAGGTCGATGCTAGCCATGGAGTAGCCTTTGGAAATCAGTCCTTTAGCAGTTACCAGTTCCCATTTTGTACTGAATATATAGTACAATGTATTTAATTTGGTCAATTCAATGATGATGCGACTGTCACCATCTATTTTGTTTTTTGGTAAAGATATAAGACACAAATTCCAGCCAATCGTGTTGGGTTTACCCATTACCCCTTTTGCACAATTCAATGGTATATCCCTGGATACTGCTTAGGATATAAGTGTCTATAGTTGATATACACCATGTATCCAAAAGAGTGTAATCTCCCACCAATGTGTGTATTATCCACTCTTCCTATAATTTGTAAGGGACCAGACCCACCTACCTCCATTGTTACCAGTGGAAGTTTGCTTCTTCTGTGTGGTCTTCATGGAGGTTGAGGCGCCGGTGTCTGGGTTTGTTTTTGGGTTGGGGGTTTGCGCATCTTCCAGGAAGGCCGGTCTGGGCTATGGTCTAAAAGACTGCTGTCCTGTATGCCCGGCCTTTGAGCTTTCACCAGCTTCTCTTGTTCTGCTGGTGGGTGCATAAGGGTGCTGTCTTTGGCTGTAGGAGATACTTAATGTTGTCGCCTTTATGAGCCCCAGGGCTTTCCTAAGTCCTGCTCCGACATGTTTCCAGATGCTATTTCCACGACTGGAACATTCAGGGATACGCAGTTTCCTGGTCCCAAGTATTTTTGCAGTGGTGTCCATCGTGGTCTGGCTGTATGTATTTGGACACCATGACCAGTAGATTTTGCCTTCCTGCACCCCCTGCACACTTGTAGTTTTGTTCGTCAAAACCCCTCTTCAGGGTCAGCCCAGAATTGACCCCCCAGTACTCCCCTCTGACGAGGGAGATGCACTGTGCAGCCCTACGTTGCTGCTGTGGGTGTTTTTTATATCCCCACGGTGACTAGACTCCATCTCCCGGAGTCTGTCATGTTGGAGCTCTACTCCATAAGCCGCTCCAACCGGCTCCAGCGCTCACAGTCGCTGGCCGCTCGCGGCTGCTCAACGTCGGTCTCATCAGTCAACGTCTCTTTTGGTTTTCTTCTTGCCTTCCCGCCCAGACGCAGTGTTTAATCTGGCCGGTGCGGGGGCGAAGTCGGGCACAGCTGTTCCCTTGCGGGTGATTCCTGTGCTGCCAGCCGCTGCTGGCGTCCGCAACTCCGAGGTCTTCCCCCGCCAACTTTGTCGCAGCTCTGGCGGACTTCTTTGCCTTGTGCGTGTTTCCCCCACCTGTAGAACAGTATGGGGACAATAAAGACCGCAGTTTCACTTACCTGCAGGTCCAGGTTTAAACTGTCGCTACGGGGGAACGTCGTTCCACCCCGCCTCCTGCCGTTTCGACTTGTCAAAGTCGACGGCCCCATTCTGAATAGTCTCCGGCCCGGCCGTGGTGTTCTGGCCGGCGCGGGACCAAAAGTCGGCACAGCTGATCCCACTTACGTGGCTTGTGCCTTCAGCTGCTGCTGGCTCCCGCAACTTCGCGGTCCTCCCCAGCCAGCTTTACTCGCAGCACTTGTGGACACTATTTTGTCCAGCTTCCCCCCCTGTGTAAAAACAGCGCGGGGACAAAAACTACCGCAGAGTAAGTCACTTACCTGCAGGTCGCGGTTTCAAACTTACCGCTGCGGGGGAACGCTCCACCCCGCCTGTCGTTTCGCAAGCGTGAAAGCGATATGGCACGCATGCGTCCTGGCGGGGTTCTTCACGTAGTCACTCACGTGACTCCGAAGTAAAATGAAGCAGGTATATCAACACCTTGTGTTTTTTTTTCCTTTTTTTCCTTTTTGTCTTTTTATATATATTTTTAAAAGTTTTTACTTACTCACTCTTTGATTACACTCATTACGTAGTTTAGGAGTTCTATTCTTACACATTCACTTTCTTTTTCACTTTCCTTCTTTCTTGCTCTTTCTCTCTTTTTCTATTTCATCTTTGTTAAATTAAAATGGAAGTTGTACAATAAATATATTATGTCATATGCTGCGGTTTATACTTTTGTACACTGCTTCTAATAAAAATATTATAAAAAATAAAACATTTAAAAAAATGTTAAGCCTTGGAAGAATTGTTTTGAGTTCCAGGGTAAATGTTGCATTATTCAGTTGGTTAGCTTCCTTTCAGAAGCTCTTGAGAGAAACATTGTATAGAAGACTCTGTAATTGGTTTGGGGAACTGTCAATAATCTAGTGATGTAACCCCTATGTAGTTCGGTCCCTCAAGGTTCGTGGACCATTTTAGATCGGCGTCGATCTTCTGGAAGAGCGCTTGGGACTGCGTGACCTTTTGGAATGTGTCTGCTTGCACGAGACTGAAGGACTTGGCCAGGCAGCGACACGGATCGAACCTGTGGTGGTTTAGGTATTGTATAGGGGAATTTGTGTTCATTCTAAAATAATAAAGAATAGTTGGTCCAGTGCTTGAGTCAGTGTTTTTTACTGAACTAGACTTGGGGGGTAAGCTTTCGGAGCATATTTATAAAACATCACCCAATCCTTCTCTCCAGAGATGCTGCTTGTCCCACTGAGTTACTCCCGCTTTTTATGTCTCATTTTCCGTGGAGAGATCGTTAGGATCCAACACTTTCTAACTTTTTCTCTAATCATTTTGACGAAATGAGGTTTACCTGTGACTATTCTTTTATTCTCCACCTTCATCTGATTAATATTCTACAAAGCTCTTTAGGAGATTTTTCCCCATATTAATGTTTAATTTAGTTTAGTTTAAAGATACATCGCAAAAATAGTCCCTTCGGCCCACCGAGTCAGTGCCGACCAACGATCCCCGCACATCAACGTTATCCTTCACATGCGAGGGATAATTTCACATTTATACAAAGCCAATTAACCTACAAACCTGTTCTTCTTTTTATTGTGGAAGGAAACCGAAGATCTCGGAGAAAACTCACGCAGGTCATGGGGAGAACCGTCAAACTCCGTACAGACAGCACCCGTAGTCAGGATGGAGCCCGGGTCTCTGGAGCTGAGGGACAGCAACTCTACCGCTGCGCCACTGTGCTGTCCATTGGTATACAATAGACAATAGGTGCAGGAGCAGGCCATTCGGCCCTTCGAGCCAGCACCGCCATTTTCTGTGATCATGGCTCGGGAAAAAGTGGGGATCGCAGGTCAGTTAGGACTCGGTGGGCCGAAGGGCCTGTTTCTGTGCTGTATCTCTAAACTGAATGTCTTTTGAAGGCCGTAATTGTATCTGCTTCAAGAGCTTCCTCTAATTCCTGATACAGACTACCCTTTGATTGAAAAACCTGTTCCTGAGGTTCCCTCTTGAATCTCTCCCTTCTCACCTTAAGCCTGTGGATGGCTCGATTCCAATCCTGTAAGGTTTTTCCACTGACTGGTTAGCACACGACAAAAGCTTTTCACTCTACCTCGGCACACGTGACAGTTTACTGAAGTGAACTGAGAGGGTCCAGAGGAGGTTTCCGCGAATAATCCCAGAAAAGATTGGTTTAGAAACATAGAAACACAGAAACATAGAAAATAGGTGCAGGAGTGGGCCATTCGGCCCTTCGAGCCAGAACCGCTATTCAATACGATAATGGCTGATCATCCAAAATCAGTACCCCGTTCCTGCTTTTTCTCCATAACTCTTGATTCCGTTTGCCCTACGAGTTAATGTGTAGGAAGGAACTGCAGATGCTGGTTTAAACCAATGATAGACACAAAATGCTGGAGTAACTCAGCAGGACAGGCAGCATCTCTGGAGAGAAACATAGAAACATAGAAATTAGGTGCAGGAGTAGGCCATTCGGCCCTTCGAGCCTGCACCGCCATTCAATATGATCATGGCTGATCATCCAACTCAGTATCCCGTACCTGCCTTCTCTCCATACCCTCTGATCCCCTTTGCCACAAGGGCCACATCTAACTCCCTCTTAAATTTAGCCAATGAACTGGCCTCGACTACCCTCTGTGGCAGAGAGTTCCAGAGATTCACCACTCTCTGTGTGAAAAAAAGTTCTTCTCATCTCGGTTTTAAAGGATTTCCCCCTTATCCTTAAGCTGTGACCCCTTGTCCTGGACTTCCCCAACATCGGGAGCAATCTTCCTGCATCTAGCCTGTCCAACCCCTTAAGAATTTTATAAGTTTCTATAAGATCCCCTCTCAATCTCCTAAATTCTAGAGAGTATAAACCAAGTCTATCCAGTCTTTCTTCATAAGACAGACCTGACATCCCAGGAATCAGTCTGGTGAACCTTCTCTGTACTCCCTCTATGGCAAGAATGTCCTTCCTCAGATTTGGAGACCAAAACTGTACGCAATACGCCAGGTGTGGTCTCACCAAGACCCTGTACAACTGCAGTAGAACCTCCCTGCTCCTATACTCAAATCCTTTTGCTATGAAAGCTAACATACCATTCGCTTTCTTCACTGCCTGCTGCACCTGCATGCCTACTTTCAATGACTGGTGTACCATGACACCCAGGTCTCGCTGCATCTCCCCTTTTCCTAGTCGGCCACCATTTAGATAATAGTCTGCTTTCCTGTTTTTGCCACCAAAATGGATAACCTCACATTTATCCACATTATACTGCATCTGCCAAACATTTGCCCACTCATCCGCCTATCCAAGTCACCTTGCAGTCTCCTAGCATCCTCCTCACAGCTAACACTGCCCCCCAGCTTAGTGTCGTCCGCAAACTTGGAGATGGGTGACATTTTGAGTCGAGATCCTTCCACTGACTTCAGACTTTGATTGGGTTAACCTATGATGAGCGTTTGGCAGCGCTGGGCCTGTACTCGCTGGAGTTTAGAAGGATGAGGGGAGACCTCATTGAAACATACCAAACAGTGAAAGGCCTGGATAGAGTGGAAGTGGAGAGGGTGTTTCCACATAGATTGAAGTCAGCATGGTTTTGTGAAAGGGAAATCTTGCCTGACAAATCTGTTGGAATTCTTTCAGGAAGTAAATAGCAGGAGAGACAAAGGAGAGTCAGTGGATGTTGTTAACTTGGATTTGCAGAAAGCCTTTGATAAGATGCCACACGTGAGGCTGCTAAGGACGATGAGAGCCCACGGTATCAAAGGGCAGATACTAGCATAGGTGGCAGGTTGGCTGGATGGCAGATGACAAAGAGTGGCAATAAAGGGGGCTTTTTCTGGCTGGCTGCCAGTCACTAGTGGAGTTCCACAAGGGTCGGTGATAGGGCCGCTACTCTTCATGTTGTATTCCAATAATTTGGATGATGGAATTGATAGCTTTATGACCAAGTTTGCAGATGATACGAAGATAGGTGGATGGGCAGGTAGTGCAAAGGAAGCACAAACTATGCCCTCTAGTTTTAGAAACCTGGCACATAATAGGTGAATGGAGGTGAGAGGGGACACATCTTGCTGTGTGCCGCACCCAGCTCTCTTTCTGGTTTCCTCCCCACCCCTCCACAATCAGGCTGAAGAAGGATCCCAACTCGAAGCATCAACTATCCATGTTCTCCAGAGATGCTGCCTGACCTGCTGAGCTACGCCAGCTCCTTGTGTCTATTTTCAAAGCTAAAATAGTAGGTAGGAATGTTTGTGTACGCCTGGATTTGTGTAAGAGCCTAATCCTTGAATGAATGAATGAATAAGTTTATTGGCCAAGTATTCACATACAATGAATTTGCCTTGGTGCTCCGCCCGCAAGTGTCAACCTGACATACAGTGACAGTTAGGACTGACACATAAAACATTAATAATAAAACATTATTGATTAAACATGTGAATTAAATAAAATACCAGAGTAAAAGGAGGCTACAGATTTTTGGTTATTGAGTAGAGCTACTACTCGTGGATAAAAGCTGTTTTTATGTCTGGCTGTGGCAGCTTTGACAATCCGGAGTTGCCTTCCAGAGGGAAGTGATTCAAAGAGTTTGTGGCCAGGGTGAGAGGGGTCAGAGATGATCTTACCCGCTCGCTTCCTGGCCCTTGCAGTGTACAGTTCATCAATGGAGGGAAGGTTGTAGCCAATAACCTTCTCAGCTGATCGGATGATTCGCTGCAGCCTCCAGGTGTCGTGCTTGGTGGCTGAGCCAAACCAGACCATGATGGAGATGGTGAGGACAGACTCTACGATGGCCGTGTAGAATTGGACCATCATTGCCTGTGGCAGATTGTGCTTCCTCAGCTGCCGCAGGAAGTACATCCTCTGTTGTGCCTTTTTGACTGTGGAGTCGATGGTAGCCCCGCACTTAAGGTCCTTGGAGATTATGGTTCCCAGGAACTTAAATGACTCCACAGATGTGACTGTGGTGTTGTTGTTGGTGAGTGGGGAGAAGGGGAGGGGGAGCTCTCCTAAAGTCTACTATCAATTCCACTGTCTTAAGAGCATTAAGCTCCAGGTTGAAGCACACCAAATGACGAATCACTATATTTTGTTTCTTTAGCCAATTTATTGTGCAACTCAATAAAATGCAACATTTTAGTTTAGTTTAGTTTAGTTTAGATTAGATTAGATTAGAGATACAGCGTGGAAACAGGCCCTTCGGCCCACCGAGTCATGAGATTAGACCATTCGGCCCATCAAGTCGATTCCCCCATTCAATCATGGGTGATCTATCTCTCCCCCCCCCCCACCCCCCCCCCAACTCCATTCTCCTGCCTTCTCCCCATAACCCCTGACACCCGTACTAATCAAGAATCTATCTATCTCCGCCTTAAGTCCACGTCGACCAGCGATCCCCGTACACTAACACTATCCGACACACACTAGGGGAAATTTACATTCATACCAAGCCAATGAGTCAAGAGTTAAGAGTGTTTTATTGTCATGTCCTGGACGGGACAATGAAATTCTTACTTCCTGCAGCACAACAGAATATGTGAATAGGCAAACATTGTAAATAACGGGAAAAAAAGAAAAAGTTCGATAAATAACAAATATAGTGTAAATAACAAATAATAATATAGTCTTTTGCAGTTCAGAGCTCATAGCTTATTCGTTGTGTTTAATAGCCTGATGGCTGTGTGGAAGAAGTTGTTCCTGCGACTACGATAGATCCCTTCGACGGTGGGGATGTCAAAGCCGGTGATGGACTGGGCAGTGGTTACACTTTTTTGTAGTCTTTTTCGCTCCTGGACGTTCAAGCTGCCGAACCAGGCCACGATGCAACCAGTCAGAATACTCTCTACCGTGCACCTGTAGAAGTTTAGGAGAATCCTCTTCGACATGCCGAATCTCCGTAATCTTCTCAGGAAGTAGAGTCGCTGATGTGCCTTCTTTACAATTGCATCGGTGTGCTGGGTCCAGGAAAGATCTGATATATGCACGGCCAGGAATTTGAAGTTATTGACCCTCTCCTGTTGATATGAACAGGATTGTGGGTCCTCATCCTTCCCCTACTAAAGTCCATAATCAGTTCCTTGGTCTTACTGGTGTTGAGAGCCAGGTTGTTGTGCTGGCACCATTTGGTCAGTCGGTCGATCTCACTTCTATACTCTGACTCGTCACCATCAGTGATACATCCCACAACAGTGGTGTCATCAGCTAACTTGATGATGGAGTTTGCACTATGACCGGCTACGCAGTCATGAGTATAGGGTGAGTATAGCAGGGGGCTGAGCACGCGGCCTTGAGGTGCTCCCGTACTAATTGTTACTGACCTACAAACCTGAATGCCTTTGGAGTGTGGGTGGAAACTGAAGATCCCGGAGAAAATCCACGCATGTCACGGGGCGAACGTACAAACTTCGTACAGACAAGCACCCGTAGTCAGGATCGAACCCGGGTCTCTGGCTCTGCAAGGCAGCAACTCTACCGCTGCGCATTTTTAATCATCTCCAGTCTATAGTGAAGGGACCCGGGTAGAATTGGATGACAACAGTATGGAATAAACAAGAATAAATCAATGAGCTTTGGTTAATAAGTCTGTCGTTGAACTGTTAAGTCTTTTAATCTTTTTTAATGTGCTCGAGTGATTGACTTTATAATCGACTCCCTTTGTACATGTCAAAGTAACTGGCCTGGAATTCCCAGGCCTGGGTTTGACCTTTTGTTTAAAAATCAGAACATTAGCTATTCTCCGAGCTACTGCCTCATCCCTGTATTTAATGAGACATGAGTCTGATCCCTTGTGTAAACAGCCCAGCTGATAATTGCTGTTCAGCAGCATCAGACATTTATGACGTGTCCTGATTGCAAATCTTGACATTGTTGGTGTAGGATGCGCAGTGATTTTTCTGCCGCCTTCAGACGTTTCTACCTGCTCCCACCTATTGATCCAAGTTTCGAGTTTGCAAAAGGTTCTATAATCTTATTGAGGAAAGTTAGTTCTGAATTTTCTATTATCCCTGTGTGCGCAAGTAGCTTGGAGAAACGGGCCCTTCAGCCCACCAAGTCCATGCTGACCATCGATCATGGGCGGCACAGTGGTGGAGCTGCTGCCTCACAGCGCCAGAGACATGGGTTCGATCCTGACTACGGGTGTGGGTTTTCTCCGAGATCTTTGGTTCCCTCCCAGTACAGGTTTGTAGGTTAATTGGCTTGGTGTGAATGTAAAATTGTCCCAAGTGTGTGTAGGAGTGTTATGCCCCTGTCCCACTTAGGAAACCTGAACGGAAACCTCTGGAGACTTTGCGCCCCACCCAAGGTATCTGTGCGGTTCCGGGAGGTTTTTGTCAGTCTCCCTACCTGCTTCCACTACCCGCAACCTCCGGCAACCACCTGCAACCTCCTGGGAACCGCATGGAAACCTTGGGTGGGGCACAAAGTCTCCAGAGGTTTCCGTTCAGGTTTCCGTTCAGGTTTCCTAAGTGGGACAGGGGCATTAATATGCAGACTCGGTGGTCCGAAGGGCGTATTTCGAAGTATATATCTCAAAACTAAACTAAGCACATTCAAATCAGTTCTATGTTATCCCCCTTTCTCATCCACTCCATACACACTAGGGGCAATTTACAGAGGCCAATTAACCTACAAATCCACATATCTTTGGGATGTGGGAAGAAACCGGGGCACCCAGAGAAAACCCACCTGGTCACAGGAAGAACGAGCAAACTCCACACAGGAAGCACCTGAGGTCAAGATTGAACTGGGGTCTCTGGCGCTGTGAGGCAGCAACTCCACCAGCCGCGACACTGTGCTGCCTACACAAATAGTTCTTCACTTCTCCAGCTTAAATCATCCATTTCATATCTTAAGGTAATGTTCCAGCAACCCCAACCAAAGGAAATAGTTTCTTAATACCCCTTTAAATGCAATTAGTTAACTGCTTAATCAGAGTTAAATATACAACTGTAGTCTCTGCAAGCAATGGATATTATTTAACCCTGAAGAGGCACCAAACGTGGTGAACAAGTGGGTTACTTTATTCAGGCATAAAAGGTTCGTTATACATGCACGTTGGACTTCTAACATAAAGTTGTTGCTGCTGCGAGGCTGTGTCCTTGTGGGCTCGAGCTGAGCCCTTGCGCTGAGGTGGAATATGGGAGGAAACCAGAGCACTCGGAGGAATCCCATGAGGCAACAGGGAGAACGTGCAAACACCACACAGACAGCAACCGAGGTCAGGATCGAACACTGGCGCTGCGAGACAGCAGCTCTACCCGCTGCGCCAGTGTGGTATCAACTTTGTCATGCGAAACAATTGCACCCATGATCTGTACTTCAAACTGTGTGCTCAAGGACTTCTCCTGAAATATGATCAGTTAACGTGAGCACCTCTGTGTATTAATAATTTGTGCTTAACAAAAGTTATTAAATTGATTAATTAGTCTTGGTAAAAATTGTAAATTGTCCCTCGTGTTGAGGATAGTGCTGGGCTACGGGGATCGCTGGTCGGCGCGGACACGGTGGGCCGAAGGGCCTGATTCCTCATTGTATCTCTGAACTTTAAACAGCCACTCCTCCTTTCTTGGATCCATTTATCACCTGCCAGTTCTTGCCCCACGCCTTCACTGCGCCCCTTCTTACCAGCTATCTCCTCTCCACTCCACCAGAATGAAGAAGTCATTTAGGTAGGTGCTGCCTGACACCCTGAGTTCCACCAACACTTTTGCTTTTTGTTTGAAATATTCCCATCTGTCCCGATACTGAGCACAGAAGTTGGGAGGTCATGTTGCAGTTGTACAAGACGTGGGTGAGGCCGCATTTAGAGTATTGCATTCAGTTCTGGGCACCATGTTATAGGTAATGCCCCTGTCCCACTTAGGAAACCTGAACGGAAACCTCTGGAGACTTTGCGCCCCGCCCAAGGTTTCCGTGCGGTTCCCGGAGGTTGCAGGTGGTTGCCGGAGGTTGCAGGTAGTGGAAGCAGGTAGGGAGACTGACAAAAACCTCCGGGAACCGCACGGAAACCTTGGGTGGGGCGCAAAGTCTCCAGAGGTTTCCGTTCAGGTTTCCTAAGTGGGACAGGGGCATAAGATGTTGTCAAGTTGGAAAGGGTACAGAGAAGATTAACGAGGATGTCGCCAGGACTAGAGGGTGTGAGCTGCAGTGAGAGGTTGAGTAGGCCGGGTCTCTATTCCTTGGAGCACAGGAGAATGTGGATCCTCAGGAGGATCAGATGACGATGATCTAATAGACGTGTATAAAATCATGAGAGGAATAGATCGGGTCGGTGCCCATTGTCTCTTGCCCAGAGTAGGTGAATCGAGGACCAGAGGACATAGAAACATAGAAATTAGGTGCAGGAGTAGGCCATTCGGCCCTTCGAGCCTGCACCGCCATTCAATATGATCATGGCTGATCATCCAACTCAGTATCCCGTACCTGCCTTCTCTCCATACCCTCTGATCCCCTTAGCCACAAGGGCCACATCTAACTCCCTCTTAAATATAGCCAATGAACTGGCCTCGACTACCCTCTGTGGCAGAGAGTTCCAGAGATTCACCACTCTCTGTGTGAAAAAAGTTCTTCTCATCTCGGTTTTAAAGGATTTCCCCCTTATCCTTAAGCTGTGACCCCTTGTCCTGGACTTCCCCAACATCGGGAGCAATCTTCCTGCATCTAGCCTGTCCAACCCCTTAAGAATTTTGTAAGTTTCTATAAGATTCCCTCTCAATCTCCTACATTCTAGAGAGTATAAACCAAGTCTATCCAGTCTTTCTTCATAAGACAGTCCTGACATCCCAGGAATCAGTCTGGTGAACCTTCTCTGCACTCCCTCTATGGCAATAATGTCCTTCCTCAGATTTGGAGACCAAAACTGTACGCAATACTCCAGGTGTGGTCTCACCAAGACCCTGTACAACTGCAGTAGAACCTCCCTGCTCCTATACTCAAATCCTTTTGCTATGAACATAGGTTTAAGGTGAAGGGGAAAAGATTTGATAGGAATCTGAGGGGTAACTTTTTCACACAAAGTGTGGTGGGTGTATGGAATGAGCTGCCAGAGGAGGTAGTTGAGGCTGGGACTATCCTGATGTTTTAGAAAGGTACATGGATAGGACTGGTTTGGAGGGATATGGACCAATCACAGGGACATGTTGGCCAGCCTGGACAAGTTGGGCCGAAGGGCCTGTTTCCACACTGTGCGTGACTATATGGCTCTATTACCACTCAGGAGCTCTAGCACATGGCTCACACATTTATTCTTCCACTCTTGTCTTATGAGTACTGAAAGTTTGCCCAACCATCACCCCATAGTTTAGGCTGAGCCAAACTTCTCACGAGTATGTGAGACTGGTATGAGTGGAGGCAGGACGATACAACAGATTGTAGCAAGGTGATAACGGCAGAGTGTGTAAACTCTAGTGTATGGGGATCAATGTTCGGTGTGGACCCGGTGTGCCGAAGGGCCTGTTCCTGTGCTGTATCTCTACACTAAATAAATTATGCGTAGGAAAGATCTGCAGATGCTGGTTTAAATCAAAGAATGGTGGAGTAACTCAGTGGGACAGGCAGCATCTCTGGAGAGAAATGGGTGACGTTTCGGGTTGAGACTCTTCTTCAGACTTCAGCTTTGTGACTCTGTGTTTTCGCCGGGTGAAAGGCTTGCAGGTTTGTAGGTTAATTAGGCTCCACAAATTGCCCCTCCATCATTGGCGGTCACTCGAAACAAGCATGACTGTCCTCTCCTCTCCATAGGGTCGTCTATAGAGGCCGATCCGCAATCCACACACCTTGGTGCAACGTGGGCAATGGAGACTGGCGGTGGTTGGTAGTCGTCGAGCCCCCTTCTCTCTCTCCTTACGGTGCTGTCGCTTTGTCTCTGCGTTTCGTGACGTGCAGCTCCTTCCTGCATGGATTTCCTCCAGGAGCGCCTGTCCTGTGCAATGTGCTCCCAGTTGCTTGATGTGATGTGGGATTTCTTCAGGCTGTTCTTGATGTTGTCCTTGAAGCGTTTCTTTGGCCCGCCAGGAGCTCGCTGGCCTTCCTTCAATTGAGAGTACAGGATTTGTTTAGGGAGATGTGTGTTGGACATGGCCAGTCCATCGAAGTTGGTGCTGTATTATTGTGGTGGTGATGCTGGTCATGTTGGCTTCCTCCACAATGCTGATGTTGGTGCGTTTGTCCTCCCAGCTGATCCTCAGCATCTTTCGTAAGGACCTTTGATGGTATTGTTCCAGGGCTCTCTCCAATGTGTAGGGAATGGATGTGAAAGTGGAATAACATAGAATGAGTGTGAGCTAAACCACTATGGTTACTGTGTTGTGTTTTGCACGACCATGGTCTAGTTTGCTTTGAATCATTTATTGCATTTTTATTGCTGAAGTAATTGTGCCCAATGTGCTGTAAAGTTGCAGTAAGAATCCCATTGTTCTGATTCATATATATTGTATTAGCTGAAGCATTGCCACACCTGAAAGAGCCACTGCCTCACAGTGCCAGAGGCCTGAGTTTGATCCTGACCTTGGGTGCAGGCTTTGTGGAGTTTCCACGCTCTCTCTTGTGACCATGCGTTTCCGCCGGGTACTCGGGTTTCCTCCCACATCTCAAAGACGTGTAAGTTTGTAGGTTAATTGGACTCAACAAATTACCCCTAGTGTGTAAGTAGTGGATGCGTAAGTGCAATAACATAGAACTAGTGTGAACGGGTGAGCAATGGTCAGTGTGGACTTGGTGGGCCTGTTTCCATGCTGTATCTCTAAACTAAACATTATTGACTCTTGAAATGGCTGCCTTCTCCGCCATAAACATAAAGGGCGGCGTGGTGGTGCAGCGGTAGAGTTGCTGCCTTACAGCGCCAGAGACCTGGGTTTGATCCTGACCACAGGTGCTGTCTGTACGGAGTTTGTACATTCTCCCCGTGACCTGCATGGGATTTCTCCGAGATCTTCGGTTTCCTCCCACACTTCGAAGACGTACAGGTTTGTACTATAATTGGCTTGGTATAAGTGTAAATTGTCCCTAGTGTGTGTAGGGTAGTGTTAATGTGCGGGGATCGCTGGTCGGCGCGTACTCGGTGGGCCGAAGGTCCCGTTCCTTGCTGCTCCAACAGCCTATGAACTTACGTATGTGAGCATGCATTTATTAGAGTGCTTTGTGATCTTCAGCCTACCCAAAGCCTTTTACAGGCAACAAATATCTCATGGTATCAGCTCTCGTAGGTTGCAAGAGTATCACAAAGAGAACAATTTTTATTTCAGTGAAATTTCTTACTTTATTTACATATGTCGTACAGGTTTTTTTTTGTGTAAAGTATGGGTCTTTTTTCTCCCCACACGTTGAAATCTTCCATTATTTTCATTTCTATTCAAATTTCAACCGTTAAATTAGATGTTATTTTACAATACAAAAATTATATGAAAAAGTGCAATCCTAAATTCCCCCCCCCCCCCCCCCCCTCAAATCTCTCTCGCAGTGAAACAGTTTACAATACTTACTTATGATATTTACATAACAGTGCAATCAATGCTAAATTATACATATTAACAAACTACTCATTTTATGCACATGGAATGAAGAGACAGGAAGAACATTCTGGGAGCAGCAAGTTAAGACTTTGCAGAAAAACTTAGATTCTGTGACTTTTTTGTTTTGCACAATTTGTGGTTCAGGATGAACATTATTCACGGGTGAAGGAAATGGTTCATCGAAAAACAATGGTCCCAGGACTTCCGTCCAAGGTTTATTTTGCACGTAAGGTGTGAAGACAACACCTTTATAGAAACTGAAGGGGAGGAGAGAACTTAGCATTATCTTCCCGAGCAGCCATTCAATATGCACTTTTTGTCGCCGTATGTGTAACAGCCCCAGTAAGCAAGGGCCTTGATTTTCTAGTCACTCTACAAGATGGAATTATGGAATTAATGGAATCAAGGGACATGGATAAAAAGCAGGAACGGGGTACTGATTCAGCCATGATCATAATTGAATGACAGTGTTGACTCGAAGGGCCGAATGGCCTCCTCCTGCACCTACTTTCTATGTTTAATCCAATGCAAAAATTGGTTATAAAAACCCACAACATGGAATCGGACATCTTCAGTCATTATTGACCATAACCCTCAGGCTGCAAGTGATTGCCAGGCTTTTTTTCTATGATAAATATAATAAAAACAAATTGAAACTTTCAGAATTTCCAAAATCCTCTTGAATCTATGTTGAACAGAAGGGCGATTTTGTACGTTGCTAAATTATTTTGTTCCAATTCTTCAGCATCATACTTCCTTATTGTTTCAAGTTGACTGGTCACTTTTAAAAAGAAATGTTGAAAGCAAAAGATCCCAACTATTTGGCTATTTACTAGTTTCACTGTCGTCCCATTGAGTTTCACTGTCTGTATAATTTGTTATCACCTAGCCTGTAGCCAACAATGGACCATTGTGGGCTCCACCTTTCCTCGTTCATCGCTCCTTTTTGCATATCTTTCATTCATTTGTTCTATATCACTGTCTATACCTCTCGTTTACTTTTCCCCTGGCTCTCAGTCTGAAGCAGTACCTCGACCCGCAATGTCACCTATTCCTTTTCACCAGAGATGCTGCCTGACCCGCTGAGTTACTCCAGCTTTTTGTGTCTATCTTTGGCTATTTTCATTGTTCTTTTCCGTGAAGGTGAATTTGGGTGTGGTTTGAGTCGACGGAACCAAGCTGTGAATGGCTGCAAAAGGCTGTTCCCATTGTGCTCCTTCACAATAGGTAGATGTGTGACTATATTCGGTGATTGTACACAACAAAGAAAAGGGCATCATCTACAAGACAGTGTATGTAGGTTTTCAATTGTTCACCACAGGTGGTATTGTGTGGGACTTTCATTAAAGTGTGGTATTTATAAAGCAGGTATTACACTATCATTAATCACGCATCTAGAATTAGCTTTGTGAGTGTCACATTAAGTTAAAACTCCTTTCAAATCAGATAGATCTCCCCGGGTGGCAATCAGATAAACATGTGGACAATTTTTGGAGCACAGTGGCGGAGCAGTAGAGTTGCTTCCTTACAACGCCAGAGACTCGGGTTCGATCCTGACTGCGGGGTGCTGTGCGATTGTACGCTCTCCCCGTGACCTGCGTGGGTTTTCTCTGGGTGCTCTGGTTTCCCCCCACACTCCAAAGACGTACAAGTTTGTAGATTAATTGGCTTTAGTAAAAATTGTAAATTGTCTCTAGTATGTAGGATAGTGCTAGTGTATGGGGATCGCTGGTCGGCGTGGACTCCGCGCTGTATCTCTAAACTAAACTAAATTCTGTCTGGGAAAATTCTGTCCAGCACACGATGAAAAACTGAAATACAAGCATGGGTGCAAGGATTGAGAAGAAAGGCCGATTGTTGAAAACTCATTATTCATGAACTGTTTGAGCAGTTTAAGCTAATTAGTAAGGGGTGGGTGGAGATCGTGAGAAGTCACTACTTCTACACATTGTACAAACAAGGACCCATGCAAAACATGCTGCAGCAGCTTCTCAGCTGTGTCATTGCAATACCCTAGTATAAAGACACTTTACACCAACTTACAAGCTGCACATTTCTGTCCATGTATGTCAACGTTTCCCGAAGAATACAGTACTCCCAAAATTACTTTAAAATCCACAAAGGTCTAACGGCTCCAAAGGGTTGTACCTGCAAGTCTGATGCGCTGATTAAGGTCGTCTCCAAATTAAGGATTTTAAACAAAAACGTGTGTTGGTAAAAACTTGACTACATGCCTTGGGGACCTCCCACGCTGGGAGTTTCACAAATATTATTTTAGTTTAGTTAACGTTAGAGATATGGTGCGGAGACAGGCCCTTTGGCCCACGGAGTCCATACTGGCCCTTGGATTATGGTTTAGAATATACCTTTTCATTATATTCTGCCCATGCACTTTTAAAAAGTATACATTCTGGGCACCATATTATAGGAAAGATATTGTCAAGCTGGAAAGGGTACAGAGATTTACAAAGATGTTGCTAGGACTCGAGGTTCCTGAGCCATGGGGAGAGGTTGAGGACGAGGACTCTATTCCTTGGAGCGCAGGAGGATCAGGGTGATCTTATAGAGTTGCATTTCGTTGTCTCTGTACTGTACACTGACAATGACAATTAAAATTGAATCTGAATCTGAGTTGTACAAAATCATGTGAGGAATAGATCAGGTAGACACACAGAGTCTCATGCCGAGAGTAGGGGAGTCAAAAACCAGCTGACATAGGTTTAAGGTGAGGGGGGAAAGATTTAATTGGAATCCGAAGGGTTATTTTTTCACACAAAGGGTGGTGGATGTATGGAATGAGCTGCTGGAGGAGGTAGTTGAGGTAAGTACTATCGCAATGTTTAAGATATTTAGACAGGTATTTGGATAGGACAGGTTTAGAGAGATATGGGCCAAACGCAGGCAGGTGGGATTAGTGTAGATGGGGCATGTTGGCCGGTGTGGGCAAGTTGGGCCGAAGGGCCTGTTTCCATTCTGTATCACTCTATGAGAAATACTCCCAGTTTGGTGTGATTCTCCAATCCAACTGGTGTTAAGATTTTCAAACTACTGCTCTGAAGGTGACCTGTTGGCTTTCTTTAGAAAGGATGCCCATAATAGGCCCATCTCCTTTCCAGCAACTTGCTCTTACAACATAAAGCACGAGTGATTACCTGGATGTGTGAAAAATTACACTGAAGCAATAGGTTTAGTTTTAGTTTTTGTTTAGAGATACAGCATGGAAACAGGCCCTTCAGCCCACCGCATCCACTCTGACCCACAATCACCCATACATTAGTTCAACATTATCCCACTTTTGCATCCTACACATTCGGGGCAATAAACCTACCCGCATGTCTTTGGGATGTGGGAGGAAACCGGAGCACCCAGAGGAAACCAACGTGGTCACACAGGGAGAACCGGCAAACTCCGCACAGACAGCACCCAAGGTCAGGATCGAACCCGGGTCTCTAGTGCTACTGTGCTGCCCTCTCATTCATGGGTTCTGCATGATCTAGAAGGAAATTGGAGCTTCTGATTTTAGATGTAAGTGCTGGAGTCTTAGTATTGCGCTTAAGACAATGACAGTTCAATATAGTCGCCACATTTTCAAGCGTGCCATGAGCAGTAATTTATTGGGAGAAGCACTGATGAATGGGGAGTGGATGAGGAGAAATGTTACCTTTCAGGAAAAAAAGCACAGTAAATCCTGGGTATAATGGACCATTTCGAGGGAAATGTCCGCTATAACCAAGTAAGAGATTCGATTCAATCACTCCAAGAATCAATGTGCTGCTTTCAAATACAACGTTCTTTTTAACAGCTAAAAATTTATTTTTGATACTACAAGCTAAAGATACCTAGGGTTGTTTGTTACGTTGTTTAATTGAGTCAAGTGCCAATTGAATCGATTGGTTGTCAATTCCAATGCCTCGTCAATTTCAAAACCATGCCAATTTTCATGCCTTGTCAATTTCAATCCCTTGCCTATTTCAATGCCTTGTCAATTTCTATGCCTTGCCAATTTCAATGCCTTGTACATTTCAATGCCTTGCCAAGTTCAATGCCTTGTTAATTTCAATAGCCTCCACAGTGTAACTAGCCGCCTGTGCTCTTAAAGAGAGAGAACCAAAATCCATTATAGAGGTCAGTAATAATGGGGGATTACTGTGTTTGCTTGTGAACTAGACTGAAGCCACCCCAGGCTCTCTTCATCAATAGCTAGACACTGCAGACAGAGAATAAAATGAAAAGGAAAGGGTTAAAATACTGTGACAAAAAAAAAGGTAATTCTGCTTCCCTATAAAATACAATATTCAACATGTTAATTTCACCAGACAATTCGTTTGGTTTAGATCTTTCCGACTTCCCTTTCAATTCAAATTTACTTCTCCATGAATGATTACAGATGGCAGCTGATGAATTCTCAAAGCCTTAGTATGAAACATAGTATTTAATAGATGTGACTACAGCATCCAGACATTAAAAGATCAAAGAATGTACTACATAACCAATTAATCAGACAAGTGTACATTATCAGGTTGCTTGCGATGTATAGACAATGTTCAAATATTTCAGGCATCTTTGTTTCCTTCCGTTTACTCCACTGAATTTTTGGGAAGGATTTAGATTCCAGTTTTTCCTCGTGTTGGTAGGAAATCCGTGTTTTAGTGGCCATTAGATACTTTTAAGATGCCAAAGTTTGAAGCAACGTTTTGAAAGAAAAATGCCCTGATTTCATATCCACATCAGTTGGTACAATCGTTGACAGCACAGTTGGACGAGGAGAGTTGAAATTGTATTACAGTAAGACATCTTGCCTTCTTTCTTTCCACCCTATTTCCCCAGCGCAAGTCAACTGGACAGAATATCTCCCCGGAGTGTAGGGTTTGTGCACTGACCTTTGATCTTAGGAGGAATCCTGAGTTGAATAATCGAGATGAATGAGACTGGTACGCAGCGAGCTGTTGCCGTTGCTGCAGAAGCCCCTTGCATTTAACCACTTCCAACAGTTCAGGTTTCTTGTGTTAATTATGAATCATTGCCATTTATGCAGCTTCAGAACGGAGCGAGTTCTATGTACATTTGATCCATCTTTGAGTGCTTTAATTTACCATGTCAGATAGCCATCAGGTCACAGTCATAATTACATTTCTGGGTCATTTGAAACCCATGAATTAAGTAAGCTCCAGTTAAATGTTCCGATAATTCCGAGTCTCAAAACGGCAACATTAAATTGATTTATCATGCACTTTTGTTAGTTTTCCATTAGTAAAATGCAATATCAACAGCTTGACTCAAGGGAATGAATCTGAAACAGTTGCTCGCACTTAAAATCTGGAATTAATATTTCAGTGTCAGGAAATGCTGGAAGCATGCTCCAGGTATCTGAGAGGAAAAAAGGGTTTAACATTTTGGAGGCAAACTGTCTTTGATTAAGAGAAGCTAATCGAGATGAACATGATACTTGGGTCTGCAGAAGGGCCGGGCTTGCAACTCTTCCATTTGGTCTCCCTGCAATTGCCGACCTGGCTGGGTGTTTCCAACATCTTCAGCTTCCATAGACTTGGGCCGTTTGACGTTTCCACTCCTTTGACCACAACATCGCTGGCTCGGCATTCAGCAGCAAAGAATAACCTAGAGATACTTCACGACCTCACCAGCCAGCCCTAAGACCACAGTTTAAAAAAAAATATATATATATTATATATATATATATATATATATATATAATATATATATATATCTCAAGGCAAATAATATTGCTCTCATCCATTAAAAGGTAGCGCAACAGCACAGAAAACAAAAACACTGGATGCTTTATCTGACACGGTTTTGCTAGTGTTACAAAATGTTAAGGAGATGACATCCAGCATAGTGCACCCGAATCACTGAGGAACAGATCCACCGAGTTATTGTGGTAAAGCGGATAACTACAATGGGTGAAGGTCTTTTATTTTCCTGTTTCTCATGATAGCTTATATTGGGATCAAGATATAATTTTGATCGAGCATCACTAGACATGCAAGCTACTTCCAGAGGTGAACTGTTCCTTACTGCCCTGTCGAGAGCAGCTATACCGTGATTACGAGCCAAGCTGATACAGACCATTTCTCTTCCACAAGACATCCTTAACTTTCACTGTTTAGGGCAAATATAAAATGTAATGCCAATTTGCTTTGCTTTTTTGTTTTCGGGACAAATAAAATAACGAAAAATCAGCTTGCTTTCCATTTTGTACGTCTTACCATGTTCCCTGTAAAATAAATAAATATACCCGGCCTCCTGCCCGCCTGAACCTGACTACAGAGAGAAGAACAAGAATCAGCTGATAGTGTTATTCCAATAAAATGTGTTTAGTTTTGCAGCTTCCTTATAAGGTTTCTGGAGGCTATGAAAGTTGTAATTGAAGTTATCTTGGAAGACTACTGTTGGGTTTATATCTAAACTGAGGTATGTTTATACACTTCCCTGTGTTGATACAACCTGCGACCATTCTAAATCAGAGCTGGAATCCTAAGCAAGCCAAGCCAGACGGTCTTCACTTCCCTCTACCGCCCTCCGAAAGAGAGGACGATAATCTGCTGCAGTAGTCAGAACCAAGGAACGTCACGCCCATTAACATCCGCCACTATGTCTCTTGGATTATACAGAGTCATTTTGTCCAAAGTGCCTTGTGAAGAATCAAAGTATTTGAAAGACCAGACGCCACCGCCTTTGAACATAGTTTTCCCTGTTCCTCTGGACAATTCTATCACAATAGTTTTCACTAGGTGAACGCAAAGGCAAAAGCAAAAAGGTGGGCTGATGAGAAAACTTGGTCTCGGAGACATAGATACTAGCACGTAATCTTCTGTAAGAAAGTCGCAGACATGCAGGTTGGGGGGGGGGGGGGGGGAGCAGATGGAGATTTCTGTGTTTCTCAAAATGGTTTTAGTTTTTGTGTTTGGCCATAATCTCAGAACAGAAGGTGGACCGGCTCCTCAAGCTAAGTTTTCTTGTTTTTCAAAAAAAAAGTATTCGGGCTTGACAAAGGAGGATTGACAGCATCAGATGCAAGTGCCTGGCTGTGCAGGGGGAAGGTGTTTCCTATTCCGCATCGCTCCGGATTTCTCTTTGTGATCCAGGGACTTCTGTTGGGAGATGTCTACCAATGCACTGGCTGCAGCAAGACCTGTGGAAAGGAGACACCAAAAAACAAAGCGTTAGTCCGTCGAAAGAGCAAAACGTTGACGTGATGAGTTCCATTAGGTTGCTCAGTCGGCAAGGGTGCAGAGAAGATTCGCTTAGTTTATTTTAATTTAATGTCACATGTACCAAGATACAGTCCATTCAGAAAGTATTCAGACCCCTTCATTTTTTTCACATTTTGTTACGTTATTTTAAAATGGATCAAATTCTTTTTTTTAAAATCATCAATCTACACACAATACCCCCGAATGAAGAAGCGAAAACAGATGTTTAGAATTTTTTGCAAAATAATTTAAAAAAAATTGAAAAATCACATTTACATAAGTATTCAGACCCTTTGCTATGACACTCAAATTTGAGCTTCGGTTTATCCTGTTTCCATTGATTATCCTTGAGATGTTTCTACAACTTGGAGTCCACCAGTGGTAAATTAAATTGATTGGACATGATTTGGAAAGGCACACACCTGTCTATATAAGGTCCTACAGTTGACAGTGCATGTCAGAGCAAAAAACAAGCCATGAAGACGAAGGAATTGTCCGTTGACTGTCCGAGACAGGATTGTGTCGAGACACAGATCTGGGGAAGGGTATAAAACAATTTCTGCAGCATTGCAGGTCCCGAAGAGCACAGCGGCCTTCTTTGTTGTAAAACCAAGAATTAATAGGAACCTGAGGGGCAACTTTCTTTTTTACATAAAGGGTGGTAGGTATATGGAGTGAGCTGCAGGAAGAGGCATTTGAGGCTGGTACTATCGCGATGTTTAAAAAATATTGGGACAGGTACGTGGGTAGGACAGGTTAAAAGAGATATGGGCTAAACGCGGACAGATGGGAGTAGTGTGGATGGGGAATGTTGGTCGGCGAGGGGCCTGTTTCAATTCTGTATGACCCAATGAGGTGGAAGAGTGATTCCAGGTCTATTTCCCTCATCCATATTTTCAGATTTCCTGCCCTCGGTTAGATAATTAAACAAAAGGCGTACGAAGGGGGGGAGGCAGTTCCCTCAGATGGATACAATATTTGAGGACAGGAGGAGAATTCAGGGATGGTCTTTGGTTTCCTCCCGCACACCAAGGCCGCACAGGTTTGTAGGTTAATTGGCTTGGTAAAATTGTAGATTGTCCTTGGTGTGTGCAGGATAGCGTTAATGTGCGGGGATCGCTGGTCGGTACTGGCTCAGTGGGCCAACGGGCCTGTTTCCGCACTGTATCGCTAAACTAAACTAAATACCATTATATGAATTTGCTCGGAGAAAATGAAAACGATGATCTTGTCAATTGTCTAAATGGCGTCTGCTGATCATGTCACTTGGGACACACTCTCTCTCATTGCAATTAACAAGTGATCAAGAGTTGACTCGATCTTGGAGATGGAGACACTAGTGAAGTGATCCTCCTAAAGTTTGAATTCCCATTAAAGGAGGATGCTGACACTCAGGATCCGGTTCCTGAAAAGCCCAGAGGTGAAAATATACTCCCGATGTGACTCCGCCAGTGTTTAGTCTATTGTCACGTGTACCGAGGTACAGTGAAAAGCTTTTGTTGCGTGCTAAATAGACCGCGGAAAGACAATACACGATTACAATCGAGCCATTCTCAGTGCACACGATAAAGGGAATAAAGTAAGAAATGTTGCTGTAGGAGTAGAGATTTAAAAGAGAGGAGAGATTATAATGTGCGAGTTCCCGGAGAAAACCCACGCGGTCATAGGGAGAACATACAAACTCCATACAGACAGCACCCATAGTCAGAATTGAACCCGGGTCTCTGGCGCTATAAGGCAGCAACGCTACCGCCACGCATCCGTTCCACCCTGTAGAAATAGTCTAGAACTTATTCAAAGGTACACAAAAATGCTGGAGAAACTCAGCGGGTGCAGCAGCATCTATGGAGCGAAGGAAATAGGTAATGTTTCGGGCCAAAACCCTTCCTCAAACCCTTTTGAAGAAGGGTTTTGGCCCAAAATGTTACCTATTTCCTTCGCTCCATAGATGCTGCTGCACCCGCTGAGTTTCTCCAGCATTTTTGTGTACCTTCGATTTTACAGCATCTGCAGTTCCTTCTCGAACTTATTCAAGTCTGGGATGGTGAAAACAGGCGTGTACTGAGGATTCAGTGCCGGCATCAGCACATCCGAGGACAACCCTTGGCCAGAAATTAGACAGGGTGAGTGAAGTTGAACAAAAAGAATATTGATTTTTCTTTGAAGCAGACTTTGAAACACACTAGAGATCAAAAACCAATTTAGAGCATTGTACAGAAAGAAGATATTATCTTCAAACGGCTTTAACCATCCCTGAATAGAATGAAACAATGCAATTTATGAAAGTGTGAAAAGCTATGCGGTGAAGGTTTCTCGATGAATATGCCTTCAGTATGAAGATGGAGCTTTGCCTTATTATTTTACGAAAATGAGTTCACACAAATAAAAAGTTGAAGAGGGTGGCACGGTGGCGCAGCGGTAGAGTTGCTGCCTTGCAGTGCCAGAGACCCGGGTTTGATCCAGATTACGGGCGCTGTCTGTACGGAGTTTGCACGTTCTCCCCGCAACCCGTATAGAAGTTGGGATGTAATGTTAAAATTGTACAAGGCATTGGTGAGGCCAATTCTGGAGTATGGTGTACAATTTTGGTCGCCTAATTATAGGAAGGATGTCAACAAAATAGAGAGAGTACAGAGGAGATTTACTAGAATGTTGCCTGGGTTTCAGCAACTAAGTTACAGAGAAAGGTTGAACAAGTTAGGGCTTTATTCTTTGGAGCGCAGAAGGTTAAGGGGGGACTTGATAGAGGTTTTTAAAATGATGAGAGGGATAGACAGAGTTGACGTGGAAAAGCTTTTCCCACTGAGAGTAGGGAAGATTCAAACAAGGGGACATGACTTGAGAATTAAGGGACTGAAGTTTAGGGGTAACATGAGGGGGAACTTCTTTACGCAGAGAGTGGTAGCTGTGTGGAATGAGCTTCCAGTGAAGGTGGTGGAGGCAGGTTCGTTTTTATCATTTAAAAATAAATTGGATAGTTATATGGATGGGAAAGGAATGGAGGGTTATGGTCTGAGCGCAGGTATATGGGACTAGGGGAGACTATGTGTTCGGCACGGACTAGAGGGGTCGAGATGGCCTGTTTCCGTGCTGTAATTGTTATATGGTTATATGGTTAACCCATGGGTTTTCTCTGGGTGCTCCGGTTTCAATGGTGCTTTATTTCAACGGTCACTATTGTAAGGTTTCCTTCCACATTCTAAAGACGTGTAGAGTTGTTGGGTAATTGACCTCTGTAAATTGTGCCTAGTGTGTAGGGTGGAACTAGTGTATGGTTAATAGTTGGTCAGCGTGGATTCAGTGGAGCGGAGGATCTGATTCCACGCTGTATCTCTGAACTGACAGTTGGCAAACATGCATCATCGTTAGGCAGAAGACCAGAACGGAAAGAGGCAGTGAAGAGTAAAAAAAAAAGTTGAACTGTAAAATATTGAAATTCAGAGTTTAAAAGGGCCCTGTTCCAAATAACATGGCGATGAACTAGCAAACATTAACAGATCAGAGATGGGAACTTTGTTAAATAATTCATGGTTTGCATCAAAAGCCAGCTAGATTGGCAGGGTTTTTATCATGCAAGGGTATCAAGGGGTTGTGGATCAAAGATGGATGAGGCAGCATTGAGATACAGAGGGGAAATCACGGCAGATGAAATATCTTTTTGAGTCATTAAAACATGTATGTTTACTTCTATCTCTAAGCTAATAAAATAATCAGAAATCTTTTAACTTCCACCCTAGTCAAAGATCACGCTAGATAGCACAACACCTTGATGGTTTCCTTGCACCCTAAACCGTGACACCTTATACAGACACGTTTTTGATTTCAGCATTCGGATTATGTTAGAGATACAACGTGGAAACAGGCCCTTCGGCCCACCGCATCCGTGCCGCCCAGCGATCCCCGTACACTATGCCCCATGGGCAATTTATAGAAACCAATTAACCCACAAAGCTGCACGTCTTTGGAATGTGGGGAGGAAAGCCGAGCACTCTGAGAAAACCCATGCGGTCACAGGGAGAAGGTACAAACTCCGTGCAGACAGCACCCGTCGTCAGGATCTAACCTGGGTCTCTGGCGTTGTAAGCCAGCAACTCTGCGCCACTGTGCCGCCCACTGTTTGGCAAGTGTCAAAAATGGCTTAAAACATAATAACGATTGTTACAAATGAATTGGAATATTGTTACTAACCTGACTGTCCAGGCGGTGGGATTCCTCCCAATCCTCTTGGTAGTCGTACAAATATCGATAAGATAGCTGCTTTATTGCCAAAACACGGCTCTAATGCTATGGGCTTCGGGATACTCTGCAAGAGAAATAGAAATCATTTACTTTACAGACGACCACTCTTAAAACAGGCTGTGGGAACAGAACTATCAAATGGAATGGGAAATAATTCCAAAGTTAGACACACAAAGCTGGAGTAACTCAGCGGGTCAGGCAGTGAAGGAATAGGTGATTTTTCCATTCGAGATCCTTCTTCAGACTTCAGACAAATAATCCCATCTTTATGCCGTTGATAGAGTCTAAAGAATATTGTTATGCAAAGGAGCCTTCTGTCACCATATCAACTTACATTAAGGGAAAAAAGTGAAATGTAGCTTCATTTGTTCTCTTCAAGAATCAAACAATAGACAACAGGTGCAGGAGTAGGCCATTTGTCCCTTCGAGCCAGCACCGCCATTCACTGTGATCATGGCTGATCATCCTCAATCAGTACCACGTTCCTGCCTTTTCCCCATATCCATTGACTCCGCTATCTTTAAGAGCTCTATCTAACTTTCTCTTGAAAGCATCCAGAGAATAGGCCTCTACTGCCTTCTGAGGCAGAGAATTCCAGATTCACAACTCTCTGGATGAAAACATTTTTCTCATCTCTGTTCTAAATAAGTCTGCCCCTTATTTTTAAACTGTGGCCCCTGGTTCTGGACTCCCCCAACATTGGGAACACGTTTCCTGCCTCTAGTGTGTCCAATCCCTTAATAATCTTATATCTTTCAATAAGATCCCCTCTCATTCCTTCTAAATTCCAGGGAATACAAATATTCTACTTTGGAGAAAACTACAGCATAGAACAGAACACACAGTACAGCAGAGGTACAGGCCCTTCGGCCCACAATGTCTATGCCAAACTTAATACCACACATAATTCATATCCCTCCATTCCCAGGGAATACATTGTATGTGAACAAGAACAAGAACAAGACAAATCTTGGTGCCAAATGTTGCCTGACAACGTTAGACTTTAGATATACAATACAATGTGGAAACAGGGCCTTTGGCCCACTGAGTCCACGCCAACCCAGTTTTACAATTTATAATTTTTACCAAAGCCAATTAACCAACAAACCTGTATGTCTTTGGAGTGTGGGAGGAAAGCGGAGCTCCCGGGGAAAACCCACACAGTTACAGGGAGGCCGTAGAAACTTTGTACAGACAGCACCCATAGTCTGGCGCTGTAAGGCAGCAACTCTACCGCTGCGCCACCTTTAATCCTGGTTAACCACCTGTTTTGCAATAGGAGTTACAGCACCTTAACGCTGCAAATCTTGCTGTAAGTCCAATGTCCACAATGGGGTAGAGATGAATTGGACAGTACCCTAGCTTATGGAAGGACCGTTCAGCAGACTGATGACAGAAGGGAAGAAGCTGTCTGGTGGCGCGCAGTTTCTGCTTCTGTACCTTCTGCTGGTTTGGATCAGGGAGAAGGAAGAATGACCGGGGTGGGACAAGTCTTAAAGTAGGAGATTGTTATCATATATATTTGTTAATGTAGGAAGGAGATCCTTTTAAATCCAAGGCAACTGCATCATCAGCAATGGTGTCCAACAATTTTTTTAGAACGTATTTCCAAACAACCAATTAACACTTCAAATCCACATTGTAAGTAATAAGATTCCAGATTGTTTGCATTTTGGATTAAATTCAATGATGAATATAATATTGCATGAAGATTATTTTTATAAGTATGCACATCTTAGTCAACATAGATAATATCTAATTTGGTACATACTACATCACTTAGGTAGGTTACCTATTCTTTTCAACTCAGCTACTTATTCTAAACAGAGAGCAAATATGTAATACTGCTATTAATCAGTTTGAGGAGACGACAGGCTACAAATCAGAGTGTTTTTCAGTAACAGTCAAAACATATCAAAAGTTATATCATCACTCCAAAGTATACAGGTTAGGGGGTCAAGGTGGCGCAGTAGTAGAGTTGCTGCCTTACAGCGCCAGAGGCCCTGGATCAATCCTGACTACGGGTGCTGTCTGTACAGAGTTTGTACGTTTTGCTTGTGAGCGCGTGGTTTTCTCCAGGATCTTCGGTTTCTTCCCACACTCCAAAGACGTCCGGGTTTGTGGGTGAATTGGCTTGGTGTAAATGAAAATTGTCCCTAATGTGTGGAGGAGAGTGTTAATGTGCGGGGTGATCGCTGGTCGGCATAGTCTCGGTGGGCCGAAGGGCCTGTTTCCGTGCTGTGTCGCTAAACTGAACTGTTATCAATGATCAATTGTCCAAATCATACTAACCGACATCTGAACGTAAGAGATGTTGACGAGTTGACAAGCAATGCTCTTTGTGTGCAATACAAAAGGCAGTGCTCTTCTGACCACACAATTGCCTTTTGCTGGTTATCTCCCCTCTGGGTATTGCACATCTGCTGCCTATTATGGGAGAGTTTGCTTCCAAGTCAATCATACACTTGGAGCCACACGTGTTTTTTTTTTTCTGGTTCTTGTTTGTCTTACGGCAACCTGATCCAGAAGGGAACTCCGCTGATGCAAGAAGAGACAAGGCGACAGCTTAAGAAAACACTTATTATGCTCATTCTTTGAAATCAGTACAAGTGGGGAGCGGCACGGTGGCGCAGCTGGTAGAGCCGCTGCCTCACAGCTGCAAAGCCCCAGGTTCAATCCTTACCTCGGGTGCTGTCTGTGTGGAGTTTGCACGTTCTCTGTGTGTGTGGATTTTTTTGGATGCTCATGTTTTATCCCATGTCCCAATGACAAGCAGGCTATTATAAGTTGCCTCTGGTTCACAAGTTCACAAGTTATAGGAGTAGAATTAGGCCATTCGGCCCATCGAGTCTACTCCGCCATTTAATCATGGCTGATCTCTGCCTCCTAATCCTATTTTCCTTCCTTCCTTATCCCCATAAACCTTGACACTCGTTCTAATCAAGAATTTGTCTATCTCTGCCTTAAAAATATCCACTGGCTTGGCCTCCACAGCCCTCTGTGGCAATGAGTGCCACAGATTAACTACCCTCTGCCTAAAGAGGTTCCTCCTCACCTCCTTTCGAATAGAGCGCCCTCTTGTAGGTGTATACCTCTGTGTAGGTGACTGGCAGAATGTGGGTGGGGGTGTTTATGGGGAACGTGGGGAGAATTAAATTACATTAGTTGAAGGATGTGTAGTTTAGTTTAGTTTATTGTCACGTGTACCGAGATACAGTGAAAAGTTTTTGTCGTGCGTTAACCAGTCAGCGATAAGACAATACTGTAGTGGCCTGGACCAGGTCAGGAAAAGGCTAGACGCCAGGCACCTTCAGAAGTCCTTTAATCAAGCCTGGCAAACACACAGAACACCCCCGAGCAGCAACCGGGAAACCCCTTGGCCAGACAACCGACCCTGTCCCTCAAGAGCCGAGGGGGATGACCCAAGGAGTGGCCTAACCTCCACAATACATGATTAAAATCGAGCATCCACAATGTACAGATACATAATAAAGACAATAACGTGGGTAGGAAGGAACTGCAGATGCTGGTTTACACTGAAAATACACACAAGGCCGGAGAATAGGGTGGAGAGGGAAAGCTAGATCAGCCACGATTCAAAGGCGGAGACTTGATGGGCCGAATGGCCTTATTCTGCTCCTAGCACTTGTGAACTTGTGAACAAAATGCTGCTGTAACCCACCGGGTCAGGCAGCACCTCTGGAGAAAAAGAATAGGTGACGTTTCGGGTCAGAACCCTTGTTCAGAATATATTGAAGCATAATGTGAACACGATGGGCCAGAGGGTCTGTTTCTATGATGCATGTCTTTATGTTCTATCCTAAGCATGTTCGTGCCAATTCAGGCACCATCCAGGTTAAAGAGGTGTTGCATGATCTCTAGAGTTTTAAAACACAAACAGATAATGCCGGAAGAATACGGCAGGTCAGGCTGCATCTGTGCCAAGAAAAAATACTGGATGATTTTAGGTCTGAGATCTTTCAACAGAATTGAGAAAGAGAAACAAGTTAGTCAACGCAGCAGAGAAGGCAGGGGAAAGGGGGCATTTCTCTGATAGGGTGAGATAATGTGGTTAAGGGAAAGTTAAACTCCTTTATCTGTGGTTGCTGCTGTTGTGAAAGCTCTGCAGTGTTATATGGTAATCTAGTTTAGAGATACAGCATGGAAACAGGCCCTTCGACCCACCGAGTTGGTGCCGGCCAGCGATCCCTGCACACTAACACTATCCTACACACACGAGGGACAATTTACAATTATACCAAGCCAATTCAATTTCAAATCGGTATGTCTTTGGAATGTGGGAGGAAACTGGAGACCCCGGAGAAAACCCACGCAGGCCACGGGGAGAACGTACAAACCCCGTACAGACAAGCACCTGTAGTCAGGATCGAACCCGGGTCTCTGGCACTGTAAGGCAGCAACTCCACCAATGCGCCACCCTGCCGCCCTTGCAATGAAAGTAATGAGACATGACAGTCAGGATGACGAGGAATGACAAATGGCCAGTCTAGATACCACGGAAAGAATGACCAAGTTATGTAAGGATGAAAATTCAATTTCAACCTGCAGGCTATCTAAATGAAAAATGAGATGTTCCTTGAGTTTGTTGGGCGTTGTCGGAGTCACAGAGCTGTACAGCAAGGAAGCAGGCTCATCGGTCCACCCTCTGCATGCCAACCAAGCTGGCTTTCTGGGGTAGTGCCATTTGTCCGCATTTGGCCCATATCCCTCTCAACTGTTCCTTGCTGTAACAGTGAAGAGGCCTCAGACACAGAGGACATAATGGAAATAGGAAGGTGCATTAAACTGGCTGGGTGGCTCCCACGGACGGAACGAAGGTGTTTCACAAAGTGATCACCAGATCTGTTGTTCGGTTTCTCCAATGTAGGTAGAGATAGAAAGCTTAGTAACATGGTGTCAAGGCAATAACCTCCCCCTCGATGTCAGCAAGAGGAAGGAGCTAGTTCACGACCTCAGGAGGTGTGGTGGAGTACATGTCCCAATCAGCATCAATGGTGCCGAAGTGGAAATTGTTCAAAGCTTCAAGCTCCTGGCCATGAATATTACCAACAATCTTTCATTGACCAAGCACATTGAAGCAACAGTCTCTACATCCTCAGGAGACTGAGGATATAGGCATGTCTCCAATGACTCTTACAAACTTGTACAGATGCACCATAGAAACCACACTGTCAGGCTGCATCACAGCTTGGTTTGGGAACAGCTCTGGGCAAGGATGCAAGAAATCAAAGAGCAGTGTACAATGGAACTGCAGATGCTGGTTTACACAGAAGGTATACACAAAATGCTGGAGTAACTCAGCGGGACAAGCAGCATCTCTGGAAAGAAGGACTGGGTGACGTTTCAGGACAAGACCCTTCTTCAGACTTTTCCTTTTTCTCCAGAGATGCTGCCTGACCCGCTGAGTTATGCCCCTGTCCCACTTAGGAAACCTGAACGGAAACCTCTGGAGAATTTGCGCCCCACCCAAGGTTTCCCTGTGCGGTTCCCGGAGGTTGCAGGTGGTTGCCGGAGGTTGCAGGTAGTGGAAGCAGGTAGGGAGACTGACAAAAACCTCCGGGAACCGCACGGAAACATTGGGTGGGGCGCAAAGTCTCCAGAGGTTTCCGTTCAGGTCTCCTAAGTGGGACAGGGGCATCACTCCAGCATTTTGTGTCACCTATTCCTTTTCTCCAGAGATGATGCCTGATCCGCTGAGTTTCTCCAGCATTTTGTGTCTATCTTCGGTATAAACCAGCATCTGCAGTTCCTTCCTGCACACAATGAAGTGATCCTGTGTAGATTTATAGATTGCGGCATAATTTTCCTCTGAAAAGACCGCAATATTCTAGTTGCCGCAGCACACAAAATGATGCTGGGAGTATACAGAAGAATGAATATGCTGAAGAAATGACGACAGTTGCAGAGGCAATGTAAAATATTGCAACTTGAATAGCCTTTGTACAATGTGGACACTAACTGACTGGAAAGACCTGTGGTGAGAGTCAATTGTCGGAATTTGTCGGAATTTAAAGGAACCGAGGGACTGTGAAAAGCTGTCAACCCTCAGGAATAAATGAAACGGTGGAGCCGACGAGGGCAAATCCAGAATTAATCTGCAGAAACCGTGTTTCGTGAATGAGAGATCAATCAAACAGTCTGAAGGAAGTAGACAGTGACGACTTATTTAAATTCAGAAGCTGTTTCTTTTGGAAAAATAACATTTTGAGGTCTTTACCAGAATGCTGCCTGGATTAGAGGGCGAGGTTAGATGGACTTAAATTGTTGTCTCCGGGACATCGGAGGTTGGAAAGTAGATGGGAGACAAGATAGATAGGGTAGACAGTCAGAACCTTTATCCCAGGGTGGGAATGGCCAATACTGGACGGGTTTTTTTTGCCACGAGTAGTAGCTCTACTCAATAACCAAAAATCTGTAGACTCTTTTGCCCTGGTATTTTATATTATTCACATGTTTAATCGATATGTTTTAATTTTAATGTTTAACGTTTTATGTGTCATTCCTAACTGTCACAGTATGTCATGTCGTCACTTGCGGGCGGAGCACCAAGGCAAATTCCTTGTATGTGAATACTTGGTCAATAAACTTACTCATTCATTCATAAGGTGAGAGGGGGAAAGCTTAATAGAGATGTCCAGGGCAAGCTTTGTTTACAGAGGGTGATGGGGACATAGAGCGCATTGCCAGGGGTGGCGGTGGAGGAGGCAGATATGATAGCGGTGTTTAAGAGGCTATTAGATAGGAACATGGAAGTGCAGGGTATAGAGGGACATGGATCATGTACAGACAGATGAGATCAGTTTAACTTGGCGTCATGTTCGGCACAAAACAATGTGGGCCAAAGGGCCTGTTCCTGTGCTACGTTGTTTTATGTTTCTACGTTGAGCTAAAGATATGACGTATGCTAAACTTAACGTGCTTGGAATGAACAGTTAAGTTTGGGCCGGTGGTTCCCAGTCCCCTCTATCACCATCCGTTTTCTTCATCTCATGAACTGAATCAGGATTAATCTGTGCAGGAAGGAACTGCAGATGTTGGTTAATACCGGAGATAGGCACAAAGTGCTGGAGTAACTCAGCAGGTCAGGTAGCATCTCTGGAGAAAAGGAACAAGTGACTTTACGGTTCGGAACCATTCTTCAGTCTGAAGAAAGGTCCGACCTGAAGCATCACCTACCCGTGTCCTCCAGAGATGCAGCCTGCCCCGCTGAGTTAGTCCAGCACTCTGTATCGTCTGTCATCCAGCACTCTGTATCGTCTGTCAGGATTAATCTGTCATGGTCCCAATATATCGCTCCAATTACAGGTCCACCACTGATTTTCCGGCACCCTTGGTTCCAGACCATTGCCGTATTATCAGTTTTGCCGGGTCTACAGAGGTTACGCTAGTTCCACCTGCCTGTGTTTGGCCAATATCCCGCTCAACCTCGCCTATCCAATTTAAAGGCGATGCACAGGGCAAGTGTTTTTTTAACAGAGAGTGATGGGTGCCAGGGGTGGTCGTGGAAGCAGATACGATAGTGGCATGTAGATAGGCACATAGCTATGCAAAGAAATGGATCGCACGCAGACAGAGGAGATTAGCCGAACCTGGCATCATGTTCGGCACAGACTTTGCGGGCCGAAGGGCCTGTTCCTGTGCTGTACTGTTGCTATTACTGTTCTATCGCAAAAGAAGCATCTTTTTCTCCGAGTCGCATCTTCGCCCCCTCCTCGTGGCCTACCATCTGGATTGGCGCGGCCTTTCCTGCTGGACACCGGCCAGAGCTTCAGCAGCGGCGCAGCACTGGATTCCATCGCGGAGCGGGCGATGCCTTACCGGGGATCGCCGTGTGGAGCTCCGGAGTGTTGGGCCTGTTTAATACTCCTGCGACTGCGGAGGGCTCAAAGGCCCCCACCACGGGTGAACAAAGAGGAAGATGACTGAATTTGCCTTTATTACCTTCCCTCACAGTGGGAATGTTGATTTCGCTGTGTGGTGATGTTTATGTGAAACTCTATCGTGTATTGTGTTCTTTTTATTCGTATGGCTGTATGGTAACATTTTTTACACAGAGAGTGATGAATCTCTGGAATTCTCTGCCACAGAAGGTAGTTGAGGCCAGTTCATTGGCTATATTTAAGAGGGAGTTAGATGTGGCCCTGTGGCTAAAGGGATCAGGGGGTATGGAGAGAAGGCAGGTACAGGATACTGAGTTGGATGATCAGCCATGATCACATTGAATGGCGGTGCAGGCTCGAAGGGCCGAATGGCCTACTCCTGCACCTATTTTCTATGTTTTCTATGTACCTCAAATCTCACTGTACCAATCGGTGCATGTGATAATAAATGTAACTGGAACTTGAACTATATCTATGTACTTCATCTGGCAACTGGCTCTATAGGTTCCGCTTGTAGACCTTACACACAACCGTTATAACACGATGCGGTGAAATGTTTCTAACCTTTCACCAAACCTGCAGACGTGACACTCCTTTACAAAATGAGAAAACAATTCCAGATGATTGTACGTAATAACTATTTTTTAGAGATAAGCACCATTAATATTCCGTGAGAAAATTGTTTAATTATAGACGGGGAGCACAGATTTCACTGACACATTTAACCAACTTCGAGGAAATAATGGAATGTATTAATAGAGAAAGTTAAATGTTCTACATGTGGATTTTCAAACACTGCCTGATAAGAGACCTCATGCAGGAACTATAATTAGGACACACAGGGAAAAAAAGTTATGTTTTAGTTGAGTGAGAAATAGTTTGCAGCAAATGGAAAAGTTGTTTTGGGCTGTGGGATGGAACCAGTAGTTTTTGCACTGAATTAGCATAGGAACTGTTCTCATAATCATTTTGACACTTTAGGGGAAAAGGCTCAGAGGAAACATAGAAAATCGGTACAGGAGTAGGCCATTTGGCCCTTCGAGCCAGTACCGCCCTTCAATATGATCACGGCTGATCATCCACAATCAGTGCCCCGTTCTTGCTTTTCCCCCATATCTCTGGATTCCGTTAGCCATAAGAGCTAAATCTAACTCTCTCTTGAAAACATCCAGTAAATCGGTCTCCACTGCCTTCTGTGGCAAAGAATTCCACAGATTCACAACTCTCTGGGTGAAAAAGTTTTTCCTCATCTCAGTCCTAAATGACCTACCCCTTATTCTTAAACGGTGACCCCTGGCTCTGGACTCCCCCAACATGGGGAACATTTTTCCTGCATCTAGGAGATAGGTTTACAGTGAGAGGGAAAAGATTTAATGGGAGATGGCGCCCAACATAGGCGACTATTTGCATGCTAGCCACAGAAGCAGATCTACAAATTCTCATTACAATCGGTCCACACTCTTCTATCTCCATTCCTACAGCGACATTTTATCATGTTTCTATACACTGTAAATGGCTAGATTCTAATCAATGTATTGTCTTTCTGTCTGACTTGTTAACAGGCAACAAAAAGCTTTTCACTGTATCTCGGCACACGTGACAATAAACTAAACTGTAACCTAAGGGTCAACACTTTCAGTCAGAGATGGCGGTGGGTATATGGAATGAGCTACCAGAGGAAGTAGTTGAGGCTGGTATTATAAAATCTTAACGAATAGTGAAAGGCCTGGGTAGAGTGGATGTGAAGAGGATGTTTCCACTAGTGGGAGAGTCTAGGACCAGAGAGCACTGCCTCAGAATAAAAGGATGTATCTTTAGAAATGAGATGAGGAGAAATTGCCTTAGTTAGAGGGTGGTGAATCTGTGGAATGCATTGCCACAGACAGCTGTGGAGGCCAAGTCATTGGGTATTTTTAAGGCAGAGATTGACAGATTCTCGATAAGTAAGGATGTCAGGGATAATGGTGAGAAAACAGGAGAATGGGGTCGAGAGGGAAAGATGTGATTGAATGGTGGAGTTTATGATTTGATGGGCCGAATGGTCTATTTCTGCTCCTATCACTTATTAACATGAAAATAAATTAAAATACACGTTTAGGACGTTCTTTTAGGAAGGAGATGAAGGGACATTTCTTTAGTCAGAGGGTGGTAAATCTGTGGAATTCCTTGCCACAGAAGGCTGTAGAGGCCAAGTCAGTGGGTATTTTTAAGGCAGAAATATAGATTTTTGATTAGTGCATGTATCAGAGGTTATGGGGAGAAGGCAGGAGAATTTGATTAGGAGGGGGAGAGATAGATCAGCCATGATTGAATGACGGACAAGATTTGTTGGGCTGAATGCCCTAATTCTACTCCTATCATTTAATTTCCCTCCTGGGATAATTTAATACATTTAATTTCCCTCCTGGGATAAATAAAGTTCTATCTTATCGCAGCACATGACCTTATGACACTTGGTCAGGCACATGGATAGAAAAGATTTGTGTTGGAGGGATATGGGGCAAACACTGTCAAATTGGACTCGTGTAGATTGGGTATCTAGTTCAGCATGGGCGAGTTGGGTCGAAGGGCCTATTTCCATGCTATACCACTATGACTGGTTCAAGATGCCACAGCCAGGGAAACCAGCTCTCCCCATATTCCATCATAATTTTGGACGTTTCAATCACATCACCCCTCCTTCTTCTAAACTGAAGACAACAAGCCTGGTCTTCTTAACCTCTTCTTGTGTAAGAAATCCGTCATCCTTGGAGCAATCTGGTGGATCAAATGGCGCAAAGCATTTCTACTCCATATTCAAGTCAACGTGCAATCAAGGTGAACATAATAATTGTCTTCCCAATTGCTCGCTGTATCTGCATGTTAACTTTTATGTACAAGGAAACCTAGGTCTCTTTGAGAAACCACCCCCTTTAAGTTTTCTATCCTTATCCCACACGTTTTGTCTTTTCATCTCTGACCTTTGTCCAACCATCTGCCTATCAAAAAATCTCCTTACCTGTATCCACCTATCCTTCACTAGACTTTGTCCTGCCCTTCCTCTCTTCCAGCTTTTACCCCCCCCCCCCCCCCCCACCACAATCCGACTGAAGGGTCCCGACCCAAATTGTTACCTTTCCATGTTCTCCAGAGATGTTGCCAGACTTGCTGAGTTATGCCAGCATTTTGAGTCTCTTTTTCTCAAACAGCATCTGCGGTTCTTTATATTTTTAATTTAGTTTTGTTTATTGTCACGTGTACCGAGGTACAGTGAAAAGCTTTCGTTGCGTGCTAATATCTTCATATATCATCCTTTCAAGAGCGGAACTCGCTATCAATACATGGAGGGGACGGGGGACACAATTTTTTGGCAGCCGCGCGCGCATGCGCACACTCACACACGCGAGGCTTCGGAGGCTCAATTCAGCGCTAAATGCAGCTCAACTCTGCCTGTCTCACCGGGTTAACTGCAGCCCTGTCTGGACTGACGGGACACCAGCGCTGCTTCTCCGCGCTGGCCATATTTCCCGCAAGTCCAGGCGGGTTAACCTGGCGGGACAGGCAGAGTTGAGCTGGGTTTAGTGCTGTTTCTCTGCGCTGGCTGTGGGCCTGGGGGCACAGCTCGCGTCTGACCCCCGACCTCTCTGGCCACCTGTGGGGGGGGGGGGGGGGAGGCACTCGGGACAGCGCCGGAGACCCGGCCGGGATCGATCCTGCCTGCGGATGAGGCGCAGGTCTGTGCCACGTCTCCCTCCTCCAATCGCCGTGCTCTATCCTTAGTCCCACCCCCCCCCCCCCTCCTCCCTCCTCCAATCATCAGTCCCACCCCCACTGTCTCGCGGAAAGCGATCATTTTAAAATACGGATCACAAAAACCTCGGGGGGATGTCCCCCACCTCTCAAAACATGGGGGGGACGTGTCCCCTCTGGCCACCCCCCCCACCCGGGTTTTCCGCCCCTGCATCCATTTAGGTTTTATCCATTTAGAAAGCTCATACTCGTCGTTTTTTAGCCAACGTGATCACCACATATTTTCCCACATGATATTCCATCTTTGCCTTTGTCCGTTCACTTAACACACGAGCCTCTGAGGTGTTGCTCCATCCTTCTCACAGCTCACACATTACCATCTAGATTGGCGTCAAATGTGAACATATTTTAATTGACTCACTCATCCAAATCATTGATATTCACTGTGAACATCTGGGGTCCCAGCACTAATCCCTGCAGCACCTCCCTGATCAGTTCCCCAAACCAAAAATCATTTATCATCCCTACTCTGTTTAACAACCAATCTCGAATCCACAGCAGTATACTGCTAGGGACAGAGTGTGGTGAGCTTTCAATGTATAATTTTGTTCAAAAGCAAACATGAATGGTACAGTCAGCAATCTTGTCATTAGCTTAGTTTAGTTTAGAGATACAATGCGGAAATAGGCCCTTCAACCCACAGAGTCCGCGCCGACCAGTAATCCACGGACACTAACATTATCCTACACACACTAGGGACATTTTTACAATTTTACCGAAGCCAATTAACCTACAAACCTGTATGTCTTTGGAGTGTGGGAGGAAACTGGAGCACCTGGAGAAAACCCACGCGGGTTCATGGGGAGAACGTACAAACGCCGTACAGACAAGCTCACGTAGTCAAGATCAAACCTGGGTCTCTGCCGCTGTAAGGCAGCAACTCTAACGCTGCGCCACCGTGCAACCCTAATAATAATAATCGCAAAGTTAAGATAATTATAATAACATGGATGTAGATGTTAGGACAAACTTTTCTGGAGAAGGTGAGCTTGTTGCATGAAGAATGAACCACCAGACCATTCAGGCAAGAACATCAATAAAACCAGGACCATGTCAGTCTGCTGCCCAGCCTTCACCGGGATCATTGAGACACAAAGAGACTGCAGATGCTGGAATTTTGAGCAAAATACAAGGTGCTGGAGGGACTCAGCGAGTCAGGCAGCATCTGCGGAGGGAGTGGACAGACAACATTGCAGGTCGGGATAGGCACAAAATGCTGGAGTGACTCAGCGGGTTAGGCATCATCTCTGGGGAAAAGGAACAGGTGATACAAAATGCTGGAGTAACTTAGCGGGTCAGGCAGCATCTCTGGAGAAAATGAACATGTGACGTTTTAGATCGAGACCCTTTTTCAGACTGAAAGTCAGGGGAGAGGACATTTCTGGACACATGGAGGTGGGGGGGAGAAAACCTGAATTTTCCAGCTGTCCATTTGATCCCCTGAGGCTGTCTGTTCTCCTAACACTGTGTAGGGCTCGACGATGTTAAGTCAGTTTAAATGTTGCCTTTCTTCGACAAGAGCATAATTTATTACTAACACTACAGGCTATTTCTGATACATGCCCCAATTCTTGAAGTTCCACACCGAGCTTTGTAAAACCTGGAGATTAATCCCACAGTCCTGCCTGAATCTTAGCTGAATATCCTTAAGTCACCACATGTTTCATCTCTCTTGATACTGATCAAATCTATAAATAAGATCCATTATAAAAACCATCATTTCGATTCAATTTAACTGGGGTGTCCAACTCACCTGAGCAAGATAAGGCTCGATGACAAAGTAGGTAGTTAGTTTCAAGATAGATTCCCGATGAAAAATTGACTAGATAGCTCATTAAAATGTTACAAGTGCAATGTTCCCCTTAGGGAATTATTCAATTGTATTAAAAAAAAAATCCTTTGGAAATATGCAAGCCAAGAAATTTTAACCAGGGCATCAGCAAATTGAAGAATAAAGCACTAGCTAAGTGTTTTACTGTTAAGTGCGCAATGAAAGTCAGCAACTTTTGCACTATAAAGAAAATAGCAACCAATTTGGAGAAGGCGCGAGGTGACAGATGGGAGTGATTTTCTGACGTGCATTGAGGAATGGTTCAGAGAAGATACGGTGGTAAAGAAGTGTGTGTAGGACAGTGTTAATGTGCTGGTCGGCGTCAACTTGGTGGGCCGAAGGGCCTGTTTCTACGCTGTATCTCTAAACTAAATTAAGTCATATGGTATGTAGTATAGTAGTCGTATAGTAAAGGGGAAGTCTGAGGTGAGAAAAACCTTTTTCACCCAGAGAGTTGTGAAGTGGAGGCCAAGTCACTGGATGGATTTAAGAGAGAGCTCTAGGGGCTAGTGGAATCAAGGGATATGGGGAGAAGGCAGGCACGGGTTATTGATTGGGGACAATCAGCCATGATCACAATGAAGGGCCAAATGGCCTCCTCCTGCACCCATTTTCTATGTTTCTATGTATGTTTGTCTTCATTGCTGGGGCCATTGAATACAAGAGTTAGGAACTCATGTTGCAGCCATGATGTATAGGACTTTGGGTAGGTCGCATTTGGAGTATTGTGTGCATTCTGCTTCCAGCTGGAGGAAGGGTCCCGACCCGAAACATCAACCATCCATTTTTCTCCAGAGATGCTGCCTGGTCCCCCTTTTGTTTCCGGTGGTTAGCATGGACAAGTTTGACTGAAGGGTCTATTTCTGTGCTGTATAATTCCTTCTTCTCCCCTCTCCCATCGGGCAAAAGGTAGAGAAGTGTGAAAACGCACACCACCAGATTCAGGGACAGTTTCTTCCCAGCTGTTATCAGGCAACTGAACCATCCTACCACAACCAGAGAGCAGTGCTGAACTACTATCTGCATCTTTGGTGACCCTCGGTCTATCCTTGAACGGACTTTACTGGCTTTACCTTGCACTACACGTTCTTCCCTTATCATGTATCCATACACTGTGAATGGATCGAATGTAATCATGTATTGTCTTTCTGCTGACTGGATAGCACGCAGCAAAAGCTTTTCACTGTACCTCAGTACACATGACAATAAACTAAACTGATAATTCTATGACATCAGGAGACAGAGAGATGGAGAAATGTCTTCATTCAGATGGTAGCGCATCTGCAGAATTCAATAGCCTGCAATGTGTGGTGGTTCAGTCATTGACACCAATTTCTGGATACTGAGGAAATCCAGAGATATGGGAACTGTGCTAGAGAACAGCGCTGAGGGAAAAGGGCCATGATCTTGATGCATTGTGGAGCCAGCTCAGGGGGCTTAATGGCCTATTTCTGCTCCTATTTGGGATATTCTTTTGTTAAAGAGTAGGAAAATAAATAACTAGCATCTCACTGAATGCCAAAGGGGGCACTACCTCTCACTTTGCAAGACTGAAATAACAAGGTAGATTTTTTTACATCTTAAAATGAGTATTCAGATGGCAGAAATGGGGAACAAAAAACCATGGACCATAAGACATAGGAGCAAAATCAGGTAATTCAGCCCTTCGAATCTACTCCACCATTCAATTACAGCTGATCTATTTCCCCCTCTCAACCCCATTCTTCTGCCTTCTCCCCGTAAATTTTGATGCCCTTCCAAATCAAGAACATCACTTCCCACTTTAAAAACACCCATGTCTTGGTCTCTACAGAAGTGCGGCATGAAGCGGAATTCTCTGCCACAGAAGGCAGTGGAGGCCAATTCACTGGATGTTTTCAAGAGAGAGTTAGATAGAGCTGTTAGGGCTAACGGAATCAAGGGATAATGGGAGAAAGCAGGAACGGGGTACTGATTTTGGATGATCAGTCATCATCATGTTGAATGGCGGTGCTGGCTCGGAGGGCCGAATGGCCTACCCCTGCACCTATTTCCTATGTTTCCATGAATTCTACAGATTCACCATCATCTACTCGATAAATTCCTCCTCATCTCCTTTCTAAAGGTACGTCCATTTATTCTGAGGCGGTGCCTTCTGAGCTGCTAAACTTATGAGGGCAATCTGAGGCCTCAAAATCAGAAACCTGACTGTAATTCATGTTCATAAGCCATAAGAGCAGAATTAGGCCATTTCGGCCCATCGTGTCCACTCTGCCATTCAATCCTGCCATCTCCCCCATAACCTTTGAGACCCTTACTAATCACGAATCTGTCAATCCCCGCTTTAAGATTAGCAAGCTTTTAAGCATTAGACGGTCAAATTTTATAAGCTACATTAAATTCTATGGCTCGGTGTTATTCTCTGGAGTAGTTGACCATATCCCTATTACAGATAGTCTACAAAGAAAAAGATGCAAGATCGCTTATATGTGCTCATCAATCATGTTACAGTGAAATATTAACCTGCTTGTAATGAAATTCCACGTCTTTATCATCTATTATTTAGCTTGTCTAAACAGCTGTGTAATGAACTTAAATTAGCAGCAATTTCTTCAGTCACCATATGCTTCCTCTCAGCCGACAATCACCAAATCTATAAATAAGCCCCCTTTTTAAAAATGGTTATTTTCATTCAATTTACGCAGACTGCCCATCTCACTTGAGCAATGAAAACCCCGGTGATGAAGTGCGCAGTTAGTACCAGGTTGGAATCCTGATGAGAAATTTACTACATATTTCATCAAAAGGTTGCAATCCTGAGACTGACTTGTTTACTGTAATTGAGCTTGAAGCCTTCGCTATTGCATCAACCTGTCAGTGCGCAGGGGCCCATCAAGCGAGGGAGTGGGACCTGTACGCTTCTTGTGGAGTGGTCAACAACAGAGGGGGCAGGGGCTGGAGGGGAGTGGTTACTATGTCGACAAGACGGTTAGATTCACAAGCGCATAAACTATGTTGAAAAGCCAGAGTCAGATATATGAAGAAGGGTCTCGACCTGAAACGTCACTTATTTATTTTCTCCAGAGATGCTGCCTGACCCGCTGAGGTACTCCAGCTTTTTGTGTCTTCCTTCAGATATATATGGTACTAGACCAAGTGCAGACCCGTTGGGTCTGTTCCCCCAATGTGCGGTTGCGGGGAGGGCAGCATGTGGCGTCTCACACACACTAACTACCCCCCTCCCCCCCCGCACACACGCTAACTACCCCCTTGATATTATATCAATATTATTAATTTGCTCCTTTTACCCCATAACGGCCCTATCTACTGATGCATAGCCCCCAACTCACAGACGCTTCTAGGGGGGGGGTGGGTAAAGTGTGAGGGCAGAAAGAGAAGGGGCAGAGACAGGGAGAGAGGGGCAGAGACAGGGGGAGAGGGGAGTGGAGGAGAGGGAGTGTGGGAAGGGAGGGGGAGAGGTGGGGGGAAGGGAGGGGGAGAGGTGGGGGGGAAGGGAGGGGGAGAGGTGGGCAGAAGGGAGGGTGAGAGGTGGGGGAATGAGAGGGGGAGGGGGTGAGAGAGGGGAAGGGTGAGGGGGTGAGAGGGGTATGGATGGGAGGAGCGAAGGGGTGAGGGGGGGAGGAGAAGGGGGGGGTGGAGAAGGGGGGTGGAGAGTGGGAGGGGGAGATGGGGAGTAGAAGGGGGGGGGGGGGGGGGGGGTTATTACCGAACTGAATTCACTGTGGAATGAATCCATTAACGGAGCCACTCTGCTACTAGATTCTAAGTAGTCCCTGCCTTCCCTCTGGAAGCCTCCTCGTCCCCATCAGATGCCGAGTTCCCAGAGCCCTGGTTAAACGCGGGGGCCGCTCACTGTTAAGTCTGTGAAAGCGGCCCCATCAGAGACTGTGAGGCCTCGCATCCTCGGCGCTTCAGACCCCGAGTACGGGGAAGGGGGGGAGGCTGGAGAGGGCGGGCGGGCGTGATCCCGAGTGAGTCTGCGGGCCGCCAGCGAGGACGGACAAAAGCAGCGGGGGAGCAGCCGATCTGTGCCTTCCGCCAGCATGACAGAGCCGGGCCTGGGGGGGGCGGGGGAGTGGAGGAGAGCCGGGCGGCAGCAGCCATTATGGTGGCCAGCAGGAGGCGACAAAATGAGTGAGTGGGGGAGGGGGGGGGGAGTGGGGAAGGATTTTATTAAAAATGTGTACAGACAAATGACTAAATTTAATGAGGAGTGGATGTGCGAATGTAAAAGTAAAATCGCAAGCGAAATGGTAAAAATCTCTGCATTTTTGGGTCTGGTTTTGGCGGAGTAACGAATCAAAGGCAAAACAAATGACATACACACACACACAGAGTCTTAAAAGTACATAGATGATCATATTGTCAGGGCTCGAGGGCCTGAGCTATTGAGCTATTGAGCAGGCTAGGACTATTCCTTGGGGTGCAGGAGGATGAGGTGTGATCTTATAGAGGTGTACAAAATCATGAGAGGAATAGGCCAGGTGAATGCTCAGAGTATTTTCCCCAGCGGAGTGGCATCAAGAACCAGAGGATATAGGTTTAAGGTGAGGGGGGGGGAAGATTTAATAGGACCCTATGGGGTAACTTTTTTTCCCCACAAAGGGTGCATGGAAAGAGCATCCGGAGGTGGTAGTTGATGCAGGTACTATCGCAATGTTTAGAAACATTTAGACAAGTACATGGATAGGACAGGTTTAGAGGGATATGGGCCAAGCGCAGGCGGGTGGGACTAGTGTAGATGGGATATGTTGGTCGGTGTGGGCAAGTTGGGCTGAAGGGCCTGTTTCCACGCTGTGTGACTCTAGGACTCTCTCTATGATCATTGAATTCTCCAACCCCACCCGCCCCCCATCTTTGTCCCCATCTCTTCCCTGTGCCCCACCTAGGTACGCAACCATTTTCCCCACAATCCCCCTTCCCTCTATCCTACTATATCCCTTACTCTGGCCTCACATTTCATGCCTCCTCTCTCACAAGCTTTTGTCTTTTCATCTCTGGCCTCTGTCTAACCTATAACCTGCATGGGTTTGTCCTGTCTCCACCTCTCTTCCAGATCTCTTACTCCCCCCCCCCCCCCCCCCCCCGACCCCCCACTACAATCCTCGCCTAAAGAAATGTCCCATTCCTTGGGGTGACACAGCGGTAGAGTTGCTACCTTATATCGCCAGAGACCCGGGTTCCATCCTGACTATGGGTGCTGTCTATACGGAGTTTGTACGTTCGCCCGGTGACCCCGTGGGTGTTCCTCTCGCACTCCAAAGATGTGCGGGTTTGTAGGTTATTTGGCTTCTGTAAATTGTCCCATGTGTAGGATAGAAGTAGTGCACCTCTGGTCGCTGGTCGGTGCGGACTCGTTAGATCGAAGGGCCTGTTTCCACACTGTACCTCCAAAGCTAGACACAAAATTTCACCAATCTATGTGCTGCCTGATCTTGGATCTATACACGGTAAATGGCTCAATTGTAATCATGTACTGTCTTTCCGCTGACTGGATAGCACGCAACAAAAGCTTCTCACTGTAGCTCGGTACATGTAACAATAAACTGAACCTGTAAACTAAACTAAATTAAACAAAAATGACATGCTAACATATTCTAACACTTTGTGTTTTATTTCTACCTGCTCATTTAATTCATTCTGAATAATATGACAGAATTTTCAATCATCAGAACATAATCTCATGGTACGCATCACGAGTTGTAGGCAGCTCATGTCTTATGACACATTAGATGCTGGTTCTGAAATAGAAAAAGAAAATGCTGGAAGCGCTCAACGAGCGAGCAGCATCGCTGTGGAGAGAAAGAGAGCAAAAATCTCATGTCAATTAACTTTCATCAGAGTCCTTTCATCGGTTGTGGTGAGAGAATAGTGATCCGAAACACTAATTTAGTGAACCGTCTGATCTGATGCTGATCTGATTTTCTCAAGTCATTACTGGATTATTCTAAGCTGTAAAACTGGAAGCTCTCTCCGCCAACTCATCCCACCTGATAGCTGCATCACCTATGCCGGTCACATCCACGAAATGCACCCCCTATCAGTCATCTGGTTGCAGCGCAGAATGCGATAACATTTGCCCCAGGACTCTCATAAATCTGTCTTTGTTGAGGATGACGTCTAAGGCACAAGACAGTTCCTCAGGCATTCAATATGTATACTTCACTGCACCAGCTAGTTCTTCATGACATCAAAAAATGCACAGGCTAACACCCAAGACATAGAAATGTGCTTCTGAGTGTAAACTTGCAGTAAATCAGGCTATCTATCTACATATAAGCTCAGAATGTACAATTCAAGTATGGTTCAGTTCAGTTTAGAGATGCAGCACGGAAACAGTCCCACCGAGATGAAAGGATGGGTCGACTGGGTTTGAAAATGCAACAGTGGTTGGTTTGAAAATGCAAAAGTTTAAAAGTCTAATCTTGACCACTTCCTGTTTGCGCCGTATATTGATTTTAGAAAAAACGCTACCACGTACGGCTGTGATGTTTGGCCATCTTACTCAATCCCCCTCTGCTCATCAGGTGCCGAGGATTTTTCCCATCGATGAAAAATAAGAATTATTAGTGTTTAAAAAGTGTTGAGATTCTCGCTCCTGCCAATCACGCCATGAAGGCCACGCCCCTTCCGGTGGGAGTGGGGAGGGACTATAAACCCAGAAGAGTGGGCGTGGCTCAGTCTCTGCAAAATGGGGAGGGAGAGGTCACGAATCTCTGCCTGAGCTGTGAATCAACTGAACACACTGAATGTCTACTGCACTGTGAGTGTGGTTTTTATGTGGTTTTTATGGTGGTTTCACCCTGCTTGAAATGGAATGAAACTGCATTTGAATTTGGTGGCCTTGCACCCTGATTGAAATGGTATGAAACTGCACTTGAAATTGGTGGCCTTGCATCCTGCTTGAAATGGTATGAAACTGCATTTGAATTTGGTGGCCTTGCACCCTGCTTGAAATGGCAGGAAACTGCATTTGGAGGCCTTGCACCCTGCTTGAAAATAATAATAATAATACATTTTATTTTTGGGTGCCTTTCAGACATCTCAAGGACACCTTACAAAGATTAACAGTAATAAAAAACATATAATCAGAATAAAATAAATAATAAAGACATCACAGAAATACAAATTAAAAACAGAATTCAGTCCAAAAACAAAAAATCAAAAACACAATGTGAAGAGAGAGCAGCGGCAGCTAAAGCGCGCCAGCGTCCACTCTCTCTTCACGGCAGCCATCTTGGACAAAGACTAACAGGATTACGTACAGACAAAAAATCATCCCCCCACAATGGATACCACTGTGGGGGAAGGCACAATGTCCAGTCCCCAACCCGAAGTTCACCCAAAGTCAGGCCTATTGAGGCCACCGCAGTTGCCTCTACGGAGGCCCGATGTTCCTGGCCGTTCTCACCGGATGGTGTTGCCCCGGCGTCGGGAGAGTCCACTCAGCGGCTGGGCCACCTGGAACAGCCGCTTCCTGACTGGGGACCGCGGCTTCCGAAGCCGACAAGGCCGCGCCGGTTTGGAGCTCCCAGGCTCCCGATGTTGAAATCGGCGCCGCCTGCTCCGCTCCGCAGACCCGCAGCCCGGAGGTGTTGATCACGGCGGTCAAAGCTCACCGGAGCTCCAGCGCGTTGATCCAGCGCGGCGACCCAGGCAAGGCATCGCCCGCTCCGCTCCACGATATCACTCCAGCGCTGTGCCGCCACCGAAGCCGAGGTGCTGGGCGGTCCCCACCAGGAAACGGCGCTCCAAGCCCGCTGGTAGGCCGCGAGGACGGGTCGACGGGCAGCCCGGAGAAAAAGCTGCCTCACCGACCAGGTAGGGACCTAGAAACAAAATTGCCCCCTACCCCTCACATTTAAAAGTCAATTTCTCCAAACGGACGAGACACAGGACTAACTAAAAACTTTTAAAAAAGCGAATTAAACGGACGGCTGCTGGTTAGCAGCCGTTCCCCAAGATGGCTCCTCCTCCTCGAATAAAGGAATTACAAGGAATAGCCGTGAGTCAACTGCCAGCCCACCAGCTTAAGTGACTGAGCTGCCAGCCCAAGAATCCATTCGGCCCACAATGTCCATACTAGCCCTCTGCAAACCAGTCCCTTCAGCCCACAACTCCCATACTAGCCCTCCAGAAAGCCCCCCCCACCACTGGCCACCAATTTGGGAATTGGTGGAGAGGTGGAATATTGCGTTGGGGGACCAGCCCTCCCATGTGAACATGGGACCCAACAGGTCCCACTTAGTCTAGTACGTGTGTGTGCGTGTGTGCGTTTGTTTGTGTGCGTGTGTGTGTGCGCGCGTGCGTGTGTGTGTGTGTGTGGTCGGTCGATCCAGCTAGCAGTTTCATCGCTGTTGGTCAATCCAGCTCGAGGTTTTTCAGGCGAGTGCCCTCGAGCTTGAAGGTCGAAGACACTCTTGTGAACTCGCGGATTAGGTCGCCGCAGTGGGACAGCACCTTAACTCCCCCTCCCATTTCTACCTTGGGCCTCCTCCACTGTCAGAGTGAGGCTCAAAGCAAATTGGAGGAACAGCACCTCATATTTTGCTTGGGCAGTTTATAACCCAGCGTTATGAATATTGACTTTTCTAACGTCAAGTAACGCTTGCTTTCCTTCTCTCTCTCCATCCCTCCCCCATCTTAGTTCTTCAACGTCTGGCTGTCCTCCTGATTAAATTTTATCTTTGTATGTCTCGTTGTCACCTTCCCCTAGCTAACAATGATCTAGTCTACATCTTCCTTGACTGTGTCCCCTTTGATCTCTCGTTTTCACACCTCACCCTCCAATAGACAATAGGTGCAGAAGTAGGCCATTCGGCCCTTCGAGCCAGCACCGTCATTCAATGTGATCATGGCTGATCATCCCCAATCAGTACCACGTTACTGCCTTCTCCCCATATCCCCTGACTCCGCTATTTTTAAGAGCCCTATCTAGCTCTCTCTTGAAAGCATCCAGAGAACCTGCCTCCACCGCTCTCTGAGGCAGAGAATTCCACAGACTCACCACTCTCTGTGAGAAAAAGTGTTTCCTCGTCTCCGTTCTAAATGGCTTACTCCTTATTCTTGAACTGTGGCCCCTGGTTCCGGACTCCCCCAACATCGGGGACATGTTTCCTGCCTCTAGCGTATCCAAACCCTTAACAATCTTATATGTTTCAATGAGATCCCCTCTCTGTGTGATATGAGATCCCCATATCTCTGAGTCTCCCTCCCCCTGACTCTCAGTCTGAAGAAGGGCCTCGACCCGAAATGCCCCCATTCCTTCTACCCAGAGATGCTGCCTGTCCTGCTGAGTTACTCCAACATTTTGTGTTGATCTTCCCCAAGTGTCATCAGAATCTTTTCTGGCTCGTTCCTGCTCCTGTTTCTCATAAATGCTGCCTTGCCAGCAACTGTCCAAGCCCCGTGGATGAATAAAAAGAATCTATGAATAACAATACGCTACAAAAGCCACATACAGCTACCGCAGTGAAATAAATATAGCCTTAAATGATCTTCAATACTCAGGCCAACTCACAGTGAATCAAAAGTGAAATTTCAGCGCCTCAGGCAACTTTGTTTGAACGTTTGTTTCTTCAATGTTACATGAATTCTTAATAGAAAAGCAAGACAGATTGGCTCCAATTCGTGGAATCTAAATATTTTCTCAGCACAGTTACTGGCATAAGAAATGTGTAGGAAGGAACTGCAGATGCTGGTTTACACCGAAGATAGACACAATATGCTGGGGTAACTCAGCGGGTGAAGCAGCATCTCTGAAGAGAAGGAATGGGTGACGTTTTCGACCTTACTTCAGACTGAGCGTCCCGGGAGAGGGAAACTACAGATACGGAAGGGTAAGGTGTGAAAATGACAGATCAAAACAGACGATGATCAAAGAAATGTAGAAACGCAGCGGTATGAATATTGATTTCTCTAACTTCAAGTGACCCTGGCATCCCTTCTCTCTCCGTCCCTCTCCCACCCAAGTCATTTTACTAGTTTCAGTCATCTTGTTGAGTTTCATTGTTTGTAACCCGTTTTCACCTATCCCACAGCTAACAATGGCCTGTTTCCTTTATCACCATTATCTTTTGGCATATTTTTCATTCATTTGTTCTATAGCTTTCTATATCACTATTTCTATCTCTCATATCCCTTTCCCATGACTATCAGTATGAAGAATGGTCTCGACCCGAAATGTCACCTATTACTTCTCTCCAGAGATGCTGCCTGACCCGCTGAGTTACTCCATCTTTTTGTGCCCATCTTCGGTTTGAGCCAGCATCTGCAGTTCCATCCTACATAGAAGGGTTCATTGTAGCTATGGGGAAGGGAACAATGAGGCATGTACACAGTAAAATTAATTAAAAAAGAACTGGTTTCAGATTATTTTCAGCATGTTGATGCTCACTGCACCAGGCTAACATTTGAAGCATAGACTTAAGATTTAAGCTCCAGGAATCACCTTACGTTGCAGACAATCACATCATTAATCTCAAAGAGACAACTTGAACTTCCCAACAGATGTCTTGTCTATGAACAATTTCAACAGTGAAATTATTTGTTTCCCTAAATCATGGTTAGCACTTGCTTTACTTCATCTCGATACCTGAGCTGCATAAATAACATTTGCAAGACAGAAGGCAGGCTATCAAATGTAATCTTCAACAGCTCTCTGAATTAACACAAGCATGGGCCAGCATGACTCACATGGGTCTAAACAATTGCCTTTTGTTTTGGACCCAGATCAATAGTTTATTTTAGTTTAGAGATACAGCGCGGAAACAGGCCCTTCGGCCCACCGAGTATGGGCCGACCACCGACCACCGACCCCTACACATTAACACTATCCTGCACACATTAGGGACAATTTCACATTTATACCAAGCCAATTCACCTACAAACCTGAACATCTTTGGAGTGTGAGAGGAAACTGAATATCTGGGAGAAAACCTACGCAGATCATGGGGAGAACGTCCAAACTCCAGATGGGCAGCACGCATAGTCGGGATCGAACCTGGCCCTCTGCAGCTGTAAGCGTGGTACCGCAACAACTCTACCGCTGCGCTACCCGTAGCACTAGTAGCACTTTTAAATGATACATATTTTAAATAAATAAAGGTGATGAGCCTAATCTAATCATTGTCATTGAATCATAGCGCGTGAAAACAGGTCTATCAGCTCAACTAACCCACGCCAACCAACATGCCCCATCTCCACTGGTCCCATCTTCCTGCGTTTGGCCCATATCTCTCTAAACCTATCCTATCCATGTACCTGTCTAAATGTTTCTTAAACATTGTGATAGTACCTGCCTCAACTACCTCCTCTGGCAACACGTTCCATACACCCATGCTTCCCATTTTCCCCATGCCAGGTTTTGACCAACATCTCTTTTCCATTTTTCTACCCACCACACCATCAGTCTAAAGAAGGGAGCCACCCCGAAAGGTCGCCCATCCATTCCCTTCCCAGATACCGCCCGACCAACGGAGTTCCTCCAGCACTATTGTAATGAAGCAAAACGCAAAGTGCTGGAGGAATTCAGAGGGTCAGGCAGCATGTGGAAGAAATGGTAATCGTTCAAGAGGTATAAGCTCATGAGTGATAAGAGTAGAATTAGGCCAATTGGCCCAACAAGTCTACTCCGCCATTCAATCATGGCTGATCTATCTCTCCCTCTCAACCCCATTATCCTGCCTTCTCCCCATAACCTCTGACACCTGTACTAATCTTCATACCTAGTCTGAGGTGCGCTGCAACCAGAAATGACAGCCTGAACAAAACCTCTTGGCCACACTGTCAATCAATGACTCGCCTGTTTACATTACCATTACAAACTAACCTCAAATCCTCATTCACCAATAGGCTAACACCTTATAACACCTTATAAGGCCATAAGTGATAGGAGAAGAATTAGGGCCATTCGGCCCATCAAATGTACTCCACCATTCAATCATGGCTGATCTATCTCTCCCTCCTAATCCCATTCTCCTGCCTTCTCCCCATAACCCCTGATACCCATACTAATCAAGAATCTATCTATCTCTGCCTTAAATATATCCATTGACTTGGCCTCCACAGCCTTCTGTGGCAAAGAATTCCACAGATTCACCACCCTCTGACTAAAGAAATTTCTCATCTCCTTCCTTAAACCATATAATATAACCATATAACAATTACAGCACGGAAACAGGCCATCTCGACCCTTCTAGTCCGTGCCGAACACATAATCTCCCCTAGTCCCATATACCTGCGCTCAGACCATAACCCTCCATTCCTTTCCCATCCATATAACTATCCAATTTATTTTTAAATGATAAAAACGAACCTGCCTCCACCACCTTCACTGGAAGCTCATTCCACACAGCTACCACTCTCTGAGTAAAGAAGTTCCCCCTCATGTTACCCTAAACTTCAGTCCCTTAATTCTCAAGTCATGTCCCCTTGTTTGAATCTTCCCTATTCTCAGTGGGAAAAGCTTTTCCACGTCAACTCTGTCTATCCCTCTCATCATTTTAAAAACCTCTATCAAGTCCCCCCTTAACCTTCTGCGCTCCAAAGAATAAAGCCCTAACTTGTTCAACCTTTCTCTGTAACTTAGTTGCTGAAACCCAGGCAACATTCTAGTAAATCTCCTCTGTACTCTCTCTATTTTGTTGACATCCTTCCTATAATTAGGCGACCAAAATTGTACACCATACTCCAGAATTGGCCTCACCAATGCCTTGTACAATTTTAACATTACATCCCAACTTCTATACTCAATGCTCTGATTTATAAAGGCCAGCACACCAAAAGCTTTCTTTACCACCCTATCTACATGAGATTCCAATTTCAGGGAACTGTGCACAGTTATTTCCAGATCCCTCTGTTCACCTACATTCTTCAATTCCCTACCATTTACCATGTACGTCCTATTTTTATTTGTCCTGCCAAGATGTAGCACCTCACACTTATCAGCATTAAACTCCATCTGCCATCTTTCAGCCCACTCTTCCAACTGGCATAAATCTCTCTGTAGACTTTGAAATTCTTCTTCATTACCCGCAACCCCACCTATCTTAGTATCATCTGCATACTTACTAATCCAATTTACCACACCATCGTCCAGATCATTGATGTACATGACAAACAGTGGACCCAACACAGATCCCTGTGGCACCCCACTCGTCACTGGCCTCCAACCTGACAAACAACCATCCACCATTACTCTCTGGCATCTCCCATTCAGCCACTGTTGAATCCATCTTGCTACTCCACCATTAATACCCAACCATTGAACCTTCTTAACCAACCTTCCATGAGGAACCTTGTCAAAGGCCTTACTGAAGTCCATATACACAACATCCGCTGCTTTACCCTCATCAATTTCCCGAGTAACATCTTCAAAAAATTCAAGAAGATTAGTTAAACATGACCTTCCAGGCACAAATCCATGTTGACTGTTCCTAATCAGACCCTGTTTATCCAGATGCTTATATATATTATCTCTAAGTATTCTTTCCATTAATTTGCCCACCACTGACGTCAAACTAACAGGTCTATAATTGCTAGGTTTACTCTTAGACCCCTTTTTAAACAATGGAACAACATGCGCAGTACGCCAATCCTCCAGCACTATTCCCGTTTCTAATGACATTTGAAATATTTCTGCCATAGCCCCTGCTATTTCTACACTAACTTCCCTCAATGTCCTAGGGAATATCCTGTCCGGACCTGGAGACTTATCCACGTTTATATTTCTCAAAAGTGTCAGTACTTCCTCTTCTTTGATCCTCATAGTTTCCATAGCTACTCTACTTGTTTCCCTCACCTCACATAATTCAATATCCTTCTCCTTGGTGAATACCGAAGAATAGAAACTGTTCAATATCTCCCCCATCTCTTTTGGCTCTGCAGATAGTTGGCCACTCTGACTCTCTAATGGACCAATTTTATCCCTCGTTATCCTTTTGCTATTAATATAGCGGTAGAAATCCTTCGGATTTACGTTTACCTTACTTGCCAAAGAACTTGCTAAAGAACATCTTTAAATTCTGAGGCTATGACCTCTAGTCCTAAACTCTCCCACAAGTTTACCAATCTCCATCTCCCACGAGTTTACCAATCCTCTCCATCTTGGAAGAGGTGAGAATGAACTGGGAAAAATATTTTCATAGTACTCTTTTGTAGCAGATGTGTGCGATTTTGCCCAGTACAAACACAGCTGTAATTTCTACACGGTGAAAACAAAATGCATAAAAATGGCCTTTTATTTAAATCTGACAATGTGCACTTTAACCACATGTGATTTTTTCTATTACAAATCTCAAATTGCGGAGTACAAAGGCAAATAAATAAATGACGGGCCTTTGTCCCAAACATTATGGAGGGCGCTGTATGAAAAGATACAAAGGATAAAAGTTTTTCAACATCTTTCCATCCCAGCAGTAGTATGTAATTCCAAATTTATTTGTTAAAATATAAAAAAAGGTAACTTCCCATTTCATTAACAGCGAGCAGCTTTATTGCTACCTCAGCACTGATTTTAGTATTTCTTCTATATATTTTTATTCATCATGTTTATTTTTGAAATTCAAAAATGTGTCCACTTGCTTATTAGAATATACATTCGAATGCACGGCCCGACTAGCTTTTCCCGAGACTGCGTGCTCGATGGTCAAGTCCGCAGGCCGCGGTTGGGGCGATCCCAGGCAAAGGATCGACTCCGACGTTAAGTCCACGCCCCGCAAGGGCGCTCATGGTCAGTCTGAGGAGGCCTCCAGCTCCATTGATGGTAGGCCGCAGAGTGACCGGAGACACGATCCGGAAAGTAATCGCATCTCCGGCAAGGTAAGAAACTGAAAACAAAGTTTCCCCCTCCCCCTCCCCCCATATAAAACAAACCGGAGAACATTTACACAAACTTCAAAACACACTAAAAAATTTAAAAAAGACGAAAAAACAGACAGACTGTTGGTGGGGCTGCCAATCGTTCGGCGCCCCTGGTGGTGTTGTCCTTCCCTGTTACCCTCACTGTGTTAAAATAAATATAAATCAGACCCTCGTTTCTGCAGTGCACATTATCCTGACTCCATCCTTGTTTCCTGTAATACTGACTTGACTGAACTTCTATTTTCTCCTCAATCACATCACTGCTCTGATTTAATAACATAAACAGGATCATAAGTTCCTAAGTCAGAGGAGCAGAATTAGGCCATTCTGCCCATCAAGTCTAGACATTAGACATTAGAGATACTCGAGTCTGCCATTCAATTATGGCTGATCTACCTTTCCCTCTCAATCCCAGTCTCCTGTGTTCTCCCCATAACATTTGATCATAACGAACAAGGCCACAGACTTTGGAAGTGGTTGATATGTGGAGTTTATGATTTGGCACACCATTGCAATTCTGATTCAGACTGAGCTATAGGGAGATCAGGCACGTACCATCAGGGTAGGCAAGGTAGGCACTGCCTACCCTGACTAAAATTATAACGAAATTACTAAATATTAATTACTAAATATTACTAAATATAAATAGTAAAGGCATGGGAGAATTATGCCTATCTAAGAGATCAATCTGTTAGGTAGGCATAATTTTCTGTACCTTTCATCCGCAGCGCTTGTAACCCTTGAAGGTCTGTGTAGCCCACGTGCCGTCAGCGCTGCTGGAAGCCGTCAATTTCAAGCGGGGCTGAAGGCAACTGAAATTCTGCCTTTGCAGCACTGCGCAGGTGCAGCAGCCTACCGCGCATGCGCAGCGCTAGTTTCTTGGCGGGTTTTTCAAATATGGATTGGCATTATTTTAAGTGTATCTTAGGAAACAGAGAGAGAAGAATGGAGCTCGTGCACCAATGATGTGGTAAGTACATTTCTTGGTGATGTTTTTAAATACCGTATTTCCCAGGTGTGGGGGTGGGGGGGGAGAGCTCCTTTCACAGCGTTTGAGGAGTCTGGCCCGGGGTAAAGTTGCGAGGAGGGTAGGCGCGTTGTGAAGGAGTGGATCTGGATCATACCAGTAACCCACTTGTGACGCTCCTTGCACGGAGCCACTGCATTGAGGGGGGGAGGGGGGGAGAAGAAGCTCGGGTGGCTGCGAGCGGCCGCCGGGACCCGACAGCAAAACCGGCCGCCACCTCAGTGCCTTCTGCCGGCCCCAGCTCACCTCTGGCAGCTCTCCGTCTAAAAACCTCTCTCCTGCCGCTCGCTGGCCTCACTCATGTCCTTAAATTCCGACAGCGCGATTGAGGTTACTCGGCTGTGGGAATTTAAGGATTTGCGGGAAGCGGCTGACATGAGCGAGCGGCAGGTGAGAGGTGTTCAGACGGAGAGCACTGCCAGAGGTGAGCGGGCCAGCAGAGGGCGCTGAAGTGGCGGCCAGTTTTGCTGTCGGGTCCTGGCGGCCGCTCGCGGCCACCCGAGCTACTTCCCTCCCCGGCCACAATGCGGTGGCTTCGCGCCCGGAGCGCTGCGGCAGCGGTGAGTGAGTTACTGGCATTATCCCCGACCCCCTCCTTCTCAACACTCCTGCCCTCCCCGCATCTTTAACCCCTGGCACAGACTCTCCACACGCTGTGAAAGGAACTCTCCCCCCAATTGGTCCCTTGAACAAGTGTTGTCATTCAATAAGATGACAACTGATTCAACTTTCCCCTGTGCTCCCGTTTTTCCCACCATCTCTCCACCTGCCATCACCCTTCACCCCCACCCATTCAGTAATTCAGAATAAAGGAGAGTAGGAAGCCATGGGCAAATTGAATTGTTACTCGATCTCGCTGGCCCTCCACTCCGCTCTGGACTACTTGGACAACAAAAACTCATATGTCAGGCTGTTATTCATCGATTACAGCTCGGCATTTAACACAATCATCCCCTCCAAGCTGGTTACCAAACTCGCAGAACTGGGTCTCTGCGCATCCCTCTGCAATTGGATCCTCGACTTCCTCATTCACAGACCACAGTCTGTTCGTATTGGTGGAAATGTGTCAGCCTCGATAACAATCAGCATGGGAGCACCTCAAGGCTGCGTGCTCAGCCCCCTGTTGTACTCACTCTATACCCATGACTGCGTAGCCAATCACAGTGCGAACTCCATCATCACTTTCGCTGACGACACCACTGTTGTGGGGCGTATCACTGATGGGGATGAGTCAGAAAAGAGATCGAGCAACTGTCCATATGATGCCAGCGCAATAACCTGGCCCTCAACACCAGCAAAACCAAGGAACTAATAATAATAATAATAAATTTTATTTATGGGCGCCTTTCAAGAGTCTCAAGGACACCGTACAAAAATTTAGCAGGTAGAGGAAAAACATGTAAGGGGAATGAAATAAATAGTAGAGACATGACTAGTACACAAAGACAGAATTCAATTCAAAACACAATATGAGGCAATTAATGCACAGATGAAAAGGGAGGGGGACGTGGGGCTAAGGATAGGCAGAGGTGAAGAGATGGGTCTTGAGGCAGGACTGGAAGATGGTGAGGGACACGGAATTGCGGATCAGTTGGGGGAGGGAGTTCCAGAGCCTGGGAGCTGCCCTGGAGAAGGCTCTGTCCCCAAAACTGCGGAGGTTGGACTTGTGGATGGAGAGGAGACCGGCTGATGTGGATCTGAGGGACCGTGAGGGTTGGTAGGGGGAGAGGAGGTCAGTGAGATATGGGGGGGGGGGGGGCAGATGGTGGAGGGCTTTGTAGGTGAGGATCAGGATTTTGTAGGTGATCCGGTGGGAGATGGGAAGCCAGTGAAGTTGTTTGAGGACTGGAGTGATGTGATGCCAGGATTTGGTGTGGGCGATGAGTCGGTCGGCTGCGTTCTGGACCAGTTGGAGTCGGTTGATGTAGGTGGAGCTGATGCCAAGGAGAAGTGAGTTGCAATAGTCCAGTAGGGAGGAGATGAGAGAGGGTCTGAGTTTGGCGAAGGCATGGATGAGTCTTTCAGCAGCGGGAGGTGTGAGAGAGGGTCTGAGTTTGGCGATGTTGCGTAGATGAAAGAAGGAGGTTTTAATGACATGGCGGATGTGAGGCTCAAGGGAGAGGGTGGATTGGTGAAGTGATTGTGGACTTTGGAAGGAGTAGGAGGGGGACCCACAGCCCCATTTATATCAACAGGTCGATGGTTGAAAGGGTCAAGAGCTTCAAATTCCTGGGCATGCACATCTCTGAAGATCTTTCCTGGTCCAAGAACACTAATGCAAAAATCAAGAAAGCTCATCAGCGCCTCTACTTCCTGAGAAGATTACAGAGAGTCGGTTTGTCAAGGAAGACTCTCTCTAACTTCACCAGGTACACAGTAGAGAGCATGCTGACCGGTTGCATCGTGGCTTGGTTCAGCAATTTGAGCGCCCTGGAGAGGAAAAGACTACAAAAAGTAGTAAACACTGCCCAGTCCATCATCGGCTCTGACCTTCCTTCCATCGAGGGGATTTATCGCAGTCGCTGCCTCAAAAAGGCTGGCAGTATCATCAAAGACCCACACCTTCCTGGCCACACACTCATCTCCCTGCTACCTTCAGGTAGAAGGTACAGGAGCCTGAAGACTGCAACAACCAGGTTCAGGAATAGCTACTTCCCCGCAGCCATCAGGCTATTAAACCTGGCTCGGACAAAACTCTGATTATTAATAACCTATTTTCTGTTATTTGCACTTTATCAGTTTATTTATTCATGTGTGTATATATTTATATTATGGTATATGGACACACTGATCTGTTTTGTAGTAAATGCCTACTATGTTCTGTGTGCTGAAGCAAAGCAAGAATTTCATTGTCCTATACAGGGACACATGACAATAAACTCACTTGAACTTGAACTTGAACTACTGTCTTTATTTTTATTTTTTATTTTTACGGAGAGAACAATCTGCGCATGCACGGTTTAATTTTTTTTTAAAAGCCGACTGACTGCCTACCCTGAGTAATTGCTCACGGCATGTGCCTGAGGGAGATGTTGTGCAGGTTAGGACACTATTTCTTGGAACGCAGGAGGATGAGAGTGATCTTATAGAGGTGTACAAAATCATGAGAGGAATAGATCGAGTAGATGCACAGAGTCCCTTGCCCAGTGTAGGGAAATCGAGAACCAGAGGATATAGGTTTAAGGTGAGGGGGAAAGATTTAATAGGAACCTGAGGGGTAATTTTTTCACACAAAGTGCGGTGGGTGTATGGAACAAGCTGCCAGAGGAGGTGGCTGAGGCAGGTGCTAGCGCAACATTTAAAGAAACATTTAGACAGGTACATGGATCGTACAGGTTTAGAGGGATATGGGCCAAACGTAGGCAGGTGGGACTAGTGTAGATGGGACATGTTAGTCGGTGTAGGCAAGTTGGGTCATAGGGCCTGTTTCCACACTGTGTGACTGTATACAATTGGGTGGCAATGAATGAATGGAACGCTCATCTTTGAAGCAGCTACAAGCTTCACACTTCACAGACCATTTCATGCGCAGACTTCACAGACTATTTCAACTTCTCTTCCAGCACGGGTGATACTGACATTTTACAGCACTAATACATTCCACCCCATGCAAGGAGATGGAGGTAGTCAATGTAAGGTAGCCACACCAATGGTTTTATACGTTTCCCAATAAACACTGATTGTAACCGGACATTGTAAACAGAACAATACACCACAATAAACAATGGACAAGGCACTACCGTAGTTTATGTTCATAACTGATAGGAGCAGAATTATGCCACTCGGCCCATCAAGTCTACTCCGCCATTCAATCACAATCCCATTCTCTTTACCTTCTCCCCGTAACACAAGACACCCGTACTAATCAAGAATCTGTCTATCTCTGCCTTAGAAATGTCCATTGACCTGGCCTCCACAGCCTTCTGTGGCAATTAATTCAACAGATCCACCAGCAAAGAGTTTGCTTCCTGTAAAATAGCAGGTAAAGAAAGTAGCTTCTGGTTACCTTGATGCTTCCTCCAATAAGATCAGGTGGCTCCTCTTCTGTCTCCAAGGCGACATTGATCGTGGCAAAGGGTCGACTCGCCATCTGTTGCATCTCTCGTAGAAGTTGCTATGAGACACAAGTGTACACAGAAGGTTCACTGCAGGTAAATAACAAAGTGAGCAGTATCATTCTTGACAATGCATTCAAAGTTTACTTTTGTTTGGTTTTAGTTCAGAGATATAGCGTGGAAACACGTCCTTCGGCCCAGCGAGTCTGCGCCAACCAGTGATCTTCCCGTACATTACACTATCTTACGCACTAGGGACAATTTACAATTCTTACCAAAGCCAATTAACCTACAAACCTGCACGAGTGTGGGAAGAAACCAGAGCAACCCGGAGAAAACCCACGCAGGTCACAGAGAGCACGTACAAACTCCGCACTGACAGCACGGGTGGTCAGGCTCGAACCCGGGTCACTGGCGTTGTAAGGCAGCAATTCTACCGCTGCGCCACTGTGCCGCCCCATGTTCTGTATACATTACAGAGAACAGACCACGGACTCTTCCATCACAATCGCTGGGAACGTCACATTCCCAGTATCATCAAACTACCAGAGGTGGCAGCCCAGAGAGAGTCTTCCCTTGGACTCTTCACTGAAGACTCCATACTTCGAAGACTCACGAAATCCGATCAAATTAATCTACCTACTGAGCAAAAATAACGGGAACGGGCGCTGAGAGCTAGAAAACATGCTGCTATTAAACTCAAATAACTGATTAGAAATGTTGAATTTCAAGTGTCATTAAATGACAAAAGTTAAGACCAGAAATCCTGAAACTAGATTTTCCACTTGCTCCACAAGACAGATCAAATAAAGAGAGAGAGGGGGAGAGAGAAGTTGTCATACTCAAAGTCCTTCTCGTGTATTACGGTGTCAACTGCATACAGAGCAGGCAGCATGACTCAAGGCAGATGTTCTGAATCCAATTTTTACAAACAACTACTCCCAAGTTAGAGATGACTAGAGTGTGTGGACTGCAAAAGTTTTTATAGATATGTGAAAAGAAAGAGATTAGTTAAAACAAATGTAGGTCCCTTGCAGTCAGAAACGGGTGAGTTGATCATGGGGAACAAGGATATGGCGGACCAATTGAATACCTACTTTGGTTCCGTCTTCACTAAGGAAGACATAAATAATCTGCCGGAAATAGCAGGGGACCGCGGGTCAAAGGAGTTGGAGGAATTGAGTGAAATCCAGGTTAGCCGGGAAGTGGTGTTGGGTAAATTGAATGGATTAAAGGCCGATAAATCCCCAGGGCCAGATAGGCTGCATCCCAGAGTACTTAAGGAAGTAGCTCCAGAAATAGTGGATGCATTAGTAATAATCTTTCAAAACTCTTTAGATTCTGGAGTAGTTCCTGAGGATTGGCGGGTAGCAAACGTAACCCCACTTTTTAAGAAGGGAGGGAGAGAGAAAACGGGGAATTACAGACCAGTTAGTCTAACATCGGTAGTGGGGAAACTGCTAGAGTCAGTTATTAAAGATGGGATAGCAGCACATTTGGAAAGTGGTGAAATCATTGGACAAAGTCAGCATGGATTTACAAAAGGTAAATCATGTCTGACGAATCTTATAGAATTTTTCGAGGATGTAACTAGTAGCGTGGATAGGGGAGAACCAGTGGATGTGGTGTATCTGGACTTCCAGAAGGCTTTCGACAAGGCCCCACATAAGAGATTAGTTTACAAACTTAAAGCACACGGCATTGAGGGTTCAGTATTGATGTGGATAGAGAACTGGCTGGCAAACAGGAAGCAAAGAGTAGGAGTAAACGGGTCCTTTTCACAATGGCAGGCAGTGACTAGTGGGGTACCGCAAGGCTCAGTGCTGGGACCCCAGCTATTTACAATATATATTAATGATCTGGATGAGGGAATTGAAGGCAATATCTCCAAGTTTGCGGATGACACTAAGCTGGGGGGCAGTGTTAGCTGTGAGGAGGATGCTAGGAGACTGCAAGGTGACTTGGATAGGCTGGGTGAGTGGGAAAATGTTTGGCAGATGCAGTATAATGTGGATAAATGTGAGGTTATCCATTTTGGTGGCAAAAACAGGAAAGCAGACTATTATCTAAATGGTGGCCGACTAGGAAAAGGGGAGATGCAGCGAGACCTGGGTGTCATGGTACACCAGTCATTGAAAGTGGGCATGCAGGTGCAGCAGGCAGTGAAGAAAGCGAATGGTATGTTAGCTTTCATAGCAAAAGGATTTGAGTATAGGAGCAGGGAGGTTCTACTGCAGTTGTACAGGGTCTTGGTGAGACCACACCTGGAGTATTGCGTACAGTTTTGGTCTCCAAATCTGAGGAAGGACATTATTGCCATAGAGTGAGTGCAGAGAAGGTTCACCAGACTGATTCCTGGGATGTCAGGACTGTCTTATGAAGAAAGACTGGATAGACTTGGTTTATACTCTCTAGAATTTAGGAGATTGAGAGGGGATCTTATAGAAACTTACAAAATTCTTAAGGGGTTGGACAGGCTAGATGCAGGAAGATTGCTCCCGATGTTGGGGAAGTCCAGGACAAGGGGTCACAGCTTAAGGATAAGGGGGAAATCCTTTAAAACCGAGATGAGAAGTACTTTTTTCACACAGAGAGTGGTGAATCTCTGGAACTCCCTGCCACAGAGGGTAGTCGAGGCCAGTTCATTGGCTATATTTAAGAGGGAGTTAGATGTGGCCCTTGTGGCTAAAGGGATCAGGGGGTATGGAGAGAAGGCAGGTACAGGATACTGAGTTGGATGATCAGCCATGATCATATTGAATGGCGGTGCAGGCTCGAAGGGCCGAATGGCCTACTCCTGCACCTAATTTCTATGTTTCTATGTTTCTATGACATGAAATGCTGTTACTAGGACTTCTGAAGTCAATCTGTTCCACATTACCCTTTGGATTACCATTTGTTTTTAAAGATTCCTCACGCCTCACCGTAAAAATGAAACAATGAAACTAGTTTTCACGCAGTTTATTTGGCATGACATACTTTTTAATTCCAGCTGTTTCCTGGCATATTTTCTTTCGAATCAACACATTTCTTGGAATTGTAAAAATTGGATTTCATTTGCCTTTTAAATTAGTACTGTTCTTTCCAGTTGAATAGAGTGGAGTAGAAATTATCTTGCATGTTACTTTGCAAATAAAAACATACATTTATTATAACCCATTATTATTAGTTAGAAATTGGGCGGCACGGTGGTGTAAGCGGTAGAGTTGCTGCCTTACAACGCCGGAGACCCGCGTTCAATCCAGACCACGGGTGCTGTCTGTACGGAGTTTGTACGTTCTCCCAGTAACCTGCATGGGTTTTCTCTGGGATATCCGGTTTCCTCCAACACTCCAAAGACGTACAAGTTTGTAAGTTAATTGGCTTGGTATAATAATGGATGGGATTTATATAGCGCCTTTCTAATACTCAAGGCGCTTTACATCGCATTATTCATTCCCTCCTCAGTCACATTCGGTGGTGGTAAGCTACTTCTGTAGCCACAGCTGCCCTGGGGCAGACTGACGGAAGCGTGGCTGCCAATCTGCGCCTACGGCCCCTCCGACCACCACCAATCACTCACACACATTCACACACAGGCAAAGGTGGGTGAAGTGTCTTGCCCAAGGACACAACGACAGTATGCACTCCAAGCGGGATTCGAACCGGCTACCTTCCGGTTGCCAGCCGAACACTTAGCCCATTGTGCCATCTGTCGTCCCATAAATTGTATAATTGTATATTGACCCCAGTGTGTGTAGGATAGTATTAGTGTGTGGGGATCGCTGGTCAGCGCGGACTTGATGGGCTCAAAGTCCTGTTTCCGCTCGGTATCTCTTAACTAAACTAAACTAAAAAGAAACGAGGCAGCTAATACCTTGGTGGGAACATTTAAGAGCTGGAGCTTAGAATTGGCAAAGAAAAAGATCTAATCGAACCACATTTACTGTTTTTTTTGCACGTCATAAAACCTGCTCGTTTTTCATGCTCAAACAACCAAATTACAGATGGCTTATTTGGTCTGACGAGGAAAAGTTCATTAGTGTAAAGGCCATTCAAAAGTCAAGTACTCCAACATAAAAAAACACAGTAATTGCAACGAATAAAGTTCAGCTGGAAAACATTACATGCAGCATATGGAATTCATCTCCAACACTCTGCCCATTAACTGGAAAAGCCACAAGCAGAGAGAGAGAGAGAATGAAGGGAAGTTTTGGGACTAAAAAAAATGAGCTGCTTGACATTTGATGGATTATACAAAAATTTGCATATTATTCATTAACTGAGGCTTCTCTTAACAGAAACCTTGAATAAGAAATAATTTTATTCTTCTTCCTGAATATAAGTCTATGATTCACTTTTTGTCAGTAAAAATACTAACACAGAATTACCTATGGGTCTTTGTTTAATTGGGCAGCACAATGGTGCAGCGGTAGAGTTGCTACCTAATAGCACCGGACACCAGGGTTCGATCCTGACCTTGGCTGCTGTCTATAGGGTGTTTGCATGTTCTCCCTGTGACTGCATGGGTTCTCTCCGGGTGCTCCGGTTTCCTCCCACATTGCAAAAACATGCAGGTTTGTAGGTTAACTGGCTGCTGTAAAATCGTCCCAAGTGTGTAGTTTAGAACTAGTGCATGGGCGATCGCTGGTCAGTGTGGACTCGGTGGGCCGAAGGGCCGGTTTCCACACCGTATCTCCAAACTAAACTAAATTGAAAGTTACAGCATGGAAACAGGCTCTTTGGCCCACCGTGTCCAAGCCGACCATCGATCGCCCGCTCAAACACTAGTTCTGTTATCACACTTTCTTATACACTCCCGACGCACTATGAGCAATTCACGGAGGCCAATCAAACCAGCCTTTGGGATGGGGTAGGAATCTGAAGCACCCGGGGGAAACCCACACAGTCGTAGGTAGAACGTGCAAACTCCACACGGACAGCAGCAGAGGGAATTGAACTTGGGTCCCAGGCGCTGTGAGGCAGCGGCTTTACCAGTTGCACCACGGTGCCGCTCCATTGCTTAAGTCCGACAACTGAAGTCTAGCAAACTGTATTGCTGGCAATGTCTCATCCATCCATTGTGAAATATTTGGTCTGAATCATACTTCTATTTTCTTTGTATGCAAAATTTCGTGGTAATTTTTCTTTGCTCTTCACCCAATTTTCCCGATAATCTAATGAAAAGTATTTTTCAGGGAAACGCCATAAGGCTCATGCCACGCTGAACACCCATCATCTGTCCACATTTATCACATTGCTCCTGTACTACGCACTGCAACACCTGCTTAATGGCACTACAATAGTTTAGTTTATTGTCACGTGGACCGAGGTACAGTAAAATGCTTTTGTTAGGTGTTAACCAGTCAGCGGAAAGACTATACATGCTTACAATTGAGCCGTCCAGTGTACAGATACATGATAAAGGGACTAATGTGCAAGATATAGTCCAGTAAAGTCCAATTAAAGATTCAACTTGGGCAGCTTACAACCCAGTGCCATGGATCAGTCTGAAGAAGGGTTTTGGCCCGATAAGTTGCCTATTGATCAGTCTGAAGAAGGGTTTCAGCCCGAAACATTGCCTATTTCCTTCGCTCCATAGATGCTGCTGCACCCGCTGAGTTTCTCCAGCATTTTTGTGTACCAGCCATGAATATTGATTTCTCTAGTTTCAAGTACCCTTTGCATTCCCTCTCTCTCCGTCCCTCCCCCACCCTATTTGTCCTGAGAGTTTCACTATCCGTCTCCTTCGTTATCCCCTCTTCAACAGCCAACAATGAACCAGCATGGGCTCCACCTTTCTTGATACATCGGTGCCGGCCGGCTGTGATTTGTTCTGTACCTATTTATACCTCTAGTTTCCCTCTCCCATGACTCAGTCTGAAGAAGGGTCTCGACCCGAAACGTCACCTATTAATTTTCTCCAGAGATGCTGCCTGTCCCGCTTGTTGTGTCTATCTCCGATTATGATAGTCCGAGGGTCTCCAGCGTGGTAGATAGCAGCTCAGGACAGTTGTTGATCGGATGGTTGAGTTGAGCTGATAACAGCTGGGAAGAAACTGTCCCTAAACCTGGAGGTGTGCGTTTCCACACGTTTGTACCGATGGGAGAGGGAAGAGGGAAGAGCCTCGGCCTTGATTATGGGATGGGAGCGGGAAGAGAGAAGAGCCTCGACCTTGATTATACTGTTAGTCTTGCCAAGCACATTTCACATTTATTTCACATATCACAGCAAAGGGTGAAATAATATAACACGTTTAAGAAGGAACTGCAGATGCTGGAAAATCGAAGGTAGACAAAAATGCTGCTGAAACTCAGCGGGTGAGGCAGCATCTATGGAGCGAAGGAAAGGGTGACGTTTTGGGTGGAAACCCTTCTTCAGACCCGGAACTGAAGAAGGGTTTCGACCTGAAACGTTGCCTAAATAATATAACATGGTTGCTTTTGTGAAATGTTCCACTTCATGCTTGATGTTTGCATGAGTCCTAGCAGCGATTATTATTTATAAAAACAGGCAGAATAGGAATACAAGTAATTCACTCTTCAACTGAGTAGGATTTTGCCACTTGCGCTATCACAGTTTATCTCAACAGCTGGCTTTGATTTTATGATGCTGTCAGAGAGAAGCACGGGAATAGCTGGAGGGGAATGATTACAATAAACAGAAGCAATCTCAATCATACACTGTTGATCTTTTATGTTTTAAAAAAACAGGCAAGGACCTCAGACAAAAGATACCACAGAGAAATGGGAGGGGGGGGGAGCGGAGGGGTTGAAAAGGGGAGTAGTGAGTGGGGGTGAAAGGGGGGTGAGGGGGTGGAGAGGAGAGGGGGAGGAGGGGAGACAGGAGGGGAATGCGGTGGGTAGGGTGGAGAGGGGGAGGGTAGAGGAGGGGGTTAAGTGGAGGGAAGGGGGAGAGGGGAGGTGGAGGGATGCGGACGAGGGGGCAAGGGAGAAGAGGGGGAGAAGACGGCAGGGTGGGGGCAAGAGAAGGGAGGGTCGGAGGTAGGGGGTGTGGGTGGAGGCGAGGGGTGAGGGAACGAGGCAAGAGAGGGAGAGGGAGGCAAGAGAGGGGGACGTGGTAAGAGAGGTGAAGGGGAGGGAGGAGGGGCAGAAGGGGAATGTGGGGAGATTGGGAAGGGTGGGAAAGGTGGGAAAGGAGGGTTAGGGAGATGGGGTCATAAGAAAGGTCATAAGGATGAGGAGTAGAATTCCTCCCATCAAGTCTACTGCGCCATTCAATCATGACTGATCTATCTCTCCCTCCTAGCCCCATTCCCCTGCCTTCTCCCCATAACCTCTGACACCCGTACTAATCAAGAATCTATCTATTGCTGCCTTAAAAATATCCATTGACAGCCTCCACAGCCTTCTGTGGCAAAGAATTCCACAGGTTCACCGCCCTCCGAATAAAGAAGTTCCTTCTCATCTCTTTCCTAAACAAACGTCCTATAATTCTGAGGCTATGACCTCTTGCTATAGACTCTCCCACTGATGAAAACATCCTCTTCACATCCACTCTATCCAAGCCTTTCATTGTTCTGTGTTTCAATGAGGCCCCCCCTCATTCTTCTAAACTCCAGCGCGTACAGGCCCAGTGCTGTCAAATGCTCATCATAGGTTAGCCTGCATAGGTTAACCTACTGGGGGCAAGGGGAAGAGAAGCAGAAAAGATGGGCAGAGTGAGAGGGGTGCATGAGGAAGGTGTAGCAGCAGCTGGAATAGGTATGTTGGATGGCAAACTGGTCAAGAGGTGAGAGCAAGAGAGCAGCAGGTGAGCATTAGATTATTCAGGGCTGCCAACTCTCACGCTTTGAGCGTGAGACTCACTCATTTCAGCAAATTCTCACGCCCTCACGCTGAAGACAGAATTCTCACGCGGTCTTCAGTCCCAGCGCAGCAAGTATCCTATAGCGGAGCTATACGATCTCTGCTCCACAGTTGGTCTCTTTGCGCCACGACAGCGATCTGCGCGGTCTGGGGAAGCGCGTCAGTTGACAGCTGTGAGTGATGTTGCGTCTCTTCTCTCTTAGAAACATAGAAACATAGAAAATAGGTGCAGGAGTAGGCCATTCGGCCCTTCGAGCCTGCACCGCCATTCAATATGATCATGGCTGATCATCCAACTCAGTATCCCATACCTGCCTTCTCTCCATACCCCCTGATCCCTTTAGCCACAAGGGCCACATCTAACTCCCTCTTAAATATAGCCAATGAACTGGCCTCAACTACCTTCTGTGGCAGAGAAATCCACAGATTCACCACTCTCTGTGTAAAAAATGATTTTCTCATCTCGGTCCTAAAAGACTTCCCTCTTATCCTTAAACTGTGACCCCTTGTTCTGGACTTCCCCAACATCGGGAATAATCTTCCTGCATCTAGCCTGTCCAACCCCTTGAGAATTTTGTAAGTTTCTATAAGATCCCCCCTCAATCTTCTAAATTCTAGCGAGTACAAGCCGAGTCTATCCAGTCTTTCTTCATATGAAACTCCTGCTATCCCAGGAATCAGTCTGGTGAACCTTCTCTGTACTCCCTCTATGGCAAGAATGTCTTTCCTCAGATTAGGAGACCAAAACTGTACGCAATACTCCAGGTGTGGTCTTACCAAGACCCTGTACAACTGCAGTAGAACCTCCCTGCTCCTATACTCAAATCCTTTTGCTATGAATGCTAACATACCATTCGCTTTCTTCTCTGCCTGCTGCACCTGCATGCCTACTTTCAATGACTGGTGTACCATGACACCCAGGTCTCGTTGCATCGCCCCTTTTCCTAATCGGCCACCATTCAGATAATAGCCTACTTTCCTGTTTTTGCCACCAAAGTGGATAACCTAACATTTATCCACAGTATACTGCATCTGCCATGCATTTGCCCACTCACCTATCCAAGTCACCTTGCAGCCTCCTAGCATCCTCCTCACAGCTAACACTGCCCCCCAGCTTCGTGTCATCCGCAAACTTGGAGATGTTGCATTCAATTCCCTCATCCAAATCATTAATTAATATTGTAAATAGCTGGGGTCCCAGCACTGAGCCTTGCGGTGCCCCACTAGTCACTGCCTGCCATTCTGAAAAGGACCCGTTTACTCCTACTCTTTGATGGGCCGAACGGCCTATTTCTACTCCTATAACTTGTGAATCTATTTATATCACGCATAAAATATAGTTGTGGGAAACGTTGATCATGATAAAAAGCAGACCTTAGTTCAGTATAAACACCTTCCCACTTCACTGCAAAATTGCTTCAATCAAAAGATCTATCTTCACCTAAACCCCTGGGTAAGAAATATCGCCATGCGTGATTACAGGGGTTGGTCGAAAGATCACATTATGGCTTGTGTCGTAGAAATATTTAAATAATAAATCCTTGTACAATGAAAATGTACAGAATTGTAATGAAAGTGTACGAGAAACAACCTTAATGGACTCAAGAGGTCAGTACATCATCTATTCACATGTTCTGTTCCAGAGTGAGTCAGAGCCAGTCACATTACAGGCACCAACTCTGAGCAAAGATGGTTTATTGTCATGCACAATCTCATAGCAGGGACAGCACAGCAAATACAGCCAAATTCCCTCTACAGATGCTGTCTAACCAACTGAGTTCCTCCAGCACTTTGTGTTTTGCTTCCGAGGCTTGCTCCATACTGATGACTGTGTACTTACTGCTCAGACAAACTTGGCAATGCATCTAAAAACTGCCGCCTCACAAATGGTACAAAGAGAGCAGAAATTATGCAGCAGTCCACACAAAATACCCCAAATACAGCTCTTCACAAAGTTTAGTTTAGTTTAGCGATACATTGTGGAAACAGGCCCTTCGGCCCACCAGGTCCACACCGACCAGCGATCCCCGCACATTAACGCTACCCTACACACACTAGGAACAATTGTTACACTTTAACCAAGCCAACTAACCTACAAACCTGTACGTCTTTGGCGTGTGGGAGGAAAACAAAGATCTCGGAGAAAACCCACCCGGCACCGGGAGAACGCACAAACTCCGTACGGACAGCACCCGCAGTCTGGATCAAACCCGGGTCTCTGGCGCTGCAAGCGGTGTAAGGCAGCAAATCTACCGCTGCGCCGCTGTGCCGGATGGTCAGATGGCTTCCAGTAGTGAACAAGTTCATGCATCAGAACTTGGGTTAACCTACGATGAGTGTTTGACGGCACTGGGCCTGTACTCGCTGGAGAACGATGAGGGGGGGGACCTCATTGAAACTTACCGAATAGTGAAAGACCTGGATAGAGTGGATGTGGAGAGCATGTTTCCACTAGTGGGAGAGTATAGGATCAGAGGGCACAGCCTCAGATTAAAAGGGAGGTACCTTTAGAAAGGAGATGAGGATGGTGGATTGCCGCAGACTGTGTGGAGGCCAAGTGAATGGTTTATGTGATTGACTGGGCTACATCCACAACACGCATCATTTATCAATGAATATTTTTAATGCGGAGCTTGACAGATTCTTCATTAATAAGGGTGTTAGGGATTATGTGAAACAGGCAAGAGAATGGGGTTGAGAGGGAGTGATCGATCAGCTATGATTGAATGGTGGGATGAGATGGGCCGAATGGTCCAATTCTGCTCCTATAATTTATGAGATTGTGAACTTGTGGATATAGCCCAGGCTATCACATAAAACAGCCAGCCCTCATTGACTCAATTTAAACTTCATGCTGCCTCAGGAAAGCAGATGACATAATCAAGAATCCCGACCCGAAACGTCACCTATTCATGTTCTCTAGAGATGCTGCCTGACCTGCTGAGTAATCCCAGCACTTTGTGTCCTTTAACATAATCGAAGATCATTTACACCCAAAAAAACCCCACAAAGTGCGAGAGTAATTCAGCTGGTCGGGCAGTATCTCTGGAGAGCATGGATAGGTGATGTTTCGGGTTGGGTCCCTTCTTCAGGCTGATAAGTTTTGTCTCACGGATGTCTCACTAACGCTCGAAAAGACTGAAACATAATCTCTGTATTTTTGCTTTCTATTAGCTTATCTCATTACATGCAAAATCTGCATCCTGGCCTTATATAAATCATGCATTTGGACACCCATTTCCCTCTGCATCTGAACTCTGTGATCTCTCACCATTTAGATAATGTGTGTTCTTTATGTTTTATGCTCAAATGGACAAATTCACATTTTCCCACATTATTTAACAGATCATTGCCCATCCACTTAACATTTTCCTTAAGTCTACAAGTTCACCTTGAATGCCACAGAATGATTTCTTAATTTAAGCTCACTGCACAAAATCTTCAATGCTTGGTGAATACTTTAAACACAAACCAGTATTTTGGTACTTATTATACTCGAGTGCAACAAAGTAGGTTTACTACAGACTTGAAACAGCAAGGATGTTGCATTATGACCTCAAATTTGAACATGCAATTAAAGTGAACATGTAATTAAAAACTGCAGATGCTGGTTTAAATCGCAGGTACTCCAGCATTTTGTGTCCATGTGATTAACATTATTATTATGTAGCTCAATTCAACAGGGCCATCCAACAAATAAATGGATGTACTAATCCCATTTTCTGATCTAGTGATGAAAAATAGGATTAACACATAGGTGAGTAGGAAGGAACTACAGATGCTGGATTAAACCGAAGATAGACACAAAAAAGCTGGAGTAATGGCCTTGTCCCACGGTACGAGTTCATTCCAAGAGCTCTCCCGAGTTTGCCCTGATTCGAATTTGGAGATTTACGGTAATGGCCACTCGTCGGTACTCGGAGCTCTCGTGGATATTTTTCAACATGCTGGAGTGTGGAAGGAAAACAAAGATCTCGGAGAAAACCCACGCGGCACCGGGAGAACGCACAAACTCAGTACAGACAGCACCCGCAGTCAGGATCAAACCCGGGTCTCTGGCGTTTTCAACATGTTGAAAAATATTCACGAGTCTTCCCGTGCTTACCTGCCGTTAGCAAGTCATCCCAAGTACCTGTCGTTAGCGTTAGCATTACGAGCCGCTAAGGGACGTCCCCGATCTCTGACGTACCCGCTACGTTCATTCTCCGTGCTTACCAACAGTTTGATTTTTTTAAAACTCGGGAGAGCTCTTGGAATGGACTCGTACCGTGGGACAGGGCCAAAACTCAGCGGGACAGGCAGCATTTCTGGAGAGAAGGAATGGATGATGTTTCGGGTCAAGACCCTTCTTCAAACTGAAGAAGTGTCTCGACCCGAAACGTCACCCATTCCTTCTCACCAGAGACATTAACATGTAGGTATTGAGGATGACTAAAAGGTGATTGCAATTAGCAGATTAACTTTGTTCAGTTTGCAAGAGCCATCCTGAACTTCTGGTTCATAAGTTCATCACTTGTAGGAGCAGAATTTGCCATTGCACAGAAACATAGAAAATAGGTGCAGGAGGAGGCCATTTGGCCCTTCGACCCAGCACCGACATTCAATGTGATCATGGTTGATCATCCACAATCAGTAATCCGTGTCTGCCTTCTCCTCACACCCCTTGATTCCCCTAGCCCCAAGAGCTCTATCTAACTCTCTTTTAAATTCATCCAGTGAATTGGCCTCCACTGCCTTCTGTGGCAGAAATTTCCACAATTTCACAACTCTCTGGGTGAAAAACTTTTTTCTCATCTCAGTTTTAAATGTCCTCCCCTTCATTCTTAGACTGTGGGCCCTGGTTCTGGACTCCCCCAACATCCCCAGGAACATTTGTCCTGCATCTAGCCTGTCCACTCCTTTTATAATGTCATATGTTTCTATAAGATACCCTCTCATCCTTCTAAATTTCAGTTTTTCCTGAACAAGCCCAGTCTTCAACCCTTTCAAGCCCTTTCAACAAGCCCAGTCATAAAACCAGTCTTTCCAATCTTTCCTCATATGACAGTCCCGCCATCCCGGGGATTAACCTCATGAATCTACGCTGCATTGCCTCAATAGCAAGGCTGTCCTTCCTCAAATTAGGAGACCAAAACTGCACACAGTACTCCAGATGTGATCTCACAACTGCAATAGGACCTCTTTACTCCTACACTCAAATCCTCTCGCTATGAAGGCCAACATGCCAATAGCTTTCTTCACTGCCTGCTGTACCTGCATGTTTACTCTAGGTGACTGGTGTAGAAGGACTGGTCTCGTTACCCTTCTTCCTAATCTGACACCATTGAGATAATTGAGAAAAGTAGCTTACACTCAGCGATATGAACATTGACTTCTCTAACTTCAGATAGCCCTTGCTTTCCCACTCCATCCCCTTCCCCTTCCCAGTTCCCCACTAGTCTGTCTCCAACTACATTCTATCTTTGTCCCGACCCCTCCCTTGACATCAGTCTGAAGAAGGGTCTCGACCCAAAACGTCGCCCATGCCTTCTCTCCAGATATGTTGCCTCACCCGCTGAGTTACCCCAGCATTTTGTGTCTACCATTGGGATAATAATCTGCCTCCTTGTTCTTGCCGCCACAGTGGATAACCTCACATTTATCTCCATTATACTGCATCTGCCATGCGTTTGCCCACACTCAACCTGTCCAAGTCACCCTGCAACTTCCTACCATCCTGTTCGCAGTTCATACAGTTATAAATAGTTGCGGCCCCAGCACCGAGCCTTGCGGCACTCCACTCGCCACTGCCTGCTATTCTGACAGGGACCCATATATTCCTACTCTTTGTTTCCTGTCTGCCAACCAATGCTCTATCCATGCCAATTCTTTATCCATGTCAATACCCTACCCCCAATACCACGTGCTCTAATTTTGCCCACGAATCTCCTGTGTGGGACCTTATCAAAGATTTTCTGAAAGTCCAGATACACTACATCGACAGGCTCTCCTTCATCCATTTTACTTGTCATATCCTCAAAAAATTCCAGAAGATTAGTCAAGCAGGATTTCCCCTTCATAAATCCATGCTGGATTCGGCCCATCAATTCTACTCCACCATTCAATCATGGCTGATCTATCTCTCCCTCCTAATCCCATTCTCCTGCCTTCTCCCCATAACCCTTGATGCTCGTACTAATCAAGAATCTGTCAAAAAGTATCCACTGCCTTGGCCTCCACGGCTGTCTGCGGCAACGAATTCCACAGATTTACCACCCTCTGACTAAAGGAATTCCTCCTCACATCCTTTCTAAAGGTATGTCCTTTTATTCTGAGGCGATGCACTCTGGTCCTAGACTCTGCCACTAGTGGAAACATCCTCTCCGCATCCAATCTATCCACAGGCCTTTCATTATTCGGTACGTTTCCATGAGGTCTGTTGCTAATCCTCCAATGCACATTCACTTTTCTGACCTGTGTGTAACTGGTCAGAAAGCCACAGAATGAGACTCAAAGCAGGTTATAGGAACACTTTTGTCTGAGCATAATGCAGCTTCTAGACTCAATGTCCAATTATCCAATTCGTACTGACTCATGCTTTCTGATTGCATCAGAACTGGCTTTCTCTACTTCAAGTCATCCGCTAGTGATGTTGGCACAATTGTTCTTTCCATTAATGCTGCCTGACCTCTGGGCACATCCCATCACCGCCCTATTAGTGAGACATGAACAAGGCCACAAGAAATTGCAGAGACTTGTGGACGTAGCCCAGACCATCACACAAACTAACCACCCTTTCATTGACTCATTTATACTTCACGCTGCCTCGGCAAGGCCAGCAGCATAATCAAGGATGAGTCTCACCCCGGCCTTTCCCTCTTCTCCCCTCTCCCACCAGGCAAGAGGTACGGGAGTGTGAAAACACACACCTCCAGATTCAGTTTCTTCCCAGCTGTTATCAGGCAACTGAACCATTCTATCAACAAACTAGAGAGCAGTCCTGAGCTACCATCCACCTCATTGGAGACCCTCGGGCTATCTTCAATCACACTTTACCTTGCGCTGCATGTTATTCCCTGTATCATGTATCTGTCGATTGTAACTAGGTACAGCCTTTCTGCTGACGGGTTAGCACACAACAAAAAGCTTTTCACTGTATCTCGGTACAGGTAACAATAAACAAAACTAAACCACACGAAGAATCAATCGCAGTCACCTAATTACAATCGGAAGCTCGCACTTCTGCATGTAGACAACTCGCAAGTAAGTTGTAAGTCATCATAAGAGGTTACATCTGATAACAAACATAATGAAAAGGTTCTTCGATAACCTTCCTTTGCCATACAAGACTGTCTCTGACATTGACATTGACATTTTCCACATATTCCACTGCATAATCAGGGCAGCACAGTGGCGTAGTATAGCAGTGCCTTACAGCACCAGAGACACAGGTTCGATCCCGACTACGGGTGATTGCCTGTACGGAATTTGTACGTTCTCCCCGTGACCTGCGTGGGTTTTCTCCGAGATCTTCGGTTTCCTCCCACACTCCAAAGACGTACAGGTTTGTAGGTTAATTGGCTTGGTGTAAATGTACTGTTGTCCATAGGATGGTGTTAAGAGTGTGGGGGATCAGTCTGAAGAAGGGTCTCAACCCGAAACGTCTCCCATTCCTTCTCTCCAGAGGTGCTGACTGGCCTGCTGAGTTACTCCAGCTGTTTGTGTCTATCTTCGGTTTAATCCGGCATCTGCAGTTCCTTCCTACACATTTCGGTCCACCATGGCCCCGTCGATCTATATTAAGCTAAATACTAGAGGAACAGTGATAGAGGAACTTAAGGTGGTCATACAGCATTGCAGAGAGAATGGACAACTGGAAAAGAGTTTCAGTTTTCTTCCCCCCTACTCAATCTGTCTGAAGAGTCATAGTCATACAGCGTGGAAACAGCCCGCCTGACCACAATGTTCCATCCACATAAGTCGCACTGGCCTGCGTTTGGCCCGTATCCCACTTCATCTATCCTATCCATGCACCTGTCTAATCTATATACTACGAGACTAAGTGGGACCCGTTGGGTCCCAGCATCACACAGGAGGGCTGGTCATCCAACGCAATATTCCACCTCTCCACCAATTCTAATATTGGTGGCCAGTTGGGGGGGGGGGCTTTCTGGAGCGCTAGTATGGGTGTTGTGGGCTGAAGGGACTGGTTTCCAGAGGGCTAGTATGCAAATTGTGCGCCAAATGGATTCTTGGGCTGGCGTCTCAGTCAATCAAGCCTGTTGTGCTGGCAACTCACTCACGGCTGGTGGGCTGGTAGTTGACTCACGGCTAATCCTTGAAATTCTATTTCAAGCAGGGTATAAGGCCACCAAATTCAAGTTCAGTTTCATGCCATTTGAAGTAGGGTGCAACGCCACTAAAGACAGCGAGTCGTGACCTCTCCCTCCTCCATCTTGCAGAGACTGAGCCACACCCACATTTCCGGGTTTTATAACCCCCCCCCCCCCCCCACCGGAAAAGGTGTGGCTTTCATGGAGTGATTGACAGGAGAGATTCTCAACAATGTTTTAAAAACTAATAACACTTTTATTTTTCATTGATGGGAGGAATTCTATGCATCTGCTCAGCGGAGGGGGACTGAGTAAGATGGCCAAAAATCACAGCCGTAAGTGGTAGCGTTTTATCTAAAATCAATATACAGTGCAAACAGGAAGTAAGTGCATTTACAGTAGTGCCTTTTAACTTCAAGCCAAAGCACCCAAGCCACCATTTGCAGTAAGTAGTGCATTTCAACTTCATGCCACCATTTGCAGTAAGTGGTGCCTTTCAACTTCAAGCCAATGCACCCAAGCCACCATTTGCAGTAAGTAATGGCTTTCAACTTCAAACCACACCCAAGCCACCATTAGCAGTAAGAGGTGCCTTTCAACTTCAAGTCAAAGCTCCCAAGCCACCATTTGCAGTAAGTAGTGCCTTTCAACTTCAAGCCAAAGCAACCAAGCCACCATTTGCAGTAATAGTGCCTTTCAACTTAAAACCAAAGCTCCCAAGCCATCACTTGCAGTAAGTAGTGCCTTTCAACTTCATGCCAAAGCACCCAAGCCACCATTTGCAGTAAGTAGTGCCTTTCAACTTCAAGCCACAATTTGCAGTAAGTAGTGCCTTTCAACTTCAAGCCAATGCACCCACGCCCCCATTTACAGTAAGTAATGCATTTTAACTTCAAGCCATTGCACCCAAGCCACCATCTGCAGTAAGTGGTGCCTTTCAACTTCAAGCCACACCCAAGCCACACGCAAGCCATCATTTGCAGGAAGAAGTGCCTTTCAACTTCAAAGCTCCCAAGCCACCATTTGCAGTAAGTAGTGCCTTTCAACTTCATGCCACAATTTGCAGTAAGTAATGCCTTTCAACTTCAAGCCATTGCACCCAAGCCACCATTTGCAGTAAGTACTGCCTTTCAACTGCAAGCCAAAGTACCCAAACCACCATTTGCAGTAAGTAGTCTTTTCAACTACAAGCCAATGCACCCATGCCCCCCATTTGCAGTAAGTAGTGCCTTTCAACTTCAAGCCACACCCAAGCCATCATTTGCAGGAAGTAGTGCCTTTCAACTTCAAGCCACCATTTGCAGTAATAGTGCCTTTCAACTTCAAGCCAAAGCTCCCAAGCCACCATTTGCAGTAAGTAGTGCCTTTCAACTTCAAGCCAAAGCAACCAATCCACCATTCGCAGTAAGTAGTGCCTTTCAACTTCATGCCACCATTTGCAGTAAGTGGTGTCTTTCAACTTCAAGCCACACCCAAGCCACCATTTGCAGTAAGTAGTGCCTTTCAACTTCAAGCCAAAGCACCCAAGCCACCATTTGCAGTAATAGTGCCTTTCAACTTCAAGCCAAAGCTCCCAAGCCACCATTTGCAGTAAGTAGTGCCTTTCAACTTCAAGCCAAAGCAACCAATCCACCATTTGCAGTAAGTAGTGCCTTTCAACTTCATGCCACCATTTGCAGTAAGTGGTGTCTTTCAACTTCAAGCCACACCCAAGCCACCATTTGCAGTAAGTAGTGCCTTTCAATTTCAAGACACACTTAAGCCAAGCCAACCAGGGGGAGGGGGAGGAGGGGGAGGGCAGGAGGGGGGTGCTTTCTGAACCATTTTAGCGTTAGTAGCGCTAGTATGAACCATTTTAGAACCAATAGACATTTTTTTTGCAAGCTTTAGAACCAATAGACACTTTTTTGCAAGCTTTAGAAGCAATAGACTTTTTTTGCAAGCTTTAGAACCAATAGACAATTTTTGCAAGCTTTAGAACCAATAGACACTTTTTGCACGTTTTAGAAGCAATACACTTTTTGCAAGCTTTAGAAGCAACAGAGACACTTTTTTTGCAAGCTTTAGAACCAATAGAGACACTTTTTGCAAGCTTTAGAACCAATAGACATTTTTTTGCAAGCTTTAGAACCAATAGACATTTTTTTTGCAAGCTTTAGAACCAATAGACATATTTTTGCCCGCTTTAGAACCAATAGACATATTTTTGCCAGCTTTAGAACCAATAGACATATTTTTGCAAGCTTTAGAATGAATAGAGACATTTTTTGCAAGCTTTAGAACCAATAGACATTTTTTTGCAAGCTTTAGAACCAATAAACATTTTTTTGCAAGCTTTAGAACCAATAGACATTTTTTTGCAAGCTTTAGAACCAATAGACATTTTTTTGCAAGCTTTAGAACCAATAGACTTTTTTTGCAAGCTTTAGAACCAATAGACGTTTTTTTGCAAGCTTTAGAACCAATAGACTTTTTTTTGCAAGCTTTAGAACCAATAGACTTTTTTTGCAAGCTTTAGAACCAATAGACTTTTTTTGCAAGCTTTAGAACCAATAGACTTTTTTTGCAAGCTTTAGAACCAATAGACTTTTTTTGCAAGCTTTAAAACCAATAGACTTTTTTTGCAAGCTTTAGAACCAATAGACACTTTTTTTGCAAGCTTTAGAACCAATAGACATTTTTTGCAAGCTTTAGAATCAATAGACACTTTTTGTAAGCTTTAGAACCAATAGACACTTTTTGCTAGCTTTAGAACCAATAGACATTTTCTTGCAAGCTTTAGAACCAATAGACATTTTTTTGCAAGCTTTAGAACCAATAGACATTTTTGCAAGCTTTAGAACCAATAGACATTTTTTGCAAGCTTTAGAACCAATAGACATTGTTTTGCAAGCTTTAGAACCAATAGACACTTTTTTGGCAAGCTTTAGAACCAATAGACATTTTTCCAAGCTTTAGAACCAATAGAGACACTTTTTGCAAGCTTTAGAACCAATAGACACATTATGCAAGCATTTTAGAACCACTAAGGGCACTTACATTTGAGTAGACATGTGTTCAGTGTTATTCACAGCTCAGAGAAACTTGACCATCTGCCTTCCTCCATCTTGAAGAGACTGTGTGGCACACCACTTCCTGGTTTTATAGTCCCTCCCCCCTGCCACCAGCGGGGGCAGCAGAGAGAATGGGGAATTTTGTAAAAACATTAATATCTCTGTCATTTTTAATCAACGGGAAAAATCCTCGGCACACATGCGGCGGAGGGGGGCTCTGAGCAAGGTGGCCAAAAATGACGGCCGTAGGTGGCGGCGTTCTCTCGGAAATCGCAGCACAGATGGCCAAAACCGGTCAAGAACAGACTTTTAGTAATATAGAAGATTACTAAAACACTCATCTTGACCACTTACGGTCTGCGTTGTATTTAAATTTGCGCAAAAACGATCCCCCATAGCGCCACGATTTTTCGCCACCTTACTCACCATTCTCCTCTGCTGCAAGTCAAACAACTTTTGTTCAGATCAGTGAAATAGTACAAAGGTTACGAAGGTTTACAAATCGTAAAAAAACGCCCCTTATTGAACCCGCTGTCAATAACGCTATTTCTGCGGCGACCAGCACGACCAGCAGGAAGCTGCTGAGTTGAACCGGAAGCCTCTGAGTGAAGCCAGAGTGGGATCTGCTGCGTGAGGCGAAAGCTGAAGGTACGGGGTGGGCAGAGTGCGAATCCCCCCTCCCCACACCCCCCTTCCCCCTCCCCCCCTTTCCCCACAACCCTCTCCCCCGCACCCCCGCTCCCCACACCTCCCCTGAGTGGTGGAATATTCCTTTGGGGGAACGGGTTGCGTTGGGGGAACAGGTGATTTGTGGAATATTGCGTTGGGGAATGGGTTACGTTGGGGGGACCAGGCGTCCCTTGTGACTGGGACTCAACGGGTCCCACTTAGTCTAGTTGTTTCTTAAACCTTGCGATACTACCTGCCTCAACTACTTCCTCCGGCAGCTCATTTCAAACACTCCCCACCTCCCTTTGTGTGAAAAAGTTACCCTGAGGAAGGGTTTTGCCCTGCAATGTTGTCTGTCCATTCCCTCCACAGATGCTGCCTTACCCACTGAGTTTCTCCTGCACTTTGAGTTCCAGCATCTGCAATTCTTTGTGACTTAGATCTACACTAATCCATTTCTCCAATCCTGATGCATTTTCTGTGATCTGCCAAGTTCACCTGGCAAGATTATCAACTAATTCAGGTGATTTAACAACTCAAGTGGCTTAACAAGCCAGTCCACTAGATGACAGCCAACTCTGATCAAACTCTGTCTGAAGAAGGATCGAGACCCGAAATGTCACCTATTCCTTTGCTCCAGTGATGCTGCATGACCCGCTGAGTTATTCTGGGATTTTGTGTCTATCTTTGGTCTAAACCAGCATCTGCAGTTCCTTCCTACACATTTTGTCTGCTTCACTGCAAAATCTCCTCAAGTTATGCCTATTTGGAAGAAGTTCTCCGCTCTCAGACAAGAGTTCTGCGACACCCCCTCTCGCTGCACCCCCTCTGCTTCCTCCTGCTCTCCGACCATGGTTTAACCCAGATTCGCTAGAAACGTCACCTATTCCTTTTCTCCAGCGATGCTGCCCGACCCACTGAGTTACTCCAACATTTTGTGTCTATAAACCACTGATCAACTCAGGTTGGTCAATATTCAGCCTTTACCTGATCTCATTAACCCCATTAAGAAATACGGCCCAGGCAGTTAACTTCTATGGTTGGAACCTTCAACATTGCCAAACAAAACTCTTGCTTCAAATTGGCTGCAAACTATCACAGATACTTTCCAGTGCAAGCGGAAATATGCAAAAGATTGACAAAACAGAGTGTTGTGTTTTTTTTGTTTGGAAGATTATAAATGAAAGTTTGATGCTTGGAGAAACAGATTGCAAATTCAGCCTGCGGCAGTTTGAGGCTTAGTGCCGTGCAACTGCTGAAGAAAGATAATAAGGTGGTAAAGAAAAAACTGCCATTTATATGCCACCTTATCATATCTCTCAGATGTCCCACAGCAGTCCATATGAAAATGCATAATTTTAAAATATAGTTACGGGTCTGCGTTGCATTCACTCGAGTAGAGAAGATTAACAATGATAATGACACAGCTGTTTAAATTATGTAAGGATGAGATACGGGATAGAAACAATGATTGAGGTTTCTATAAAAATGTGGACGTAAACTTAGATTAAAAATTGTCACATTTAGGACAGGCAATAATACTTTTTAAAAACACTGATCTGAGGCTCTAGTACATACTGCTAGAGAGGGTTGACGCAAACATTTCAAATAGATTGGATGGATGATTGAAGGGAGATAGACAGGAGCAGCATATATCCGTCTGCTCTGTCCATGTGGAGTGATTTCTACACAGAGGTTTCTATGCCACGATTCTGTTCGTAGCCAAGTCCACAATCAGGAACAAGATGAATGATTAGTGAGCCATTATTTGATGAGCATGGGTGACGCTGAGTGGAAGGAATAATCAGCGCTCGTCTTCAAACGGGAAATGGGATCGCAGTTTGACAATCAGTTGAACCGACCACTGATAAAGAAACACAACTCGCTGCTCAAGAAGGCGGCATCAACCATCAACGATCACCGCCATCTGGGTCAGCGGTTCACTGCCACCGTCAGGCAGGAAGCATGCGATCCAATCACATCAGATACACCAAGCTGGAAAGGGTGCAGAGACGATAATGCGGCACGGTGGCGCAGCGGTAGAGTTGCTGCCTTACGGCGCCAGAGAGCCGGGTTCGTGCCCGACTACGGGTGCTGTCTGTACAGAATTTGTACGTTCTCCCCGTGACCTGCATGGGTTTTCTCTGGGTGCTCCAGTTTCCTCCAACATTCCAAAGTAGTACAGGTTTGTAGCTAGTTAGCCTGATAAAATTGTAAATTGCCCCTAGTGTGTGTAGGATAGCGTTAATGTGAGGAGATCGCTGGTCGGCGCGGACGTGTTCGGCCAAAGGGCCTATTTTTGTGCTGTATCTCTACACTAAACGAAATATTTATGAGGATGTTACCAGGACTCAAAGGGTAGATAGGATGGTCAAGAAGGCTTTTGGCACATTGGCCTTCAACACTCAAGAGTACTGTGTTTAGGAGTTGGGAGGTCATGTTACAGTTGGATAAGGTATAAGTGAGGCCACATTTAGAGTATTGTTCAAGAAGGAACTGCAGATGCTGGAAAATCGAAGGTAGACAAAAATGCTGGAGAAACTCAGCGGGTGCGGCAGCGTTTCGGGCCGAAACCCTTCTTCAGACTATTGTGAGTATTGTGACATTATTTAGAGTAGTTTTGGTCATCGTTGTAAGAAAGTAGTTGTCAAGCTGGAAAGGTTGTAGAGAAGATATAAGAGGATGATGCCAGGGTCTGAGCTTGTGTTGAGGGTGTTGAGGGCCTGAGCTATAGGGAGAGGTTGAGCAGGCTGGAACTCTATTCCTTGGAGCACAGGATGAGCGATGTACAAAATCATGGGAGGAATAGATCTGATAAACGCACAGAGTCTTTTGCCCATAGTTGGGAAATCGAGAACCAGACATTATAGGTTAATGGCGAGGGGGGAAAAATTTAATAGGGACATGAGAGGTAACTTTCTTTGGCACAAAGGAAGGTGGGTGCATGGAACGAGCTGCCGGAGGAGGTAGTTGAGGCAGGGACTATTGCAATGTTTAAGAAACATTTAGACAGTTATTTGGACAGGACAGGTTTAGAGGAATATGAGCTAAACGCGGACTTGTGGGACTAGTGTAGATGGGACATGTCGTCATGAACAAGTTGGGCTGAAGGGCCTATTTCCACGCTGTATGGATCTGTATTATACATGAATATAGTCGTCAAACTCAAGCACAACAGATAGAACAAAGGGGAAGATACAGAGTGCAGAATATAGTTCTCAGTATTGTAGTGCCACAGTTCCATAGACAAAGTCCAATGTCCGTAATGAGTTAGAGGTGAATCGGACAGTAGCTTATAGAAGTCTGAAGAAGGGTTGCCTATTTCCTTCGCTCCTAGATGCTGCTGTACCCGCTGAGTTTCTCCAGCATTTTTGTGTACCTTCGATTTTCCAGCATCTGCAGTTCATATTGAATGGCGGTGCAGGGTCGAAGGGCCGAATGGCCTACTCCTGCACCTAATTTCTATGTTTCTATGTTTCTTAAACAGTTTATAGATGCTTATGGATGGACCATTCAGAAGCCTGATAACAGAGGGGAAGAAGCTATTCTGGAGTCTGGTGAAGCTAGCTTTCTAGCTTCTATATCTTTTGGCTGAAGGGACTAGGGAGAAGGAGGAATGACCGGGCTGGGACAAGACTTTGATTATGTTGCTGCTTTTCCAAGGTAGCATGGTATTAATGGAAGATGGACACAAAATGCTGGAGTAACTCAGTGGGTCAGGCAGCATCTCTGGAGAAAATGAATAGGTGGCATTTCGGGTTGAGACCCTTCTTCAGAATGAGTCAGGGGAGAGGGAAACTAGAGGTATGAAAAGATACAGAACAAGTCACCGATCACTCTAGAAAGACAGAGCACACTATGGTCCATTGTTGGCTGTGGAAGAGGTGATAACGAAGGGATCCAAACAGTGAAACTAGCACACCAACTAGGCTGGGGGAGGGAGAGAGAGGCAATGCAAGGGCGACGGAGAGAGAGGGAATGCAAGGGCGACCCGAAATTAGAGAAATCAATATTCATACGTCTGGGTTGTCAATTTGTGCTGTGGGATCTAATAGTCCAGAGCCAGCATGATCCCTGTAGAGAGGCGCTGAGATGACAGGCCTTGTGCCACAACATGTGTTCGTGTGGGGGTGAACAGAAAGAGGCTCACTCACAAAGAGCTGCAAAATGTTTTAATAGCTTTTGCCTCTTATTGAGCAAAGTATCAAAACTGTCAAAATATCTGAAAATCAAAAACAACCAGAAACACCGCGCAGCGGTAGAATAATGCCCCAGTCCCACTTAGGAACCATGAATGGAAACATCTGGAGACTTTGCGCCCCACCCAAGGTTTCCGTGCGGTTCCCGGAGGTTGCAGGTGGTTGCTGGAGGTTGCAGGTAGTGGAAGCAGATAGGGAGACTGACAAAAACCTCCGGGAACCGCACGGAAACCTTGGGTGGGGCGCAAAGTCTCCAGAGGTTTCCGTTCAGGTTTCCTAAGTGGGACAGGGGCATTGCTGTCTCACAACGCCAGAGACCCGGGTTCGATCCTGACTACGGGTGCTGTCTGTACAGAGTTTGTACGTTCTCCCAGTGACTTGCATAGATGTTTGCCGAGATCTCCAGTTTCCTCCCACACTCCACAGGTTTGAATGTTAATTAAAACTACTGAAACCATTTTTTTAAAAATTCTTGCATTAAAAAAAGAAAATCCCATGTCAATTAAAAAATATTTTAATATCGTCTTGCAGTTGGGGAATGAAATCTAAATAATAATTACGAAAGTCGGGACCTTGTCAAAAGCCTTGATGAAACCACATCAAAGACATTGCTCTCATTAAACCTCCTTGTTACCTCCCTGGAAATCAGTTCAGTTTCAGTTCAGTTCAGGAAATGTGAATCAAATTAGTCAGACAGGAACTTCCCTTAACAAATCCAAACTGATCCAAGGTGATCGTCAGAATAGATTCAAATAATTTTCCTACCACTAAGATTAAACTGACTGGTTTGTTATTGTACAATATATCAAGTGCAACATTAAGATTCTCCAAATGTCTGGCACCAATTCCATAGTCAGGGATGAGTGAAAAAAGGTCAAGTGCCGTGTTTCATTTCACAGACTGGAAAATGCTTCATGTGGACTTGGTAGCTTATCTACTCTCATAGATGCCAAAACTTTTAATGTTTCTTATTTAGTTTTTAGTTTAGTTCAGAAATACAGCGCGGAAACAGGCCCTTTGGCCCACCGAGACCACGCCGACCAGCGATCCCCACACGCTAACACTATCCTACACACGCCGAGGGCAATTTACAATTTTACCAAACCAATTAACCTACAAACCTGTACGTCTTTGGAGTGTGGAAGGAGAGCGGAGCACCCGGAGAAAACTGACGCAGGTCACGGGGAGAACGTACAAACTCCGTACAGACAGCACCCGTAGTCAGGATGGAACCCGGGTCTCTGGCGCTGTTAGGCAGCAACTCTACTGCTGTGCCGCCGTGGGGATTGTTCCACATTGAGTATTGTCCTACTCAATACAGCACACTTTCTCCTCCCTAGCATGGCACCTCCTCTTGTGTTAAGGTAGCTGAAAAATATTTATTAACCCTTCCTACATCGTCTCAAAATCTTTGTGCAGGTCCACCACCGATTTACCGGCAACTGACTGTCCGGCACTTCCTTTCATCCGGACAAAATTATGAGAACATTGCGCCAGGCGCAGCTCTTTTGGGACATATGCCTCCGAACTGAAAGAGTTAATTGTTTACTTCATTAATTGTTAATTCTTTATTTAGGTTTCCAGCTGTCCGTGGTGCTTTAGAGACATGGGAGGGGTATACATGTAATTAGTAGGTCGGAGGTAAATGGATAATCTGGCAAGGCTCTGGAACCAAGGGTGCCAGAATATCGATGGTGTACCTGTATTAAGATAGGACAGCTTACAACCCTGCAGTACGAGTTTTGATTTCTCTAACTTTCTTGAGTAACCCTTGCAGCCCCTCTTTCTCTGTCCCTCCCCCACCCTAGTCATCACACTAGTTTTACTGTTGTTTTGTACAATTCCACTGTCTTAACTAACTTGTTATCACCTATCCCACAGCCAACAATGGACCATTGTGGGCTCCATGTTTCCTTGATTATAGTTGCGTTTTGCATATCTACCATTCATTTGTCTTAAGTACCGTCTATATCTCTCCAGGATGTAGACATTTCAGGTCGAGACCTATCTTCAGACCTCTCGTTCCCCTTTCCCCTGAAGAAGGATCTCGACCTGAAACGTCGCCTATTCCTTTTCTCCAGAAATGCTGCCATACCCGCTGAGTTACTCCACCTTTTTGTGTCTGTTACCAATGTTCCTTGAGTACTGACAATGTTTAATTTTCTTCCATTTTACCCTGACTTTCCATTCCATCCATTTCCTTTCCTATCCTTTCCTTCAATTTTAAGTTCCCCTGTTTTGCCTCATCCTCTCAGCAACTTGGCATTCAGTGTTTTAGAGTTTCCGGCTCCATCAGTCACCTTAGTGGGACATGTTTATCCCAAACATCTTGAATACCTTCTTTGAAAGGCTTCTAATAGTGACACGGTTAATTTACCATAAACTGGTTCCAGACCACTTTTTGCTAAATCACCTCTCAGTTTCATGCAATTGGATTTACTCCAATTGAGAACTTGTACTCTTATTTTATATTTATCCTTTTCCATAACTACACAAAATCACATTGAATCACGGCAGAACTGCAGAAGTAATATCCTGCTGAGACTACTTCCATCTGCCCAGTCTCATTCTCCACAACTACATTGTGTTGCAACAACCTCCCCTCCACCCTTTGTTGGATTTTGTCGACGCTGGTTAAAAAAGTTTGTTTGATTGCAATTTAAGAATTCTGTGCCCTCAATTCCTTTTGAAATTACCGTGAACCCCAGTTAATGTTTCGCTAATTAAAATCCCTACAACCACTGCTCTAGTGATTTGCACATCACAAAATTGGCTTCAATTTTATTCTTCAATTTAACCTCTGCCTGTCTGTTTAAAGGTTGTAAGGGCATTTACACAGTAGAACCGCCCCTTTTTTATTCTTTGATTCAACGATAGCCTCCTTCAATAACCCATCTCATATTCATAGTCACACAGCATGTAAACAGGCGTCTCGGCCCAACTTATCCACACCGACCAACAGATAGCCCTTGCTTTCTCTCTCCATCCTCTTCCCCTTCCCCACTAGTCTTACTGTCTCCGACTACATTCTATCTTTGTCCCACCCCCTCCCCTGACATCAGTCTGAAGAAAGGTCTCGACCCGAAACGTTGCCTATTCCTTCTCTCCAAAGATGCTGCCTCACCCGCTGATTTACTCCAGCATTTTGTGTCCTTCAACACTAGTCCCACCTGCCTGCGTTTGATCCATATCCCTTTAAATCTGCCCTATCCATGTTCGTGTCCAAATGTTCCTTGAACATTGCGATACTGCCTGCCTCCACTCCCTCCTCTGGCAGCTCGTTCTATACGCCCACCACCCATTGTGCGAAAAAGTTACCCCTCAGGTTCCTATTAAATCTTTCCCCACTCACCTTAAACCTTAGTACTCTGGTTCTCAGTTCCCCTACTCTGGGCAAGAGACTCTTTAGGTCTACCCAATCCATTCCTCTCATGATTTTGTATCTGATATATCAAATCATCACATGGCTGCAATTGTTTCTCATATCCATACTATCACCACCAATCTTTCTTTAACCCCTCTTTGACTCAACTAATGAACCCCAGAAGCACGAATGTTACGTTGCCATTCCTGACCCGCTACGCTATTCCTCCGTCACTCCTCTCCCGCCGGCCGGGTTGAAGATACAGAAAGTTGAAAGTGACAGCATCAGAATCGGGAACAGCTTCAGTGATCAGACTTCTGAATGATCCTTCCATAAGCTGGGGTGCGGTTCAATTCTCCTCTAACTCATTACGGACATTGACCTTTTGTCTCTGGAACTAATGCTCGACAATGCTGAGAACTATAGTCTGCACAATGTGTCTTTCCCTCCTATTGTGCTCGAGTTTGGCTTGATTGTATTTATGTCAAGCATTGGCTGACTTGAATGGAGAGCATGCAAAACAAAGCCTTTCACTGTACTTTGCTGCATGCACACATGACAATGATAAACCGAAACCTAAAACCTGAGCCACTTTCGCTAATATTAAAGATGGCGTCCAACCCAGGCGACTATTTGCATGCTAGCCACAGAAGCAGATCTACAATCACATGTTACAATTGCTCCACACTCTTAAATATCTACTCTGACAGACACTGTAAATGGTTCGATTGTAATCATGTATTGTCTTTCTGCTGACTGGATAGCACGCAACAAAAGCTTTTCATTGTACCACGGTACACGTGACAATAAACAACACTGAAACTGAAACTAATGTGTTTAGCAGTACCAAGGAACTATACCACTTGCCCACATCATTAATCACAGGCAGACATCTTTGGAAACATCTTTAAACAGATACTTGATTGGTACAGGTGTCAAGGGTTATGGGGAGAAGGCAGGAGAATGGGGTTGAGAGGGAAAGATCGATCAACCATGATTGAATGGCGTTGTAGACTGGGTGAGCCGAATGGCCTGCTTATGCCCCATTGACTTATGAACTTATGAGACATTCAGCAGGTTGGGCAACATTTGTGGAAGAGAGGAAATGTTAGTGTTACAGAAACGAGAGACTGCAGATGATGGAGTCATAGATACATAGACAATAGGTGCAGGAGTAGGCCATTCGGCCCTTTGAGCCAGCACTGCAATTCAATGTGATCATGGCTGATCATCCACAATCAGTGCCCCGTTCCTGCCTTTTCCCCCCATAGCCCTTGATTCCGATAAGAGCTCTATCTAACTCTCTTTTGAATGCATATAGTGAATTGGCCTTCACGGCCTTCTGAGGCAGAGAATGCCACAAAATTCACAACTCTCTGAGTGAAAAAGTTTTTCCTCATCTCAGTACTAAATGGCCTACTCCTTATTCTTAAACTGTGGACCCTGGTTCTGGACTCCCCCAACATCGGGAACATGTTTCCTGCATCAAGCATGTCAAATCCCTTAATGATCTTATATGTTTCTATAAGATCCCCTCTCGTCCTTCTAAACTCCAGAGTATACAAGCCCAGCCGCTCCATTCTCTCAGCATATGACAGTCCTGCCATCCCAGGTATTAACCTTGTGAACCTACGCTGCACCCTCAATAGCAAGAATGTCCCTCCTCAAAAAGACCAAAACTACACACAATACTCCAGGTGTGGTCACACCAGGGCCCTGTACAACTGCAGAAGGACCTCTTTGCTCCTATACTCAACTCCTCTCGTTATGAAGGCCAACATGCCATTAGCTTTTTTCACTGCCTGTTGTGCCTGTATGCTTACTTTCAGTGACTGATGTACTAGGACACTCAGGTCTCATTGTACTTCCCCTTTTCCTAACCATTTAGATAATAATCTGTCTTTCCATTCTTGCCTCCAAAGTGGATAACCTCACATTTATCAACATTATACTGCATCTGCCATGCGTCTGCCCACTCACCCAACCTGTCCAAGTCACTCTGCATCCTCATAGCATCCTCTTCACAGTTCACACTGCCACCCAGCTTTGTGCCATCTGCAAATTTGCTAATGGTACTTTTAATTCCTTCATCTAAATCATTAATGTATGTTGTAAATAGCTGCGGTCCCAGCACCGAGCCTTGCGGCACCCCACTAGTCACTGGTTGGATGATCAGCCATGATCATATTGAATGGCTGTGCAGGCTCGAAGGGCCGAATGGCCTCCTGCACCTATTTTCTATGTTTCTATGCCTGCCATTCTGAAAGTGACCCGTTTATTCCTACTCTTTGTTTCCTGCCTGCCTACCAATTGTCTATCCATGTCAATACCCTACCCCCAATATCATGTGCTCTCATTTTGCCCACTAATCTCCTGTGTGGGACCTTATCAAAGTCTTTCTGAAAGTCCAGGGTCACTACATCCACTGGCTCTCCCTTGTCCATTTTACTTGTTATATCTTCAAAAAATTCCAGAAGATTTGTCAAGCATGATTTCCCCTTTGTAAATCCATGCTGACTTGGACTGATCCTGTTACAGCTTTCTCTGCCACAGAAGGTAGTTGAGGCCAGTTCATTGGCTATATTTAAGAGGGAGTTAGATGTGGCCCTTGTGGCTAAAGGGATTAGGGGTTATGGAGAGAAGGCAGGCACAGGATACTGAGTTGGATGATCAGCCATGATCATATTGAATGGCGGTGCAGGCTCGAAGGGCCGAATGGCCTACTCCTGCACCTATTTTCTATGTTTCTATGTTTCCAAATTCGCCGCCATTATATCTTTAACCAGTATCTTCCTCACCACAGATGTCACGCTAACTGGTCTATACGTCCCTGCTTTCTCTCTCCCTCCTTTCTTGAAAAGTAGGATAGCATTAGCTACCCTCCAATCCACAGGAGCTGATCCTGAATCTATAAAACATTGTAAAATGATCACCAATGCGTCCACAATTTCTAGAGACCCTTCCTTATGCACCCTGGGATGCAGACCACCAGGCCCTGGCTAGCTTACCTTCATACTTCATCTTTTCTCCCCGTATTGCCTTTTTAGTTGCCTTAAAAGTTGCTCAATCCTCTGGCTTCCCGCTTATCTTTGCTATGTGAAAGGTCTTTTTTATTTTTATACTGTCATTGACTTCCCTTGTCAGCCCCGGTCGCCTCTTACTCCCCTTACAATCTTTCTTCCTCTTTGGAATGAAATGATCCTGCATCTTTTGGATTATTCCCAGAAACACCTGCTATTGCTGTTCCACGGTCATCCCTGCTAGGCTCCCTTCCCAGTCAACTTTGGCCAGCTCCTCCCTCATGCCAACATAGTCCCCTTTGTTTAACTGCAATACTGACACTTCCAATTTTACCTTCTCCCTCTCAATTTGGAGATTAAAACATCATATTATTGTCACTACCTCCTAACAGTTCCTTTGCCTTGAGTTCCCTTATCAAATCCGCTTCATTACATAACGCTAAATCCAAAATTGCTTTCTCCCTGGTGGGCTCTAAGAATCCATCTTAGAGCCAAAGCAAAGTACTAGCTGATGGAGGAACTCGGAGAGACAGGCAGCGCCTGTGGAGGCAAAGGGATGGTCGATATAGAACAGTGCAGCACAGGAACAGACCCTTCGGCCCACGATGTCTGTGCCGAACATGATGTCAAGACCAACATTTACCTGCCTGCACATAATCCACATTCCTCTGAACTGAATTGAAACTGAACTGAACTCCATTCCCTTCCTAACCATGAGGCTATGCAAAATCCCCTTAAATGCCACTATCCTACCTGCCTCCACCACATCTCTCACTCACCCCCCCCACCCCCTCCCTCCTCCCCCCAAGGTTTCAAATTGAGATCCTTCATCAAGACTTCATCTTCTTTGCTACAGTTACTGCTTGCGCTATTGTTCAGCAGCATTGTCTGTCTTCGTTTCAGATTTTCAACTCTTGGACTTTCTTTGATTTTCAGACTTTCTCAGTGAGAATTTTCCATTCTTCGCCTACTCTGTTTATGACCTTTTGCCGCCTGTTTTTATATCTGCTTTTCTCACCCCAGGATCTTTGATCGGCTTCCTATCCCTGGCCAAACCAGCTATAACATCGCCTGGAAGCCGAGGCCAACCAACTAGTTTCAGCCCATCTTCAACTACACACCATCTGATCTGTGCAGGTCCCATTTTTCCTAGAGCCATTGCCAATGGTCCAGGAATCTCATGTCCTGCTTGCCACCCATCCAAAATGTCCTTTTCTCTGGCTAGTATATCCAATAAGTGGCAACATCTCTGGATAATGGGTCAGCATTTTGTATTGAGATGACAAATAATATCTTCATTGAGAATTGGCAACCTTAGTTTAGTTTTAGAGATATACAGCATGGAAACAGGTCTTTCAGCCCAACTAGTAAACGCCGACCATCAATCAAAGATAGACACAAAAAGCTGGAGTAACTCCGAGGGTCAGACAGCATCTCTGGAGAGAAGGAATAAGTGACGTTTCGGGTTGAGACCCTTCTTCAGACTGAGAGTCAGGGGAGAGGGAAACAACAGATGTAGATGATGTAGCCGTGAGAGAGAATGTTGCACAAACTTTGTCGGAGAGAGGAGGAGAACATCTTCGAAGATCTCCATACCTTGGGGACATTTTGTAGTGGAAGCAAACGAGATGTGTAGGAAGGAACTGTAGATGCTGGCACTGAGAGTCAGGGGAAAGGAGCATCAACATCCCATTCTATGTTATTCCACTTTTGCATCTACTCCCTACACACTAGGGGTGATTTACAGAGGCCAATTAAGTACAAGCCTGCACTGAATCATTGGAATGCTTTCCCTGGTCAGGTTGGGGCTCAGTGGCTGAGTAGATTCAAGATAGAGGTCAATAAAATTTTAGATATTAACAGAAATAAAGATTATGCACTGGAAAATAACATAAATGTAAAAAAAAAAAAACTTTCTTTGAATGTTAAACCTGGGACAAAAAAAAAGGTCTAATGTTGTTTCTACTTCTCTTGATATGGGAATGTGCCACAGAATACAGAATTTGGATTTAACCAGATCTAATTCGAAGCATCCTGATAATGCTCAGAAAGTCAGCCTTGTAGGGATAAACAGTGGCAAGGAGACCATGGAGAAATCAATGATAGCTCTGTATAAGCGGTGCACGGGTTCTTTGATATCCACTGAGAACACTGACTGGGCCGGAGTTCCAGACAGCCATACACCCACCGCTTGCAACACTGTTGGTTTACATTAACAAGCGTTTAACCATCTTTCACAACCGTTTATTCGACATGGCCCTTATAATGCATCTGTACACTGTAAATAGCTTGATCGGATTGCACGCACCAAAAGCTTTTCACTGTACCTCGGTACACGTGACAATAAACTAAACTAAACTGAAACTGAATTGAAAAAGGTGATATTTCTGGTCATAGTCATAGTGTGATAGAGTGTAAAAACAGGCCCTTCAGCCCAACTCACCCACACCGGCCAACAATGTCCCAGCTACACTAGTCCCACTTGCCTGCGCTTGGCCCATATCCCTCCAAACCTGTCCTATCCATGTACCTGTTTATTAAACGATGGGATAGTTCCAGCCTCTTCCAGTTTGCATGTGGCTTCACTATGGCGAAGGAGGAGACCTGGGACAGAAATGTCAGTATGGGAATGGGAAGGAGAGTTAATTCCATAGGCCTCGGCGGACTGATCATATGCTGGAAGAACTTAGCAAGTCAGGCAATGAATGGAATGGACAGACGATGTTTCACGTTGCGACCCTTCTTCAGACTGATGGACGAGGGGGAAGAAAGCTGCAACAGAAAGGTGGGGGCAAAAGGCAAAGACTGCCAAGTGATGGGTGGATACAGGTGAGGTGGGTTTGATTGGCAGATGGGTGTAGGTGACAAAGACGTGAGGAAATGGAGACAAAAGTGTGTCAGATAAGGAAAGAAAGAGTGAAATGTGTATTATTCCTTGTGTATTTTTTCTATACCCAAAGTCAAAGTCAAATTTATTCCTCTAGCTTCATACCATTCTCCTTATAGTATGGTGACCAGACTGCATACGATACTTACAAGTATGGCACCATACTCCTGAGTACTGTCTTATAGCGCCAGAGACCCGGGTTTGATCCTGACTACAGGTGCTGTCTGTATGGATTTTTTGCGTTCTGCCTGTGACCACGTGGGTTTCCTCTGGGTGCTCTGGTTTCCTCCCACATTCCAAAGATATGCAGGTTTGTAAGTTATTTGGCTTCTGTAAATTGCCCCTTCTGTGTAGGATAGACCATGTAGGATAGGGTTCTGTGTAGTACAAGTGATTGCTGGTCAGCATAGTCCCAATGAGATGAAAGGCCTGTTTCAACGTGTATCTCTAAACTAAACTAACAAATGGTCGGCACGATAGTAACATAGAAAACAGAGAAACATAGAAAAACAGGTGCAGGAATAGGCCATTCGGTCCTTCGAGCCAGCACCGCCATTCAATATGATCATGGCTGATCATCCAAAATCAGTACCCCGTTCCTGCCTTCTCCCCCATATCCCTTGATTCCTTTCTTCCTAAGCAGAGAGAAGAGACTATTGGCTTGAAAGTCTGTGAGAAAGAAGGTGAGTCAGAGGGAAAGTGTTTAAAAAGAGCGCCAAAAGCCAATCCTAGCCCAGTCCTTGCGTGAAGCTCGGAGAAGCAGCCAGCAGAAGCAGAGAGAAGGGACTATTGGCTTGAAAGTCTGTGAGAAAGAGGTGAGTGACAGGGAAAGACAGTTTAAAACTGAGGAATTTGATTAGTAAATTGGCGACTTAGGCAATTTATCAGCCAATATAGGCAAGGATGCTCTAGGTGGCTCCAATCCTAGCGATGAGACTCGACCGGCGAGACCGACGTCGGGTAGAGCTCTAGTGGTGGGCGACTCCATTGTTCGAGGTGCGGACTGGAGATTCTGTGGCGGCAGGCGAGACTCGAGGATGGTCTGTTGCCTACCTGGTGCCAGGGTTCAAGATATCTCGAACCAACTTCAGAACATCCTCGAGAGAGGTGAACTGCCGGCAGTATTGTGCACGCAGGCACAAACGACATCGGGAAGAAGAGGAAGGAGGTTCTGCAACGCGAGTTTAGAAAGTTAGGAAGAAGACTGAAAAGCAGGACTTCTAGGGTGGTTATCTCTGGATTGCTTCCAGTACCTCGTGCTAGTGAGGGCAGGAACAGGGAGACAGGTGATCTGAATGTGTGGCCTAGGGTCTGGTGCAGGGAGCAAGGATATAGCTTTATAGACCACTGGGATCTCATCTGGGGTAGGAGTGAGCTGTACAAAAACGACGGGTTACACCTTAACTGGAGGGGACCAACGTTCTGGCAGGCAGGTTTGCCAGTGCTACACGTGTGGGTTTAAACTAAATAGTGGGGGGGAGGGATTAACCAATTGGGAGTATAAAGATGGACTTAAAGGGGAAGTGAGTACAGGAAAAGTTACACAAGACTCCCAAATTAATAGGAAGGAAAGTTCGAGAAGGGATAAGAGAGTAAGGTCAGGGCCAATAGTGACCGGAGTGAGCATGGAGGTGAATACCGAAGTCAAAGTGTTGTATATGAATGAGCAAAGTATAAGAAATAAAGTGGGCGAGCTTGAGGCTCAGTTAGAAATTGGCAAGTATGATGTTGTGGGAATTACAGAGACATGGCTGCAAGAGGGCCAGGACTGGGAACTGAATACTCAAGGGTATACATCCCATCGAAAAGACAGACAGGTGGGCAGAGGGGGTTTGGTAGCTCTGTTGGTGAGTAATGAAATTCAGTCCCTTGTAAGGGGTGACATTGAAGCAGGAAATGTGGCGTCAGTATGGATAGAACTAAGGAATTATAAGGGTAAAAAGGCCCTAATGGGAGTTATCTACAGGCCTCCAAACAGTAGCTTGGATATAGGGTGCAAGTTGAATCAAGAGTTAAAATTGGCATGTCGTAAAGGTAATGCTATGGTTGTTATGTGAGATTTCAACATGCAGGTAGACTGAGAAAATCAGGTTGGTACTGGACCCCAAGAAAGGGAGTTTGTGGGGTGCCTCCGTGATGGATTCTTAGAGCAGCTTGTACTGGAGCCTACCAAGGAGAAGGCAATTCTGGATTTAGTGTTGTGTAATGATCTGATGTATCCTTCTCCCTCTCAAATTGTAGATGAAAACTTATCATACTATGGTCATTACCTCCTAATGGCTCCTTAACCTCAAGTTCAGAGAGTTGTGAGTGTGGAATTCTCTGCATCAAAGGGCGGCGGAGGCCGGTTCTCTGGATACTTTCAAGAGAGAGCTAGACAGAGCTCTTAAAGATAGCGGAGTCAGGGGATATGGGGAGAAGGCAGGAACAGGGCACTGATTGTGGATGATCAGCCATGATCACATTCAGCAGGGCTGAATAGCCTACTCCTGCATCTATTGTCTATTGAGCCAAATCTACCTATATCTTAAATGTCCCTGTTCCTAGACTCAATGGCTCAGCCAATGCAGGTAAGCATGCCATATGCCTCCCTCACCATACTGTCTGTCTGTGTCCCCATCATCAAGAAACTAAATGCTACACAGTACATTCCCTTTGCTCCATCTATTGTTCTTGAGTTGACCTGATTCTATTTATACGTAGTACATCCGATCTGTTTGTACATCATGTTTAAGAAAGAACTACAGATGCTGGAAAAATCGAAGGTAGACAAAAATGCTGGAGAAACTCAGCGGGTGAGGCAGCATCTATGGAGCGAAGGGATAGGTGACGTTTCGGGGCGAGACCCTTCTTCAGACTGCTGAGCCCTAACCCTAATAATAAACCTAAACCTGATCATCTATGTTCTAAATTTGTTGCCTTCCCCGGTTTTAGACGGAGCGCGAAAACAGGCACTTTGGCTCACTGAGTCCGCGCCGACCAGCGATCACCCCGTACACTAGCACTATCCTACACACCAGGGACAATTTACAATTTTTACCGGTCAATTAATCTACAAACCTTTGTGTTTTTGGAATGTGGGAGAAAACCGACGCAGGTCATGGGGAAAACATACAAACTCCGCACAGACAAGCACCCACAGTCAGGATCAAACACGTTTTTTTGCGCTGTAAGGCAGTAACTCTACCTCTGCGCCACCATACCACCCAAATGATTAGAGCATTGCCGATTGGAAGGCTTAAATCCAGATGCTTTCATTCACCTCTAGGAGAAGCTCTTTCAATATTTATTTAATATTTCGCAGGCCATTCAGAAACCTCTCTCACTCAGTTACCAGTCTTCCAGCTTTTATTTTGCAGAATTTAACACCAAGTTTAGAACAAATCAGAGTTGGCTCCAATGACCAAGGAACGGTGGAATCCACAACGGTCAATTGTTGGTTGTGGAAGAGGTGATAACAAAGGGATATATGGATGCGAACAGTGGAACTGGCAGGACGACTAGGGTGGGGGATGGACGGAGAGTGAGAGGGAATGCAGGGGTTACTTAAAATTAGAGAAATCAATATTTACACCGCTAGGTTGTAAGCTGCCCATGCAAAATATGAGGTGCTATTCCTCACAATATTTCATTATCTTTGGATACAAGGATACAAGGATACAAAGGACATTTATTTTCACATACACCGATTGGTGTAGTGAAATTTGACTTGCCATTGCAGCACACGAATAAAGATAAGACACTACATTAAAAAATGTAACAATCAATATAAAAATATCCCCCCACAATGGTTCCCACTGTGGTGGAAGGCAGCAAAGTCCAGTCCCTACCCCTGTTCACCCATAGTTGGGCCTATTGTGTCCTCCGCAGTCGCCGCTAAGGCAACCCGATGCTTCAGGCCCTCTTGCCGGGAAGATGGAACTCCGTCGTCAGGTGAACACTCCTCAGCGGCTTGGAATCTCTGGAGCAGCCGCCTCCTCCCCGGAAACCGCGGCTCCCGAAGTCCTCAGGCCGCGCTGGTTGGAGCTTCGACTCTGGCGATCTCGGATCCCAGGCTCCGCGGTGTTTTAAATCCAGCGCAGCCCGCGGCTGGATGCCCGCAGCCACAGCTCCACGATGTTGGAGTTGGCGGTCACAGCACTCTGGAGCTTATCGCACGGCAACCCGGTAAGGCATCGCCCGCTCCACGATGGTGTTTCAGCGCTGTGCCGTGTCTGAAGCTGGGGTTTCGGCCGGTCCCGACAGGAAACGCCGCTCCAGTCCGATGGTAGGCCGCGAGGAGGGGGCGAAGAAGCAGCTCGGAGGGAAGCCACCTCTCCGACCAGGTAGGGAATAGCAAATAAAGTTTCCCCCTTCCCACCACATAAAAAACTAGAAGACCTCCAAAACAAACACTTTTAACTCACTAAAAAAAAAAGGGTGAAAGGACTAACAGCTGCTGGCAGGTCAGCCATACTCGATGGCGCCCCCTACAGTAGTACGTATTCAGTACTCTCTAAAATAAATGAGTTTTATTTTAAATTGGCTAAAAGAAAAATGCGTAAGAAAAGAAAAATACTTTTGTCCCAATTTAATGATATTTTTTATTCGATTACATACCATCAACTAAGAAGACACTGAACTTTATCTGATTTGATCATGACTCTAACGTTAAAATCAGGGATATGAATATGCTTCAAAACCTCTGAAGTAATTGGTCAGGAGGTCAAGCAGTGCTTGTAGGGAGAACAGAATTATTATTTCAGGGAGAAGGGCTTTCACAACTTGGGGGAAAAAGTTACATAAATCAGTATTAACTGCCTATCTTGCTCTGATTGCACCCATTATTAGTGCTTGCTTTGTGGTGAAAGACATAAGATATCTAAATACGTATCACTATTCTGCATGTCTTGCTCCAGGGCACACATTAAGTGATTACTACACATAATTTGCTTCAAAGGAAGAAACACATTAGCTGGCAAAAGCATGTTCTTGGTCCCATAATCGTTGCAAATCTTTTTACAGCTTGAAACATCTACTTGACAACCTGTTTTCAACTAGGTTGTTTTTCATTCATAAGAGGGCCTGGAGCCATGATCCGAGCTGCTCAATATATAAACTAATTATCTACGCAAGTATAAACAGTTGCATGAATGGAGAAGATAGACACAAAAAGCTGGAGTAATTCGCTGAGTTACTCCAGCTTTTTTGTGTCTATCTTTGGTTTAAACCAGCATCTGCAGTTCATTCTTACATATGAATTGAGGTGGTTGTTTTGAGTTGGGATGATGGACTGGTTGAATAAATAAGCAGTTCCAGTTCTCTTTCCATGCTCACCTGCCCAAGGATGTCCAAAGGCTCTTCCACATAGGGGCGGCACGGTGGTGTAGTGGTAGAGCTATTGACTTTCAGCATCAGAGACCTGGGTTCGATCCTGACTATGGGTGCTTGTGTGCACGGAGTTTGAACGTTCTCCCCGTGACCTGCGTGGGTTTCCTAAGAGATCTTCGGTTTCCTCTCACACTCCAAAGACGTACAGGTTGGAGGTTAATTGGCCTGGTATAAAATGTTACAGATTGTCCCTCGTGAGTGTAGGGTAGTGTCAATGTGCGGGGATCGCTGGTCAGTGTTGACTCAGTGGGCCGAAGGGCCTGTTTCTGCACTCTAAACTAAACTGAACATAGGTTAGATCAAACCCAGGTTAGGCCAAGCCAACTTTGTGGAATAACCTTCAGTTCCACAAGCACAAACCCTATTTTAATTCTCAGTTACACTCCCTATCTGACTTGAGACACCTTCACTAAAGCTCAAAAGAGAAAATCACAAGTTTCCACTAATCTCCAGGATTTAGCACTACAGTCTACATCTTCTGATCTTTCATTTATATTCCTATGGACACATTTTTGTTCCTTTCTTTATCAACATTATCGTTCGCATTTGACCTTGCTTTTTGCTTTCCCTTTCCCCATTTTTTCAAACTCAACCATCTCTTAAATAATTTCTAGCTGTGAAGGTCATCTAAGTAAAACAATAATGCAGTCTGAAGACAGATTGAGCTAGATTATGAAGAATAAATCAGTCCAAAGGATCACGACCCAAAACATCCTTAATCCATATTCTCAAGAGGTGCCTCCTCACCTGCTGAGTTACTCCAGCACTTTGCGTATTTTTTTGTAAACCATCATTTAGTTCCTTGTGTCTCCAAAACAATAATCCTGTTCAATCTACAAACACTGCCTGATCTGTCAAGTAATGCCAGGATTTTCAGTTTTTCCTACAGAATGTTGGTCTGTGGTACCTTGCTTTTTAAGTTATTCTCCTAACACCTATCAATATATCTTCAATCCATTCCTCCACCCTAATGGGCCTGTCCCACTTAGGCGACTTTTTAGGTGACTGCAGGAGACTCTGCGGTCGCCACGTTTGCGGGCGGTTGCCGGGGTGTCACCTTCATGGTCGTCAGGAGTTCCCGCATTCTGAGAACTAGTCGCGGCCTCATTATGGTCACCGTGAATTTTTCAACATGTTGAAAAGTTAGCGGCGACTAGAATGAAGCCGCCATGGAGAGTAGCGAGAATTCTCGTGCCGTAGGTGGGTCACCAGGAGGTCCTGGTGAGTTGCCAGGAGATCGAAAGTTCTCGTAGGTTGGAGCCGGTGCTGACCGGTGAATCTCATTGGGGAAAAAAAAAGTAAGCAGTAGTTTTTAGAACCAAGGATAACCGACCGGTAATGTTAATGTCCGCCGAGCTTCACAGCCGTGTATCGCTGGCTTCTTAAAAGTTGTTTCCACTCCTTCTCCCCCCTCTCCTCTCCCCCCCCCCCTCTCTTTTAAAGGACCTACATTGTGCTTTAGCCGTCTTATTACAGCGCCAACCTTCCTGGTCATCGCGGTGTGTGTCTGTATCACCTTGACTTTGCACCGTGTGAATTTTTTAGACAGGGCAAGCGGGGGGAGCGCTGTCTAAAAAATTCACACGGGCTGGTGAAGGAAGCGATGTGTTTGTGTATGTGTGTTCCACTCTGACAGTCGCCGTTCCAGTTGCCGGATTTTCAGGCAACTGTCGGCAACTTGACATTCGCTCGCAGTCCGTTGAAAAATGGCCTAAGTGGGACAGGCCACATATTTCCTTTCTCTTCTCCTTATGTTATGGTAACAGCTCTTGGCCTATAGATATGTAGGTAGGTTGGTGCTTCAGCTATGGATTCTCAATGGTTCAATGGTTTCTTTATTATCACGTGTACCAAGATAGAGTGAAATACTGGCTTTCACTATTGCCTTTATTGGCCATAGATCAGCAAAACTATCACCACACATAAGCATTATCCTCCAGTTAGTACAGAGTGTACAGAACAGCCCAATGAGTCTATATGCAAGAGTTGTCATTTTGGCATCATTTTACAGTCCCATATGGGGAGAAAGCAGGATCGGGGTACTGATTGGGGATGATCAGCCATGATCATATTGAATGGCGGTGCTGGCTCGAAGGGCCGAATGGCCTACTCCTGCACCTATTTTTCTATGTTTCTATCTTGGAGAAAACCCATGCGGTCACGAGGGGAACATACAAACTCCGTACAGATGGCACCGGTAGTCGGGATCAAAACCAGGTCTCTGGCGCTGCAAGGCAGCAACTCTACCGCTGCGCCACCGTGCCACCCAGTCAGCGTAAAGACTATACATGATTGCAATCGAACCGTCCACAGTGTACACATACAGGATGAAGGGAATAACGTGTAGTGCAAGATAAAGTCCAGTAAAGTCCGAGTGCACGCAGAATCAAATATTATGTTGGCACAAAGCCTTATATTTTCACATAATTGTTATCCAAACTAAACCCAACTGCCAGTTGGAGAATTACAAGTAACTCAGTGAGTCAAACAACATCTCTAGAGAACATGGATAGGCGACGTTTAATGTCACTTATCCATATTCTCCAGAGATGCTGTCTGACCCGCTGAGTTACTCCAGCACTTTGTACAGTTCCTTGTTTTTACAGGTTAATTTTCTTTAGGTTTAAACCTATAAGCTCCTCCATTTTATTTTCTGTCATATAGCCTTATAAGCTAACATTAATTAATGCCTCATAAAAAACATTCTTGATTAGTACAGGTGTCAGGGGTTATGGGGTGAAGGCAGGAGATTGCGGTTGAGAGGGGAAGATATATCAGCCATGATGGAATGGTGGAGTGGACTTGATGGGCCAATTGGCCTAATTCTGCTCCTATCACTTATGAAAACAACTTTTTAGTATTGTGATTGCGCAATACTCCAATCGCTAGTATTGAGCAGACTGACACTAACACACGATCAAATAGATGGTAATCTGGAAATACATGGCAATAACTTCATTTATGTGCGAATGGCTTATTTCATGTTCATAAATGATAGAAACATAGAAATATAGGTGCAGGAGTGGGCCATATGGCCCTTCGAGCCAACACCGCCATTTAATATGATCATGGCTGATCATCTAAAATTAGTTCCCGCGTTCCTGTTTTTCCTCATATCGCTTGACTCTTTTAGATCGAAGAGCTAAATCTAATTCCCTCTTGAAAACATCCAGTGAATTGTCCTCCACTGCCTTCTGTGGCAGAGAATTCCACAGATTCACAACTCTCTGGGTGAAAACGTTTTTCCTCATTTCGGTCCTAAATGGCCTACCCCTATTCTTAAACTGTGACTCCTGGTTCTGGACTCCCCCGACATCAGGAACACTTTTCCTGCATCTAGTCTGTCCAATCTTTTAAGAATTTAAATGTTTCTATAAGATTTCCTCTCATCCTTCTAAATTCCAGTGAATACAAGCCCAGTCGAACCATTCTTTCATCATATGTCAGTCCCACCATCCCGGGAATTAACCTGGTGAACCTACGCTGCACTCCCTCAATAACAATAATATCCTTCCTCAAATTAGAAGTCCAAAATTGCACACAATACACCAGGTGCGGTCTCACCAAGGCCCTGCACAACTGCAGTAGAGTCTTCTTGCTCCTAAACTCAAATACTCTCGCAATGAAGGCCATTAGCTTTCTTCATTGCCTGCTGTACCTGCATGCTTACTTTCAGTGACTGATATACAAGCATGCCCAGGTCTTGTTGCAACTCCCCTTTTCCTAAATTGACACGATTCAGATAATAATCTGCCTTCCTGTTCTTGCCACCAAAGTGGATAATCTCACGTTAATCCTCATTTTTCAGCATCTGCCATGCATCTGCCCACTCACCCAACCTATCCATGTCACCCTGCAGCCTCATAACATCCTCATCGCAGCTCACTGCCACCCAGCTTTGTGTCATCTGCAAACTTGGAGATGTCACATTTAATTCCCTCGTCTAAATCGTTAATATATATTGTATATAACTGGTGTCCCAGCACCGAGCCTTGTGGCACCCCACTAGTCACTGCCTGCCATTCTGAAAAGGACCCATTAATACCTACTCTTTGCTTCCTGTCTGCCCCCAATACCATGTGCTCTGATTTTGCACACTAATCTCTTGTGTGGGACCTATGCCAAAGGCTTTTTGAAAGTCCAGATACACCACATCCACTGGCTCTCCATTATCCATTCTACTTGTTACATCCTCAAAAAATTCCAGAAGATTAGTCGAGCATGAATTCCCCTTCATAAATCCATGCTGACTTTGACCGATCCTGTCACTGCTTTCCAAATGCACTGCTATAACATCTTTAATTATCAACACCAGCATCTTCCCCACTACCGATGTAAGGTTAACTGGTCTATAATTCCCTGTTTTCTCTCTCCCTCCTTTCTTGAAAGGGAGAATTAGGCCATTCGGTCCATCAAGTCTACTCCGCCATTCAATCATGGCTGATCTATCTCTCCCTCCTTACCCCATTCTCCTGCCTTCTCCCCATAACCCCTGACGCCCATATTAAACAAGAATTTATCCATCTCTGCCTTATAAAAATCCATTATCTTGGCCTCCACAGCCATCTGTGGCAATGAATGCTTGGCAACAAAAGACCTGCTGTCACATATAATTATTTCATGAAGATTTGTCAAAGACAACCCTCAAGTACCACTGCAGTCGACTATTTGGTTTGTAATCAAAGTGACTTGCACCCTGCTGCTCATCTTTGTACCAACATCTGAAGAAAAGTCAGTGTTTCACTCACCCATCGCATAAAGTGGTCTATAGCATATTTTTAGCCGGGACATATGAACTTTTCTTTTCTCTCTCTGTGTGTGACAGATTGTTAGAGAGAGCACGAACTGTGCAGCGAGTCTAGAAAATTATATATTTTCTCCAGATTGTGGAAAAATACAAGTTAGCCACAGTCAAACCACTGAAATTCAGTCGGATCACCCGTGTTTTGAACTCAATCCACCAGATATCTCGGATTAAAGGGACATGCGACTGCAAGGTGTTTATGTAATTTCTGAAATATGAAAATAGAGCTAAAGGCGGCATAGAGCGATACCGTGTGGAAACAGGCCCTTCAGCCCAACTTGCCCACACCAATTAATATATCGCATCTACATTAGTTCCACCCGCCTGTATTTGGCCCGTATCCCTCTAAACCTATTCTTCCATGTACCCGTCTAAATATTTCTTAAACGTTGCGATAGTATCTGCCTCAACCACCTCCCCATGTAGTTCATTCCATACACCCTCCAACCTTTATGTAAAAATGTTATCCCTCAGGTTTCCATTAAATCTTTCCTCACCCCCTCACCTTAAACCTGTCCCCTGATTCTCAATCGCCCCCCCCCCCCCCCCCCCCCCCCCACTGCTGTACAAGAGGCTGCCTTCACCAATCTATTCCTCTCATGATTTTGTGCACCTCTATAAGATCACCCCTCATCCTCCTGCGCTCCAAGGTCCTGGCCTGCTCAATGTCTCCCTATAGTCCAGGCCCTCGAGTCCTGGCAACATCCTCGCAAATCTTCTCTGTATTCTTTCCAGCTTGACAACATCTTTGCGATAACATGGTGCCCAAAACTGAACACAATACTCCAAATGTGGCCTCACCAACGTCCTATACAACTGCAAAATGACCTTCCAACTTCTGTACTCAATACTTGGACTGAAGGCCAATGTGCCAAAAGCCTTTATGACCACCCTATCTACCAGCACGGCATTGAAAATAAACGCCGGTTAGAAACTTGCACCAAGAACTGCTAAAAAATAATGTTCCAGCAATTTAATACAATCACTAAGTGCTCTAATCCTGCACTGCAAAAGCTCTAATAATGAATAATTTCCAATCAAAACATCACCAGCAAACAATTTCAGTTAATTAATTACTTTTATCCCTTACTTGCATTTCTACAATTCAAAAGATAAAAATGCAACATATTAGACCTTTTAAAGTTACGCAATTTGGGAAGATTACTCTGACAGCGCAAAATAAGTAAGAGGTACTTCAATGCAATCTGTAGATGGATTTAAAACAGTATAACTGATGAGACTGTACAACAGTTCCATTGTTGAGAAAGAATAGCTAACATAAACCCTAACCTGTCTTTCCCCAGTTCAGATGCAAAAGGATCAGTTGTACATTTTGATGAATTATTATAAATTTTGAGCACTGTCATCATGCTTCACTTGAACGTGGAGCTGGAATGGTGACGCAGTGGTAGACAATAGACAATAGGTGTAGGAGTAGGCCATTCGGCCCTTCGAGCCAGCACCTCCATTCAATGTGATCATGGCTGATCATCCCCAATCAGTACCCCGTTCCTGCCTTCTCCCCATATCCCCTGACTCCGCTATTTTTAAGAGCCCTATCTAGCTCTCTCTTGAAAGCATCCAGAGAACCTGCCTCCACTGCCCTCTGAGGCAGAGAATTCCACAGACTCACTACTCTCTGTGAGAAAAAGTGTCTCCTCGTCTCTGTTCTAAATGGCTTACTCCTTATTCTTAAACTGTGGCCCCTGGTTCTGGTAGAGTTGCCACCTTACAGCGCCAGAGACCCGGGTTCAATCCTGAGTACAGGTGCTTGTACATTTTCTCCGTGACCTGCGTGGGTTTTCTACGGGCGCTCCGGTTTCCTACCACATTCCAAGGTTTATAGGATTGGGCTTGGTAAAAAATTATAAATTGTCCCTAGTGTGCTTATGATAGTGTTAGTGTGCGGGGATCGCTGGTCAGCCACAGACTTGGCGGGCCGAAGGACCTGTATTCTTGCTATATCTCAAAACTAAACTAAGCTGAACTCAGTAGGTCGTGCAGCATTTGTGGAGACCAAGGGACGGTCGACATTTTAGGTCGAGATGCTACATCAGAACAGAGGGGTTAATATAAATAGCTAAGAAGGAGAAGTGAGGTAGGAGTTTGCAGGTGATAGATGGAACTGGGTGAGATGATTTCCAGATGGAGCGAGGTGAGGTCAAGGAAGGAATTCAGGAGGGTTATGGTCTGAGCGCAGGTATATGGGACTAGGGGAGATTATGTGTTCGGCACGGACTAGAGGGGTCGAGATGGCCTGTTTCCGTGCTGTAATTGTTATATGGTTATATGGTTATATGGAATGGATTTAGGAGACAGCAGCTGATGGATGATAGATAAGGAGAGAGCAAATACGGAAGGTGGAGCCAGGTGGGGGAGAAAAGGGTGAAGGTAAAGACAAAAGCTGATTAAGCTTTCACCATCCAGATTTCTCCAAGTATACATAGCTCCAATGAGTTTAGAGTTTAAAGTTACAACGCGGAAACAGGCCCTTCAGCCCACCAAGTCCGACCAGCAATCACCCCATACACAAGCACCATCTTACACACATGGGGCAAGTTCCAATTTTACCAATTAACTTACAAACCTGCATGTCTTTGGAGTGTGGGTAAAACTGGGAGTACCCAGAGAAAACCCACGCAGGTCACAGGGAGAACGTACAAACTCCATACAGAGAGTACCCGTAGTCAGGATTGAACCCGGGTCTCTGGCGCTGTAACGGGCCTGTCCCACTTAGGTGATTTTTCAGGCGACTTACAGTCGCCGGCAGTCGCCTGAAAAACCGGCGACTGTCAGAGTGGAACACACACGCACTTCGTTTCCTTCACCAGCCCGTTTTGCAGGCGGAGGACAGGGCAAGCGGGGGGAGCGCTGTCTGAATGAAATTCACACCGTGCAAAGCCAATGTGATACAGAGACACACCGCACTGAACAGGAGGGTTGGCGCAGTAATTAAGACGGTGAAAGCACAGTGTCCGGGAAGGGACAATAGACAATAGGTGCAGGAGTAGGCCATTCGGCCCTTCGAGCCAGCACCGCCATTCAATATGATCATGGCTGATCATCCCCAATCAGTACCCCGTTCCTGTCTTCTCCCCATATCCCCTGACTCCGCTAGTTTTAAGAGCCCTATCTAGCTCTCTCTTGAAAGTATCCGGAGAACCTACCTCCACCGCCCTCAGAGGACCCTCAATGAGATCCCGTAAGTAATGAGGTCACGTAAGTCCTTTAAAAGAGGGGGGGCGGGGGGGGGGGAGAAGGAGTGGAGACAACTTTTAAGAAACCAGAGATACATGGCTGTGAAGCTCGGCGGACATTAACATTACCAGTCGGTTATCCTTGGTTCCGAAAACTGTTTATGTTTTTTTCCCCAATGAGGCAATGAAATTCACTGCTCAGCACCGGCTACTCTCCATGGCGGCTTCATTCTGGTTGCCGCTAATTTTTCAACATGTTGAAAAATTAACGGCGACCATAATGAGGCCACGGCTAGTTCCGAGAATCCGGGAACTCCTCACGACCATGAACTCCTCACAACCATGAACTCCTCACGACCTCCCCGGCAACCACCCGCGAACATGTGGCGACCGCATAGTCTCCTGCAGTCGCTTAAAAAGTCGCCGAAATGGGACAGGCCCATAAGGCAGCAACTCTACCGCTGTGCCACCATGCCGCTCTGCAGTGGTGAATTCCATCAATCAGGATGTGTCTTCACGATTGGGATTGGCATTTGTTTAATATTTTTTATGTCCTTGTTATCTAGATGTTCCAGAGATGCGTGTAGGGCCAGGATGATGGCTTCTGCCCTGGTCCTGTTCATATGTGATAGGAGCAGAATTAGGCCATTTGGCTCATCAAGTCTACACCGCCATTCAATCATGGTTGATCTATCTATCTTTTCCTCTCAATCCCATTCTCCTGCCTTCTCCCCGTAACCCCCGACACTCTGCCTAATCAAGAATCTATGAGTTTAGTTTATTGAGCTTACTTCATCGTAAAAAGTAAAGTAAAGTAAAGTAAAGTAGCCTTTATTGTCATTCAGACCTTGCGGTCTGAACGAAATTTTGTTGCCTTGCAGTCCTACATATAGTAAAAAATGGCAAAAACATACACAAAAAACACAAATTAACATCCACCACAGTGAGTTGAATACTCCTCACTGTGATGGAAGGCAAAATTCTTAAGTCTTTGTCTCTTCCCTTCTTATTCTCCCTCTGCGCCGAGGCGATCCAGGCTTCGGATGTTGTGACCCCGCCGGGCGATGGTAAGTAATGTCAGTCCCGCGGCTGAATCCAAGCTCCGCGAACGGGCCGGTTCAGCTCCGCGGCCCGGGGTGGTCGAAGCTGCCGAAGCTGCGGCCCTCCAGTCCAGAGGACACAGCTGTTGTCGCGGGAGCTCCGGAGAACAGGTCACCAACCTGCGAGCTCCCGCGACAACAGCTGGATCAAAAACATGTTTTCTCCCCCCCACCCAGACACATACACAATAAACCAAAAATGAACTCAAACAGGACAAAGGAACAACACAAAAAATAAAAAATAAACAGACGGACTGCAGGCGAGCCGCAGCTGCTAAGGCAGCGCCGCCATCAGGTGTAACGAGGTATAGTGAAAAGCTTTTGTTGCCTGCCAACCAGTCAACGGAAAGTCAATACATGATTACAATCGAGCCAGTCAAAGGGAATAACGTGATCGTAGTTTAACTAAGAAATGTTGCTGTAGATGTAGAGATTTAAAAGTGTGGAGCGATTGTAATACGTCATTGCAGATCCAATTCTGTGATTAGCACACAAAGAGCCGTCTGGGTTTGACGTCATCGTGGATGAATTTATCAATCTCTGCTCTAAAAATATCTATTGACATGGCCTCCACTGCCTTCTGTGGCAATGAATTCCCCAGATTCACCACCCTCTGACTTCCTGTTGCGATGACAGGGAAACTGCAGTGTATCAAGGCTGTCTGGGAGGCTAAAGTTAATGTTCGCTATGCCCAGTCTACTCAAAGCACTTCATAATGGCTGAGTTCAGAGCCATGGGTATGGAAAGTGTTTCTACAAATTCTTATCATTAACCTTTTTTTGTTATTGCAGAGGAGTGCAATCCAGTGGGATAGCTGGTAGCAGTTATATCTCCCTGCCACTTTATTTGTGGAGCAGAAACTTTCCAATGCGCACATACTATTCACATTCCATTTTTCACATACCACCAAGACAGTAGAAAGGCCAGGTCACCACCCACGCAAGATACTTTTTATTACAGTCTCCAAAGGAAACAGCCCAACAATTTTAAGTGTCATTCTTCTGAAATTTCATACAAATTTTTGATGGAAACATTTAATTCTCCAAATGGTCTCCTGCACTGCAAGCTCGTAAAATTGGCTTATTTTCTTGTAAGTGTACGAAACACATCAGAAATATGCAGGGCAAATAAATATCAATGTGGCAATTCTGCGCCACAGAAGAAAAGTCATCAAATACAATCATTATTGGAGAATATTTTGCAGTGAAAGGTCTGTAACACCTTGTTCCGTGGATCTTGGAATGATGTTGCCAGGACTCGAGGGACTGCGCTATAAGGAGAGGTTACATAGAAACATAGAAAATAGGTGCAGGAGTAGGCCATTCGGCCCTTCGAGCCTGCACCGCCATTTGATATGATCATGGCTGATCATCCAACTCAGTATCCCATCCCTGCCTTCTCTCCATACCCCCTGATCCCTTTAGCCACAAGGGCCACATCTAACTCCCTCTTAAATATAGCCAATGAACTGGCCTCTACTACCTTCTGTGGCAGAGAATTCCACAGATTCACCACTCTCTGTGTAAAAAATGATTTCCTCATCTCGGTCCTAAAGGTCTTCCCTCTTATCCTTAAACTGTGACCCCTAGTTCTGGACTTCTCCAACATCGGGAATAATCTTCCTGCATCTAGCCTGTCCAACCCCTTAAGAATTTTGTAAGTTTCGATAAGATCCCCCCTCAATTTTCTAAATTCTAGCGAGTATAAGCCGAGTCTATCCAGACTTTCCTCATATGAAAGTCCTGCCATCTCAGAAATCAGTCTGGTGAACCTTCTCTGTACTCCCTCTATGGCAAGAATGTCTTTCCTCAGATTAGGTTATAGATAATAGGTGCAGGAGTAGGTCATTCGGCCCTTTGAGCCAGCACTGCCATTCAATGTGACCATGGCTGATCATCCACAATCAGTACACCGTTCCTACCTTCTCCCCATATCCCTTGGCTCTGGTTCAGAAGGCTAGGACTCTATTCCTTGGAGTGCAGGAGGATGAGGAATGATCTTACAGTGGTGTACAAAATCATGAGAGGAACAAGCTGCCAGAGGAGGTAGTTGAGGCAGATACTATCGCACCATTTAGACAGGCACATGGATTGGACAGTTTTAGAGGGATATGGGCCAAACGCAGGCAGGTGGGACTAGTGTAGATGGGATATGTTGGCCGGTGTGGGCAAGTTGGGCCAAAGGGCCTGTTTACACACTGTAAGACTATTTTATCACTTGTAAAGATCTTGGGCATATCTAGTTGAACAGAGTTAAACATACAATGGGCACATAGTAGTTGGGTTAGTGCTTATGGAAAACAAATGTCCAAGATGTACAGGTTTGAAGGTTAATTGGCTTGGTATAAAAGTAAATTGTCCCTAGTGTATGTGGGACAGTGTTAATGTGCGTGGATCGCTGGTCGGTGTGGGCTCGGTGGGCCGATGGGCCTGTTTCCGCACTGTATATCTAAACTAAACTAAAAAGAGTGTGCAAAGAAACAATGCGTTAATGAGGTGGTTTGTCGAGTTCCAATGTCGTGGTAGGATTACAATTGTGAGGATTAATTCAATAACCTAATGGTTGTAGGAAAGTAACTGTTCCTGAGCCTGGTGTTGTTTAACTTCAGCTTCTGTATCTCCTGCCTGGCCGTAATAGCAAGAAGAGGGTTTTAGTTTTGATTTATGGAGATAGTGTGGGAACGGGCTCTTCGGCCCACCGACTCTGTGCCGACCAGCGATCACCCGTACAGTTGTTCTAACACACGAGGGACAATTTAGAGGCCAAGTAACCTACGTCGTTGGAATGTGGGAGGAAACCGGAGAACCAGGAGGAAAACCCAAGCGCGGTTACAGGGAGAACGTACAAACTCTGTATAGACTGCACTCGTGGCTGGTTGGTCTCCGCGGCTGTGAGGCAGCAACTCCACTGCTGCACCACTGTGCCGCCCTGTATGTACGGCTATAGAATAGGATCTATGTATGGCTTGATTGTACTCGTGTATAGTATATTTGACTGGAAAACATGCAGACCAGGTTTGTAAATTGTATCTTGGTACACTTGACAATAATGAACCAATACCACATCAATTAGATGCAACAGTGGCATGAGCTGTTTTCATGATGTGTGATACATAACCATGCATAATCTTCAGAATAGCGATGTTTGAAAGGACCAAGTTGAGGGATAAATTCTTAGGCTGTGACCAAATTTACTACCTACATCTCAAAACAGCCTTAAATGAAGTCATTTGGGATCTGATGCCTTTTCTTCAAAGGTAGACAAAAGTGCTGGAGAAAGCGGGTGCAGCAGCTTCTATGGATCGAAGGAAATAGGCAACGTTTCGGGCCAAAACCATTCTTCAGACTGATGAAGGGTTGGGGGGGGGGGGGGGGGGGGGGGGAGGGGGAGCGGTAAGAAAAAAGGAAGAGGAGGAGCCAGTGGGTTGAGGGAGAGCTGAGAAGGGGAGGAGACAACAAGGGCTACCGGAAATTGGAGAATTCAATGTTTATGCCTCCAGGGTGCAGACTGCCCAAGCATAATATGAGGTGCTGCTCCTCCAATTTCCGGTGGTGCTCACTCTGGCCATGGAGGAGGCCCAGGACAGAAAGGTCGGATTCGGAATGGGAGGGGGAGTTGAAGTGCTGAGCCACAGGGAGATCAGGTTGGTTAATTCGGACCGAGCGGAGGTGTTCGGGCGAAACGATCGCCAAGCCTACGCTTGGTCTCACTGATGTAGATCAGCTGACATCTAGAGCAGCGGATGCAATGGATGAGGTTGGAGGAGATGCAGGTGAACCTCTGTCGCACCTGGAACGACTGCTTGGGTCCTTGAATGGAGTCGAGGGGGGAGGTAAAGCGACAAGTGTAGCATCTCCTGCGGTTGCAAGGGAAAGTGCCCGGGGAGGGTGTGGTGTGGGAGGGAAGGGAAGAATTGACCAGGGAGTTGCGGAGGGAGCGGTCTTTGTGGAAAGCAGATAGGGGGGGAGATGGGAAGATGTGGCGAGTGGTGGGGTCACGATGGAGGTGGCGAAAATGACGGAGGACTATTTGTTGTATGTGACGGCTGGTGGGGTGAAAGGTGAGGACTAGGGGGACTCTGCCCTTGTTCCGAGTGGGGGGATGGGGAGAGTGAGCAGTGTTGCGGGGTATGGAAGAGACCCTGGTGAGAGCCTCATCTATAGTAGGGGGGGGGTGGGAATCTGGAGAATGAGGACATTTCCGATGCCCTGGTGATTCCCACCCGATGCAGGAGCTTGATCACCCCGATGCAGGGGCCCAAACATTGCCGGCTACAGGAGCCAAAATCGTCCCGTCAACGGAAGGCTCGAGGCCCCCGACCGCGGGAGAACAAAGAAGGGAAGAGATTGAACTTTTGTTTCGCCTTCCATCACAGTGAGGAATGTGGAGGAGTCACTGTGGTGGATGTTTATGTCAAAATGTATTTTGTGTGTTCTGTTTCTTGTTATTGGTATGACTGTATGGCAAATGAAATTCCTCGTATGTTGCAAAACATAGTCGGCTAATAAAGTACGATTATGATTATGATGAAAATGTTGTTTTTTAAAAAAAAACTTGGGTTTCTATAAACAGATACGGTGACAGTATGGAGACTTTTACACAAGGTGGGAGATATGAAATTAGAGGGCACGGCCTCAGAACAAAAGGATGTACTTATAGAACGTGGTTGAGGAGGAATTTCTTTAGCCAGGGGATGGTGAACCTGTGGAATTCATTGCCACAGATGGCTGTGGAGGCCAAGTCATTGGGTATTATAAAAGCAGAGATTGATAGGTTCTTGATTAGTAACAGTGTGAAAGGTTATGGAAAGCAGGCAGGAGAATGAGGTTGAGAGGGAAAGATAGATCAGCATTGATTGAATGGTGTGGCAGACCCAATAGACCAAATGGCCTAATTCTGCTCCGATGTGTTAGGAATTTGCAAGACCCTTCAGTAAGATGTTGGTGCCTAGAACAATATTATTTTAGTTCTAGCCCAGCACCATCAAATAGCTTTCCCAGGAATGGTGGAATGGTCCCTCCAGATAGCATACCCAGTGTGTAAAATCCAGTTATAATTATTGAGAACTTGGAAGCCATTGATAAACATAAAAAGCTGGAGTAACTCAGCAGGTCAGGAAGCATCTCTGGAGAAAAGGAATAGGTGCTGCTGCGGGTTGAGACCCTTCTTTGGATTTAGCTCTTAGGGCGAAAGGAATTAAGGGATATGGGGAAAAATCAGGTACAGGGTACTGATTTTAGATGATCAGCCATGATATTGAATGACGGTGCTGGCTCGAAGGGCGGAATGGCCTACTATTTTTCTATGTTTCTTCAGACTGAGAGTCGGGGAAAAGGGAAACGAGAGATATGGACAGTACACAGAATAAATGAATGAGATATGCAAAAAGCAATGATGGAATCAAGGAAAGGTGGAGCCCACAATGGTCCATTGTTGGCTGTGGGCTAGATGAAAACAATTTATGCAGTGAAACTCAACAGAACGGCAATGAAACTAATATGATGACTCGGATTGGGGAGGGATGGAGAGAGAGAGAGAGAGAGAGAGAGAGAGGGTATGCAAGGGTTACTTTGAAACCATTGAGGCCATTGTGCTTGCACCAATAACACTGACAATGAAGAGTCAACTACTCCGACCCTATTTTGACATCTGTTGAATCGAAGAACAGCAGATGCTTTTTAATTTACAAAAAGGACACAAAGTGCGAGAATGACTCAGCGGGGCCAGGCAGCATTCCTGGAGAACATCTTTAATCCATGGCTGCTTCCTTAAGGAACACAACAGGTTTGTAAGACAATGGCCACATTTCAAATTTACTGGACCTGGGTGCTTTAAGACGACACATAATTGCGGTAAGACTAATGTATGCTTTAATGAAGCTCAAGTCACAACTAAAATTTAACACACAATCAGGTGACAAATAAAAGCAGCAGGTTGCATCTGGCATCATGTTGAAACACTAATGATTTGAGAGAAGTAGATGTCTCCCTGCTGTTGTTTATGCTCCATTGACACGGTTATTGACTCTGAGCTGCACTGCCCTGCAAAATATTTGCCTCTGTTACATGCCAAAGCTTTTCACAAGTGTTATTTGCATTCAGCATTTACAATGTGTGCGGCACAGTGGCGGAGCAGGAGAGTTGCTGCCTTAAGGGCTTGTCCCACTTGGGCATCATTTACACAACATCATTTACGCGTCGTGACGCGCGCATGGCGTGTATTACACGTGCATGGCGCGTGGAGAGGCGTGGTGGCGTAGGCAGTGACGCGCGTTCGCGCTCGGCGCACTCGGATTTCGGGATTCATAAAATCTTCGCTCCGCCACCTGTGTGACGCGCAAATGACGCTCAAGTGGGACAGGCCCTTCACAGCGTCAGATCTTGATTATGGGCGCTGTACGGAGATTGTACGTTCTTCCCGTGACCACGTGAACGTTCTACGGGTGCTTCGGTTTCCTCCCACACTACAAAGACGTGTGGGTTTGTAGATTAATTGGCCCCAGTGTGTTGGATGGAGCTAGTGTACGGGGTGATCTTTGGTCGGTGCCGACTCCGTAGGCCGAAGAAGGGCCTGTTCCTACGAAGTATCTCTAAATTAAACTGAACATTACGTGGCCGGCCCTGCTTGATTTTATAAATCACGCACGTGGAGAAAAAGAATTGGAAGTGAACGAGTGCAACACATAAGTAGTAAGTTATCGTACGGGGTAGACTGGATAGACTCGGTTGTACTCGCTAGAATTTAGGAGATTGAGAGTGGATCTTATAGAAACTTACAAAATTCTTAAGGGATTGGACAGGCTAGAAGCAGGAAGATTGTTCCCGATGTTGGGGAAGTCCAGGACAAGGGGTCACAGCTTAAGGATAGAGGGGAAATCCTTTAGAACCGAGATGAGAAAAACATTTTTCACGCAGAGAGTGGTGAATCTCTGGAACTCTCTGCCACAGAAGGTAGTTGAGGCCAGTTCATTGGCTATATTTAAGAGGGAGTTAGATGTGGCCCTTGTGGCTAAAGGGATCAGGGGGTATGGAGAGAAGGCAGGTACAGGATACTGAGTTGGATGATCAGCCATGATCATATTGAATGGTGGTGCAGGCTCGAATGGCCGAATGGCCTACTCCTGCACCTTTCTATATTTCTGTGTTTCTATTGTCGTCAATGCATTCATTTCAACCGCATGGACTGCAGTGATTCAAAGCAGCAGTTCGTCACCTCTTCAAGAGAAGCTACTTTATACATAGAAGCAGATGTCGCCAGCAATAAACATGCCACGTCAATGAATAATTCAAGTAATGAAATAAACTGGTGACTGCTTGCTTAAAAATAAGTGGACAATTTAATTTGTAGAAATCATTTTAGAGGATGAAGTAACACATGCAGCGGTCAACAAAAACGTGACTTTCTCCTGCAGATTAGCGGTGACTGTTTTAAAAATCGACTTTCATAATTAGTATCAAAAAAAAAATCATGGGATAAAAATCAAGAAGAAATGGAAAACCTGGAAATCTGAAATGAAAGCAGCTATTTGAGAAAATCGTATTCCCCAATCATTTCCTCAGTTTCTTTATTCGCAGACAGCTTCTTCCCCTCTGTTATCTGGCTTCTGAACAGTCCTTCCATAAACTAGGGTACTGTCCTATTCACTTCTACCCTGTCATAGACATTGGACTTTGTCCATGGAACGGATGCGCTACAATGCTGACAACTATATACTTACCACACTGTATCTTTCCCTTTGCTCTACCTATTGTAGTTTAGTTTGACTTGAATGGATTTATGTATAGTCCCAGATCTGTTTGGCTAGCATGCAAAACAAAGCTTTTCATTGTACCTCAGTACAGGGAACAATAATAAACATAAACCTAAGAATATTAAATTTCAATAATAAACCTAAACCGACTGAATGTTTCCAGCAGGTAGACAAAAATGCTGGAGAAACTCAGCGGGTGCAGCAGCATCTATGGAGCGAAGGAAATAGGTAACGTTTCGGGCCGAAACCCTTCTTCAGACTGATAGGGGGTGGCGGGGAGAAGGAAGGAAAAAGGGAGGAGGAGGAGCCCGAGGGCTGGGGGATGGGAGGAGACAGCTCGAGGGCTAAGGAAGGGGAGGAGACAGCAAGGGCTAACAAATTTGGGAGAATTCAATGTTCATGCCCGGCGGATGCAGGCTCCCCAAGCGGAATATGAGGTGCTGTTCCTCCAATTTCCGGTGTTGCTCGCTCTGGCCATGGAGGAGACCCAGGACAGAGAGGTCGGATTGGGAATGGGATGTTTCCAGCATTCCTGATTGATGGGATTCCTTGCACCGTACAGAGCAACATTGACCCAGACAGTTCACATGCCAAGAAAATAAGCCAGCAGCAGTTAGTGCAATTTAGTTCATTGTCACGGGCACAGAGCTACAGAAAAATGTGTTTTTGTCGCATGCTCTCCAGTCATTGGAAGACTATACATTATTACAATCAAACCATCCATAGCATAGCTACAGGATAAAAGGCACAATGTTTAGTGCAATATGATGAAGTCCAATAAAGTCTGATTATTGAAAGGCACAAATTGCTGGAGTAACTCAGCAGGACAGACAGCATCTCTGGAGAACGTGGACAGGTACAAAGTGCTGGAGTAACTCAGCAGGACAGACAGCATCTCTGGAGAACGTGGATCGGTGGCAATCTTCACACTTTTTAAAAAATCACATAAATCCATTGTGTGAGATAAATACTGGGGCTCTAATCCAAGAGTAACACTGCATTCCAAAAATATTTCTTCTCTAATAGCTTTCTTCAGACTTTGTCCCGACCCAAAATGTCACCCAACCATGTTTTCCAGAGATGCTGCCTGATCTGCTAAGTTACTCCACTTTAGAACTTAAAGATACAGCGTGGAAACCGGCCCTTTGGACCACCAAGTCTGTGCCAACCAGCGTTCACCCTGTACACTAAGGCACCATCCTACACACGAGGAACAATTTATAATTTACAGAAGCCAATAAACCTACAAACGGTAAGTCTTTAGAGTGCGGGAGGAAACCAGACCACGCGAAGAAAACGTGGTCACGGGGACAATGTACAGATAACACCAGTAGTCAGGATTGAACCAGGGTCTCCGGTGCTCTCGGGCAGCAACTCTACCGCTGTGCCACCATGCTGCTGCTGGTTGACCACGCAGGGTCACAGGGAGAACGTACAAACTCAGCACAGACAGCACCCATGGTCAGGATCGAACCCGGGTCTCTGGCACTGTAAGACAGCTACTCTACCGCTGCGCAACCCAAATTCTTTTCTAATGTTTCAATCCAACAGTTTTGTGGTTACTCTTTTCAAGCTGGTTATTGCAAACACTAATCCACACGTATTTAGTGTCTGAGGAGCAAGTAATTGTTCATGCAAACAGAAAAGCACCTTCTCGTTTCAATTCCTGAGAGGACAATAAGCTGTTTTCTGTAACAGGCACATGATAGCTGACTTCCATTGCACGCCTTTGATTTGTTTTCTGCTTCTCGAGTATGAAATGTTGAATTGTCGATTCATATAGTACAGGAGATAATATGGAAAACGTATTGTAAGAGCTTGCAATATGGATGAAGGATGGGACATTCACGTAACGCACCACTGAAATATTTAAAGAGCAAGTTTAAAGTACAGAGGAAGGTCCAGACCTCACAACCAAAACAAAGATTTTTGCTGTGAATGCACGTGACAATAATAATAGACCACTACCATTTCCATAGCTCCCTGAAAGTGACAACACAATTCTGGTGCGGAATTTAGAATCAGAGGACACAGGTTTAAGATGAGAGGGGGAAAAAAATCATAGGAACCTGAGGGGCAACTTTTAATTTAAATCAAAGGGTGATCGGTGTATGGAACAAGCTGCCAAAATAGATCATTGAGGCAGGGACTATTGCAATGTTTAAGAAACATGGATAGGATAAGTTTAAAGGGATATGGGTCAAATGCAAGCAGGTGGGACTAGTGTAGTTGGGGCATGTTGGTCAGTATGTGGGCAAGTTGGGCCAAAGGGCCTGTTTCCATGCTGTATCACTATGACTTTGAGTAGATAGTCACAAAAAGCATGCTTGCCTTCGTTGGTTAGGGCATTGAGTACATGCCAGGAAGCTACGATGCAGCTACATAGGTTTGGTCGCATTTGGAGTACTGCCTCAGTTCTGGCCACCCCATTACAGGAAGGTTGTGGGGGTTTTGGAGAGGACGCAGAAGAGGCTTACCAGAATGCTGCCGGGACTTGGGGGTGCTAGCTACCCTGGGGCGGCACGGTGGTGCAGCGGTAGAGTTGCTGCCTTCCAGTACCACAGACCCGGGTTCCATCATGACTACAGGTGCTGCCTGTATGGAGTTTGTATGTTCTCCCCATGACCTGCGTGGGTTTTCCCTGGGTGCTGCAGGTTCCTCTCACATTCCAAAGACGTACTGGTTTGTACGTTAATTGTCATTGGTGAAAATTGTAAATTGTCTCTAGTGTGTAGGATAGTGCTAGTGTAACAGGGATCGTTGGTCTGCGCAGACTTGATGGGCCAAAGAGCCTATTTCCATGCTGTTTCTCTAAAAACAAAAAAAAGCTACAAGGAGAAGTCCAGAACAAGGGGTCACAGTTTAAGGATAAGGGGGAAGTCTTTTAGGACCGAGATGAGAAAAACATTTTTCACACAGAGAGTGGTGAATCTCTGGAATTATCTGCTATAGAAGATAGTTGAGGCCAGTTCATTGGCTATATTTAAGAGGGAGTTAGATGTGGCCCTTGTGGCTAAGGGGATCAGGGGGTATGGAGAGAAGGCAGGTACGGGATACTGAGTTGGATGATCAGCCGTGATCATATTGAATGGCGGTACAGGCTCGAAGGGCCGAATGGCCTACTCCTGCACCTAATTTCTATGTTTCTATGTTGGACTGTTTTCTCTGGAAGGCTCGAAGTTGAGGGAAGATCTGATAAAAAAAATAACATTATGAGAGGAATACATAGGGCAGATACAGAACCTTTTCCCCAGGGAAATGGTAAAGACTTGAGAGCACTGTTTAAAAGAGATATGCGGGGCAAGATTTTTTTTAAGTGCAGAAAGTGGTGGGTAGCTGGAACGCACAACCAGGAGGCAGCTACATTAGCCAGCGGTATGGACATTGACCTCCAATTTCAGGTAGTCCTTGCTTTCTCCCTCTTTCCCCTCCCCTTCCCAGCTCTCCTACAGCCCACTGTCTCCGCCTCTTCCTTTCTTCTTCCCGCCCCTCCACCCCCACCCCCACATCAGTCTGAAGAAGGGTCTGGACCTGAAACATCTATTCCTCCGCTCCATAGATGCTGCCTCACCCGCTGAGCTTCTCCAGCATTGTTGTCTACTTTGGTGACATTTAAGAGGCTTTTAGATAGGTACATGAATATGCAGGAATTGGGGGTGGGGGTGGGGGATATGGATCTTGTCGAGACTGCATTATGTTAGGCACAGACAATATGGGCCAGAGGGCCTGTTCCAGTGCTGTAGTGTTCAATGTTCTATGTTTTAATAGCAATGCAGTGGATGAGATTGTGAACAATCAGAGCCCTGGAAGAGGTGGAGTGTGTCACGTTGCAACATCTCGGCCCAAGAAGAATATTTAGTTCAAATCTCGCTGGGGCCTCCGATAATTTAGTCTTACCCTTCATTATATTGGGTAAGCTGATATGTTCCCGGGATATGTTCCCTCGGGAAAGCAGCTAACATAATCGAAGACCAACTTAAACCTTTTCACTGTACCTCGGTACACGTGACAATAAACTCGACCAAACCACTAACAAACAGCAATGCTGTGGGTGCTCAATATTGCAGCAAGGAGTTAACCTGAACCACCTGAATAAATTCCACCAGGCTAAATTCCATCTTATCTTCGCAATCAGAAATAAGATTCCTGTCACGCAAGCCTGGTGGTAGTTTAAAATACACTCCTGTTATTTTAGAGCTAACTACTTCTAAATTGGCAATCTGACACACAGTAACAGCAGCATAAACATTAGGCATGGGGGAGGGGGAGAGGTGAGGAGAGGAGGGAGGGAGGGAGGGGGAGGAGAGAGGGAGGGAGGGGAGAGAGGGAGGGGAGGATGGAGGGGGAGGGGAGGCGAGGAGAAAGGGGGGGAGGGGAGGAGGGAGGGAGGGGAATAGTGGGCAAGGGAGAAGAGAAAGGGAGGAGGGGAGAGGGGTGAGTGGGGGAGAAGGGGAAAAGGGGAATGGGAATCTACAGATGCAGCTGCTATTTAGAAGGCTGAGGGACAACACAAGCAGCTTTACTGCCTCTAACCTTAAATGGCCGATGAGCCAATAGGTTTCTCAAATAGAAAATACGAATCTAGCACCAAAATCATTTAAATTGATCGGCACAAATTTTGCACCAATTATATTTCGCAGGTTTCTTATTCCAAATTAAGTTGTCTCATTTCTTCAGCACTCAAATCTAAATAGCTGTCGGAATAGCCCGTTTGAAAAGGGCTACTCACAAGAATCGGAGAGAGCATTGACTGACTTTTGCCGAACAAAGAGGCAACAAATTTGTTACATTGAGAAGGCAGAGCTTCCAAAACAAGAGCATAGCAGTTTGATAAATTGAACACCTTCCCACAAAATGACGGTCTTCGTAATGGATTTCGTAATTATTTGTTAAAGGGGAAGCTATTATCTTCAAGATAGACTTAAAATGTTGGAGTAACTTAGTGGGTCAGGCAGCATCTCTGGAGAAAAAGAATGGGTGACGTTTCAGGTCGAGACCCTTCTTCAGACTGAGAGTCAGGGGAGAGGGAAACAAGAGATGTAGAAGGTGTAAATGATAAATGAATGAAAGTTATGTAAAAGGCAGCAACGAGCAAGGAAAGGTAGAGCCCACAATGGTCCATTGTTGGCTGTGGGGTAGACGATAATTTGTTATAGACAGTGTACAGGGCAATAGTAAAACTAGCATGATGACAAGGGTGGGGAACCGAGAGAGAGGGGATGCAAAGGTTACTTGAAGTTAAGGAAATCAATATTCATACCACAGGGTTGTAAGCTGCCCAAGGGAATTATGAGATGCTGTTCCTCCAATTTGTGTTTGTCCTCACTATACAATGGAGGAGGCCCAGGACAGAAAGGTCAACGTGGGAATGGGAAGGGGGAGTTAAAATGATTAGCAACTGGGAGATCGCGTAGGCCCCGGCAGACTGAACAAAGGTGTTCAGCAAAACGATTGCCCAGTCTGCGCTTAGTCTCAACCGGGAGATTCCAACTTGATTTTGATCAGCTGACTAACTTTGCATTCAACAGTCAAGAGTATTTTATGTTCATATATCCCGGATAGAACAATTAAATTCTTATTTGCAGCAGCACAACATTCAAACGCCTTTCCCATATACAGGTCTTCAGATCAACAGATTCAAATGGCAAGTGATAAGGGAATCGATCATTGGTTGCTACTCAGTGTAATAAACATTTGAGAGATGTACGAAGACATAGGCCTTTCCTCGAAGGCTGTTAACCATCACAGCATGATTCATTACAACAGTAGCCGTCAAGGCACATTTGTACACAAAATCAAGTCATGGACTGCACATGGGCTTGGTTCCTAAATTAAAATCAATAATACCACAAAATATTTTTTATCAGATGGTTTAGTAGTGGTTTAGTTTTAATTTAATTTTAGTCATAAAGTGAAACAGCATGGAAACAGGCCCTTCGACCCAACATGCCTACCCCAGCCACATTAGTCCCACCTGTCCCCCCATATCCCTCCAAATCTGTCCAATCCATGTATCCCTCTAACTGTTTCTTAAACAATGGGATAGTCCTTGCCTCAACTACTTCTTCAGACTGAAGAAGGGTTTCGGCCCGAAACGTCGCCTATTTCCTTCGCTCCATAGATGCTGCTGCACCCGCTGAGTTTCCCCAGCAATTTTGTGTACCTTCGATCTTCCAGCATCTGCAGTTCCTTTTTGAATACCTCCTCTAGCAGCTCGTTCCATACACTCACCATGCTTTGTGTGAAAAGGTTACCCCTCAGATTCCTATGAAATCTTTTCCCCTTCACCTAAACCTATGTCCTCTTGTCATTAATTCACCTACTCTGGGCCAGAGACTCTGCATCTTCCCGATCTATTCCTCTCATGATCCCATACACCTCTATAAGATCACCCTCATCTTCTTGCACTCCAAGTGATAGAGTACCAGCCTACTCATCCTTTCCCTATAGCTCACATCCTCTAGTCCTGGCAACATCCCCGTAAATCTTCTCTGTACCCTTTCCAGCTTGACAACATATTTCCTATAGCACAGTGCCCATGCTGAACACAGTACTCTAAATACAGCCTCACCAACTGTCTTATACAACTGTAATATGACCTCCCAACTTCTATACTCAATAGGAAGGTAGACACAAAATGCTGGGGTAACTCAGCGGGACAGGCAGCATCCCTGGAGAGAAGGAATAGGTGATGTTTCGGGTCGAGACTCTTCTTCAGACTGATGTCAGGGAAGTGGGCGGGACAGCGATAGAATGTAGTCGGAGACAGTAAGACTGGTGGGAGAACTGGGAAGGGGGAGGGGGTGGAGAGAGGGGGAAAGCAAGGGCTACTTGGTTAGAGAAGTCAATGTTCAATACTCACTATTCTGCCCGATGAAGGGCAAGTGACAAAAGCCTTTTTGACCACCCGATCTACCTGTGACTCCAACTTCAAGGTCCCTCTGCTCTACAACACTCCCCAGAGTGTTGGTCCTCCCTTGTTAGACATCCCAAACTGCAACACCTCACATTTCTCTGCATTAAATTCCATCAACCATACCGCAGCCTACCTGGCTAACCAATCAAGATCTTACTGCAAATTTTCACAACCACCTTCACTATCTGCAAAACCACCCACTTTTGTTTCATCTGCAAACTTGCTAATCTTGCCCTGTGTGTTCAGCACCGAACCCTGAGCCACAGGCCTCCAGTCCGAGAAGCAACTTCCCACTATCACCCTCTGCTTCCTTCCATGGAGCCAATTTTCTATCCATTCAGCTATCACTCCTTGGATCCCATGCGTTCTAACTTTCCAGAGCAGTCTACCATGCGGAACCTTGCCGAATACTTTGCTGAAATCCATGTCTACAACATCTACAGCTCTGCCATCATCGACCATTTTGGCTACGTCTTCAAAAAAACTCAAGCAGATTTTGTGAGATTTTTTCCCCCTTATGTATTGATAAAATCTTTTGGGATGGTCCTTAGTGATATCTGCCAGAGCTATCTCCTGGCCCCTTTTTGCTCTTCTGAATTCCTTTTTTACATTGGTCCTTTGTTCCCAAAACTCCTCCAGGGATGCACTTGATCCCAGTTGTCTATACCTGTCCCATGCGTCCTTCTTTTTCTTGACCAATGCCTCAATTTCTCTCGTCAACCAAGCTTCCTTATTTTTGCCTGCTTTGACCTTCACTCTAACGGGGACATACATATCCTGAGCATTTGTCAGAATTTTAAAAACATCACACTTGGCTGATGGTAGACAAAAATGCTGGAGAAACTCAGCGGGTGAAGCAGCATCTATGGAGCGAAGGAAATAGGCGACGTTTCAGGTCGAGACCCTTCTTCGGCTGATGTTCCTTTCCCCTTAAACAACCTGCTCCAATCAACTTGAGCGAGACTTTCTCTCATACCCTCAAAGTTGGCCTTACCGCAATTTAACATTTTAACACGTAGCCCCTTTCTGTCTCTATCCATAACTATCTAAACCCAAATTGAATAGTGTTCACAGGTCCCAAAAGGCTCCTCCATGAACACTTAATTCACTTGCCCTTCCCAATATCCCAAGACTAGATCAAGTGATGCCCTCTCACGTGTGGGGGCCTCTACAGTTTAGTTTGGAGATACAGCGCAAAACCAGCCCCTTCCGCCCACCGAGCCGACCAGCCCATCCCCGCACATTATCACTATCCTACGCACTCTAGGGATAATTTCATTTATACCAAGCCAATTAACTTACAAACCTCTACGCCTTTGGAGTGTGGGAGGATACCGAAGATCCCGGAGAAAATCCACGTGGTCACGGGGAGATGGTACAAACTCTGTACTGACGGCAGCCATAGCCCGGGTCGAACCCGGGTCTCTGGCGCTGTAAGGCAGCAACTCTACCGCTGCAACACTAGGCCGCCCTTTGTGGTTTATTTCAAGGATTTTTTTAAAACTTACGTTACTGCTTCCATTCCCGCAACTTTACAACTTGGCAAAATATAAAGTAACAAGGGCTTCAATCAGGAATCAATCCTTCAATTTTAGCAAAACTTGAAATTTTAAATGCGCTGCATAATGAAACCGGTTAAAACAAACATAATTAAGATCAAACTTGACAGGTCTTGTATAGCTTTCACTAGCATACGCAAAGCAGATAAATATGCTGTGACAATCAAGCTAACATAGGAGATAATAGCTGTGCCTCTGTGCCACCATATGCCACATTATTAGCACAGTGTAAGTGTTATCAAAATACATTCAGTGCACATCTGTCAAAAACAACTTGCATATTGGCTTTAACATGGATGAGAATAATGACTTTGGTTTGTCTAATTTTAAACAAAGTCACTAACTAATGTGTATGAAGGAACTGCAGATGCTAGTTTAAACCGAAGATAGACGCAAAATGCTGGAGTAACAGTGGGACAGGCAACATCTCTGGAGAGAAGGAAAGGGTCTCAGCCTGAACCATCACCCATTCCTTCTCTCCAGAGATGCTGCCTGTCCCGCTGAGTTATTCCAGCATCTTGTGTTCAAACAAAGTCCCTCAAGCTTCAGAGTTATTGTTTAGTTGATCGTCACGTGTACAGAGGTACTATGAGAAGCTTTTTGTTGCTCGCTGCCCAGTTAGCGGAAAGACTATACATGATTACAATTGAGCCGTGTGCAGTGAACAGATATAGGACAAAGGGAATAACGTTCAGTGCAAGATAAACGTTAGTCCAGTAGAGTCCGACTAATGATAGTCCTCTGAGGGTCTCCAATGAGGTAAACGGTAGTTGTTGATGGGGTGGTTCTGTTGCCTGGACAAAGGGCACAAAGCTGATTCCACATCTTCTCAGCGCCGACCAGCGATCCCCCCGTACACTAACACTGTGCTACACAACACTAGGGATGATTTATAATTATACTAAGTCAATTAACCTGCAAACCTTGATGTCTTTGGAGTGTGGGAGGAAACCCACACTCCAAAGTGAGAAAACGCACGCAGGTCGTGAGGAGAACGTACAAACTGCGTACAGACAGCATCCATAGTCAGTATCGAACCCGGGCCCCTGGCGTTGTAAGGTAGCGACTCTACCGCTGCGCCATCGTGTAGAATCTTCTCTATAGCATAAAGATATCCTTTCCTAAAACTGACATATTTTGTGACGGTGATCATGGTACACCATACATGCTCAGCCTTCTGAACCACTGCACTTCTTTCTTCCACTGCCTGTCATCTATTGTCCATCTTAATTGGTCTGCCTTACAATGGATTAAAAAATGTCTGAACAAGTAAAAAATTGCCAAACTGCATATAGGCAGGCATTGGAGTTTTAGCAGCTTTAACTGCAAAGTCTTAGCAGTTCTGTAAAATAGAGAGAACATAATGTAAAATAGTCTTTATCAAATGGATGGCATTGTAAAACTGGAAGCTGCCCATCAAAGGGAAAGAGCTGAATGGAGGTAGACACAAATGCTGGAGAAACTCAGCGGGTGAAGCAGCATCTATGGAGTGAAGGAAATAGGCAACGTTTCGGGTCAAAGCCCTTCTTCAGACTGATGTGCGGGTGGGGGAAGAGGGAAGAAGAAAGGATGAGGAGGAGCCAGTGGGCTGAGGGAGGGCTGAGAAGGGGAGGAGAAAGTAGAAACTATCTGAAACTATTAGAGGTCAATGTTCATATCGCTGGGGTGCAAACTGCCCAAGCACAATATGAGGTGCTGCTCCTCCAGTTTACGGTGATCCTCACTCTGGCTATGGAGGAGGCCCAGGACATAGAAACATAGAAAATAGGTGCAGGAGTAGGCCATTCGGCCCTTCGAGCCTGCACCACCATTCAATATGATCATGGCTGATCATCCAACTCAGTATCCTGTACCTGCCTTCTCTCCATACCCCCTGATCCCTTTAGCCACAAGGGCCACATCTAACTCCCTCTTAAATATAGCCAATGAACTGGCCTCAACTACCTTCTGCGGCAGAGAATTCCAGAGATTCACCACTCTCTGTGTGAAAAAAGTTTTCCTCATCTCGGTCCTAAAAGATTTCCCCCTTATCCTTAAACTGTGACCCCTTGTCCTGGACTTCCCCAACATCGGGAACAATCTTCCTGCATCTAGCCTGTCCAACCCCTTAAGAATTTTGTGAGTTTCTATAAGATCCCCCCTCAATCTTCTAAATTCTAGCGAGTACAAACCGAGTCTATCCAGTCTTTCTTCATATGAAAGTCCTGACATCCCAGGAATCAGTCTGGTGAACCTTCTCTGTACTCCCTCTATGGCAAGAATGTCTTTCCTCAGATTAGGAGACCAAAACTGTACGCAATACTCCAGGTGTGATCTCACCAAGACCCTGTACAACTGCAGTAGAACCTCCCTGCTCCTTCTTCACTGCCTGCTGCACCTGCATGCCTACTTTTAATGACTGGTGTACCATGACACCCAGGTCCCGTTGCATCTCCCCCTTTCCTAATCGGCCACCATTCAGATAATAATCTACTTTCCTGTTTTTGCCACCAAAGTGGATAACCTCACATTTATCCACATTATACTGCATCTGCCATGCATTTGCCCACTCACCCAGCCTATCCAAGTCACCTTGCAGCCTCCTAGCATCCTCCTCACAGCTAACACTGCCCCCCAGCTTCGTGTCATCCGCAAATTTGGAGATGTTGCATTCAATTCCCTCGTCCAAATCATTAATATATATCTTAAATAGCTGGGGTCCCAGAACTGAGCCTTGCGGTACCCCACTAGTCACTGCCTGCCATTGTGAAAAGGACCCGTTTACTCCTACTCTTTGCTTCCTGTCTGCCAGCCAGTTCTCTATCCACATCAATACTGAACCCTCAATACCGTGTGCTTTAAATTTGTATACTAATCTCTTATGTGGGACCTTGTCGAAAGCCTTCTGAAAGTCCAGATATAACACATCCAAGGACACCCAGGACAGAAAGGTCGGATTCGGAATGGGAAGGGGAGTTGAAGTGCTGAACCACCGGAGATCAGGTTGGTTATTGCAAACCGAGCGGAGGTATTGGGCGAAGCGATCGCCAAGCCTACGCTTGGTCTCACCGATGTAGAGCAGCTGACATCTAGAGCAGCGGATGCAATAGATGAGGTTGGAGGAGATGCAGGTGAACCTCTGCCGCACCTGGAAAGACTGCTTGGGTCCTTGAATGGAGTCAGGGGGGGAGGTGTAGCATTTCTTGCGGTTGCAAGGGAAAGTGCCCGGAGAGGGGGTGGTTCGGGTGGGAAGGGACGAATTGACCAGGGAGTTACGGAGGGAGCCGTCTCTGCGGTAAGCAGACAGGGGAGGAGATGGGAAGATGTGGCAAGTGGCGGGATCATGTTGGAGGTGGCGAAAATGTTGGGGGATTATTTGTTGTATGTGACGGCTGGGGGGGGGGGGGTGGAAGGTGAGGACAAGGGGGGACAAGACAAGTATAGAAGTTGGGATGTAATGTTAAAATTGTACAAGGCATTGGTGAGGCCAATTCTGGAGTATGGTGTACAATTTTGGTCGCCCAATTATAGGAAGGATGTCAACAAAATAAAGAGTACAGAGGAGATTTACTAGAATGTTGCCTGGGTTTCAGCAACTAAGTTACAGAGAAAGGTTGAACAAGTTGGGTCTTTATTCTTTGGAGCGTAGAAAGATAAGGGGGGATTTGATAGAGGTCTTTAAAATGATAAGATGGATAGACAGAGTTGACGTGGATAAGCTTTTCCCATTGAGAGTAGGGAAGATTCAAACAAGAGGACATGACTTCAGAATTAAGGGACAGAAGTTTAGGGGTAACATTAGGGGGAACTTCTTTACTCAGAGAGAGGTAGCTGTGTGGAATGAGCTTCCAGTGGAAGTGGTGGAGGCAGGTTCGATTTTATAATTTAAAAATAAATTGGATAGGTATATGGATGGGAAAGGAATGGAGGGTTATGGTCTGAGTGCAGGTAGATGGGACTAGGGGAAAATAAGTGTTCGGCACGGACTTGTAGGGCCGAGATGGCCTGTTTCCGTGCTGTAATTGTTATATGATATATATGTTATAAGACAAGGGTTGAATGCAGAGTTTCAGTTTCAAAAACCCAAGGATCAAATCAATTAAAATAAGATGCATCTATTGGAGGATACCAGACAGGGAAGTTGGAGAAACAGTACAGAGGATACAACATTTTCCATTTAAAATGGTACAAGGAAGACAAGTTGAGACAAATGCACCCTCCAGCTTTCAATCGTCAAAGACAATCCTTCACTTTCCCCCCTCTCGAATGAATCAAACCCCACTTCAATCATTGGACTGTTTAATTCAGATAAACCTGGAGCGATAAAGGGTTACCAGCGAATAACACCCTCCTTTTCTGTAGATTGCTGGATTGATTTATTAAGATATAATCGACATTAATAATCCTCATTGATATTTGCAGCAATACCAACTGATGAATTACGCTCTCTAGCTTCAGTAATGGCTGCACAAAAACTTTAACAGTTGTCCTTTGCATTAAAATAGCACCAATCAAAATAATTAATTTACTGCAACTGACTCTTAATGTTTATATATTCACTGATGGAAAAGATGCTGTGCCTTTTTATGATTGACAATTTAGTATGACTAAAACACAACATTTTTATATGAAAAGCCAGTGCCTCCTGCAACAGTTGAAAGTTAAAGCTTACATGCACCACTTTCTGAGTCATTCTATTCACTCTCAGTAATCCTCAATGTCTGCAACTCAAGTCTAGTGATTGTGTCAGGAGGAACTGCAGATGCTGGTTTACACCGAAGATAGACACAAAATGCTGTAGTAACTCAGCGGAACAGGCAGCATCTCTGGATAGAAGGAATGGGTGACGTTTCGGGTAGGAAGAAGGATCTCGACCCGAAACGTTACTGAGTTATTCCAGCATTTTGTGTCTATCTTCAAGTCTCGTGATTGTTGTTTATTTGGCTGTAAGGGCAAAAAATCCAAGGTTACCTACTTTACTCTTTTAGTTTCGTTCTAGTTGAGAGATACAGCGTGGAAACAGGTCCTTTGGCCCACCGAGTTGGCTCCGACCAGCGATTTCCGTCATGGGCGGAAATCGCTTTTAAAACATGGGGGGGGGGGAGGGGGGAACGGAATTTCCTGGTGACCCGATGACAAGTGTGCATAACTAACAATTTTAACTCCTCCCACACCCCCACCCTACACACACACACACATCTTACTAAACGATCCTGGGGCCTGGGGAAGACTTGTGAGAAAGTGAAAGAGGCCAAAAATGGTGTAAATTAAAATAGATATATATTTGCGCCGAGACCTAACATCTAGGAGTTAGCGGCCTCCAACTGGAATTGACCTTGAGGGCTCTGGTCGCAGAGCTTGTGGACTTCCATCACGGAGCTGGTTGACTTCGGAGGCTGAGGTGGCGTTGCGGCTGCGTCTCGACTTCGGAGGCTTCTGCCACGGCCCCTGTGGACGGTAACATCTGGAGCTCACAGGTCCCTGGTTGGTGACCGGCTTTCAGGAGCTCCAGCAACAACAGCTTTGTCCGCCCCGAATCGTGGGGCTTGAATCGGCCCATTCACGGGGCCTTTCATCGGCCGCGGGATCTTCCATCGCCCGGCAGGGGGGCTTCAACATCGAGAGTCTCGATCGCCTCGACGCAGCAGTTTGACTGCCTGACCACGGGAGAAGAAGCAGGGAAGGCGGTTTTGCTGCAAGATGTTTTACAAAACATGGTGGGGGGGACTCGTCCACTAGCATTATCCGACACACACGCACTAGGGACAATTTTACATTTACAATAAGCCAATTAACCTACAAACCTGTACGTTTTTGGAGTGTGGGAGGAAACCAGAGATCCCGGAGAAAACCCACGCAGGTCAAGGGGAGAACGTACAGTCTCCATACAAATAGCACCCGCAGTCAGGATCAAACATGGATCTGTGGCACTATGAGGCAGCAACTCTACCACTGCGCAACGTGAGAGAACATTGAAAATCCAGTCGTAATAATCATTTGATATTCAGGATAGCTTAAAATGGTCGCCATTAGAATTTAATCTTAACTGACTTTAGTGCATTGATCTAAACTTAATCAATGTAACTTTAATGTCTTGAAGAAGATATATGAGAGATCTATAAAGGCATACTGTGGAACATCAAGACAACCAGAGTTGCAGTAAAGTGGTTCAAATGGGAATAAATTCTTTAGGGATGTCCACATAATTTAAGAGTGACTGCCACACTAAACATTACTACTGAGAACTGGTATCCTAAAATAAAACTAAATTGTTACAGTCTAAAATATTTTAAAACAATAGCTTTTGTAGTTTACAAAATGATTGATTCTAAATGTTTCTGCAAATAGTCTGGGTGTGCTGGCCTTAAGTCATAGAACTGGAAAATAACAAATATCATCTCTTCATTTCATTAAAACCTACCTTTACGTTGCTATCTCGAATCACGAGCATTAAAGATTTTTGAATGTGATTAAAATGTATTCATTTTCTTGAAATATTTATTCCAACATAAAATACCCTTAGAATAGGTCTCAGCAGACAGCATGACCCATGTGGCTTTGAAGCAGATAATCATTCCAATGAGCGGACTTGAAGAACAGTTGAATTTTCAAGGTCAAAATCTGAAGCTAACTTCTAAGAAAGCTGACAGGGTGCACACAGATCTACAAAGAGAGTCTCTTAAGTAAACACGATTTATGTATTGCCACCACGTTTTGTTTAGTTAGACATGTTGAATGGATGCGTACAACAGAACAGTCTGAAATAAGAACTGCAATTTTGGAACAACAATAAGATGTATCGCCAGGATTTGTGCCCTTGGTGAATCCTGGGTATAATACAATTACATTCAGCTATTCCTTCTGATCCATGTGAGATAAATACAACTGCAGAATCTGGATGTATCTGCATGTAGACACCGAGTGAAAGCTGAACCAGGCTCATTTTTTACACCTCCATGGCCAAATATCCTGGTACAGGTACAGGTACACCATTGATTTTCTGGCATCCTTGGTTCCATCCATTATCCATTTTGCCGGACCAACAGAGGTTTAGTTTAGACATACAGCACGGAAACAGGCCCTAATGGCCCACCGAGTTCGTGCCGACCTGCGATCCCCCCACTCTTACACTATCCTACACACACTATGGACAATTCACAATTTCACCAAAGCCAATTAACCTACAAACGTGTACGTCTTTGGAGTGTGGTAGGAAACAGGAGCGCCCAAGGAAAACTCACACAGGTCACGGGGAGAACGTACAGACTCCGTACAGACAAACCCGGGTCTCTGGTACTGTAAGGCAGCAAATCTACCATTGTGCCACCGTGCCGCGTAATAATAATTCAACAATACACATCTGACCCACCAATTATTCGCCTATCGTGTCTCTACAGCACCTACCTTTCTGGTGACTCTGGGACTATGCTTGATCGGACTTTGCCGGCTTTATCCTGCACTCAACGTTATTCCCTGTGCACTATCATCTGTACACTGTAATGACTCTATTGTAATCATGCATTGTCTTTCTGCTGATGGGTTAGCACGCAACAAACGCTTTTCACCGTATCTTATACTGTACTGTACACGTGACGATAAACTAATCTGAAACTGAATGGTCTGCTAGAAACATAAATAAAGAATTAACAAAGAAGTAAACAATTAACTCTTTCTGGACAGAGGCACACATCCCAAAAGAGCGGTGCCACACGCAATACACTCATAATTTTGTCCAGATTAAAGGAGGCGCCAGATTATCAGTTGCCAGAAAATCAGTGGCGGACCTGCACTCATTGAATACTATGTCAAAATGACATTTCTTCTTGGTTCTTGGTCCTTCAAAATATTCCAAATGGAATTTAAACTGGAGGTGGCGGAGGGTGGATTTAAGCAAAAAAGGGTTCTTGGAGAAGAAGAGCTACTTTAAATTGGAGGAAAACCTGGATCTAGATAATTCATGTTATCCAAATATTGGCGTATTGCACATAAAACAGAAATCCCTGAATGTGCGCAAGCTCATTGACTGCATTACTGAAAGAACTGTAAGTTAATGAAAAGGGTACTTACATTTTTTAAATTGTTCCAGCTTACACTAATAGCAAACATGCACACACTCTATTGATTTTATTTGGTTGGATAGAAAATAAAAGTATGTTTATTTATAAAAGAAATTCTAGCTCAGTCTCATTTTATATATTTTCATTTCAAAGTATCTGCATTAGGTTATAAATAATTGCAGCCCAAATACAAGGCACTGTTGAGCAGTTTGTGTTTAAAATCTATATGTTCTTCCACTAATAGCTTAAACTATAATCAATTACAGGTTTGGGTTTCATTGCTGTTGCATGTGATCTGTTTCATGAAGAACTACCCGAACCACCATTGCATTTAGTCTGACTACTACTTCAGAAAATTAGCTAACAATAAAAGGTTGGAGCAGGATATGCTATTGGGCATGTTCCATCATTCAACATGATCATGGATGATAATCCACTTCAGCCACCTGTTCCTGCCTTCTCTCCCATTCCTCTGGATCATTTTTGCATGAAGAAATATATTAATCAATTGTAGAATCATAAAGTCTTACAGCATGGAAATGGCCCCTCGGCCCAACTTGCCCATATCAACCAACATTCCCCATCTGCCAGCATTTGGCCCATATCCCTCTAAACCTGTTCTATCCATGTACCTATCTAAATGTTTCTTAAACATTGCAATAGTACGTGCCTCAATTACCTCCTCTGGCAGCTCATTCCATACACCCACCTCCCTGTGTGTGAAAAGTTACCCCTCAGGTTCCTATTAAATATTTTCCCCACCTTAAACCTCTGTCCTCTGGTTCTCGATTCCTCTCCTCTGGGCAAGGGACTATGTGCATCTACCCCATCTATTCCTCTCATGATTTTGTACACCACAATGTGATCACCCCTCATCCCTCTGCGTCCTAAGAAATATATTCCTCGCCCATTCAACCTCTCCCTATAGCTCAAGTGCTCGAGCCTTGGCAACATCCTTGTAAATCTTCTCTGCACCTTTTCCAGCTTTGACAACATCTTTCCTATAACATGGTGCCGAAAAATGAACACAATATTTTAAATGCGGCCTCACCAACGTCTTATACAACTGCAACATGATCTCCCAGCTTCTACATTCAATACTCTGACAGAATATTTCTACTTGAACATATTCAATGATTTCTTTGGCAGTGAATTCCTCGTGCTCTAGTCACATATTCATACAGCACAGAAACCGGCCCTTCAGCACAACTAATCTATTCCGACGAAGATGACCCATGCAACCTCATCTCATTTGCCCACTCCTGGCCCATACCTCTCTGAACCTTTCCTGTCCATCTACCTATCAAAATACCCTGGAAATGTTGCTATTGTACCAGCCTCAACTACATTCTCTGGCAGCTCATTCCATATACCCACCACCCTCTGAGCGAAAACGTTGCCCCTTTTAAATCTTTCCCCTCTCATCAACCTATACTCTCTAGCTCCTGATTTCCCTAATCTCTGAAAAAGACTCAGATGCATTCATCGTTGATATAGATGACAAATAGCAATAGGCCCACCACCAATCCCTGAGGTTCACAAGTTCCTAAGCCATAGGAGCAGAATTAGGCTATTCGGCCCATTGAGTCTACTCTGCCATTCCATCATGGCTGATCTATCTTTCCCTTTGACACCCTTACTCATTAAGAAACTGTCAATTTATGCTTTAAAAATACCCAATCACTTGGCCTTCCGACCCATTTGTGGCAATGAATTCCACAGATTCACCACCTACTAAAGAAATTCCTCCTCATCTCCTTTCTAAAGGTACGCCCTGTTATTCTGAGGCTGTGCCCTCTGGTCCTAGACACTCCAACTAGTGGAAACATCCACTCTATCCAGACCTTTCACTATTCGGTAAGTTTCAGTGAGTTACCCCTTCATCCTTCTAGACTCCAGCGAGTCCAGGCCCAGAGCCGTCAAACGCTCATCATACCTTAACCCAATCATTCCTGGGATCATTCTTGTTAACCTCCTCAGGACCCTATCCAACACCAGCACACCCTTCCTCAGATAGGGGTCCCAAAACTGTACACAATACTCCATATGCAGTCTGCCAATGCCTTATAAAGCCTCAGCAAAAACCCTGCTTTTATATTCTAGTCACCTCGAAATAGAAACATAGAAACATAGAAATTAGGTGGAGTAGGCCATTCGGCCCTTCGAGCCTGCACCGCCATTCAATATGATTATGGCTGATCATCCAACTCAGTATCCTGTACCTGCATTCTCTCCATACCCCCTGATCCCTTTAGCCACAAGGGCCACATCTAACTCCCTCTTAAATTTAGCCAATGAACTGGCCTCAACTACCTTCTGTGGCAGAGAATTCCAGAGATTCACCACTCTCTGTGTGAAATAAATGCTAACATTGCATTTGCCTTGCTTACTACCAAGGTACATCGCTGCTCACAGTACTCTAGTTTGAGAAACAACCTTCCAGCACCACCCATGAAGCCAATTGTCTCGAGGCAGCCAGCTCTCCCTGGATCCCATGCAATCTAACCTTCCAGAGCACCCAACTACGTAGGTTGAAACATTTTTCCGGATCTTAGCTCTAAACGGTAGACCTCCTATCCGGAGGTTGTGATCTCTGGCTCTCGACTCTCCTGTCCATAGAAACATCCTCTCCCTATCTAAGTTGCCTAGTTTGTCCGTTTAATCCGCTTACAATCTCCATTATGTGAGATCCTCCTTCATTCCTCTAGTGAATACTGGCCTATTCTAGCCAATGTCTCCTCCAGTATAAGTCCAATCACCCTAGGAATTAGTCTGTCAAACCTCGGTTGCGCTCTTTTCACTTTAGAGTTACCGCGCAGAAACAGGCCCATCGGCCCACCGAGTTAGCACAGACCAGCGATCACCCGGTACATTAACACAAGGGACAATTTTACCAAAGCCAATTTACCTGCAAACCTGTACACCTTTGGAGTTTGGGAGCAAACCGGAGCACCCAGGGAAAACCCACGTAAGCGCAGGGAGAACGTACAAACTCCATACAGACTGCATCCGTAGTCAGGATCAAACCAGTCCGGCGCTGTAGGGCAGCAACATTACCGCTGTGCCACTCCACGCTCTCTCAACGGCAAGACTATATTCTCTAGAGAGTCATAGTCATACAGCAAGGAAACAGGCCCTTCGGCCCAACTTGCCCACGCCGACCAACATGCCCCATTCCACACTAGTCCCACCTGCCTGCTCTCTTAGATAAGGAAACCAAAACTCCACTCAAGCTCCAGATGGGTTCTCACCAAAGCTCAGGGTAGCCGCAGCAAGATTAAACTCCCAGGGATAAATTTGTTCTGCAAAGTCCACACGTGCACAAATAAACACAGGTGTAAGGTGAAGGCGGTGAAGAATAAGTTGGCTTACCTCTCTTCTCCTTGATGCCCAGCAGCTCTGCTTAATCTTCCACACCACAGCAGCCACCAACAATAAGGACAGAAAACAACTGCAAAACAATATTTTAAAAAGAGAAGTTAGCTCTGTGAAATACATACAAATAAAACACACACCTCCTTTGGGAAGTAGATGTTCACAGCTTGACACCATCGGAAACTAAAGATCTGCTTACAGTGCCCTCCATAATGTTTGGGACAAAGACCCATCATTTATTTTTTTGCCTCTGTATGCCACAATTTGAGATTTGTAATGGAAAAAAATAAATCACATGTTAAAATGCACATTGTCAGATTTTAATAAATGCCGGAGCAGGTAGTTGAGGCAGGTACTATCGCAACGTTTAAGTAACTAGATTAAGTGGGACCCGTTGGGTCCCAGTTACACGGGAGGCCTGGTCCCCCAACGCAACACATTCCCAATGCAATATTCCACCATGGTGTGGGAGAGGCGTGGTGTAAGGGAGGGGGGGTGGGGTGTGCGAGAGAGGGTGGTGTAGGCGAGGGGGGGTTGTTGGAGAGGGGGTGTGGGGGGGGGGAGGGGGGTGTGGGGGGGTGAGTGAATGGGTGTGGGGGAGGGGTGGGGTGGGGAGTTGGGGGTGGGGTGTGTGTTGTTTGGCTGTGTTGGGGCAGGTGGGTGTGGCGAGGTGGTGTGTTGTGGTGCGTTGTGTGTGGGGGAGGGGGTGTGTGTGGGGGAGAGGGTGGTGTTGGGGGGGGAGATGGTGGTGTGGAGCGGGAGGGGTGGTGTGGGGGGGTGGAGGGAAGGAGGGAGGAATGGGGAGGGGTAAATGGGGGGTGTGAGTGTGTGTGGGGAGGGGGGGGGGGAGAAGAGAAGGAAGGAAGTCTTCAACTCCAGAGCCAAACAAAAAACACTGTGTGCTGGAGGAACTCAGCGGGCCAGGCGGCACCCGCGGAGGGAACGGACCAGGAGCCTCAACGGGCCAGGGTTCCCCCCCACAACAGGATGGAACCACAGATGCAGCCGTCCCCACAAAATGCCAAATGATTCCGGGAATGCCGAGGCGAGAGGGTGAGAGAGAGGAAGTGAGAGAGATTCGTTGTTGCGATTATCTATGGTCAATTTTGCTTTGTTAAATACGGACATAAAAAAAATCCGTAATTAACACCGCAAAACCGTGCATACGTATTTTTATTGCATTTCCGTACAAAATACGGAAAATCTGTACTACTTGGCAGCTCTGTTAGATCCAATATAGGCAGCTTTTTGATTTCCCCTAATTAGGTCCCCTGGAGGTGCTGATCCCAATTTGGTCCCAATTCCAAAACTTGGTTCCCGTGCAGACAAAACTGTTTTGTATTGTCAATTCAGCATTGATTACGGTACACTTACCTAAACCGGAGAGTGTATAAAATCATAATACAATGAGTTAAAATATCACACCAATCAACTAAACAGTGAATATTTCCAATCGGCACCAAAGGCGATTGCCGTCAGCAGGATTCCAATAGGGAGGTTTCACGGCAGTCGGGTCACGACCCGTGACCCGTACTGTTGCTACGCTACTCCAAATGGATTACACGCGATGTACAGCAGGTAGGCCCAGCGTAGCGGGCCTGTTAAAACCCGCTGAAATTGTCAATTTTTGCGCTGTTAATAATTATGGAAATCGGGATAAGCGTGTGAGATAATTATCCTACTTCAGAATTCCATATGTGAGGAGAAATTATGGTAAATAGAAACAAGAACTGAACGGACAACAACAGACAGAGTGCTTAGCGAACATTGGCCGTTTGCTCACTGCATTTCATCAACAGTAAGGCATTATTTGTGTTTTTTCTTGATTCCTTTGGCATCTAAAAAGTTTCAGAAGTGATAAATCTGGCTATAATTTTCTTTAAATCGCCCATGGTTCTCGTGGGTTTTTACATACAAAATGAAAACGCATTTGAAGAAAAATTTACAGCCAGATTTATCACTTCTGAGAATTTTTAGATACCAAAGGAATCAAGAAAAAACACAAATAATGCCTTACTTGATGAAATGCAGTGAGCAAACGCGATAATTCCCGATATTTTCAATGTTTACCAAGCACTTTAGCTGCTGTAGTCCCTTCTCACTTCTCTATACCTTCATTTCGCTTCACTTTTGGAATTCTGAAGTTGGGTACATGTCTCTCACACTTACCCCGACTCCCACAATTTTTTTCAGCGCAACAATTCAACATTTTGGCGGTTTTTAACAGGTAGGAAAGTACGCGTTTCTAGCATTAATAACATATACCGGAAGTGACGGATGTCTTCCAGTTGGATTTAGCGGCTCCGTGCGTCGAGCCCTATGACCCAGTGACCTTTCGTGCAACCACTCTATACAATGGGACTCCCAGTTACGGTGAAGTGATTGCTGCTGAAATTTTCCACTGCACCCAAATTTTCCACGCACAAATCTCATCCCACATAAAGGACTCTAACGGTGTGCAAAAACAAAAATTAACAAGAGTTATATCAGAGCGTCTTTCCATGCTTTGCATTTCATCATAACCTAACCTACATTACTGAATACAATCCACAAAATACAAACAATGCCTGGTGACAGGGTGCTCGGCAACCACTATTTATTACTTAGCAACAGTGAACAGCTAAAGAGTAATCACACAGCGCTTTAGAAATGACCCCGAAATTCTATGACAAAAAGAAAATGCGCAATCTCCAGACAATTTGCAGCTAAAAGCTGGTAATTGGTTTCTGATAAAAGACCGGCAATTACTTTGGACTACATTTCTGATTTTATTGCTTCATTTTATTCCTTATTTTTCACGAATCAATAGGCAGTATTTTGTAAACGAGGAGAGCACGTTAAACAGGGGGCGTTTGGAGCGGGCTGATTAACAGCAGAGGTTAAAGTGTCCTTATCCTCTATAATGACTGGTTACACTGCAGTTTATGACGGTTTTTAAGCATTTCATTGAAATTACACCACTCTTCACTTTGCTTTATAATGAAATTTTGATGATGTATTAATCGAGTGCAAATAAAATACATTATAAAAGTGATTGCGTTATTTTCAGAAAATTCAATATAGCCCAGAAAATGGCAAGCGTAATTTCCACTCCTAGTCCTTCGCAGTTTTCATTCATTTCATTATTTTACTTATTTCCTTCACCACCATCAGTGTTATTCAGACTCTCTTGAGTCACTTGTTGTCACTTGCGGGCAGAGCACCAAGGCAAATTCCTTGTATGTGAATACTTGGCCAATAAACGTATTCATTAATTGATCTCCATGCTACATCCTTCCCTTCACTGCACCTTAAAAGATGTTTGGTTCCTAATTTTCCACAGTGGGCGGCATAGTGGTGCCGTTGCTGTCTTACAGCGCCAAAGACCCGGGTTCGATCCCGTCTACGAGTGCAATGTTTCTGCAGTCTGTACGTACTTCCCTTGACCGCGTGGGTTTTCTTCGGGTGCTCCGGTTTTCTCCCACATTCCAAAGACGTGCAGGTTTGTAGGTTAAGTAGCTTTGGAAAGATTGGAATTTGTCCCTAGTGTCAAGTCAAGTTTATTCGTCACATACACATACGAGATGTGCAGTGAAATGAAAAGTGGCAATGCTCGCAAATTGTGCAAAAAGTGTGTGTGTGTGTGTGTGTGTGTGTGTGTGTGTGTGTGTGTGTGTGTGTGTGTGTGTGTGTGTGTGTGTGTGTGTGTGTGTGTAGGATAGTGCTAGTGTACGGGGTAATCGCTGGTCAGCGCAGACCCGGTGGGACGAAGGGGTTGCTTCCGTGCTGTACCTCTAAATTAATCTAACCTAAAAGTTCTGTCGAAAGCTCATCAATCTGAAACATCAATTCACAGAAACACAAAAAATAGGTGCAGGAGTAGGCCTTTTGGCCCTTCGACCCAGCACCACTATTCAATATGATCATGGCTGATCAGCCAAAATCAGTACCCCGTTCCTGTTTTCTCCCGTATCCCTTGATTTCATTAGCCCGAAGAGCTATATCTAACTCTCTCTTGAATACAAATAATTTTGCTTGTCTCTCCACGGAAGCTGCCTGACCGGCTGAGTATTTCCAGCATCTGGAGTTTCTTGCTTTGCAATAACTTGATTTTGTGCAGCTGCAAGATTACAATGCAAGGTCAAGCACCTGGTATTGGAGGGGAATCCTTCGCCAGAAATGGGCAAGATATATTTCATCAACATTGTCTATTCCTAAGACAAATGAAATGCACTAGTATATAGAGATCCTGACCTTTATTTCCTGGACCTGACATGTATATAACACCTGGATACCTGCAGTATTGCATGCAGTCTGGGTCTCCTAATTTGAGGCAGGACATTCTTGCTATTGAGGGAGTGCAGCGTAGGTTCACCAGGTTAATTCCCGGGATGGCGGGACTGACATGTGATGAAAGAATGGGTCGACTGGGCTTGTATTCACTGGAATTTAGAAGGATGAGAGGATATCTAATCGAAACATATAAAATTCAGAAGGGATTAGACAGGCTAGATGCAGGAAAAATGTTCCCCATGTTGGGGGTGTCCAGAACCAGGAGTCAGTTTAAGATTAAGGGGTAGGCCATTTAGGACTGAGATGAAGAAAAACTTTTTAACCTGGGTAGTTGTGAATCTGTGGAATTCTCTGCCGCAGAAGGCCAATTCACTGGATTTTATCAAGAGAGAGTTAAATTTAGCTCTTAGGGCTAACGGAATCAAGCGAAATCGGGAAAAAGCAGGAATGGGGTACTGATTTTAGATGATCAACCATGATCATATTGAATGGCTGGCTCGAAGTGCTGAATGGCCTACTCCTGCACCTATTTTTCTTTGTTTCTATGTTTCACACCCCTGTCATTCTCTCTTCTCATAGAAACATAGAAAAATAGGTGCAGGAGTAGGCCATTCGGCATTTCGAGCCAGCACAACCATTGAATAAGATCATGGCCGATCATCTAAAATCAGTACCCTATTCCTACTTTTTCCCCTTATCCCTTTGTTCCTTTAGCCCCGAGAGCTAAATCTCTCCCTTGAAAATATCCAGTGAATTGGCTTCCAATGCCTTCTGTCAGAGAATTCCACAGATTCACAACTCTCTGGGAGAAGACATTTTTCCTCATCTCAGTCCTAAATGGCCTACACCTTATTCTTCAACTGTGACCCTTGGTTCTGGACTCGCCTAACATAGGAACATTTTTCCTGCATCTAGCCTGTCCAAACATTTAAGAATTGTATATGTTTCTATAAGATTTCCTCTCATTCTTCCAAATTCCAGTGAATACAAGCCCAGGCGACCCATTCTTTCATCGTATGTCAGTCCCACCATCCCTGGAATTAACCTGGTGAACCTACGCTGCACTCCCTCAATAGCAAGAATGTCCATCAAATTAGGAGACCAAAATTGCACACAGTACACCAGGTGTGGTCTCAACAGGGCCCTGTACAACTGCAGTAGGACCTCCTTGCAAATCCTCTCGCAATGAAGGCCAACATGTCATTAGCTTTCTTCACTGCCTGCTGTACCTGTATGCTTACTTTCAGTGACTGATGTACAAGCACACCCAGGTATCATTGCACCTCCCCTTTTCCTAAACTGACACCATTCAAATCTGCCTTCCTGTTCTTGCCACCATGGATAAAGTGGATAACCTCACATGTATCCACATTAAACTGTAACTGCCATGCATCTGCCCACTCACCCAACCTGTCCAAGTCACCCTGCATTCTCATAGCATCCTCCTCACAGTTCACATTGCCACCCAGCATTGTGTGATCTGGAAATTTGTTAATGTTACGTAATCCCTTCATCTAAATCATTAATATATATTGTAAATGGCTGCAGTCCCAGCACCGAGCCTTGCGGTGCCCCACTAGTCACTGCCTGCCATTCTGAAAGGCACTCGTTAATCCCTACTCTTTGTTTCCTGTCTGCCAACCAATTGTCTATCCAAGGTACACAAAATTGCTGGGGAAACTCAGCGGGTGCAGCAGCATCTATGGAGCGAAGGAAATAGGCGACGTTTCGGGCCGAAACCCTTCTTCAGAATTGTCTATCCATGTCAGTACCCTACCCCCATACCATGTGCCCTAATTTTGCCCACTAATCTCCTATGTGGGATCTTATTGTCACATGTACTGTCTGAGATGTTGTTTCCATGCAATCCAGGCAAATCATACCATGCATCACGGTAGTGCAACAGTCATAGAGAAACAGAATGTAGACTATAATATTACAGCTGCAAAGAAAGTGCAGATACAAAATAGTGCAAGAGCTGCTAAGAAATTGATTGGAAGACTGGAAATACATCCTCAACATACTAGAGGCCTGTTCAAGAGTCTGATAACAATGGGAAAGAAGCACATTCTTGAATCTGGTGCAGGTGCTTTCAAGCTTCTGTATCTTCTTCATAAATTCAAGAGTGATAGCAGCAGAATTAGTCTATTTCGCCCCTCGAGTCAACTCTAAATCGTGGCAGATCTATCTTTCCCTCTTCACTCCATTCTCCTACCTTCTCCCTATAACCCCTGACACCCGGACTAATCAAGGGTGCAGTTTCTTCTTCCCAACTGGAGAAGGAAAGCAGTGACAGGATCGGTTAAAGTCAGCATGGATTTATGAAGGAGAAATCATGCTTGATTAATCTTCTGGAATTTTTTGAGGATGTAACAAGTAGAATGGATTCGGGAGAGGCAATGGATGTGGTGTGTCTGGACTTTCAAAAAGCCTTTGACAAGGTCCCACACGAGATTAGTGTGCAAAATTAGAGCACATGATACTTAGGGTAGGGTATTGACATGGATAGAGAACTGGTTGGCAGACAGGAGACAAAGAGTAGGAATTAACGGGTCCTTTTCAGAATGACAGGAAGTGACTGGTGGGGTTTTGTTTATGCTCGTCGGGTTGATAGTCGAAACAGGGTGGACCACGTGAAGGTTGCAATCTCCCACCATCGAGTCTAACCCTGACCTTCCCATTCACGCTGACTTGAACAATCTGCCCAACGTGCACCTGAAGTCTTGCAAACCCTTCTGGTCTTCAGTCAAATCCCTGGAAGACTTTAACTCCAAGGCTGAGTGGCGCAGAGCCTGGAAAGATGCCAACACCAACAAAGGAGAGGTCATTACAGACCACAAAGTGAAACCATCGGGTTTTGACCTCCATCGCAATAAATGGCAAATCCTGAACAGAATCTGCACCCTCCATGCAAGAACAGCCCATCACCTGCATAAGTGGGGGATGACAGACAGCCACTTTTCATTACACTGCATCTCGTATGTTTATGTGACGAATAAACTTGACTTAAGACTTGACTTGCGACTGTGGACATCCAGACCAGACCATCCCACACATCGTGAATGACTGCCCACTGAGACCTTTCCCTGGTGGCATCAAAGCCATCCACTCAGTAACTGATGCTGTCCTAGCCTCGATGTTTACCCTTGATCTACAACTTAAGGCTGTGCACGCCATACGCAAGAAGAAGAAGACTAGTGGGGTGCCACAAGGGGCGGTGCTGGGACCCCAGTTATTTACAATATATATTAACAATTTAGATGAGTTAATTAAATGTGACATCTCCAAGTTTGCGGATGACACAAAGCTGGGTGGCAGTGCGAGCTGCGATGAGGATGCTATGAGGCTACAGGGTGACTTGGATAGGTTGAGTGAGTGGGCAGATGATAACAAAAACAGGAAGGAAGTTTATTATCTAATGGTGTCAAGTTGGGGAAAAGGGGAAGTACAGCGGGATCTCGGGGCTCTTGCTCATCAGTCAATGAAAGTGAGCATGCAGGTACAGCAGGCAGTGAAGAAAGCGAATGGCATGTTGGCCTTCATAACAAGAGGAGTTGAGTATAGGAGCAAGGAGATCCTTCTGCAGTTGTATAGGGCCCTAGTGAGACCACACTTGGAGTATTGTGTGCAGTTTTGGTCTCCAAATATGAGAACAACATTCTTGCTATTGAGGGAGTGCAGATTAGGTTCACAAGGTTAATTCCCGGGATGGCGGGACTGTAATATGCTGAGAGAATGGAGCGGCTGGGCTTGTATACTCTGGAATTTAGAAAGATGAGAGGGGTCCTATTGTAACATATAAGATTATTTAGGGTTTGGACACGCTCGAGGCAGGAAACATGTTCTCGATGTTGGGGGAGTCCAGAGTCAGGGGCCACAGTTTAAGAATAAGGATTAAGCCATTTAGAACGAAGATGAGGAAACACCGTTTCACACAGAGAGTTGTGAATCTGTGGAATTCTCTGCCTCAGAGGGCGGTGGAGGCCGGTTCTCTGGAAACTTTCAAGAGAGAGCTAGATGAAGATAGTGAAGTCAGGGGATATGGGGAGAAGGCAGGAACAGGGTACTGATTGTGAATGATCAGCCATGATCACACTGAATGGCGGTGCTGCCTTGAAGGGCCGTATGGCCTAATACTGCACCTATTGTCTATTGTCTAATAATAAACAGACCAAGAATGATAATAATTAATTCTAACATTTACTTTTAGTTTAAGTTATTGTCATTTGTGCTGAGCTACAGTGAAAAGCTTTTTGTTGCAAGCTGTCCAGTCAGTGGAAAGACTATACATGATTACAATCAAGCTGTGCACAGTATACAGGATAAAAGGTATAACATTTAGTGCAAGATAAAGTCCCATTAAAGATAGCTCAAAAGTCTCCTATAAGATATATGGGAGGTCACGACTGCTCTCTAGTTGGTGAGAGGATAGTTTGGTTGCCTGTTAACTGCTGGGAAGAAACTGTCCCTGAATCTGGAGGTGTGCGTTTTCACACTTCTGTACCTCGTTCATGATGGGGGAGGGGAGAAGAGGGTGAGACTTATATTGTGTCATGGAGTCATAGAGTGGTACAGTGTGGAAACAGGCCCTTTGGCCCAACTCGCCCATACCGGCCAACTTGTCCAAGCTACACTCGTCCCACTTGCCTGCACTTGGTCCATATCCCTCCAAACCTGTCTTATAATCATATAACCATATAACAATTACAGCACGGAAACAGGCCATCTCGGCCCTACAAGTCCGTGCCGAACAATTATTTTCCCTTAGTCCCACCTGCCTGCACTCATACCATAACCCTCCATTCCCTTCTCATCCATATGCCTATCCAATTTATTTTTAAATGATACCAATGAACCTGCCTCCACCACTTCCACTGGAAGCTCATTCCACACCGCTACCACTCTCTGAGTAAAGAAGTTCCCCCTCATGTTAGCCCTAAACTTCTGTCCCTTAATTCTGAAGTCATGTCCTCTTGTTTGAATCTTCCCTATTCTCAAAGGGAAAAGCTTGATCACATCAACTCTGTCTATCCCTCTCATCATTTTAAAGACCTCTATCAAGTCCCCCCTTAACCTTCTGCGCTCCAGAGAATAAAGACCTAACTTATTCAACCTTTCTCTGTAACTTAGTTGTTGAAACCCAGTCAACATTCTAGTAAATCTCCTCTGTACTCTCTCTATTTTGTTGACATCCTTCCTATAATTGGGCGCCCAAAATTGTACACCATACTCCAGATTTGGTCTCACTTTGGCCTTGTACAATTTTAACATTACATCCCAGCTTCTATACTCAATGCTCTGATTTATAAAGGCTAGCATACCAAAAGCTTTCTTTACCACCCTATCTATATGAGATTCCACCTTCAAGGAACTATGCACGGTTATTCCCAGATCCTTCTGTTCAATTGCATTCTTCAATTCCCTACCATTTTCCATGTACGTCCTATTTTGATTTGTCCTGCCAAGGTGTAGCACCTCACATTTATCAGCATTAAACTCCATCTGCCATCTTTCAGCCCATTCTTCCAAATGGCCTAAATCACTCTGTAGACTTTGGAAATCCTCTTCATTATCCACAACACCCCCTATCTTGGTATCATCTGCATACTTACTAATCCAATTTACCACCCCTTCATCCAGATCATTGATGTACATGACAAACAACAAAGGACCCAACACAGATCCCTGAGGCACCCCACTAGTCACCTGCCTCCAACCCGACAGACAGCCATCCACCATTACCCTCTGGCGTCCCCCATTCAGCCACTGTTGAATCCATCTTGCTACTCCTGCATTTATACCAAACAGTTAAAGGTCAAAGGTCAAAAACTTTATTTACCATTTGTGCTTACACACATAGGAACTCTTGTGCGGCTATTGAACCTTGAAGTTGAACCTTCTTAACCAACCTTCCATGAGGAACCTTGTCAAAGGCCTTATTAAAGTCCATATAGACAACATCCACTGCTTTACCCTCGTCAATTTCCCTAGTAACCTCTTAAAAAAATTGAAGAAGATTAGTCAAACATGACCTTCCAGGCACAAATCCATGTTGACTGTTCCTAATCAGACCCTGTTTATCCAGATGCTTATATATATTATCTCTAAGTATCTTTTCCATTAATTTGCCCACCACTGAAGTCAAACTAACAGGTCTATAATTGCTAGGTTTACTCTTAGAACCCTTCTTAAACAATGGAACAACATGCGCAGTACGCCAATCCTCGGGGACTATTCCCATTTCTAATGACATTTGAAATATTTCTGTCATAGCCCCGGCTATTTCTACACTAACTTCCCTCAATGTCCTAAGGAATATCCTGTCCACTTTTATATTTTTCAAAAGTGTCAGTACTTCTTTTACTTTGAAACTCATAGTATCCATAGCTACTCTACTAGTTTCCCTTACCTCACATAATTTAATATCCTTCTCCTTGGTGAATACCGAAGAAAAGAAATTGTTCAATATCTCCCCCATCTCTTTTGGCTCTGCAGATAGCTGTCCACTCTGTCTCTCCAATGGACCAATTTTATCCCTCGTTATCCTTTTGCTATTAATATAGCTGTAGAAACCCTTTGGATTTACTTTCACCAAAGCATCCTCATGTCTTCTTTTAGCTTTTCTAATTTCTTTCTTAAGATTCTTTTTACATTCCTTATGCTCCTCAAGCACCTCATTTACTTCATGCTGCCTATAATTATTGTAGATCTCCTTCTTTTTCCGAACAATTTTCCGAACAATTTCCCTTGAAAACTAGGGCTCTTTCCAATTTTTACTGTTTCCTTTCAACCGAACAGGGACATAAAGATTATGTACTCTTAAAATTTCCCCTTTAAATGTCCTCCATTTCTCTTCTACATCCTTCCCATAAAACAAAATGTCCCAGTTCACTCCTTTTAAATCATTTCGCATCTCATCAAAGTTAGCCTTTCTTCAATCAAAAATCTCAACCCTAGGTCCAGTTCTGACCCTCTCCATAATTATATTGAAACTAATGGTATTGTGATCACTGGACCCGAAGTGCTCCCCAACGCATACCTCCGCCACCTGTCCCGTCTCATTTCCTAACAGGAGGTCCAGCACTGCCCCTCCTCTAGTAGGTACCTATATGTATTGCTGCAAAAAACTATCCTGCACACATTTTACAAACTCCAAACCATCCAGCCCATTTACAGAATGTTTCCCAGTCTATGTGTGGAAAGTTGAAATCGCCCACAATCACTACCTTGTGCTTACTACTAATATCTGCTATCTCCTTACATATTTGCTCTTCCAATTCTCGATCCCCATTTGGCGGTCTATAATACACCCCTATAAGTGTTGCTACACCTTTCCCACTTCTCAGTTCCACCCAAATAGCCTCCCTAAATGAGCCCTCCAATCTATCTTGCCAAAGCACTTCCCTGACTAGCAATGCAACACCTCCACCTCTTGCCCCTCCAATTCTATCACACCTGAAGCTACGAAATCCTGGAATATTTAGTTTCCAATCACAGCCCTCCTGCAACCATGTTTCACTGATCGCCACAACATCATACTTCCAGGTGTCTATCCAGACTCTAAGCTCATCCACCTTTCTTACAATGCTCCTAGCATTAAAATATGCACATTTAAGAAACCCCCCGCCTCTTATTCTCTGTTTATTTCCTTTTTCTTCTTTCTCCTCTTATGTCTGAGTGCTTCCCTTTTCTGCTTCCTGCCTCCCATTCTGTCTACTAGCTTTCTCTATTTGAGTCCCTCGCCCCAACCATTCTAGTTTAAAGTCTCCCCAGTAGCCTTTGCAAATTTCCCCGCCAGGATATTGGTCCCCCTCGGGTTCAAGTGCAACCCATCCTTTCTGTACAGGTCCCACCTTCCCCAAAAGAAGTCCCAATGATCCATAAACTTGAATCCTTGCCCTCTGCACCAGTCTTTCAGCCACGCATTTATCCTCCACCTCGCTCCATTCCTACTCTCACTGTCGTGTGGCACAGGCAGTAATCCTGAGATTGTTACCTTTTTGGTCCTTTTCCTTAACTCTCCTCCTAACTCCCTAAATCCTCCCTTCAGGACCTCTTCCCTTTTTTTACCTATGTCATTGGTACCTATATGTACCACGACCTCAGGCTCCTCTCCCTCTGATTTCAGGATATCTTGGACGCGTTGAGACACGTCCGAGACCTTGGCACCAGGGAGGCAGACCACCATCCTGGTCTCCCGACTGCGTCCACAGAATCGCCTATCCGACCCCCTAACAATAGAGTCCCCAATTACTATTGCCCTCTTCTTTTTGTCCCTACCTTTCGGAGCAACAGGACCGGTCTCTGTGCTGGAGGCCCGTCCGCTGTTGCTACCCCCGGGCAGGCTGTCACCCCCATCCGTACTCAAACAGGAGTACTTATTTGCAAGGTGTACCGACATTGGAGTACTCACTCGTCCCTGCCTCTGCCCCTTGCCCTTCCTTAGCGTGACCCACATGTCTCTCTCCCGTGGTTTTGGAGTGACCACCTCCCTATAACTCCTCTCTATGACCTCCTCACTCTCACTGACCAGACAGAGGTCATCGAGCTGCTGCTCCAGGATCCTAATGCGGTCCCTTAGGAGCCCCATCTCGATGCACCTGGTGCAGATGTGGACGTCTGGAGGGCCATCTGACACCATGACCTCCCACATCTGACATCCAGAACAGTACACTGCTCTGGCTGTCATTCTCCCGCCTTACCCTGGATCCGATACAAGTACAATACAATAGAAACTGCTGGGAGAAATCAGCAGGTATCTGACTCACAACAGCTGCTCCCTCTTGACCTTTAAACTGTTATCCATTACATGGTGCCAGAACTGAATACAATATTCTAAATGCGGTCTCACCAACGCTTTATACAACTGCAACATGACCTCCCAACCTCTATACTCAATACTCTGACTGAAGAAGGTCAAAGTGCCAAAAGCCTTTTTGACCACCTTGTCTACCTGTGACTCGACCTTCAAGGAACCATGCACTTGTACTCCTGGATCCCTCTGCTCTACAACACTACCCAGAGGCCTACCATTTACTGTGTAGGTCCTGCCCTTGTCCAACGTCCCAAAATGCAGCACCTCACACCTGTGTATTAAATTCCATCAATCATTCCTCCGCTCACCTGGCCAATTGATCCAGATCTTGCTGCAATCTTTCACAACCATCTTCACTGTCTGCAAAACTTACTTTTGCATCATCAGTAAACTTGCTAATCTTGCCCTGTATGTTCTCATCCATATCGCTGATATAGATGACAAACAGTAATGGGCCCAGCACCGAACCCTGAGGCACACCACTAATCACAGGCCTTCGGTCCGAGAAGCAGCCTTCCACTATCACCCTCTGCTTCCTTCCACGGAGCCAAATTGCTATCCATTCAGCTCTCTGTTCTTGGATCCCATCCGATCGAACCTTCCAGAGTAGCCTACTATTCGGAACTTTGTCGAATGCCTTACTGAAATCCATGTACACAACATCTATAGCTCTGCCCTCATCAACCTTTTTGGTCACGTCTTCAAAAAAGCAATCAAATTTGTGAGACCAGACCTGCTACGTACAGAACCATGCTGACTATCCCTAATCAACCCTTGCCCGTCCAAATGCAATTATATCCTATCCCTCAGAATACATTCCAGTAACTTACCAACTACAGGTGTTAAGCTCACCGGACTATGGCTCCCAGCATTTTCCCTGCAGCCCTTCTTGAAAAGAGGAACAACATTTGCCACCCTCCAGTCTACCGGCACCTCTCCTGTATTTAAGGACAACTCGTAAGTTTCAACCAGGGCTCCCGTAATTTCATCTCTAATTTCCCACAATGTCCTCCGATAACTATCTTAAACCTAATTGAACTGTGGTCACTGGTCCCAAAAGGCTCCTCCACACACACTTCACTAACTTGCCCTTTCCAATTTCCCAATACTAGATCCAGCGTTGCCCTCTCACGTGTGGAGGGCTCTACATACTGTTTAAGAAAACTCTCCTGAACACCTTTGAGGAATTGCACCCCATCTAAACTCTTCACATTATGATTTTCCCAGTCTATATTGGGAAAGTTGAATTCCCCTCCTACAACCACCTTATTTGACCTGCAGCTGTCTACACTCTCCTGGCACATTTGCTCTTCTAATTCCCGTTGACTATTCAGGGGTCTGTAGTACACCCCCAACAAGGTGATCATCCCTTTTTTTTGCTCCATCCATCTCACCTCACTAGACGAATCATCCGTAATGTCACCTCTGAACACAGCCGTGACATCCTCCTTAACCAACAATGCAACTTCCCCTCCTCTTTTTTCCTCACCCCTGTCGATCCTCAAGCTCCTGTACCCGGAACATTGAGCTGCCAGTCCTGCCCCTCACTTAACCAGGGTCCTATCTTGGCTACAACGTCCCAGACGCTCGTATCTATTCATTCCCTAAGCTCATCTGCCTTGCCCGTCAAGCCCCTTGCATTAAAATACGTGCAGTGTATACCAACCCTCCTTCCAAGCTCTCTGCCTTTCACCTGCCTATTCTGTCCAATAACCTTTCCCACACCATCCTCCAAACCAACTTCTAGCCTCTCACGTGCCTCTGTCCCTGCCAATCTAGTTTAAACCCTCCTGTGTAGCATTAGCAAACCTTTCCGCCTGGATGTTGGTCCCCCACCAGTTTAGGTGCAACCCGTCCCTTTTATACGTCACCCCTGCCCCGGAGAAGATCCCAATGATACAGAAATCCGAATCCCTGCCCCCTGCACCAACTCCTCAGCCATACATTCATATCCTCTATCTTCCTATTCTTACTTTCACCAGCACGAGGTACTGGAAGCAATCCTGAGATCACTACCCTGCAGGTCCTGCTTTTCAGTCTTCTACCCAATTCTCGTCTTGCAGAACCTCCTTCCTCTTCCGACCTATGTCATTCATGCCAACATGCACAACCCCCCTCACTCTTGAGGATGCCGAGCAGCCTCTCCGAGACATTGTGGACCTTGGCACCAGGGAGGCAACACCCCATCCGGGAGTCTCGCCTGCTGCCACAGAATCTCCTGTCCGCACCTCTGACGATGGAGTCTCCCACCACTTGTGCTTTAAACTTCACTAAACAAAAATCTGTGGGTCAGGCAGCAACTGTAGGGTCAAAGGCATGGCCAATGTTCCAGTTGAAGCCTTGCATCAGGACGGGTGCATGATCTTGATATGAAGCATTGCCTGTCCCTTTGCTGCCATGGATGCTGCTGAGTTCCACCAGTAGTTTGTTCTTTGGACCAGTTTACAGCATGTGCAGTCATTTTCACGTCATAAGTAATAGCAGAATAAGGCCATTCGACCCATCACGTCTACTCCGTCATTCAATCATGGCTGATCTATCTCTCCCTCCTAACCCCATTTTCCTGCCTTCTCCTTATAACCTCTGACACCCGTACTAATCAAGAATCTATCTGTCTCTGCCTTAAATATATCCACTGACTTTGCCTCCACAGCCATCTGTGGCAAAGAATTCCACAGATTCACCACCCTCTGGCTAAAGAAATTCCTCATTCCCTTTAGAAAGGAACATCCTTTTTGTGTTTCCAAGTGATGTCACAGGTCACTTGGACAGTGGAAATACAAATGCAAATACTCAATACACAAGAAAGCTTTTGTACTGAGTGCAGAAGTTGGGACATTACAATTGTGCAAGGTGTTGGTAAGGCTACCTTTGGAATACCATGTTCAGTTTTAGTCACCTTGCTACAGGAAGGATGTCGTTAAGGTGGAAAGAGTGCAGAGAAGGATTTCAAAGATGTTGCTAGGACTTGAGGGCCTGAGCTGCAGGGAGAGGTTGGGCAGACTGGGACTTTATTCCTTGGAGCACAGAAATTGAAGGGGTGATCTTATGGAAGTATACCATATTTAGATCAGTACATGGGGAGGAAAGGTGCAGCCGGATATGGGTCAAACCCAGGCCAATGGGACAAGCTTAGATGAGGCATCTTAGTTGGCATGGACGTTGGGTCGAAGGGCCTGTTTGCGTGCTGAATGACTGGATAAGTACCATTTGTTGGGGCTAAGGCACGGTCCATGGTTCATGTTTCAGTTGAAACCTTTCATCAAGACAGGTGCATGGTCTTGATGCAAAACATCACCTCCACGGATGCTGCTTGACCTGCTGAGCTCCCCCAGCAGTATGTTCTTTGCTTCAGTTTCCAGCATGCAGTCTCTTGCATCTCCAAGGACAAATCTATAACTGATTCCCAGCAAACTGCACACTGCGGTGCACATGGGCAGCTTTGAACGAAAAACAGTGTTCCTTTAAATACCACACAGACTTGTACAAATGAAAGCTGTTTGTCACAGCTGACACCAAGCTGGTGCAATAAGTCCCACTGCTTTCCTGCGCCATCTGAAAAATGACAGCTCCATTAAAAGGAGGAAATCTTTTGATGTGACTGCCATACATACTGCACCTGAGAGGAAAAGATTCTCACATATCAGAAGGCAGTTACAGTGCCCTCCATAATGTTTTGGACAAAGACCCATTATTTATTTATTTGTCTCTGTACTCCACAATTTGAATTGTTATAGAAAAAAAATCACATGTGGTTAAAGTGCACAATGTTTTTCATAAACAAGATTTTAATAAAGACCATTTTTATACATTTTGGTTTATTTTCTTAGGCCCCCTCGGTCATGGCTGGCCATGGGTGTCTCCAGGGTGCTGTTCCCTATATGGAGGACGCCTGTGCATGACTTTGTTTAACGTGGGGAGACTGGTGCACAGACAGCCACCACACGGTCCTTGACAGATCTGGGTCAGGATCCAGTGGCATGGAGTCCAAGACGACCGGAGACCCTTTTCTGCTGCAGCCTTCATCCGCCTTCCCAGCCGTTGTGACGCTCCACTAAGGTCAGCCATCGTCCTCCGCCTGTTCCACCTTTGAGGTCTTGGTTGGATTGCTCTTTGTCAGAGACCTCCCCCTGGACCCTACTGCCATGTGTGGCCCTACCAGGAGCATAGCTCCAGACGGCATCGCTCTCAGGATCTCAGGTTCACACAAGCTTCTCCACCACGACAAGGTGACAATCCACGGACAATCTACTGTAGAAATTACAGCAGTGTTATACATAGTCCCATTTCAGGGCACCATACTCTTTGGGACACAGCAATGCCTTGTAACTGAAAGTAGTCATGTCTAGTATTTTGTTGCATATCCTTTGCATGCAATGACTGCCTGAAGTCTGCGATTCATGGACATCACCTATTGTTGGGCGTCTTCTCTGGTGATGCTCTGCCGGGCCTGTATTGCAGCCATCTTTAGCTTATGCTTGTTTTGGGGACTAGTCCCCTTCAGTTTTCTCTTCAGCATATAAAAGGCATGCACAATTGGGTTCAGATCGGGTGATTGACTTGGCCACTCAAGAATTTACCATTTTTTAGATTTGAAAATCTCCTTTGTTACTTTAGCAGTATGTTTGGGATCATTGTCTTGCTGTAGAATGAACTGCTGGCCAATGAGTTTTGAGGCATTTGTTTGAACTTGAGCAGATAGGATGTATCTATTCATTATGCTACTACCATCAGCAGTTGTATCATTAATGACGATAAGTAAGCCAGTACCTTCAGCAGCCATACATGCCCAGGCCATAACATCCCCACCACCGTGTTTCACAGATGAGGTGGTATGCTTTGGATCTTAGGCAGTTCCTTCTCTCCATACTTTGCTCTTGCCATCACTCTGATATAAGTTGATCTTCGTCTCATCTGTCCACAAAATCATTTTCCAGAACTGTGGTTGCGTTTTTAAGTACTGCTTGGCAAACTGTAAACCGGCCATCCTATTTTTGCGGCTAACCAGTGGTTTGCATCTTGCAGTGTAGCTTCTGTATTTCTGTTCATGAAATCTTCAGAAGACAGTGGTCATTGACAAATCCACACCTGACTCCTGATGAGTGTTTCTGATCTGTCAGACAGGTGTTTGGGGATTTTTCGTTATTATAGAGAGAATTCTTCTGTCATCAGCTGTGGAGGTCTTCCTTTGCCTGCCAGTCCCTTTGCGATTAGTAAGCTCACCAGTGCTCTTTTTCTTCTTAATGATGGTCCAAAGTTCATTTTGGTAAGCCTAAGGTTTGGCCGTTGTCTCTAACAATTTTATTCTTGATTCTCAGTCTCATAATGACTTATTTGACTTTCATTGGCACAACCTTAGTCCTCGTGTTGATAAACAGGAATAAAAGTTTCCAAAGGTGTTGGAAAGACTGGAGGGAAGACTAGGTGCTGAGAGCTGTCTTATACCTGCATTCAGGAAGCAATTAAACGCACCTGAGCAATTACAAACACCTGTGAAGCCATGTGTCCCAAACTTTATGGTGTCCTGAAATGGGGGGGGACTACATATAAACACAGCTGTCATTTATACATGGTGAAACAAGAATGTATAAAAATGGCCTTAAATAAAATCTGACAATGTGTACTTTAATCACATGTGATTTTTTTTCTATTACAAATCTTAAATTGTGGAGTTCGGAGGCAAATAAATAAATGACGGGTCGTTGTCCCAAACATTATGGAGGGCACTGTATTCTGTTTCTTGTCTGCTCAGAGAGCAAATATATAAAGTGATCCAGATAGGTGTACTTGTACATGGCACCTCCTTGTGGACGTTAGTCGTGCTGAATTACATTGGCAGCAGTAGCAGTGCCAGTATATTACAATCCAGACTCCTGGTCTAATGGTTCAGATGCAACACTGCAGCTGGGAGATCCAATTTCCATTAATTCACATCTGGAATAAAAGCAATAATGATCAGTAATAATGATCATCAAACTACCGGCCTGTGGTAAAACCCATATGGTTCAATGAAGAAGGAAATGTGCTGCCTTTATCTGGTATCATTGAGATCTAACTCCAACCTCCATCAAAGTCACGGCAAGGAAACAGGCCTCTCAGCCCAACCTGTCCTTGCTTACTAAGATGGCTGTCCATGCCAGTCCCATACAACTGGAGAACTTGGGGAAGTCAATGGAAGTAATAGAGTCATAGAGTCTTGTAACGTGGAAACATGGCCTTCGGCCCAACTTGCCCACACCGACCAACATGTGCCATCTCGAGTGTCTTGAGGGCAGTCTATGGAAGCGGCTTGAAGGCAGTCAGTATTACGGTCGAGGAGGTGCTGAAGGTTCTTAGGCATATGAAGGTACACAAATCTCCCTGGCCAGATCGGATATATGCGACGAAACTAGTCAGAGGAAATTGTAGGTGCACTGGCAGAAATTTATGAGTCATCATTAAACATGGGAGAGATGCCGGAAAACCGGAGGGCGGCAAATGTTGTGCCTCTATTTAATAAGGGCTGCAAGGAAAAGCCAAGGAACTACAGGCCATTGAGTCCAACATCTGTGGTCAGAAGAGGTTGCGCAGGCTAGGGCGTAATTTATTGGAGCGATGGAGGATGAGGGGTGATCTTAGAGATGTATAAGGGCTGATTAGGGATAGTCAGCATGGTTTTGTACGAGGGAGATCTTGTCTCACAAATCTGATTTGAGTTTTTTTTAAGGTGTTACCAAAATGATCGATGAGGGCAGAGCTGTAGACGTTGTATATATGGACTTCAGCAAGGCACTTGACAAGGTTCTACATGGTAGGCAGCTTTGGAAGTTTAGATCGCATGGGATCCAAGGAGAGATTGCTGACAACATAGACAATTGGCTTAATGGAAGGGTGACGGTGGAAGGTTGTTTTCGGACTGGAGACCTGTGACACGTGGTGTGCCCCATGGTTTGGTGCTGGGTCCATTGCTGTTTGCTATCTATATCAATGATTTAGATGAGAGCGTACAAGGCATGATTAGAAAGTTTGCAGCTGACACAAAAGTGGGTGGTATTGTAGACAGCGAAGATGGTTGTCAGCATGAAATTGCAGAAGAATCTTGATTGGTTTGGCAAGTGGGCTGAGGAATTGTTGAGGGAATTTAATAGAGAAATGCGAGTGGTTGTCTTTTGGAAAGTCTAACCAGGGCAGGGCCTTAATCAGTCAGTGTACTGAGAATAGAAGTCGGGCTGTCATGCTATTGTTGTACAAGACATCGATGAGGCCACATTTAGAGTATTGTGCTCAGTGTTGGTCACCCTGTTATAGGAAAGATGTTGCTCAACTGGGAAGGGTGCAGAGAAGGCTTATGAGGATGTTGCCAGGACTCCAGGGCCTGAGCTATAGGAAGAGGTTGAGCAAGCTAGAACTTTATTCCTTGGAGCGAAGGAAGATGAGATTTAATCCTACTGGGATGTATAAGATCATTAACTGATCACCAGACTGATTCCTGAGATGTCAGGACTTTCATATGAAGAAAGACTGGATAGACTCGGCTTGTACTCGCTAGAAATTAGAAGATTGAGGGGGGATCTTATAGAAAATTACAAAATTCTTAAGGGGTTGGACAGGCTAGATGCAGGAAGATTATTCCCGATGTTGGGGAAGTCCAGAACAAGGGGTCACAGTTTAAGGATAAGGGGGAAATCCTTTAAGACCGAGATGAGAAAAACATTTTTCACACAGAGAGTGGTGAATCTCTGAAACTCTCTGCCACAGAGGGTAGTTGAGGCCAGTTCATTGGCTATATTTAAGAGGGAGTTAGATGTGGCCCTTGTGGCTAAAGGGATCAGGGGGTATGGAGAGAAGGCAGGTACGGGATACTGAGTTGGATGATCAGCCATGATCATATTGAATGGCGGTGCAGGCTCGAAGGGCCGAATGGCCTACTCCTGCACCTATTTTCTATATATCTATGTAACATTCCATTAGCTTTCTTCACTGCCTGCTGTACCTGTACGACAACTTTCAGTGACTGGTGTACAAGGACACCCAGGTCTCGCTGTACCTCCCCCTTACCTAACCTAACCCCATTGAGATAATAATCTGCCCCCTTATTATTGCTGCCAAAGTGGATAACCTCACATTTATCTATATGGTACAGGATACTGAGTTGGATGATCAGCCATGATCATATTGAATGGCGGTGAAGGCTCGAAGGGCCGAATGGCCCACTCCTGCACCTATTTTCTATGTTTCTATGTTTCTATTAAAGGAATAGATAGGTAAAATGTACAGAGTCTTTTACTCAGAGTAGGGGAATCAAGAACCAGATGGCATCGGTTTAAGGTGAGGGGGAAAAATTTAGTAGGAACCTGAGGGGCATCTTCTTTACACAAAGGGTGGTAGGTATATGGAACAAGCTTCCGGAGGTAGCTGAGGCAGATCTCATCACAATGTTTGAAAAACATCTGGACATGTACATAGGTAGGATGGGTTTGCAGAGATATAAACCAAACACAGGCAGGTGGGACCAGTGTAGACGGGACATGCTGGGCGATGTGGGCAAGTTGGGCTGAAGAGCCTGTTTCCATGCTGTATGACTATGGGAATATCAGCATTGCTAGGGCAGTCCAGTTTGTAGATTTTCGGAAGGAAATAGAAGCGGGCAGTGTAGGGCAGGAGGTTGGAAGTTGTGGACAGGAGATCACCAGAGGTGATGAGATCAGAGTCTGGGAGATGATGGTCTCGTGCTTATTTGTGGGGTTCATAAGTTCACAAGTCTTGGAGCAGAATTAGGCCATTCGACCCATCAGGTCTACGCTTCCATTCAATGACGGCTGATCTATTTTTCTCTTGCACCCCCATTTTCTAGCCTCACCTGGCAACCTCTGCTTTAAAATAATAACCAAAGCCTTGGCCTCCTCAGCCATCTGCGGCAATAAATTCCACAGACTCACCACCTTTTGGCTGAAGAAATTCTCATCTTTCTAAAGGTTCATCCTTTTATTCTGAGGCTATGACCTCTGGTCATAGAGGGCACAGAGTCATGGTCAGGTATGAGGAAGGGACTGGGAGCTGGTGCCTGCCCTCAGCATGGTAGAGATCAGCCTGCCAGACTACACCGGCACCTCCTTTGTTGGCGGGTTTAATAACAATGTTGGGATTGTTACTGAGTGAGCGGACGGCTGTGCATTGAGTGGGGATGAGATTGGAGTGGGTAGGGGGAGTTTCGAAGTCAAGACAAATCCAAGTTAATCCTAAATATTCTTTGTAACCGCACGTTAAATCCTGTTTGAAACTATTCCAATTATTGGCGGGGTGGCACAGCGGGAAAGTTGCTGCCTTACAGCGTTGGCAGCGCCGGAGGCTCGGGCTCGATCCCGACTACCTGGGTAACTGCGTCTGTACTGGGTGGGTTTTCTCCGAGATCTTCGGTTTCCTTCCACACTCCAAAGACGTACAGGTTTGCAGGTTAATTGGCTTGGTATAAGTGTAAATTGTCCCTAGTGTGTGTGGGATAGTGTTATTGTGCGGGGATGGCTGTTTGGTGCAGATCATTGGGCCGAGAGGGCCTGTTTCGGCACTGTATCCCTAAACTAAACTAAACTTTCGATTCTTAGTCACTTGACGAGACAGAACAAAAGAGTTGAACTTTTGGCATCCTGATTTTCGAGACAGATTCCTTCAAACCCACCTAACCACCCCCAAACTGCAGCAGCTTAAACACTTTCAAGTTATTATCTGCATCCGTCATCTTGTTTCACTATTCTTCAAATGGCACATAACCTCAAGCAATCTTCAGCACATTAGTCGATCGTTTCTTGCACACATCACCAGGAGATTACTGTGATCCGTAAATGCATTCAGTTTGACATGATGGGTGAATTATTTCACCGTACAGTTGGATGAATAGGTCACAGTACCTTTTTACTGAGAAATAATGTACATCATTGTCAACAAAAATGTTATCACTCTGCGTGGAGAATAGCTACTTAAATCCAGCTGCTCTGACAGTAGGCATAACGCTACACATATTAGTCGCTCATTGTTTAGTTAGCCCTTGAAGCCTCAGCAGAAAAGATTTCTAGTCTTTCATGTTATCAACGTACATAAACAAGCAGAATCAGCATATTGTCGATATACATATACCGGAGATGAGGAGGAATTTATTTCATCAAAGAGTGGTGAATCTGTGGAATTCATTGCCACAGACGGCTGTGCAGGTAAAGTCATTGGATATTTTAAAGACAGATATTGATATATTCTTGATTAGTACGGGTATCAGGGGCTATGGGGAGAAGGCAGGAGAATGGGGTTGAGAGGGAAAGATAGTTCAACCATGAGGCAGAGTAGACTTGATGGGCCGAATGGCCTAATTCTGCTCCTATAACCTATGAATTTAAATTTAAATATGCTGCACTGATCATCACATAATTCCATTTGTGTGAGACAAATACTGGGGCTCTAATTATGAGTAACACGGACTCATGGACAACACGGATTACGAAAAACATCTCTTCCCAAAACCTCTACTGTAAACTATAACGCTCAACAAGACACAAAGTGCGGGAGTAACGCAGCAGATCAGGCAGCATATCTGGAGAACATGGATAGGTGACAAATCGGGTTGAGACTCTTCTTCAGACCCAAGCTGAAACGTCACCTATCCATGTTCTCCAGAGATGCTGCTTGACAATAGACAATAGGTGCAGGAGTAGGCCATTCGGCCCTTCGAGCCAGCACCGCCATTCAATGTGATCATGGCTGATCATCCACAATCAGTACCCCGTTCCTGCCTTCTCCCCATATCCCATGACTCTGCTATTTTTAAGAGCCCTATCTAGCTCTCTCTTGAAAGCATCCAGAGAACCTGCCTCCACCGCCCTCTGAGGCAGAGAATTCCACAGACTCGCCACTCTCTGTGAGAAAAAGTGTTTCCTCGTCTCCGTTCTAAATGACTTACTCTTGACCTGCTGAAGTACTCCAAAACTTTGGGTTCATTTGTGTTTAAACCAGCATCTGGAGTTCCTTGTTTCTATAAAGCTCAAACTTATGTTTTTCAAACCGGCAGAGTGGGGATGGGTAGGACTGTTGGGAATAGGTGAGAGAATGCAAACTGTCCCACCGGCAAACATGCCTCATTTACACTAGTCCCACCTGCCTGCGTTTGGCCCATATCCCTCTATACCTATCCTATCCATGTACCTGTCTAAATGTTTCTTAAACGTTGCGACAATACCTGCCCCAACTACCTCCTCCAGCAGCTCGTTCCATACACCCATCACCCTTTGTGTAAAAAAAAAAGTTACCCCTCAGGTTCTTATTAAACTTTCCCCCCCTCATCTTAAACCTATGTCCTCTGGTTCACAATTCCACTACTCTGGGACTCTGTGTTTACCGATCTATTCCTCTCCTGATTTTGTACACCTTTATAAGATCACCCGACATGTTTGCTGCTGCAAGTAAGAATATCATTGTTCGGTTTCTGGACATATGACAATAAAACTCTCTTGACTTGACTCCTGATATATGCGGTAACATTGCTATTCATCTGACAATTAGCAACTCCCAAGTTATCAGATGAGTCCTTACATTGTTGTTGAAAGGACAGATATTTATCCGGCTTCATCAGGTTCTACAGCAGAAATCTGTTTGGAAACTGATACTGGTTGTTAAAAAAATTTGCAACACGTTCTTTTTTTAAAACAAATCAGTATACTAACCTGAAAAAGGTGACAAAGAACTGCACGAGGTCCATAAAGTTGCTATGTTGTGAAAAGGCAATCTAGGAAGAAAAATAACAGCATGCATTACATTTAAAACACAGCTAAAATAGTAATTTAGTTTGTTAGAACTATAAAGATATCAGACTATTCAGCCCCTCTCAAGTCCACGTTGACCATTAAACATCATTTATCTTCATCTGTCATTAAATCCCCCTTTTTCTATTCTCCCCACATTTTTGTCGACTCCTCCCCGATTCTACCACTCACTGGGGGCAATTTATAACGACTAATTAACGTACCCGCTTGTGCGTCTCCGCAATGTGGAAAGATACGGGAGCATCCAGAGGAAACCCACAACGTCACAGGGAAAATGCCCAAACTCCACGCAGAGAGTGACCGAGGTCAGGTTTGAAGCCAGTGTCTGGACAATGACCGAGCTCAGGATTCAACCCAGGACCCGGAGAGCACTCACTCAGTGACCAAGCTCGGGATTGAACACAGTTTCCGGAGAGCACTCAGTGACTGAGCTCAGGATTGAACCCAGTATCCGGACCACTCACTCAGTGACCGAGACCAGGATTGAACCCAGTTTCTGGAGCTGCGAGCAAACGGCTTTACCAGCTGCGCCACGTCATGTTCCACGATATTGAACATGATAAAGTCATTAAATAAATCAGGTAGATAATAGTATTCAGTGTACTTCAGGAGAGCGAAAGCAGACACTACTATAACGTAATTAGTCTTCATGCATGATTAGGGCAGTTTTACTTATATTATTCTCTGAGCTGAGAGAGAAGGGGACCTGGTAGAGCACGTTCAATGGACCTGTATTATATGAATGTAATAAAGCCATACACAAGTACAACAGGTCGAGCAAAGAGAAATCTACCGGAGTATAGTTTACAGCATTGTATCATTATAGCTCCAGAGAAAAAGTCTGATATTCAGACTGAAAAGTTCTGAACAGTCTGAAAAGTCAGAGAAATAGGATGGATATTGGGACTATATCCCAAACTGTTCAGAAGCCTGATAACAGAGGGGAAGAAGCTGTTCCCAAGTCTGGTGATACATGCTCTCATACCTTGTGCCAGAGGAGAGCAGGGAAAAGAGTGAATTACCTGTGGGGGAAAAAGGTCCTTGACTATGTTGGCTGCTTTCCTAAGGCAGATGGAGATGGAGTCAATGGTGGTGGTGGTGGGGGGTAGTTTGTTCTTGGGCATTCTGAAGTTGTGATTTTTAACTTGCCTCATCCAAAGTCAAGTAAAAAAAAAAGAATCTGGAGCATGTACAATTATATATTTTTTAATTGCCATCGACAGGGATTACGATGTTGATCACTACCCATCAACTAGCAGTTCAGTCACAACCTAAAAGGATGTGCAGCACATCCAATGTGTAATTTGGGCACTATCTACTTAGAAGGATTGCACAATCAATGTAGATAAAGGCATGTCTGAACTGTATTTGCTGTGATATTATGCATAAAGTATTCTTGGTTTAGTTTAGAGATACAGCATGGAAAAAGGCCCTTCGACCCACAAAGTCCAAGTTGACCATCGATCACCTGTTCACACTAGTTCTGCATATTATAGCAGTTAAATAACCTACAAACCACACGTTTTGGGTGGCACAGTGGCGCAGCGGTAGAGTTGCTGCCTTACAGCGCCAGAGGCCCAGGTTCGATTCCGACTACAGGTGCTGCCGGTATGGAGTTTGTACGTTCTTCCCGTGACCGGGTGCTCCGGTTTCCTCCCACACTTCAAAGTCATATGGGTTTGTAGGTTAATTGGCATCAGTAAAAACTGTAAAATGTCCCTAGTGTGTAGGATAGCGTTAGTGTACGGGGTGATCGCTAGTCAGCGTGGACTTGGTGGGTCGAAGGGTCTGTTTCCGTACTGTATGTCTAAAATATATAAAGTACTAAAATAAAGTCTTTGGGATGTGGGAGGAAACTGGAGCACCCGGAGGAAACCCATGAGGTCACAAGGGAGAATGTGCAAACTCCACACAATCAGCATCCAAGGACAGGATCGAACCAGGGTCTCTGGCGCTGTGAGGAAGCTGCTCTACCAACTGCCCCACCCTACATTTGGGGTGAAAAATATTATCCTGCGATCAAATGGAATGGATTTAAATTTTTTATGCAAAAAATTATTTTCGGCTTCAAAAATGGATCAGTTCCCTTGTAACCATCCATTGACCTTTTTACATACTTATGTAGAGTCTTTGTTTATGTCATATATCATACACCATAATGAGATTGTGACAGATGAATCTCCTGGGGTTTTAAGATACTTCCACTTGAACTTTCTAAGAGGCCATTCTACCTAATTGCAACGGGTCCAGATCTGCCAAAACACCTACTCTTTAATCACACTGCACTGCCTTTCCTCCTTAAAATATCTCTTTGCTCAAACAGGTAGAATGATTCTTCTTTGGAGCAAACTAATTAAAATGTTATCGTTTACGGTTGTTGCTAATTAGATGCACAAAGGCGTACAATTGTTAGGGAAATTTAAATCACATTATTCCAATTGAAGAAGCCGTTTCAGAACACAAAAACATCCAAGATCCGGCAATTTAAAAAATAAAAAATAAACGATTTTTTAATTATCCTGAATGGAACAAATCAGCACCATCATGGAGATTGAGAGCTCTGTGGATAAGACACATGGTGAAGTGGTCATGCCTATGTCCAGAAGGGGAGAAGGTGACCACGGGGAAGGGAAATAAACAGGGAGCGCAGGTGACCCCTGTGGCTACCCCCTCTTCAAAACTGTTCAGATCAGTTTAGGCTGTAAAGCTTTTGTTGTGTGCTAACCAGTCAGCAGAAAGACAATACATAATTACAATCGAGCCATTTACAGCGTATAGATACATGATAAGGGAATAACATGTAGTGCAAGGTGAAGCCAGCAAATTCCGATCAAGGATAGTCCAAGGGCCGCCAATGAGGTAGATAGTAGTTCAGGACTACTCGCTAGTTGGTGATAGGATGATTCAGTTGCCTGAAAACAGCTGGGAAGAAACTGTCCGTCAATCTGTAGTTGTGTGTTTTCACACTTCAATATACCCTTTAGGATAGTGTCAGGGTGGGGGGGGGAAGCATTAATATGTTTCAGTATATCACCGTTCTCTTCTCTGAATTCTCAACCAACAATGACCTTCTTAAATGCAAATACAGACAAGTTGTAAACATTTAAGGCTTCACCCATTTCACACGGATCTACACACAGGTGGCCACGTTGATTCTTACGGGGACCTAGTCTCTTCCTAGTTACACTTTTGTTCTAATATGTTTGGAGAATTATTGAAGATTCTCCTTTACCTTATCTCTCAACCATTTTTCCTCTAATAACTACAGTATCACAATCTAATGTCATAATAAATAGGAGTAGAATTAGGTCATTCGGCCCATCAAGTCCACTCTGCCATTCAATTATGGCTGATCTATCGCTGCCTCCGAACCTCATTCTTCTGCCTTCTCCCCATAACCTCTGACACCCGTACTAATCAACAATCTATCTATCTCCGCCTTAAAAATATCCACTGACTTGGCCTCCACAGCCTTCTGTGGCAAAGAATACAGATTCACCACCATCTCACTAAATTAATTTCTCCTCATCTCCTTCCCAAAAGAACATCCTTTAGTTCTGCGACTATGACCTTTAGTACTAGACTCTCCCACTGTTGGAAACATCCTCTCCACATCCACTATATCCAACCCTTTCACTATTCTGTATGTTTCATTGAGGTCCCCCCTTATTCTTTTAAACTCCGGTGAGTGCAGGCCCAATGCCAACAAACGCTCATCATAGGTTAACCTACTCATTCCTGGAATCATTCTTGTAAACCTCCTACTATGGACCCTGTCCAGAGCCAGCACACCCTTCCTCAGATATGGTGCCCATCTAGGTCCCGAGTTCATCTGCCTCACATGCTAGGCTCTGGTGCACGTGCAGAAGTTGGTGAGAGGTGTTGGGGACATACCAAACGTCCTGAGGTTTCTAAGGAAGGAGAGGTGTTGGTGTGCCTTTTTGGTCACAACTTCATTGTTGCTCATCAAGTCCAATTTTTTGGTGATATCTATTCCTAGGAACTTGCTGATATGAATGATAAAAACATATGTAAATATGTAATACATCATTATTTTTTATTTTTTTTATTTTAGCAGTAAAAACCAACCTGTATTTTTATAGGCCAGGTGAAGTTGTTTACGTACACAAAGAAAGTTATGTTAGGATTGTTACGGAAATCGAACTTCTCATTGGAGAAGCTATCCTTGTATTCCTTGATGTTGGTCTTTGAAATGATCGGCATTTCTTCTCCTGGCGGTGTCCCTGCTGATAGAGGAAAAAAAATCTAAGTCTAAGTAGCTGTTTGATAAAAAGTTCAAATGCATCTGAAAAGAGAGGAAACAGTCCAGGCGAATGTCAGAAAGCTCACATGAAGGGAGAAGTGTTCACGTGTGAGACTCGAGACAAAAATGAGCAAAAAAGTAAAGCTTTTGTCATTTCTAGGGCAAAGTGTTAACACCACACTGGCAGGTAATTCCATTCACATTCAGTTTACATTTTATTTTTATTTTATTTAAGTTTCTGGCACTCTGTGGTGCTTTAGCGACACGGGAGTGGTGTCATTAGCGGGCCAGGGGTGTACTGTCATTTAATTATCACGTGACCTCTGTTGGTCCAGAAAAACAGATAATTTAGAAAGGCTCTGGAACAGAGGGTGCCGGGAAATTCGGTGTTCAACCTGTACTTGATTTTTTTGCAGCTACTGATGGAAATAAGTCAAGTTTACTAAAAACGATGTATTTAAATCAGAGCTTCCATTTTCTTGACCACTCCCTCAATATCGTTTGTCATTATCCTACCTCTTTCTCAAAAGCATCCCACTTGCCAAATATCCTTTACCTGCAAACAACCGCGCCCATTCAACCGTTGCAAGCTCCTATGTAATGCCTTCAAATTTGCTTTGCCCCAATTTAGGACTTTAATCTGTACACCAGTCCTATCTTTCTCCATGGTAGACAAAATGCTGGAGAAACTCAGCGGGTGTGGCAGCATCTACGGAGCAAAGGAAATAGGCAACGTTTTGAGCCGAAACCCTTCTTCAGACTGTCTTTCTCCATCTGCAGTAAAGTAGCAACTGCAGTGCTGGTTTACAAAAAAAAAAGACACAAAGAGCTGGAGTAATTCAGTTAATCAGGCAGCACTCCTGGAGAACATGGTTAGGTGACAATTTCTTCAACTTGAAGAAGGGTCTACATCCAAAACATCATCTATTCATAGAAACATAGAAAATAGGTGCAGGAGGAGGCCATTCGGCCCTTCGAGCCAGCACCGCCATTCATTGTGATCATGGCTAATCGTCCCCTATCAATAACCCGTGCCTGCCTTCTCCCCATAATTCATTTCATTTCTCCAAGGACGCTGCCTGACTTGCTGAGTTACTCCAGCATTTTATGCCTATTTTTTTCCATATAACTATTTTAAAAGTAATAGGATTTTGGTCACTGGTCCCAAAGTGTCCATCTGCCACACGAGTGCTTTGGATCCCACTTTTTGCAAGATGGTTGTGCCATCTTGTCTTATTGCTACCCCCAAGCAGAACATATCAGTGCCCCATCACTTTGACGTTAATGATACAAAAGATTATTATTTTTAATTATTTACATCAGGCAGTAACCAAAGAATGATATAGATATTCCATTATATTCACTCTCAGTTTCAGCGCATGTTGAATCGCAAAGACGACAAAATGTCAGCTACATAATGCATTTGCTGCCACCATTAAACTCACCCAAGAAACTATTTGACCATGTTATGTTCAGGTTGAAGTTTTTTGATGCATTGATAAACATATCCAGGTCTCGGTTTTGCTGCAATAGACAAGTGCATACATTTTACAAATACCGCAGAATATACAGTAAACTATAAAAAGGATGAAGTGAAGCGGTAAAGTGCTGAGTATCACAAAAATGTGAGGTCACAGTTAAAAAAAAAATTAACACATTTCTGGAGTGTGCAGTGCAGCGGCTTGGCTGCTGCTGGTAAATGGCAGCTAGTTCATGGCAGGTTAGTTAGTTAGTTAATTAGTTTAGTTTATTGTCACGTCTACTGAGCTGCAGATGAAAGCTTTTGTTGCGTGCCAACCAGTCAGTGGAAAGACAATACATGATTACAATCGAGCCATCCACATGTACAGATAAAGGGAATAAGGTGAATAACGTTTAGTACAAGATAAAGCCAGTATCAGCACTATCCAAATATTGAAGTTCCAAACTATACTGACATGATTCCAAACTTCAGCGGGCAACACGGTGGTGATACGAGTAGAGCGACTGTCTCACAGCACCAGACACCCTAGTTCGATCCTAACCTTGGGTGCTGTCTGTGTGGAGTTTGCAAGTTCTCCATGTGACCGCATGGGTTTTCACCAGGTGCTCTGGTTTCCACCCACATCACAAAATTAAACATGCAGGTTTGTAGGTCAATTGGGTTCTCTAAATCGCCCCTAGGTGTAGGGAGTAAGTGCAAACCTGGAATAGGATCAGGGGCCCAGGCCTCAGAATAAAAGGATGTACCCCTAGAAAGGAGATGAGGAGGAATTTCTTTAGTCGCAGGCAGGGTGGTGAATCTATGGAGTTCATTGCTGGAAATAGATGGAAAGCAAGGGTTACTTGAAGTTTGAGAAGTCAATGTCCATACCGCTGGGTTGCCATTAAGGATGGCTGGCACTGTACATTTCACTATAGACTGCTGGGAAAGTATAGCCAACTGGTAAGTTGTTGAAAGAAGGACACAGATACGCTTATTTGCTCTTCAACTTTCCTCTGCACCAAGTAACAGAGAGCACATCGCACTTTGTCCTTTTCATCTGTTGGCTTATCTTTTTACTTGATCTGGCTTTGAATAGCCTATGAATAAGATTTGGTAGGTATAATGTTGAAAATTCTATGTGGAAATCCTTTAGTTGCAGTAGAGATAGAGTGGACATTTCTCATTTTTAAAATTTCGCATTTTTAAGCAGTATCTAAGATGCACGAATGACTAGTTGATAGCTACAAACTTTAATTTCCATACATGAAATGGGACAAAGTTTAACAAGGCTTAAGTTTGGAGTTTGCCTTTACCCCCAAATATCTCCTGATGGAATGATCACTACCTGTATGGATGAAGATATTCAACTTCAGAAACCACAAAATTAGAGCTAAGCAAAATCCCCCATTCATTCAACTTCGATATGCTGATACTTTTCATCTGCTATCACTGAGCAGTAATCAAAATAATTTTTGTTTTGATATTTTTCCCTTTCCCTAATTCTTCCACATGGGACTTATGTGCTGCTTTCTCTGAAATAGGGTCAGGCCATTTAAGGTTCCTCTCCAAACGGTATATAAGGTGGTGAAGGCAACATATGGCATGCTTATCTTCATATCCTAGGGCTTAGAATATAAGACTTAGAGTGCCGCATTAAACCTTTGCAATCAGCCTTAAAAGACAGCTAGTGAAGTATAAAAATAATTTGATGCATATAGTCAAATTAATGATGGAGCAGGTAGGACAATGGGGTTGAGAGGGAAAGGTAGATCAGCCATGATTGAATGGCAGGGTAGACTCGATGGGCCAAATGGCCTAATTCTGCTCCTATGATTTATGAATAACTGATGATTAGGGGTTATTAGCTACAGGCAGAGAGGTTGGACAGACTTGGATTGTTTCCCCTGAAACTCCTGAGGTTGCGGGGAGACCTGATAGAAGTATATAAAAGAAGCATAGGTAGGATAGACGTTCTGAATCAACCCCAGCATGGAAAGATCAAATATGAGATGGCATAGCTTTAAGGTGAGAGCTAGAGTTTAAAAGAGTTTAAAAGAGTTGCGTGGGCAAGTTTTTTTAAACTTACGCAGAGGGTCATAGAGTCATAGAGTGATACAGCGTGGAAAACAGGGCGTTCGGCCCAACTCGCCCACACCAGCCCACAATGTCCCAGCTACCCAAGTCCCATTTGCCTGCACTTGGTCCATAACCTTACAAACCTGTCCTATCCATGTACCTGTCCAACTGTTTCTTAAACGATGGAATTGTCCCAGCCTCAACTACCTCCTCTGGCAGCTTGTTCCATACACTGTGTGAAAAAGTTACCCCTCAGATTCCTATTAAATCTTTTCCCCTTCACTTTGAACCTATGTCCTTTGCTCCTCGATTCCTCTACTCGGGGTAAAAGACTGTGCATCTATGCAATCTATTCCTCTCATGATTTTATAAATCTCAATAAGATCTCCCCTCATCTTCCTACGCTCCATGGAATAGAGACCCAGCCTACTCAACATCTCCCTTCAGCTCACACACTTCAGTTCTGGCAACATCCTTGTAAATCTTTTCTGAACCCTTTCAAGCTTGACAATATCTTTCCTATAACATATGCCTATAGCATGGTGCCCAGGCAGGTGAGTGCCTGGACATTGCTGCCAGTGGTGGTGGTGGTGGTTGAGAGGTGATTGTGGCTGATATAATAGTGGCATTTGAGAGACTTTTGGACAGGCATATAAAAATTCAGGAAATGGAGGGATATGGATTATGTTCGGACAATAAGAGTTGGTTCTGGAGTCATGATCGGCATTGACATTGCAAGCCAGAGGGCCTCTTCTTGTACTATACTGAACTAAGGAAAGGATGTGGTTGCGTTGGAGAGAGTGCCTCACTAAAATCCCCTGAAACACCATTATCTATTCTGCCTCCTCCACCTTCCCGGGCAACATGCGGTTCAGTTTCAACTTATAAGTTCGTAAGTTATAGGAGCGGAAATAGACCATTCGGCCCTTCGAGCCAGCACCGCCATTCATTCTGATCATGGCTGATCATACACAATCATACACTATCAATAACTTCGTGCCTGCCTTCTCCCCACATCCCTTGATTCCGGTAGCCCCTAGAGCTCTATCCAACTCTCTTTTAAATACATCCAGTGAATTACTCGCTAGAATTTAGGAGATTGAGGGGGGATCTTATAGAAACTTACAAAATTCTTAAGGGGTTGGACAGGCTAGATGCAGGAAGATTGTTCCCGATGTTGGGGAAGTCCAGGACAAGGGGTCACAGCTTAAGGATAAGGGGGAAATCCTTTAAGACCGAGATGAGAAAAACATTTTTCACACAGAGAGTGGGGAATCTCTGAAACTATCTGCCACAGAGGGTAGTTGAGGCCAGTTCATTGGCTATATTTAAGAGGGAGTTAGATGTGGCCCTTGTGGCTAAAGGGATCAGGGGGTATGGATAGAAGGCAGGTACGGGATACTGAGTTGGATGATCAGCCATGATCATATTGAATGGCGGTGCAGGCTCGAAGGACCGAATGGCCTACTCCTGCACCTATTTTCTATGTATCTATGTATCTATGAATTGGCCTCAACAGTCAATTCCACAAATTTACAATTCTCTAAGTGAAAACGTTTTTTCTCATCTCAGTTTTATGTGGCCTCCCCTTTATTTTTAGACTGTGGCCCCTGGTTCTGGACTCCCCCAACATTCGGAACATTTTTCCTGCATCTAGCTTGGCCAATCCTTTTATAATTTTATATGTTTCTATAAGATTCTGATTCTTCTAAATTTCAATGAATACAAGCCCAGTCTTCCCAATCTTTCCTCATAAGACAATCCCGCCATCCCGTGGATTAACCTCGTAAACCTATGCTGCACTGCCTCAATAGCAAGGACGTACTTCCTCAAATTTGGAGATTAAAATTGCACACAATACTCCATGTGTGGTCTCACTAGGGCGCTGTACAACTACAGAAGGACCTCTTTACTCCTATATTCAAATCCTCGATTTGTGTGATTAAGATCATAGATTTTTTTTAAAGCGGCAGCAAAGACCCAACTGGGAATATGAAAGTTATAAAGATGCAACATAGAATAATTGAGAACATCCAAAGCATTTGAAGCACAGGGTGGCACGGTGGCGCAGTGGTAAAGCTGCAGCCTCGCAGCATCAGAGACTTGGGTTCAATCCTGACTACGGGTGCTTGTCTGTACGTAGTTTGTACGTTCTCCCCGTGACCTATGTGGGTTTTCTCAGTGATCTTCGGTTTCCTCCCACACTCCAGAGACGTATGGGTTTGTAGGTAAATTGGCTTGGTATAAAGGTATATTGTCCCTTGTGTGTGTTGGGTAGTGTTAATGTGCCGGTTATTGCGGACTCGATGGGCCGAAGGGCCTGTTTCTGCGCTGTTCCTCTAAACTAAACTAATCAACCCATCAACTCTCAACCCATCAACTCCCCCTCCCATTCCCCATCCGGCCTCTCTGTCCTGGGTCTCCTCCATTGCCAGAGTGAGCAACACCGGAAATTGGAGGAACAGCACCTCATATTCCGCTTGGGGAGTCTGCATCCTGCGGGCATGAACATTGAATTCTCCCAATTTTGTTAGTCCTTGCTGTCTCCTCCCCTTCCTCAGTCCTCGGGCTGTCTCCTCCCATCCCTCAGCCCTCGGGCTCCTCCTCCTCCTTTTTCCTTTCTTCTCCCCGCCACCCCCCATCAGTCTGGAGAAGTGTTTTGGCCCGAAACGTTGCCTATTTCCTTCGCTCCATAGATGTTGCTGCACCCGCTGAGTTTCTCCAGCTTTTTTGTGTACCTTCGATTTTCCAGCATCTGCAGTTCCTTCTTAAACCCCTACTGAGGTCTCCCTGCAGCCTCCAACATATAGATCATAGGTTTTAAAAAGTGACACGAAAGACCCAAACTGAGAATATGAAAGTTATTAAGATTCAATGTTGAGTAATTGAGAACAGCCAAAACCTTTGAAGCACAGAAAGAAAAGAGAACAATGGCCAAATAGTCAAGCCTTCATTTTCCATTTCCTTTAGTACTCAAGTGGTTACTTGCACATTTCTTCATGCCCGCGGGATCTCTAACCTGAACTGTCAAACGAGCAGCTATTAGTGCTCAATATGATGATGTGTCCTGTGAATTTTGTCAGCAAGAAATAGGCCAAACGGTCCTAATCTCATTTTCAGCCGAGACACTGCGCCAATTTAAGGCCTTATCTGAAGTCAGTCATTGGAAATACTTACCTCCTGAGGGGTGGCAACAAAGTTAATAGCAGTGTAGTGACGGTCATCCTCTTGAGAGAGGCTGAAGGTGAACTGGTAGTCAATCAGCAGCGTGTCTGAAAGGAGAGAAGCTAAAATGATGCCCTGAAATGCTGGACTCGAGTAATAAGGTGCAGGAACGTTCACTAAAGTAGATTCAATTAATTAGGTCCTTATCATAATCCGTCAACATATAACAAAATGCTTTTCACACAATTACATGAAATTAATCTGTTATATTGCCAGAGATCCCAAATTTTAATTTGAAAGTTGAATAATGCATTTGTTATAAGAGGAATTATTATTTAAGACAAACAATTTCAAAGATTACTTCAACTTATGTCAACATGTCCACAGAATAATTATGCAACAATATAACAGCAATCTTACCAATTGAATATATTAAATTATATGTAAATGTTAAGCAATGGGAAAAGAGCAGCGGTAGAGCTGCTCGACTAAATCTGCAGGTCATTACTTGCACAGCTAATTGGCAATATTGGATGCAGCTTTAAAAACTTGACCACTCCGACACGTACAGGTCCACCAGCCATGTGGATTCGGCCCCTCCTATAATCTGGACTAAATCGCCCCTCATAAAAATTAGCACCCAGGCCAGGTGAGGCTGCCGATCTCAACCACATCGGGACTTACGGGAACTCTGGCCCGGCCGGAGCCAACAAATACGTTCCCATAGCCGACTTCCGCGGCCGTTTGCCGGGTGGAATTTTCTACCTGCGGCCGGGGCTCTGGAACTCTGGCCCGGCCGAAGCCAGCCGATCTGTTCCCATAGTCGACATCCACTGCTGAATTTAGGGGCCGGTATCTCGGCCCGTCAAGGCCGTGACCTGTCGGTCCGGCAAAGCGGATAATCCAGAATGTCCTTGGAACCAAGGGTGCCGGATAGTCAGTGGTGGACCTGTAAAGGGATATGGGCCAAATGCAGGCAGGTGGGATTAGCTTGGGCGGGTATCCTGGTCGGCACTTCATTGGCTTTATGCAGATAAGAGTCCGTGAACACAAGAACCCAGCAGCAACATTTGTGTCTTTTATAATTGGAGCTTATTTATGGAAACATGAGCAACTCAATTGTTGTAAGAGTGCAGCACAGGAACAGGCCTTCAGCCCACAACGTCTGTTCTGAATGAGATACCAAGTTAAACTAACCTCCACTGCATGCACGTGATCCATCTCCCTCCATTCTCTGCATATCCATGGAGGCCATAGAATCATACAGCACGGAAACAGGCCCTTCGGCCTAGCTCGCACATGTCAATCAAGATGTCCCAACTGCGCTAATCTCATCTGCCCGTGTTTGGTCCATATCCTGAATCTTTTCCATTCATGTACCTGCACAAATGTCTTTTAAATGCCGTTATAGTACCTGCCTCAACTACCTCCCCATGGCAGCATTCCACATACCCACAACCTTCTGAGTAAAAAAGTTGCTCCTAAGGTTCCCATTGAATCTTTTCCCTCTCACCATAAATCTATATCCTTTGGTTCTAAATGTCCCTAGTCTGGATAAAGGACTCTATGCATCTACCCTACTCTATTCCCCTCATGATCTTATACCCCTCTACAAGATCACTTCACATTCTCCTACGTTCCAAGGAATAAAGTCCGAGCCAGTTCAAATTCCCCCCTAGAGCTCAGGCCCTCAAGTCCGAACAACATCCTAGTAAATCTTTCCAGCATAGTGACATCCTTCATATAGCACGGTGACCAAAACTGAACACAATACTCCAAATGTGTCCTCACCAAGTCTTGAATAACTTTAACATAATGTGTAGGAGGGAACTGCAGATGCTGGTTTACACCGAAGATAGACACAAAATGCTGGAATAACTCAGCGGGACAGGCAGCATCTCTGGAGAGATGGAATGGTGACTTCTTGGGTCGAGACCCTTCTTCAGACTGCGAGTCAGAGGAGGGGGAGACTAGAGATATGGTAGGGTTGTTAATCCTGGTCAAATTGGGGAGGCTAGGACCCTAAAATTGAGTAAAGGCTTCAGGGCTTCAGGAAGTTAATAGTTCACTGTATTTTGGGCTGATTTTTCTGCCACTTTCCTATTGTTCACCGTACAATAGCCCATTTCCATGGTTTTGATACCAGCGTTTACAAAATCTGTTAAACTCAGATGTGGAAAATCAATTAGTACATCAACTTCAGTTTCCTTCAGACTAAATTAACCAAATCGCATCAGCCCATGACTTTTATTATCTAGATAAGTGTCTACATTGATTCTGCAGGCTGTATAGTGATGCTTGGTTCAGGATTTGAGATCTCATTCCTTTGGTTTTAGAGAAATGCATGTGCGAGATCCCTTCTGCTTGTCAGACACAGCAAGACAATTTGGCTTCAACTCTGTTTCCATTAAAGTGGTTGTGGATTTCAAGCCAGTACCTTGTCCATACGTATACGTAAGGTGAAATGAATGTACAAACTGCCAGGAAATGTGTTGAGCTCAGAATTTAATTCCTCCTGTGACAGGAGGAATGCGTACAGTATATCAGTTACAGTTTAGTTTATTGTCACTGAAAGTAAGTATGCAGGTACAGCAGGCAGTGAAGAAAGCTAATGGCATGTTGGCCTTCATAACAGGAGGAGTTGAGCATAGGAAAACAGTGGTCCTTCAGCAGTTGTACAGGGCCCTGGTGAGACCACACCTGCAGTACTGTGTGCAGTTTTGTTCTCCAAATTTGAGGAAGGACATTCATGCTATTGAGGGAGTGCAGCGTAGGTTCACGAGGTTACCAAAAAGGCCAAAGGCAGGCAACGCCATTGTAGTGGGAGACTCCATTGTGAGAGGTACGGACAGGGGTTTCTGCGGCAACAGACGGGATTCGAGGATGGTGTGCTGCCTTCCTGGTGCCAGGATCCAGGATGTCACGGACAGAGTGCAGAAAATCCTCAAGGGCGAAGGTGAACATCCGGAAGTGGTAGTGCATGTCGGCACAAACGATGTCAGAAAGAAGGGGATGAATATTCTGCAGCGTGACTTTAGAGAGCTCGGAAAAATGCTGAAAAGCAGGACCTCCAGGGTTGTTATCTCCGGTTTGCTTCCAGTTCCTCGTGCTGGCGAGAGCAGGAACAGGGAGATACGGGACCTGAACGTGTGGCTGAGGAACTGGTGCACGGGGCAGGGATTTAGATTCTTAGATCACTGGGATCTGTTTTGGGGTAAGGGGGAACTGTACAAAAGGGACGGATTGCATCTTAACAGGTGTGGGACCAGCATTCTGGCAGGCAGGTTTGCCACTGCTACACGAGTGGTTTTAAACTGAATAAGAGGGGTGGGGTGTCGGATGGGATAGTGGAGGATGGAGTTAAAGGGAAAGGGTTTCTTAAATGTGTGAGCGTAGAGACAGAGGGGTGTAAAATGAGGGTAGAAGCAATAGGTAGCAAGGTGAAAAGTAAAAGCGGCAGGCCGGCAAATCCAGGGCAAAAATCAAAAAGGGCCACTTTTCAGCATAATAGTATAAGGGGTAAGAGTGTTGTAAAAACAAGCCTGAAGGCTTTGTGTCTCAATGCAAGGAGCATTCGTAATAAGGTGGATGAGTTGAATGTGCAGATAGCTATTAATGACTATGATATAGTTGGGATCACGGAGACATGGCTCCAGGGTGACCAAGGCTGGGAGCTGAACATCCAGGGATATTCAATATTCAGGAGGGATAGACAGAAAGGGAAAGGAGGTGGGGTAGCGTTGCTGGTTAGAGAGCAGATTAACACAATAGAAAGGAAGGACATTAGCTTTGAGGATGTGGAATCGATATGGGTAGAGCTGCGAAACACTAAGGGGCAGAAAACGCTAGTGGGAGTTGTGTACAGGCCACCTAACAGTAGTAGTGGAGTTGGGGATGGCATCAAACAGGAAATTAGAAATGTGTGCAACAAAGGTAAAACAGTTATAATGGGTGACTTCAATCTACATATAGATTGGGTGAATCAAATTGGCAAGGGTGCTGAGGAAGAGGATTTCTTGGAATGTATGCGGGATAGTTTTCTAAACCAACATGTAGAGGAACCAACGAGAGAGCAGACTATTTTAGACTGGGTATTGAGTAATGAGGAAGGGTTAGTTAGCAGTCTTGTTGTGCGTGGCCCCTTGGGCAAGAGTGACCATAATATGGTGGAGTTCTTCATTAGGATGGAGAGTGACATCGTTAATTCAGAAACAAGGGTCCTGAACTTAAAGAAAGGTAACTTTGAGGGTATGAGACGTGAATTGGCCAAGATAGACTGGCGATTGATTCTTAATGGGTTGACGGTGGATATGCAATGGAAGGCATTTAAAGACTGCATGGATGAACTACAACAATTGTTCATCCCAGTTTGGCAAAAAAATAAATCAGGGAAGGTAGTGCATCCGTGGATAACAAGGGGAATCAGGGATAATATCAAAACAAAAGATGAAGCGTACAAATTAGCCAGAAAAAGCAGCCTACCAGAGGACTGGGAGAAATTCAGAGGCCAGCAGAGGAAGACAAAGGGCTTAATTAGGAAAGGGAAAATAGATTATGAAAGAAAACTGGCAGGGAACATAAAAACTGACTGCAAAAGCTTTTATAGATATGTGAAGAGAAAAAGATTAGTTAAAACAAATGTAGGTCCCTTGCAGTCAGAAACGGGTGAATTGATCATGGGGAACAAGGACATGGCAGACCAATTGAATAACTACTTTGGTTCTGTCTTCACTAAGGAAGACATAAATAATCTGCCGGAAATAGCAGGGGACCGGAGGTCAAATGAGATGGAGGAACTGAGTGAAATCCAGGTTAGCCGGGAAGTGGTGTTAGGTAAATTGAATGGATTAAAGGCCGATAAATCCCCAGGGCCAGATAGGCTGCATCCCAGAGTACTTAAGGAAGTAACCCCAGAAATAGTGGATGCATTAGTGATAATTTTTCAAAACTCTTTAGATTCTGGTGTAGTTCCTGAGGATTGGAGGTTAGCTAATGTAACACCACTTTCTAAAAAGGGAGGGAGAGAGAAAACGGGGAATTACAGACCAGTTAGTCTAACGTCGGTAGTGGGGAAATTGCTAGAATCAGTTATTAAAGAAGGGATAGCAGCACATTTGGAAAGTGGTGAATTCATTGGACAAAGTCAGCATGGATTTATGAAGGGTAAATCATGTCTGACGAATCTTATAGAATTTTTTGAGGATGTAACTAGTAGAGTGGATAAGGGAGAACCAGTGGATGTGTTATATCTGGACTTTCAGAAGGCTTTCGACAAGGTCCCACATAAGAGATTAGTATACAAACTTAAAGCACACGGTATTGGGGGTTCAGTATTGATGTGGATAGAGAACTGGCTGGCAGACAGGAAGCAGAGAGTAGGAGTAAACGGGTCCTTTTCACAATGGCAGGCAGTGACTAGTGGGGTACCGCAAGGCTCAGTTCTGGGACCCCAGCTATTTACGATATATATTAATGATTTGGACGAGGGAATTGAATGCAACATCTCCAAATTTGCGGATGACACGAAGCTGGGGGGCAGTGTTAACTGTGAGGAGGATGCTAGGAGGCTGCAAGGTGACTTGGATAGGCTGGGTGAGTGGGCAAATGCATGGCAGATGCAGTATAATGTGGATAAATGTGAGGTTATCCACTTTGGTGGCAAAAACAGGAAAGTAGATTATTATCTGAATGGTGGCCGATTAGGAAAGGGAGAGATGCAACGAGACCTGGGTGTCATGGTACACCAGTCATTAAAAGTAGGCATGCAGGTGCAGCAGGCAGTGAAGAAGGCGAATGGTATGTTAGCATTCATAGCAAAAGGATTTGAGTATAGGAGCAGGGAGGTTCTACTGCAGTTGCACAGGGTCTTGGTGAGACCACACCTGGAGTATTGCATACAGTTTTGGTCTCCTAATCTGAGGAAAGACATTCTTGCCATAGAGGGAGTACAGTGAAGGTTCACCAGACTGATTCCTGGGATGTCAGGACTTTCATATGAAGAAAGACTGGATAGACTCGGTTTGTACTCGCTAGAATTTAGAAGATTGAGGGGGGATCTTATAGAAACGTACAAAATTCTTAAGGGGTTGGACAGGCTAGATGCAGGAAGATTGTTCCCGATGTTGGGGAAGTCCAGAACAAGGGGTCACAGTTTAAGGATAAGGGGGAAATCTTTTAGGACCGAGATGAGGAAAACATTTTTCACACAGAGAGTGGTGAATCTCTGGAATTCTCTCCCGCAGAAGGTAGTTGAGGCCAGTTCATTGGCTATATTTAAGAGGGAGTTAGATGTGGCCCTTGTGGCTAAAGGGATCAGGGGGTATGGAGAGAAGGCAGGTACAGGTTACTGAGTTGGATGATCAGCCATCATCATATTGAATGGCGGTGCAGGCACGAAGGGCCGAATGGGCTACTCCTGCACCTATTTTCTATGTTTCTATGTTACTATGTTAATTCCCGGGATGGCGGGACAGTCATATGATGAATGAATGGAGCGAATTGGCTGGTACACTAGAATTTAGAAGAATGAGGAGGCATCTTATTGAAACATATAAGATTATTAAGGGATTGGACACACTAGAGGCAGGAAACATGTTCCTGATGTTGGGGGAGTCCAGAACCAAGGGCCACAGTTTAAGAATAAGAGGTAAGCCATTTAGAACGGAGATGAGGAAAAACCTTTTCACCCAGAGTTTTAAATCTGTGGAATTCTCTGCCTCAGAAGGCAGTGGATGCATTCTCTGGATGCTTTCAAGAGAGAGTTAGATAGAGCTCTTAAAGATAGCGGAGTAAGGGAGTCATGGGGTGAATGAGCTATTGATTGTGGACGATCAGCCATGATCACATTGAATGGCAGTGCTGGCTCGATGGGCCGAATGGCCTACTCCTGCACCTATTGTCCATTGTCAATTGCATTGTCACGTGTACCGAGGTACAGTGAAAAACTTTTGTTGCGCGCTTACCAGTCAACGGAAAGACAATACATGATTACAATCGATCTATTTACAGTGTATAGATACATGGTAAGGGAATAATGTTTAGTGCAAGGTAAAGCTAGCAAAGTCAGATCAAGGGTAGTCCGAGGGTCACCAAGGAGGCCGACAGTAGTTCAGGACTGCTCTCTGGTTGTGGTAGGATGAATCAGTTGCTTTGATAACAACTGGGAAGAAACTGTCCCTGAATCTTGAGGTGTGGGTTTTCACACATCTACACCTGGGTACATGGTACATGGGTAGGACAGATTTAGAGAGATATGGGCCAAGCGCTGGCAAATGAGACTAGTGTAGATAGGGCATAATGGTCGGTGTGGGGAAGTTGTGCCAAAGGGCCTGTTTCCACACTGTATGACTTCATGGCCATCTCACTTTATTTATTTTTTTTAAATGAGACCGTTAGTGACTTGGTCGAACCCTGGAGATCATTTATAAAAACTCTTTGCCAACACCCCCTGGAATTTTGGTAAAATCATGGGAGCCTAAAAACTGTAATGTCCAAGTTCAGGACTGGAGTTTTGTGTTCAGTTTTACTCACCGTGCTATAGAAATTAAACACTACAACCTCCAAATAAGTATCGAACTACATAGACCTAGGAACATTATTATTGTCTTTGCACTAGTCAGTGTTTATTTGTTTGTTGTTTTTTTCACTATATAGTGAACTTTCTCTGGTTGTTTATTATGGGTTTTACAGAGTACTAGGTTTCTGCTGCACCAACACAGAATTTTGTATGTTGCTGTAAGAATTCCATTGTTTTGTTCCGGGACCGATGACAATGAAACACTCTTGACGTAACATAGAAACATAGAAAATATGTGCAGGAGTAGGCCATTCGGCCCTTCGAGCCTGCACCGCCATTCAATATGATCATGGCTGATCATCCAACTCAGTATCCTTTACCTGCCTTCTCTCCATACCCCCTGATCCCTTTAGCCACAAGGGCCACATCCAACTCCCTCTTAAATATAGCATTAACTTTCGACTTTCTTTCACAAATCACACAAAACATCGGTTTAGGTCCACAAGCATCCTATGAACAAGCCCTTCAGCCCACAATGTCTGTGCCAACAATGGTGCCAAGTTAATCGTCACATCTACCTGCATGTGATCCATATCCCTCCCTTCCCCGTCTGTTTGTGAGTTTTCTTTTGTCTTTTTTTCATCACTGGCTGCCCTGAGGGCCTCCCACATGTCCTACCTTTTGTATCTTTTGTTCTTTTTTCACCAATGTAACACAACCCAGATAGATGGAACTTGTTCAGCATCTACATGCCTTTTAAAACATTTCTATATGAAAACAAACTATTTCCGCATACGGAGACACTGCAGATGCTGGAATCTTGAGCAAGTCAGGTCAGGCAGTATCTATGGAGGGAATGGACAGGTGGTGTTTTGGGTCGGGACCCTACTTCAGACTGCTACAGGTGACGTTTCAGGTTTTTAACCCTCAAATCCATTCCCTCCACAGATGAGTTCCTCCAGCATCTTGTAAATTTCTGCATAGTCTGCATTATTGACAAATGTTCTAGTCAATTTTTGTAATTGGGTCTTTGGACTACTCTTGGACCTTCAGAATTAGTTTAATCCCAAAAATACAAGAACCAGAGAAAAGGTGAAGGAGGAACTTTGTGGGTCAGGTAGCATCTGTGGATCCATATTCAAGATTCATATTTGAGCCAGCATCCGCAGTTCCTTGTTTCTACCCATAGTTATACTCACAGTAACAAGTTCCTCTCAATGGATTTCCCTGATATCGTGTTTCCACATCACATCTGCAAACAAATTGATACAATAAAATTTGCATCATTCGATCCTGACCTCAAGTGCAGTCTGTATGAAATTTGCACGTTCTCCCTGTGACCCCGTGAGTTTCCTCTGGGTGCTCTGGTTTCCTCCCATATCCCAAAGACTTGCGGGTTTGTAGGTTAATTGGCCCCTGTAAATTTCCCCCAAGTGTGTAGGGTGTAGGGGGGCAAGTGGGATAACATAGAACTAGTTTGAACGGGTGATCGAGGTCAGTGGGCAAACGGCCCTGTGTCCATGCTGTATCCCTGAACTAAACTATATTGCCATGTGTATTAATAATTCTTTAAAACCTTCTAGAAGAACTTAACCACGTATTCAAAGCTGAGTTTTCTGCAATGAAGATCTTCTCTGATATTGTGGACAAATAAGAGGTAATTTCTGTGTTGGTGAGAAAATTAATGTCTTGAACTCTACATTTCCAAGTTTCTCCTCTGCTGAAGACTTCCGCAAACAAAAATATCTTCTTTTTGGAACATGGTCCAAATAGGCTCTCTTTGTGGACACGGATGCACAGAAATAAAACATTCAACTTGTAAACGTCAGAATAATCTTGTTTTGCTGGTATTTCTGTATCTGGATAGAATTGATACCAAATGCATAATATGTTTTGGGCAAGAAGATGATGATAGCATTTTACACCGATACGAAATAAACTAAATTAAATCCTACTCCCCTCTATCTCAAGACAACAGATGTCCGTAGTTTATGGAGGATTCTTTTTAAATTACTCTCCAAACACTTTATTTGATTGCATTAGCTTGCTCATTAATTGAAAATGTCATGGTCACAAAGTGGAACTGAATTATAGGAAATTTTATTGCAACCATAAACCTGCACCAAAAGCAGAGTGGTTATAAAAAGTACTGAATGTAACTTACAGCTGACACTTGTCGCCTTTGATTCCTTTAGTGGTGCAGAAGCATTTGCCTGTCTTAGTATCGCAGATGGATGCATGCCCATTGCACTTGCAGGCTTGAAAAGTGGGGGGAAAAAAACGTATTATGAAAAGCGTACATTACCGTTTCAGCACCATAGCGGCAAGCAAATTTAGACACAAAGTGCTGGAGTAACAGTGGATCAAGGGGCACCTCCAGCACCTTGTGCCTTTTTTTTGTTTTAGTTTAGATTATTGTCACCGACAGTGAAGAGCTTTTGTTGCGTGCTAACCAGTCAGCAGAAAGACTATACATGTTTACAATCAATCCATTTACAGTGTATAGATACATGATAAGGGGACAACATAAACCAGCGTCTATAATTCCTTGTGCGTGATTCCTTCCTTGTTCTATTACTCTGCTACTCCAACCAGTCAGCCTCAATTCCAGTCGCAATAAGCTGCACGCGATTCTCACCTATTTCCTTGCATCCTGCGGTGAGCGTTTGACGGCACTGGGCCTGTACTCGCTGGAGTTTAGAAGGATGAGTGGGTACCTCACTGAATCTTATCGAATAGTGGCAGGCCTGGAGTGAGTGGATGTGGAGAGGATGTTTCCACTAGTGGGAGAGTCTAGGACCAGAGGCCATAGCCTCAGAATAAAGGGACATACCTATAGAAAAGAGATGAGGAGGAATTTCTTCAGTCAGAGGATGGTGAATCTGTGGAATTCATTGCCACAGGCGGCTGTGGAGGCCGTCAATTGATATTTTCAGGGGGGAGAGAGAGATTCTTGATTAGTATGAGTGTCAGGGGTTATGCGGAGAAGGCAGGAAAATAGGGTTGAGGAGTAGAGTTAGATCCGCTATGATTGGAGTATCCATGCTGGTATCTTCCCTTTGATATCACGGGCTCTCATCTTCTTTAGCAGTCACACATGTGGCACCTTTCTGAACATCTAGGTAAACAACATTAACTGACTGTCATTGGTCTGTCCTGCTATTTACTTCCCCTCATAGAATTCCAACAGATTCGTCAGGCAAGATCTCCCCTTCGCAAAACTGATTCTGACCTTGGGTGCTGTCTGTCAGGAGTTTGCATGTGCTCCCTGTGACCATCAGGATTCCCCCGGGAGCTCTGGCATCCTCCCACATCCCAAAGACGTGCGGGTTTGTATGTTAACTGTGCCTCTGTAAATTCCCCCTGGGGCTTAGGGAGTGGATGAAAAAGTGGGATAACATGGAACTAGTGTGAATCGATGGTCAGTGTGGACTTGGTGGGCTGAAGGGCCTGTTTCCATACTGCATCTTTAAGCTAAACTACAAATGAAAGACAAGCATTTACTTATGAACAACTATTCAAATTTTCCCAACTTCAAACTTCTGAATTACGGTAACTACCTTTACTGAAATGTGGGCCAGGGTGTTTAAAATTAATGACTGTTACGGTTGATAAATTTGTGAAGCATGACGCAGGGAAGTGATAACTCTTTAGAGCACATCAAGGAGAACGGCACAAAACTACCTGTGCAAAAATTCTCCTCTGATGGTTATTATTTCAAGGGAAATTCTTGATTATTCTAATCTTAAAATTGTAAATTAACCGGAAAAGCAACATACAACTACGAAGAAATTCAGAACTAACAGAATGGCATTATGGAAGCACTTAAATTTTGGGGACCGGAGAAAACAAATGTATTTACTGTCAATTGTTTCTCAAATGGCTAATCAATTGCTAAGAAGAACCTAATGTTACTCAGATGTTATTGGGCTATCAAACTTGAATAGTGAATATAGACTCAAAAAGCTGGAGTAACTCAGCGGGACAGGCAGCATCTCTGGTGAGAAGGAATGGGTGACGTTTCGGGTCGAGGCCCTTCTTCATAGTCGTTAAGCTACCAACTCTCAATCCATGGTCATACTGCAGATTTACAAGCTAAAAAATGGTCAGCTTGAGCAGCTTGACATAGTAAGTAAGTAAGTAAGTTTATTGGCCAAGTATTCACATACAAGGAATTTGCCTTGGTGCTCCGCCCACAAGTAACAACATGACATACAGTGACAGTTACAAATGACTCAGAAAACACTAAACATTAATAATAATAAAACGTAAGTGATAAAACACCATTGATCAAGCATGTGAACCAACAAAATACATAGACATGGAATGCTGCGAGGCCTTTCCTACAGCTCTCATTTCACAGATTTACTTTCCTTTGTTTACACTCTTTTTCCAAATACCCTCATTTCATAGCTTCTATATTTTGTTCCTCATGCTCCTTCCAATTGCCTCCCACATTGACCCATCAACTACTGAGGGAATATTGAGGTTCAGTGGGTGGCACAAGGGTCGAGTGGGTGCCGTACAGCGGGCTCCACCCTGACTACGGGTGGTGTCTGTACCGAATTTGTACGTTCTCCCTGTGATCATGTGGGTTTTCCCTGGGGCCTCCAGTTTCCTCCCACACTCTAAAGACATACAGGTTTGTAGGCTAATTGGTTTGGTACAATTGTAAATTGTCCCTATTGTGTGTAGGGTAGTGTTAATGTGCGGGGATCGCTGGTCAGTGCGAACTCAGTGGGTCGAAGGACCTGTTTCTGCGCTATATCTCTAAACTAAACTACATTTGGAAAGTCAAGGACTGATTAGAGGACTCGTATATCTGGACTATTTTTGGCATCAACCGTATGAGGAAAGGGCAAGGGAGTGGAGTTAAGGCCGAGATTACAATAGCCATGGTGTTACTGAGCAGGCTCACTGAGCTGTAAGGCTATCGGCATCTCCCATTTCTTATATTCATGGAAAAGTTTGAGCTTACGTTTCAATTGAATGAAAAAGAGGGTCTCTGTCTACTTACTTGCAGAGAAGAAAAATAAACTATTAGCTGTTGAAACTAAGCCATTATCCTTAAGGGTGTGATTATATTTAAAGGTGATATTCCTCAGATACCTTGATCAAAGAATAGGACAGGAATAGAATACAGGTCAGGGACTTCAGTCCACAATGTCCGTGCTAAACATGATACCAAATTAAACTAATCTCTGCCCTTGTCCATATCCCTCCATATTCATGTACCTATCTAAAAGCCACTCAAATGCCACTATTATATCTACTGCCACAACCATCTCTAGCAGTGTGTTCCAGATCCCCACCACACTTGTAAAAAAATTGTCATTGATATTTCCTCCTTGAGATAAGGTTCCGACTGTCTACCTTGTTGTCTACATCCCTTACATTTGATCTCCCAAAAGTGCAACACCTTACAGCTACTCCGACTAAACTCTATCTGCCCTTTTTCCACCCAAGCCTGTAACTCTCCATCCTGCTGTAACCTTTGACAGCCTTCCTCACTGCCTGCAACTCCACCACACGTACGAACCAACCCATCAACCTGAGGTCCAGTCTTACCCTTATTCATAAAGATGTTAAAACATGTGTAGTTGTGATCATGGTTCTCAAAACATGCTCTTCCGCTAAAGCACCAGTCCCCTGGCCAGTCTCATTTCCCAGTACAAGGTCCAGTATGGTTGTCTTGAGTTGGACTGTCCACAAAATGTATCAAGAAACCTTTTTGAATACATCTAACAGCTCCTGCTCCATCTGAGCCTTTTGCATTGAGGTAGTCCCAGTCAATATTGGGGGTTAGGTTGAGAGGGAAAGATAGATCAGCCATGATTGAATGGCAGAGTAGCTCTACTCCAAGAGCTTGTGAACCTTTGAGAAAGAAGGCAATTGAAAGAAGCTAAGCAACTTTAAATTGAAACTTACATTGGCAACTTCCTCCATTTGTCGGGTCACCATAATAACCAGAGATGCAAGTATCACAGTGGTTGCCAGTTGTTAGGTCTTCACATTTTTCACAGATGCTTTCATTTACACACTTGCTGTGGCCGTTACACTGACAAGCTGGAAGAAACACTTATTTTTTAGTCTATGGAAAATCACAAATACAAGTTCCTTCTCCTCCCCAAAATCTCCAATTTCCTCTCTCACAACAGAAAGTTAAATCTTGAGTATTTTGTATTTTGTCTGCAAAAATTCAATCCTGCATACAGCTCGAAGCAGGGAATAGACGTTCTAAATGCACATTGCTGAAGCCATTTGAGGAGCTAAATGACTTGGTCTAGACCAGTTACTGCTCTAGATTCTGGTATAAGGAGGTTGACTGTTAACTGGAATGGCACAGTAGCACAGCAATGGATTTGCTGCCTTACAGCGCCAGAGACCCAGGTTCAATCCTGACTACGGGTGCTGTCTGCACGGAGTTTGTACGTTCTCCCCCTGACTGCATGGGTTTTCTCCGGGTAAAATTGTAAATTGCCCTTAGTGTGTAGGATAGCGTTAGTGTACAGGGGGATCGCTAGTCACGGTGGTGGGCCGACGGGCCTGCTTCCGCAGTGTATCTCTAAACTCTAAAGTCCTCTCACACGAAACAAACACAAATCAAGAGCTTGCATTTTATCTGCGATAAGTCATTAACTATATGCAACCAGATGCAAGGAACAGACATTCAAAATACATGTTGCCATTTAAGGATTTGAATGACCTGGTTTAGACTAGATGCGGCACCAGACCCAGGCACAAGAAGGTATACTGCTAACTGCCCTGTAAAATGGGGTTCCAAAGTATTTAGCTGATATGGTAGCCCTCACCGCCCCCATCCACGAGGGTAGGATGAGTTTAGAGGGATATGGGCCGAACGCAGGCAGGTGGGACTAGTGTAGATGGGACATGTTGGTCGGCGTGGGAACGTTGGGCCCTGTTTCCACGCTGTATGACTCTATGACATAACCGAGATAGATTTGCCAGAAATGAACAAAATAAACGCTGACCTGGACACTGGATAAAGGACCAGTTGAACTTTGTTTCCGCTGGACACATGCTGATGTTGAGAATGGGTGTAGGGGGGGTGTTTACTGTCGATATTTTCATTGGCCCACGATAAGATCCTTCTATGCACTGTCCTTTTCCTGTATTGCTGGGGTCAGTACACCATCCACATCCAGGCTGCTCCAAACAGTGACTGCACGTACGGTAACCAGAACAATTCTCAGCTAGAATGACAGGAAAAAAAACCACATCAAGTAGCTTCTTCTGTTGCTATTTTCATCTGCGAATCCATAAAATTAGAATTTACATTTTACTCCTGTACAAGAGGACGCGTTAATGTATATTGTCAAAGAATCTGACAAAACTTGGTACACGTGACAATAAAAGACCTTTGAAACCTTTTTCAAAGAAAAAGTATCAGACAAGAACTGATTTTTGCTGAATAATTATTAAGAGGGGCTTTGTTCGTTTGAGCAGTGGTGCGATTTAAGATTGATATTAAAAACGGTACAATATTATAAGTTCAGGTTCATAGGGGCAGAATTAGGCCATTCAGCCCATCGTCTACTTCGCCATTCAATCTCCCTCCTATTCCCATTCCACAGATTCACCATCCTCTGACTAAAGAAAGTCCTCCTCATCCTCTTGAAGGAACACCCTTTAATTCTGAAGCTATAACCTCTGGTCCTAGACTCTCCAACTAGTGGAAACATCCTCTCCACATCCACTCTAATCAAGCCTTTCACTATTAGGTAAGTTTCAATGATGTCCCCTCTCATTCTTCTAAACTCCGGCGTGTACAGGCCCAGTGCTGTCCAACACACATCATATGTTAACCCACTCATTCCTGGGATCATTCTTGTAAACCTGTTCTGGAGCCTCTCCGGACAAAGGCTTCCTCAGATATGGGGCCTGAAATTGCTCACAATACTCCAAATACGGCCTGACCAGTGCCTTACAGAGCCTCAGCATTACATCTCTGTTTTTGTATTCTCGTCCACTTAAAATAAATGCTGGCATTGCATTTGCCTTCCTTACTACCGTTTCGACTTGCAAATATATGCAAGGAAAAACACTTTATAACCTACCTCTTGCCAGGCTTTCAGACCAATGACTAATAATTGCTCATTGCCCTTGGGATTAATAAATAACTACATTTATTTGTGTACGTTTCCGTTAACTACTGCAGAATTAGTCAAGTCACTCCTGAATGTGACCACATCAGTAGATAAGAGTGGAAAAGTCATCATATGGTATCCTTGCTTCCAATAGTATAAACGGGGCATTGCGCAAAAGAGTCAGGAAGCATGATGCAGCTATATAGGACTCTGGTTTGGCTGGATTTGCAGTACAGTATTGCGTGCAGTTCTGGTCACCCCATTACAGGAAGGAAATAGAGGCTTTAGAATGGGTGCAGAGTGCACAGCATATTGACCGGTTGCATCATGGCCTGGTTTGGCAACTTGAACGTCCAGGAGCAGAAAAGACTGTAAAAAGTTGTGAACGCTGCCCAGTCCATCACCGACTCTGACCTCCCCACCATCGAAGGGATCTATCAAAGTCGTTGCCTCGAAAAGGCAGCCAACATCAAAGGAGACCCACACCATCCTAGCCACACACTCATTTCACCATTGCCATCGGGAAGAAGGTACAGGAGCCTGAAAACTGTAACGTCCAGGTTCAGGAACAGCTTCTTCCCTTCAGCCATCGGACTATTAAACATGACAATAAATAAGCTCTGAACTACAATAGACTATTATTATTATTGCACGATATTTGTTTATTTATTGAGTATGTGTGTATGTGTATATATACACACTGAACTTTTTTTTTCTCCCGTTATGTACTATGTTTACATATTCTGTTGTGCTGCAGCAAGTAAGAATTTCATTGTCCTATCTGGGGCATATGACAATAGATTTGAGTTTACCAGGATGGTGCCTGGATTAGGGGGTATTAGCGACAGAGAGAAGTTAAACAGACTTGGATTGTTTCCTCTGGGATTCTGGAGATTGTGGGGGGACCTGATAGAAATATATAAAATCACGAGAGCCACAGATAGACAGTCAGTATCTATGTTACGGGATGGAAATATCAAATACTGAAGGATATAGCTTTAAGGTGAGAAGGTGATATGATGGGAAAGGTTTTTTTTTTACAGAGAGTGGTGGGTGCCTGGAGAGGTGAGGGTAGAGGTGGAGGCTCACACGGAATTGACATTTAAGAAACGTTTGGATAGGCATCTGGATGTGCAGAGAATAATGGGATATGGATTATGTTCAGGCAGATAAGGGTCATAAATTCATGTGATAGGAGCAGAATTAGTCCATTCGGCTCATCAAGTCTACTCCGCCATTCAATCATGGCTGATCTATCTCTCCCTCCTAACCGCATTCTCCTGCCTTCTCCCCATAACCCCTGACACCCGTACTAATCAATAATCCATCTCTGCCTTAAATATATCCACTGACTTGGCCTCCACAGCATTCTGTGGCAAATAATTCTACAGATTCACCACCCTCTGACTAAAGAAATTTCTCATCATCTTTCTAAAGGAGCGGCCTTTAATTCTGAGGCTATGGCCTCTGGTCCCAGACTCTCCCACTGGTGGAAACATCCTCTCTGCATCCACTCTAGCCAGGCTGTGGCATTATGTTCACCACAGACATCACGGGCCTAAGGGCCAGTTCCTGTGCTGTATTATGTTTGAATCTTTCTGGCACCAAGGATCAACTCATTTCCTGTCATTATCAATGAACATTCAATTTTCTAGTGAAGGTACTAGAAACAGGGGCGACATGGTGGTGCAGCATTAGGGTTGCTGCCTCATAGCACCAGAGACCCAGGATCAATCCTGACGACGGGTACTGTCTATACGGAGTTTGTACTTTCTCCCCATGACCTGCATAGGTTTTCTCCAGGTGCTCCGGTTTCCTCCCACACTCCATAGATGTATAGGTTTGTAGGTTAATTGGCTTTGGTAACATTGTAAATTGTACCTAGTGTGTTGGATAGTGTTAGTGTATGGGGACCGTTGGCCGGCACGGAGTTGGTGGGGCGAAGGGCCTATTTCCATGCTGTATCTCTAAACTAAATAAACTAAACTTTGCATCCAATCCACTGACAGATGATACCAACAGTCAATATTTGTTGGAGCATTTCCTCAACTCAATGCTAATCAAAGAGTAAAGGTTGATAAGGAAACTAAACAAGGCTTTGGAGAATGTGCATTTTAATTGAACAGTAACAATGGCAATCATTGATACAAGCTGGCCCCATGGCTATTTGTTATCTGTACACAGAGAGATACAAATGTTGTTAAAATCAAATAGTCAGCCAATTTCCTCTAGAAAACCACAACATCAACTACATCCATGACATCTGCAGGCAGTGCATTCCAAATCATGACTGAATGAGCAACATTTTCCCAAGATCTTTTTTAAATCACTTAACATCCCTTGGAGCACAGGAGAATGAAGGGCGATCTTACTGAGGTGTACAAGATCATGAGAGGAATAGATTGGGTAGACGCATAGAGTCTCTTTCCCAGAGTTGGGGCATCAGAGGACACAGATTTAAGGTGGAAAGATTTAATAGGAACGTGAGGGGTAACCTTTTTCACACAATGGGTGGTAGGTGCATGAAATGAGCTGCTGGAGGAGGTAGTTACTATTGCAATGTTTAAGAAACATTTAGACAGGTACATGCATTGGACAGGTTTGGAGGGACATGGGCCAAATGCAGGCGGGTGGGATTAGTGTACATGGGACATGTGGGTGGGTGTGGGCAAGTTTGGACAAAGGCCAGTTTCCATGCCATATTACTCTATAACATATTTTCACTCTGGTCCATGAACTCCTGTACTAAATGGAAAAGAAACATATTCTCCCTTTTTATCCCTTGAAAACTTGCCACCATATTGTCATTCAGATAATCTATTTTAACAATCTATCTGGTAACCAATCCAGATCTGATGTGTTTTAAGAAAGAACTGCAGATGCCGGAAAATCGAAGGTAGACAAAAATGCTGGAGAAACTCAGCGGGTGAGGCAGCATCTATGGAGCAAAGGGAATGGGCAACGTTTTGGGTCGAGACCCTTCTTCAGACTGATGATATATACTTGTAGTACTGACAGCTTTCACAAGTACATCCTCTTAAACTATTCATATCTTGTATACATCAAGTGTTTACATTTTCAAAGTCTCATTTTGAATCTCTAATATATTTTCTGGCCCCATCAACAGAGCGGTCCTGAGCTACCATTACCTCATTGTAAACCCTCGGACTACCTGTAATCAGACTTTTATGGGCTTTATCTAAACATTATTCCCTTCATCCTGTATCTGTGCACGGTGGACGGCTTAATTGTATTAATATAATCTTCCTGCTGACTGGATAGCACGCAACATATCTGAGGACATTGTGGGAAACTAGAGAGGAAATTGCGGGAGCCCTGGTTGAAATTTACGAGTCATCCTTAAATACAGGAGAGGTGTCAGAAGACTGGAGGGTGGCAAATGTTTTGCCTCTTTTCAAGTAGAGCTGCAGGGAAAATGCTGGGAACTAAAGGCCGGTGAGCTTAATATCGGTAGTTGGTAAGTTACTGGAGAGTACTCTGAGGGATAGGATATACAGGCAATTGGATGGGCAAGGGCTGATTAGGGATAGACAGCATGGTTTTGTACGTGGTCGTGTCTCACAAATCTGATTGATTTCTTTGAAGACGTGACCAAAAAGGTTGATGAGGGCAGAGCTGTAGATGTTTGTACATGGATCTCTGTAAGGCGTTCAACATGTTAGGCTGCCCTGGAAAATTAGATCGCATGGGATCCAAGGAGAGATAGCTGAATGGGTAGCAAATTGGCTCCATGGATGGAAGCAGAGGGTGATGGTGGAAGGTTGCTTCTCGGACTGGAGGCCTATGACTAGTGGTGTGCCTCAGGGTTCGGTGCTGGGCTCGTTACTGTTTGTCATCTATATCAATGATTTAGATGAGAACATACAGGGCAAGATTAGCAAGTTTGCTGATGATACAAAAGTTAGTGGTTTTGCAGATAGTGAAGATGGTTGTGAAAGATTGCAGCAGGAACTGGATCGATTGGCCAGGTGGGCAGAGGAATGGTTGATGGAATTTAATACAGAGAAGTGTGAGGTGTTGCATTTTGGGACGTCGAACAAGGGCAGGACCTACACAGTAAATGGCAGGCCTCTGGGTAGTGTTGTGGAGCAGAGGGATATAGGAGAACAGGTGCATGGTTCCTTGAAGGTCGAGTTGCAGGTAGATAAGGTGGTCAAAAAAGCTTTTGCACTTTGGCCTTCATCAGTCAGAGTATTCAGTATAGAAGTTGGAAGCTCTTGTTGCAGTTGTAAAAGACATAGGTGAGACCGCATGTAGAATATTGTGTTCCGTTCTGGGCACCATGTTATAGGAAATATATTGTCACGCTTGAAAGGGTTCAGAAAAGATTTAAGAGGATGTTGCCATGACTAGAGGGTGTGAGCTATAGGGAGAGGTTGAGTAGGCTGGGTCTCTATTCCAAGGAGCAGGAGGATGAGGGGAGATCTTATAGAGATACAAAATCATGAGAGGCAGCACCTGTGGGGGGAAATGGACGGTGACTTTTTGGGTCGGAAACCTTCATCGGACTGATTGTAGGTGGGGGAGGGGGAAGCTGGAAAAGAGAGGTGGCAGTGGGCCAAAGCGTGGCAAGTGATGAGCGGGTACAGGTGAGCTAATAATATTTATTAGCGTGTGCATGAGATAAGATGGCTAATAAATTTTATAAAAACTGATTTAATTGCTTTCAAGAATACATAATGGGCAGCACTATGTTTAATGTTGTAATTTATTAATACACTTCAGCCTTCTCCGCTGTCAAGCTGGTAATTAAGAAAACACATTCATCACTTTCATTTGCAAGATACACAACAACAAACTCATAGAACTTGTGGTCCACAGGGGGGCACGGTGGCGCAGTGGTAGAGTTGCTGCTTTACAGTACCAGAGACCTGGGTTCGATCCTGGCAACGGGTGCTGTCTGTACGGAGTCTGTACGTTCTCCCTGTGACCCACGTGGGCTTTCCTCGATAACTGTGGTTTCCTCCCACACTCCAAAACATAAAGTTTTGTAGATTAATCTGCTTGGTATAAATGTAAATTGTCCCAAGTGTGTGTAGGATAGTGTGAGTGTGCAGGGTCAGTGTGGACACGGTGGACCTGTTTCCGTGCTGTATCTTTAACTTAAACTAAACTAAATGGTGACAACAGACACATCACTCCTGCAAGTTACTTGAAGTGGTGAAGGGTAGCCCTTTAGAATAGCTGGATTCACAGTTTAATGAACTGTGAGTTGATTTGTGGTGTTATGTCTGCAGTTTCATTTTGCAGCAACTCGGGAGTACACCTGATTACAATGTCAAGCCAGGTATTAAAATAAAACACGCTGGCCCGTGAAAACTTGAAATGATTTCAACTTGAGATTGCTGAATCGATGGCAGACAGTCTTCTAAATTAGTTCAATAACCATCCAATAATGCAAATCAGTCTGATGAAAGGTCCCAACCAGAAACGTCACCCATCCATGTTCTCCAGGGGTAATGCCTGACCAGCTGAGTTAATCCAGCAATGAAAACTATCCAGATCTTTATAAGAAGAGCTTAGGAGCACAGAGGAGTGAACAAGGAAATCGAAGATATCATCAACCATAAAATAATCTGTACAGGAAAAGGGACTGGAAGCCAATAAATCCAGGATGTGATGGTCCACATCCAAATGTTTTGAAGTTCGTCATTATGGATATAACAGATGCCATCTTCCAAAATTCCATAGAATTCCACAGGTTACAAAATAGCACATGTAACCCTACCCTTAAAGAATGAAGGTAGAAAGAAATGGGGAACCACCAATCAGTTAGCCTGAGTTAACAGTGGTAGGCAAATGCTGGAGTCTATTATGTGGAGAAGAACACTTGATAAATTAAAGATAGACACAAAATGCTGGAGTAACTCAGCGGGTCAGGCAGAATTTCTGGAGAGAAGGAATGGGTAACTTTTCAGGTCACAATACACAACAACTTGGCTCAGTCACATAGGATCCACAGTGCTTTGGTAAGTGGGAATACAAAATTCGCTTGGTCATAAGAGACTGAAGATAGTGGTGGATAGGGTGGTTTTCTCCCTCTAGTTGTGTGACCAGTGGGATCAATGCTGGGATCTCTACTGTCTGCAATATATATTCATTTAGGTGATCTGATTTACAAGTTTGCAGATGACACAGAAATTGGTGGACGGGGAAGAAGGTTATCAAACATACATGTTTGATAACCTTCTTCCCCGTCCACCAATTTCTGTGTCATCTGCAAACTTGTAAATCAGATCACCTAAATGAATATATATAGCAGATGGAGTTTAATCCGGACAAGTGTAAACTGTTGCATATTGGAAGGTCAAATGCAGGAGGAAATTATACAATAGAAGGCAAGAACTCTTGATTAGTACGGGTGTTGGGGAAATGGAGAGAAGGCAGGAGAATGTGGTTGAGAGGGAAAGATATGGCGGAGTAGAGTTGAGGGGCCAAATGGCTTAATTCTGCTCAAATCACTGATGAACCTTTGGAGCATTGCTGTACAAAAGGATCTTCGAGCACAAATTCATGGCTCTCTGAAAGTGTCAACAACGTAGATAGGGTGGGAAGGAAAGAATTCAGTATTACGTATTCTTCTTTTCAATAGTCGATCGTTGAGAATAAAAGTTGGGAAGGAAGTCATGTTGCAATTTGAAGACAAGTGGATAGAAACTTGTGCGACACGGTGACGCAGCGGTAGAGTTGCTGCCTTACAGCGCCAGAGACCCGGGTTCCATCCTGACTACGGGTGCTTGTCAGTATGGAGTTTGTACGTTCTCCCCGTAACCTGCGTGAGTTTTCCCTGGGGTCGCCGCTTTCCTCCCACACTCCAGGCGTACGGGTATGTAGGCAAACTGGCTTGGTAAATGTGAAAATTGTCCCTAGTGTGTGTGTGTAGGGGAGTATTAATATGCAGGGATCGCTGGTCGGCGCAGACCCGGTGGGCCAAAGGCCGTGTTTCTGCCCTGTATCTCTAAACTAAATTAAAGGAAAAGTGCGAAGAAAATGCCTTCATCAAAATGAGAATTTTTGGAATTCTCTACCCAAGATGGATGCGAAGCTCAGGTTCTCCTGAGAATATTTAAGGCACAGACCTATGTTTTTAGGAGGATACAAATGGTGAGGAACGTGGCACTAAAGGTGAAAGACAATCCATGATTTACTGAATGCAGAACAGGCACATGGACCAAATAGCATACTCCAACATCAATGTCTTATGTCACTTTGCAGATGCTCATGGTCTTACAACTGGAAATGTCAACGTCCTTGAATTTTATAGAGGGAATGGACAGGTGACGAAACATCATTTGTCCATTCCCTCTGCAGATTTTGCCTGACTTGCTGAGTTCCTCCATCACTTGTGTTAAGCAGCACAGCGGTGCAGCGGTAGAGCTGCTGCCTTACAGAGCCAGAGACCCATGTTTGATCGTGACTACGCGTGCTGTCTGCGTGCAGTTTGTACGTCCTTCCTGTGATCGTGTGGAGTTTGTACGTACGTTTGTACGTGGGTTTCTCTGGGTGCCCCAGTTTCCCCCGACATTCCACACACGCGCGCAGGTTAATTAGCTTCTGTAAATTGTGCAGACTTTGTAGGATTGGACTAGTGACTGGGTAATTGTTAGTCAGCATGAACTCGCAGGAAAATCATTTTTTACACAGAGTGGAATTCTCTGCCACAGAAGGTAGTTGAGGCCAGTTCATTGGCTATATTTAAGATGGAGTTAGATGTGGCCCTTGTGGCTAAAGGGATCAGGGGGTATGGAGAGAAGGCAGGGATGGGATACTGAGTTAGATGATCAGCCATGACCATATTGAATGGCTCGAAGGGCCGAATGGCCTACTTCTGCACCTATTTTCTATGTTTCTATGTTTCTATGTATCTCCTAACTAAACTAAACTGAAGATTCCAGCATCTGCATTTTCTTTTGTATCCTACTATTTTTTGTCCAACACAACTGTGGAGTAACTTGACCATAGGTTGTACAGAAGTTCAAAGATTTTTGCTGTATCTTGGTACATGTGACAATAAAAAGCTAATACCAATACCAGTCAAAACTACCGCCTCAAGGAAAAATACAGAGACAATAAATGCAGATCTTCCTGATAAAGCCCTCAGTTGATGCTGAATTTGGCCTGAAACACCAACAATGTTACTGGCTCAATCACTGACATGTAGTTTGTCAAATAATAGAAGACTAGACATCTGAAAAATACTGCAATTGGTACCCCTCAAAGAAGAACGAAAGCTGAAGAACTATTTCTGATTTTGCTCATCATTTTAGTTGACGTTTAGAAGACATTAAGCAAATAGATTGCAAAACCTCTGAACATTAGGCACTGCCATAAGTAATGGTGCATATTCACATGGAATATCTGCTATGTCAGGTTAATAGTGCCCAGTTCCATTTTCATACCAGATCTCCAGCATCTGCTGTGTTTGGTGTTTGACTTACTGCAGTGGAAAACAGATAAAGTAACAAAGAAGCTGCAAGATGGGCCAACAGAGAGAGATAAACTATCAATTCACCAATGCACAATAAAAGTATTCTGCAAATTGGACAATTACCAATGCAAATAAAAGCAAAGAAAAACAGAATTTAAGCAAATCAAATTCATTACACAGTGATGGCTACTAAACCTCATGGGATCAGAAGAGTCAATTATTAAAGAGGTAATAATGGGGCATTTGGATAGCAGTAAAAGGATTAGTCCAAGTCAGCATGGATTTATGAAAGGAGAATCATGCTTGACTAATCTTCTGGATTTTTTTGAGGATGTGACAAATAAAATGGATGAATGGCAGGCAGTGGCGAGTGGGGTGCCGCAAGGCTCGGTGTTGGGGCCGCAACTGTTTACCATATATATTAATGATTTGCAAGAGGGAATTAGGAGCATCACTAGCAAGTTTGCGGATGACACAAAGCTGGGTGGCAGTGTAAACTGTGAAGAGGATGTTAGGAGGTTTCAGGGTGACCTGGACAGGTTGAGTGAGTGGGCAGATGCGTGGCAGTTGCAGTATAATATATATAAATGTGAGGTTATCCACTTTGGCGGCAATAATAAGGGGGCAGATTATTATCTCAATGGGGTTAGGTTAGGTAAGGGGGAGGTACAGCGAGACCTGGGTGTCCTTGTACACCAGTCACTGAAAGTTGGCGTGCTGGTACGGCAGGCAGTGAAGAAAGCTAATGGAATGTTACATAGAAACATAGAAAATAGGTGCAGGAGTAGGCCATTTGGCCCTTCGCGCCTGCACCGCCATTCAATATGATCATGGCTGATCATCCAACTCAGTATCCTGTACCTGCTTTCTCTCCATACCCCCGGATCCCTTTAGCCACAAGGGCCACATCTAACTCCCTCTTAAATATAGCCAATGAACTGGGCTCAACTACATTCTGTGGCAGAGAATTCACCACTCTCTGTGTAAAAAATGTTTTTCTCATCTCAGTCCTAAAATATTTCCCCTTTATCCTTAAACTGTGACCCCTTGTTCTGGACTTCCCCAACATCGGGAACAATCTTCCTGCATCTAGCTTGTCCAACCCCTTAAGAATTTTGTACGTTTCTATAAGATCCCCCCTCAATCTTCTAAATTCTAGCGAGTACAAGCCGAGTCTATCCAGTCTTTCTTCATATGAAAGTCCTGGCATCCCAGGAATCAGTCTGGTGAACCTTCTCTGTACTCCCTCTATGTCAAGAACGTCCTTCCTCAGGTTAGGAGACCAAAACTGTACGCAATACTCCAGGTGTGGTCTCACCAAGACCCTATACAACTGCAGTAGAACCTCCCTGCTCCCATATTCAAATCCTTTTGCTATGAATGCCAACATACCATTTGCTTTTTTCACTGCCTGCTGCACCTGCATGCCTACTTTCAATGACTGGTATATCATGACACCCTGGTCTCGTTGCATCTCCCCTTTTCCTAATCGGCCACCATTCAGGTAATAGTCTACTTTCCTGTTTTTGCCACCAAAGTGGATAACCTCACATTTATCCACATTATACTGCATCTGCCATGCATTTGCCCACTCACCCAGCCTATCCAAGTCATCTTGCAGTCTCCTAGCATCCTCCTCACAGCTAACACTGCCCCCCAGCTTCGTGTCATCCACAAACTTGGAGATGTTGCATTCAATTCCCTCATGCAAATCATTAATATATATTGTAAATAGCTGGGGTCCCAGCACTTAGCCTTGCGTTGGGCTTCATAACAAGAGAATGTTGGCCTTCATAACAAGAGGATTTTAGTGTAGGAGTAAAGAGGTTCTTCTGCAGTTGTATAGGGCTCTGGTAAGACCACATCCGGAGTAGTGTGTACAGTTTTGTTCTCCTAATTTGAGGAAGGACATCCTTGTGATTGAGGCAGTGCAGCGTAGGTTCACGAGATTGATCCCTGGGATGGTGGGACTGTCATGAGGAAAGATTGAAAAGACTAGGCTTGTATTCACTGGAGTTTAGATGGATGAGGGGGGATCTTATAGAAACATATAAAATTATAAAAGGACTATAGAAGCTAGATGCAGGAAAAATGTTCCCAATGTTGGGCGAGTCCAGAACCGGGGGCCACAGTCTTAGAATAAAGGGGAGGTCATTTAGGACTGAGGTGAGAAATAACTTTTTCACCCAGAGAGTTGTGAATTTTTGGAATTCCCTGCCACAGAGGGCAGTGGAGGCCAAATCACTGGGTGGATTTAAGAGAGAGTTAGATAGAGCTCTAGGGGCTAGTGGAGTCAAGGGATATGGGGAGAAGGCAGGCACGGGTTATTGATAGGGGACGATCAGCCATGATCACAATGAATGGGGTTGCTGGCTCGAAGGGCCGAATGGCCTCCTCCTGCACCTATTTTCTATGTTTCTATGGACACAAAAAGCTGGAGTAACTCAGCGGGACAGGCAGCATCTCTGGAGAGAAGGAATGGGTGACGTTACGGGACGAGACCCTTCTTCACCGACTAGTTGGGGATAAGGGAAGCAAGAGATATAGACGGCGATGTGGAGAGGCAAAGAACAATGAATGAAAGATATACAAAAAAGTAACGATGATAAAGACCCGAAACGTCACCCATTCCTTCTCTCCAGAGACGCTGCCTGTCCCGCTGAGTTACTCCAGCTTTTTGTGTCTATCTTCAGTTTAAACCACCATCTGCAGTTCCTTCTTACACTCATGGGATCAGAGATTTGTTAAACGAATATCTTAAACTTGACTGTAAATAAATAGTAACACTGTGGTTTATACTGACATTGTGGCAACAATCATAAACAATGTAAGTGCCATCACAACATTTAAGAAGCATTTAGACAGGTACATGGATGGGATAGGTTTGGAGGGATAGAGGCCAAACGCAAGCAGATGTGGCTAGTGTAGATTGGACGTGTTGGCCAACGGGTGTGGACAAGTTGGGCCGAAGGACTTGTTGACATGCTGTGTCACTCTCTAACTCAATGACAGTACAGGATTTGCTTTCACTTACGTGAACAATTGTTGGAAGTAGACCATTCCATGCACTGGCCAAAAGGAAATGAAGCCACATAAGCATTGGCATCAACACACTGCTTCATGTTGCTGCACCACATACACTCCGAGTTGCCAGTTGTACATTCACTACATCCGGTCCTCAATGCACAAGGTGTGCGGCACTGATTGGTGCTGTGGTTTGCTGTGAATCAAAGTAGTACGACTTCAGTTTCAGCAATATTTTAATTTCCTTCCCTATTCTTAACATGTTGCATCCTGCGAGGCGCAGTGGTAGTTGCTGCCTTTGAACTCAACAATCAGGGCAGCACAGTGGTGCAGCATTAGAGTTGCCGCCTTACATCGCCCGGGTTCAATCTTGACTGCGGGTGCTGTCTGTTTGGAGTTTGTACGTTCTCCCCGTGACCTGCATGGGTTTTCTCTGGGTACCCCGCACACACTCCAAAGACATACGGTTTTGTAGGCTTATCGGTTTGGTAAAATTGTAAATTGCAAATTGCCCCTAGTGTGTCCGATAGTGTTAGTGTACGGGGATCACAGGTCAGTTTGGACTCGGTGGCCCAAAGGGCCTCGTTCTACACTGTATCTCTAATCTAAACTTTTCCCAGACTAAAAGCTCTTAAATGCCACTATTGTTTCTTCAAATCTCTACTCCCACAGATCTGCACACTGTGAATGGCTCGATTGTAATTGTGTATTGTCTTTCCGTTGACTGGTCAGCACACTACAAAAGCTTTTCACTGTACCGCGGTACAGGTGACAATAAACTAAACTGACTTGCCAGAAAACTCACCTGGTCTTTCACATACACTTCCATTCACTAAGTTGATGCAGGTTGCTGCTTTCAAGCCGGCATAGTTTGGTTCTGCCATATAGCCACAAAATCCTGCATCACTTGGCTCCTCATTCATCCATTGTAGTGATGTGTTTGTGAAGGGTGACATATCTTCCCAGCACCAATAAGAAACATTTATTTTCCGTAACCCAACCCAAGGGGTTAAGTCTTCTTTGTTCTGCAATGGTAAACATATGCGCTACTGTTAACATGCATGACATTCCCTGCAAACGGCACAGAAACTATCCCAGGCACAGTTTTTTCCCCCCCTGAGGTCCACCTACTAAACCCCTCAGATGATGATCAGCCAACTGGGTGGTAAGGACAGTAAATATATTGGTTCCTAAATCACTTGAATGAATGAATTCAACATTACTGCTACTTCTCATGTCCACAAACATCACTTCCCAACTATCATACAATGCATCTTTCAAACATCAAAGTTCACAAAGTCCAACATCTCTTGGATTCGAATACCCCTCCTAATCTCTCTCCTTCGCTTCCCTCTGATCCCTTCTCTCCTCCTAGTTCTACTCCCTGCCACGTTTTCACCATCCTTTCTGAAATTCCCAATTTTGCGTCGAATGATCAGACCTCAGCTTTGACTCCTATATCCCTATCTTAATGAACTCAAGACAACTATGTATTTTTCTTTTGCCACTATTGCCTCGCTACCCATTTCTTCGTCCAGGAGTCTTCATTCAAGACCGTGTGTCCTTTCACCCATTTCCAGCATTCCCAATCCCCCTGACCACCTTGATTTTCCACGCCTCTCACTCGCTCTAACCTACCAGCTTGCTCGCTAACTAATCTTGACATTATCAACAAACATGCAGTCATAAAGTCATACAGTGTGGAAACAAGCCCTTGTACCCAACTTGCCCACACCAGCCAACCTGTCCCATTGACACTAGTTCCACCTGCCTGTGTTTGGCCCATATCCCTCTCAACGTGTCCTAACAATATACCTGTCTAAATGTTTCTTGAACGTGGTGATAGTACCTCCCTCACCCACTCAAGCTCGTTCCATACACCTACCACTCTGTGTGAAAAAGTTGCCCCTCATGTTCCTATACGGGGAGAAAAGATGAGGTACGAAGGTAAGCTAGCAAAGACAATACGGGGAGAAAAGATGAGGTATGAAGGTAAGCTAGCCAAGAATATAAAGCAGGATAGTAAAAGCTTCTTTAGGTATGTGAAGAGGAAAAAATTAGTTAAGACCAAAGTTGGGCCCTTGAAGACCGAAAAAGGTGAATTTATTACAGGAAATGGCAGATGAGTTGAACAGGTAGTTTGGATCTGTCTTCACCAAGGAGGACACAAACAATCTTCCTGATATAGTAGTGGCCAGAGGATCTGGGGTGACAGAGGAACTGAAGGAAATCCACATTAGGCAGGAAATGGTGTTGGATAGACTGATGGGACTGAAGGCTGATAAATCCCCAGGGCCTGATGGTCTGCATCCCAGGGTACCTAAGGAAGTGGCTCTTGAAATCGTGGATGCATTGGTGATAATTTTCCAATGTTCTATAGACTCAGGATCAGTTCCTGTGGATTGGAGGGTAGCTAATGTTATCCCACTTATTAAGAAAGGCGGGAGAGAGAAAACGGGGAATTATAGACCAGTTAGCCTGACATCGGTGGTGGGGAAGATGCTGGAGTCAATTATAAAAGATGAGATAGCCGCACATTTGGATGGCAGTAACAGGATCGGTCCGAGTCAGCATGGATTTACGAAGGAGAAATCATGCTTGACTAATCTTCTGGAATTTTTTGAAGATGTAACTAGGGAAATGGACAAGGGAGAGCCAGTGGATGTAGTGTGCCTGGACTTTCAGAAAGCATTTGATAAGGTCCCACATAGGAGATTAGTGGGCAAAATTAGGGCACATGGTATTGGGGGTAGAGTGCTGACATGGATAGAAAAGTGGTTGGCAGACAGGAAACAAAGAGTAAGGCTTAACGGGTCCCTTTCAGAATGGCAGGCAGTGACTAGTGGGGTACGCAAGGCTCGGTGCTGGGACCGCAGCTATTTACAATATACATCAATGATTTGGATGAAGGGATTCAAAGTAACATTAGCAAATTTGCAGATGACACAAAGCTGGGTGGCAGTGTGAACTGTGAGGAGGATGCTATGAGAATGCAGGGTGACTTGGACAGGTTGGGGGAGTGGGCAGATGCATGGCAGATGAAGTTTAATGCGGATAAAAGTGAGGTTATCCACTTTGGTAGCAAAAACAGGAAGGCAGATTACTATCTAAATAGCTCAAGTTGGTAAATGGGGAAGTACAATGGGATCTGGGGGTCCTTGTACATCAGTCTATGAAAGTAAGCATGCAGGTACAGCAGGCAGTGAAGAAAGCGAAAGGCATGTTGGCCTTTATAACAAGAGGAATCGAATATAGGAGCAAAGAGGTCCTTCTGCAGTTGTACAGAGCCCTAGTGAGACCACACCTGGAGTATTGTGTGCAGTTTTGGTCCTCTAATTTGAGGAAGGACATTCTTGCTATTGAGGGAGTGCAGCGTAGATTAACAAGGTTAATTCCCGGGATGGCAGGACTGTCATATGCTGAGAGAATGGAGCAGCTGGGCTTGTACACTCTGGAGTTTGGAAGGATGAGAGGCAATCTCATTGAAACATATAAGATTGTTAAGGGCTTGGACACGCTAGAGGCAGGAAATATGTTCCTGATGTTGGGGGAGTCCAGAACCAGGGGCCACAGTTTAAGAATAAGGAGTAAGCCATTTAGAACGGAGACGAGGAAACACTTTTTCTCACGGAGAGTGGTGAGTCTGTGGAATTCTCTGCGTCAGATGGGCGGTGGAGGCAGGTTCTGTGGATGCTTTCAAGAGCGAGCTAGATAGGGTTCTTAAAAATAGCGGAGTCAGGGGATATGGGGAGAAGGCAGGAACGGGGGTACTGATTGTGGATGATCAGCCATGATCACATTGAATGGCGGTGCTGGCTCGAAGGGCCAAATGGCCTACTCCTGCACCTATTGCCTAATGTCTATTGTCTATTAAATCTTTACCCCCCTCACCTAAAACCTATGTCCTCTGGCTCTCGATTTCCCTACACTGGGCAAGGGACTCTGTGCGATCTATTCCTCACATAATTGCCAATATTCTTTCTGTCATTTATTTTAGATTTCAAGATGTTACAGTTTTGAAGTCGCAACTAAAAATATATCAGCCACAATGGGGGGAAAAAAAACAGATTGTTTCAATCTAATCTCAAATCAAATCTGTTTGGAGCATTTTACTCACCGACATGTGCATGATCTGTAATTCCTTCAGAACAAAGTCAACTTTCTTCTGTGACGTCAGTGAAACTAATGCAGCTTTCTGACCTCTGCAGAACAGTTTTGCATTATCGTAGTCATTTTTTATATTGGTGATTGTCAGGCATGAATTTCCCACTAAGTGCCAGTTCTCTCCACATATAGTTTCTGCAGTTCCCAAGACAAAAAATAAACACTTCAAAATGAAATTCACTCAATTATACATATTTATGTATTGATATTGCAGATACATAGCTGCAAATGCATTGATTACACTGCCACTTGAGGCTACTTAATGACAACCTGTGATGTTCTAAAGAGCACAGTGTGAGGCCAATATTTGTTAATGAATAAAATGGATGTCAAGTTTCATCCTCATTCGTAACCCACTCCAGTAACTTTATTCCTCTTTCTCAACTTAATGATCCATTTCACAAACTATCATTCACACAGCAAATGGAAGCAGCATCTCAGTGAAGCTTGAATCAAAATTATCGTTGCAGGCAACTAATCTTTCCAAGAGGAATTTAAAAAAAAACACATTCAAAATTCAGTTGCAGTTGTACGAGCTGTAAAACACAACTTAATTACAGGTTTGTGCTCAGGAGTGGGGGGGTTTGGTTTATATCATACAGTTATGCTGCTCTCTTCATCACTGGGTAATGATAATTCAGATGCAACTAAACAGCAAATAAGGCAAGATCAGCACAAGTGAGATATGAACTAGGAAAAGGGGAGATGCAGCGAGACCTGGGTGTCATGGTACACCAGTCATTGAAAGTGGGCATGCAGGTGCAGCAGGCAGTGAAGAAAGCAAATGGTATGTTAGCTTTCATAGCAAAAGGATTTGAGTATAGGAGCAGGGAGGTTCTACTGCAGTTGTACAGGGTCTTGGTGAGACCACACCTGGAGTATTGCGTACAGTTTTGGTCTCCAAATCTGAGGAAGGACATTATTGCCATAGAGGGAGTGCAGAGAAGGTTCACCAGACAGATTCCTGGGATGTCAGGACTGTCTTATGAAGAAAGACTGGATAGACTTGGTTTATACTCTCTAGAATTTAGGAGATTGAGAGGGGATCTTATAGAAACTTACAAAATTCTTAAGGGGTTGGACAGGCTAGATGCAGGAAGATTGCTCCCGATGTTGGGGAAGTCCAGGACAAGGGGTCACAGCTTAAGGATAAGGGGGAAATCCTTTAAAACCGAGATGAGAATAACTTTTTTCACACAGAGTGGTGAATCTCTGGAACTCTCTGCCACAGAGGGTAGTCGAGGCCAGTTCATTGGCTATATTTAAGAGGGAGTTAGATGTGGCCCTTGTGGCTAAGGGGATCAGAGGGTATGGAGAGAAGGCAGGTACGGGATACTGAGTTGGATGATCAGCCATGATCATATTGAATGGCGGTGCAGGCTCGAAGGGCCGAATGGCCTACTCCTGCACCTAATTTCTATGTTTCTATGAACGTGTGTCTTGTGACTTTTTACCATTATTACTCTTCATATATGACATAATTTGGACATACACTAGTAATCTTAAATGCAAAATATACCTGTGTGTGGCAAGTGATATTACTGGAAAAATCCACAAAGTGTAGCGGGGACGCGAAGGAGTCCAGCCAAAAACTAGTTGGACACGAGTTGTGTGCACTAGACGTGTTTATTCTCTCCAATACAGCTCCCTACTCCCTCACGGTCACGGGCGTTGCCCGGCCTTAAATACCAACTCAGGTACCGACCCCGTGACTAGCGCCTCCCACACCAAGATGTCGCCCTCCAGAGCCGATGGTTCGTTGTGCCCTTGGGTTGCCACCAGGTGCCGCCACATGAACCCCCCCAGAACCAGAGGCACCGAACAGGATGGGACGCCGAACAAGGCGGCCCGAACGCGTAATAATAATAATCATAAATTTTATTTATGGGCGCCTTTCAAGAGTCTCAAGGACACCTTACAAAAATTGAGCAGGTAGAGGAAAAACATGTAAGGGGAATGAAATAAATAGTAGACATGACTAGTACACAAAGTAAAGACAGAATTCAATATAAAACACAGTATGAGGCAATTAATGCACAGATGAAAAGGGACGGGGACGGGGATGTGGGGCTAAGGATAGGCAGAGGTGAAGAGATGGGTCTTGAGGCGGGACTGGAAGATGGTGAGGGACACGGAATTGCGGATCAGTTGGGGGAGGGAGTTCCAGAGCCTGGGAGCTGCCCTGGAGAAGGCTCTGTCCCCAAAACTGTGGAGGTTGGACTTGTGGATGGAGAGGAGACCGGCTGATGTGGATCTGAGGGACCGTGAGGGTTGGTAGGGGGAGAGGAGGTCAATGAGATATGGGGGGGCCAGATGGTGGAGGGCTTTGTAGGTGAGAATCAGGATTTTGTAGGTGATCCGGTGGGAGATGGGAAGCCAGTGAAGTTGTTTGAGGACTGGAGTGATGTGATGCCAGGATTTGGTATGGGTGATGAGTCGGGCGGCTGCGTTCTGGACCAGTTGGAGTCAGTTGATGTAGGTGGAGCTGATGCCAAGGAGAAGTGAGTTGCAATAGTCCAGTCGGGAGGAGATGAAGGCATGGATGAGTCTTTCAGCAGCGGGAGGTGTGAGAGAGGGTCTGAGTTTGGCGATGTTGCGGAGATGAAAGAAGGAGGTTTTAATGACATGGCGGATGTGAGGCTCAAGGGAGAGGGTGGAATCAAAGATCACGCCAAGGTTGCGGGCCTGGGGAGATGGGGAGACAGTGGTGCCGTCGATGGTGAGAGTGGGGTTATTGATTTTGCTGAGTGTGGCTTTGGAGCCTATGAGGAGGAATTCTGTCTTATCGCTGTTGAGTTTGAGGAAATTATGTTGCATCCAGGTTTTTATAGCTGACAATCAGGAGTTGATATGGGAGAGGGGGGGGTTGTGGGGGGATTTGGTGCCAAGGTAGATCTGGGTGTCATCAGCGTAACAGTGGAAGTCCAGATTGAAGTGGCGGAGTATCTGACCAAGGGGGAGTATGTAGATGATGAAGAGGAGGGGGCCGAGTACGGAGCCTTGGGGAACGCCTTGAGTGACTGTGGCTGTAGCAGAGGTGTGGTTGTGGAGAGAGATGAAGTGGGATCTGTTGGAAAGGTAGGAACGGAGCCAGCTGAGTGCAGAGCCTTCAATGCCGAGGTCTTTGAGTCTGGTGAGCAGGATGTTATGGTTGATATGGTTGATATAATCCCACGGGAGCTTGCTCAGTTCGGAAGAATCTCCGGGAGCCCGCAACGGGGCGGTTGAGCCACATGGACTGGCTCAGGTCCAAGTGGGCCGGTTTCATACGAGCCACAGACACCGTTTCACATCGGCCTCCCACGTCCAAATCAAATGTAATAGGCCCGTGCCGCAGCACGCGAAAGGGACCTTCATACGGGCGCTGCAAGGGCGACCTGTGGGAGTCATGGCGAAGAAAAACGTACGGGCAGCCCATCAGTGGCAGTGGCACATGGGAAGGAGCCACTCCATGACACGACGTTGGGATGGGAGACAGGGCGCCGACCTTCTCCCGCAAGCGTATCAGCACCGATGACGGGGGGTTCCTGGGACCCATCAGCAGCAGGACCAAACTCCCCGGGGACGGTGAGCGTAGCCCCATATACCAACTCCGCAGAGGATGATGACAGATCCTCCTTGTGGGGCCTTCCGAATCCCCAACAGGACCCATGTCAACTCGTCCGTCCACTCAGGGCCTGTGAGACGAGCCTTCAGACAGCGGTGCAACCGCTCCACCAACCCATTTGACGGGATGGTACGCTGTCGCGTGGAGGAGCTGCGTCCCCAACAGGCGGGCCATGGCGGACCACAGTTCAGACGTGAACTGGGTGCCCCGGTCGGACGTGATGTGAAGTGGAACCTCTACTCCCTGAAGGTCACGGGCGTTACCTGGCCTTAAATACCAACTCAGGTACCGATCCCGTGACTAGCGCCTCCCACACCAAGACGCCTCCCTCTGGAGCCGATGATTCATTGTGCCCTTGGGTTGCCACCAGGTGCCGCCACAAAAGAACCATTTCAGAGTAAGATACATAATTTAGATCATTAGGGCGGCACGGGGGCGGAGCGGTAGAGTTGCTGCCCTATGGAACCAGAGATTCGGGTTCGATCCTGACTATGGGTGCTTGTCTGTACGTGATTAGTATTGGTGTCAGCGGTTATGGGGAGAAGGCAGTTGAATGGGGTTAGGAGGGCGAGATAGATCAGCCATGATTGAATGGCGGAGTACTTGATGGGCCGAATGGCCCAATTCTGCTCCTATCACTTATGATCTTATGACCTGTGTGGGTTTTTCCCCAGGATTTCCGGTTTCCTTCCACACTCCAAAGATGTACAGGTTTGCAGGCTAATTGGATTGGTATAATTGTAAATTGTCCCTAACGTGAGTAGGATAGCCTAAGTGGGCAGGGATCACTGGTTGGCCAGGACTCAGTGGGCCGAAGGGCCTGATTCTACGCTGTATCTCTAAACTAAACAAAATAATGATCTGCATGGAAAATACCCACTCATGATGCCGCATCACCCAGTGAACTTGATAATGGCAATAAAAGGTAGAATGGAGATCACTGCTGCTCTAATAACTAACATATGATCCTGTTAAGAAAAACTAAATATCAAGTTTGAAGAGGTCAAAGTTGCCTGCTGTTCTCTCAATAATGGTCGTCATTTTCCTCACAGTTCCTGAAGAAATGCGGATAGTTGAGAATTAGACACAAAATCCTGGAGTAACAGCGAGACGGGCAGCATCTCTGGATAGAATGACTGATATATGATGAAAAAATGGGTTGAGTGATATAGGATGAAGGGATGAAAGAATGAGTTGACTGGGCTTGTATTCACTGGAATTTATGAGAAGGGATCTTACAGAAACATGTAAAATTCTTAAGGGATTGGACAGGCTAGATGCAGGAAAGATGTTCTCGATGTTGGGGGAGTCCAGAACCAGCGGTCACAGTTTAAGAATAAGGTGTAGGCCATTTAGGACTGAGATGAGGAAAAACCTTTTCACCCAGAGAATTGTGAATCTGTGGAATTCTCTGCCACAGAAGGCAGTGGAGGCCGATTCACTGGATGTTTTCAAGAGAGAGTTAGATTTAACTCTTTGGGCTAATGGAATCTAGGGATTTGGGGGAAAAGCAGGAACGGGGTACAGATTGTGGATGATCAGCCATGATCATATTGAATGGCGGTGTTGGCCTGAAGGGCTGAATGGCCTACTCCTGCAGCTATTTTCTATGTTTCTATGTATGGGTGATGTTTTGGATCGATACCCTTCTTCAGAGAATTAGCACAGGACATCAAGGATACCCTGACAACTGGGCATTGCATAGTAATCACATCATAACTGGAAAATATAATAACTCCTACCGGGTAACGGAATGCATTCTTGATTCCGAGGCTCCCACTGACAGTTCTGGTCCACAGCACAACTTTTGCAGCTTGTCAGCTTATTGCAAACGTACTCGGGTTTATCCTTTGGACAAGCTCCAAAACTCCCAATTGCTCCCTAAAGCAATCACCATCAACAAAAAGCAAGTAACTAGCACAATATTGCAGTACAGTGATACAAGTTAAAAGATTGTGCATATTATGATGAAAGTATTTCCTGCCACTCTTACTCCACCATGGACCTTAATTATGCATTGGAAAATGTAGATGCTTTAATTGCTGTACAAACAGAATTTTAAAGGTGGACAAAAATGCTGATGAAACTCAGCGGGTGAGGCAGCATCTATGGAGCAATGGAATATGTGACGTTTCGGGTCGAGACCCTTCTTCAGACTGATGTGGAGGTGGGGGGGGGGGGGGGGGGGAAGAAGAAAGGAAGAGGCAGAGACAGTAGGCTGTGGGAGAGCTGGGAAGGGGAGGGGAAGGAGGGAGAAAGCAGGGACTATCTGAAATTGGAGAAGTCAATGTTCATACCGCTGGGGTGTAAACTGCCCAAGCGAAATATGATGTGCTGCTCCTCCAATTTACGGTGGGACTCACTCTGGCCATGGAGGTGGCCCAGGACAGAAAGGTCGGAATAGGAATGGGAGGGGGAGCTGAAGTGATGGGCCACCGGGAGATCAGGTTGGTTATTGTGAACCGAGCGAAGGAGTTGGGGGATGCGATCGCCAAGCCTACGCTTGGTCTCACCGATGTAGAGCAGCTGACAACTAGAGCAGCGGATGCAATAGATGAGGTTGGAGAAGGTGCAGGTGAACCTCTGCTTCACCTGGAAAGACTACTTGGGTCCTTGGATGGAGTCCAGGGGGGAAGTAAAGCGACAAGTGTAGCATTTCCTGCGGTTACAAGGGGAAGTGCCAGAGGAGGGGGTGGTTTGGGTGGGAAGGGACGAATTGACCAAGGAGTTGCGGAGGGAGCGGTCTCTGCGGAAAGCCGAAAGGGTAGGAGATGAGTAGATGTGGCCAGTAGTGGCGGGATCCCGTTGGATGTGGCGATAATGTCGGAGGATAATCTGTTGTATATGACCGCTGGTGGGGTGGAAGGTGAGGACAAGGAGGACTCTGTCCTTGTTACGAGTGCGGGGATGGGGAGAGAGAGCAGAGCTAAGGGACATAGAGGAGACCCTGGTGAGAGCCTCATCTATAGTCGGAGAGGGGAACCCCCGTTCCCTAAAGTATGAGGACATCTCCGATGCCCTGGTTTGGAACACCTCATTCTGGGTGCAGATGCGGTGTAGATGGAGGAATTGGGAGTAGGGGATAGAGCCCTTACAGGAAGCAGGGTGGGAAGAAGTGTAGTCCAGATAGCCATGGGTGCTGGAAAAATCAAAGGTAGACAAAAATGCTGGAGAAACTCAGCGGGTGAGGCAGCATCTATGGAGCGTAGGAATAGGTGATGTTTCGGGTCGAGACCAGCATCTGCAGTTCTTTCTTAAACAGAATTTTAAGATCAGGACAAAGAAAGATGGACGTCATTGACTTTTCCCTCAGGATACGACTGCCCTAATACTCCCTTGGCTGCCCTCTCATCTTGCTTCATGATCGCAAGTTTGTTGAAAACCTGGCTACCCATCTCAAAATGGGCATCTCAGGCCTACACTTGTTCTTCATCCTTTCGTATTTTAGTAATTTCAGCTTTGGCCTCTTAAATGTACCTGACCAATCCTTTTGATTGTCTGTCCTGGGAATGTATTTGTGGCATTTTATCAAACATGCTTTGATGAGGCTTTCCTGAAGTACCCGCAGCATGGTACAGAACGGTGGCGCAGCAGTAGAGTTGCTGCGTTACTGCGCCAGGGACCCGGGTTCGATCCTGGCTATGGGTGCTGTCTGTACGGAGTTTGCACGTTCTCCCCATGACCTGCATGAGTTTTCTCTGGGTGCTCCGGTTTCCTCCCACACTCCAAAGATGTGCAAGTTTGTAGGTTAATTGGCTTGGTAAAATTGTAGATTGTCCCTAGTGTGTAAGATAGTGTTAGTGTGCGGGGATCGCTAGTCGGTTCAGACTCGGTGGGCCAAAGGACCTGTTTCCGCACTATCTCTCTAAGCTAAACTAAATTCACTATGATGAAGTTGGTGTATATATGCAAGACGTTGTTCTTATTTTCTCAGCAAAATAATACTGGAATCTAAAATCTACATTCCATCTCACAACTCATTATCTTTTGCTTGGCCTTTTAATTTAGTTTTAATGGTGGCATTTAAAATGCTTTATTAGGCACATGAAAATGCAGGGAATGGAGGGATATGGATCACGGGCACACAAAGGAGATTTGTTTGACTTGCCATTATATTCGGCATGGACATTGTGATCCGAAAGGCCTGTTCCTGTGCTGTACTGTTCTATGTTCTGGGTCAATGTACTGAAGAACGCCTCAATACTTGCAGAGTAAACGAGTAAGTGTGTTTTATGGGCTGTGCAAAGGAATATTGAGTATCTGTCACCAGTATCTGAAATAGGTTCCACTGCTCCTCCAGCAGTTACATTTGTATTCAGAGAAACGTTTCATTTTGTACGAAACCAGTGCTATAATTAAGCTCGCCTTCATCAGTATGGGCCATTGACTAAAAGAGTCAGAAGTTATGTCGCAGCATTTTAATACATTGCTTCAGCTGCACGTCGAATACTGGGTTACCAGTACTGGTTACCCCCATTACGATAAGGATGTGGAGGTTTTGGAGGGTGCAGAGGAATGAATTAGAGGGTGTTAGCTATAAGGAAAGAATGGACAAACTTGGATTGTCATCTGCTGGGTGTCGGATGTGGGGAGAACAGATAGATGTGGATAAAGTTATGAGACGCATGGATAGAATAGACAGGCTGAATCATTTTCCCAGGTGGGCGCAGCTTTAAGGTGAGAGGGAACAATTTAAGGAAATGTGCTGGGCAAGTTTTTATTTACACAGAGGGTGCCTGGAATGCACTGTCTGTGGTGGTAGTAGTGGAAGCAGTACGGAAGTGGCGTTTAAGCAGCTCTTAGATAGACACATGGATATATAGGGAATGGAGACATAGTGACCATGTGAGAGAAGGGATTAGTTTAGATACTAGAACTGCAGATGCTGATTTACAAAATTAGAAACATGGTGCTGGAGTAACACAGTGGGTGAGGCAGCAGTGGGGCAGTGGGCAGTGGGGTCTGTTGCTGCGCTTGACTGAGGTCATAAGGTCATCAGTGATAGGAGCAGAATTAGACCATTGAGCCCATCAAGTCTACTCCGCCATTTAATCATGGCTGATCTATCTCTCCCTCGTAACCCCATTCTCCTGCCTTCTCCCCATAACATCTGACACCTGTACTGCTCTATGTTCTTTACAAATATCTATTTTAACAGTAGAAAACTGTCTGTCTGGAAGAATAACCACCATAAGTATGATGAATTAAATTGCACTTAGAAGGGTTTGTAGAATACTCACAGAGGCTTCCGTGCAGTTACTGTTCTTTGACAAGCACTTGTCATGGCACCATTGACAACCATTTGTGTTCACAGTACAGCTGTAGCAATCGGTGTACTGATCACACTTTTCGTTATCTGCGTCTGTAGTATAGCAAGGGGGAAGAAAACATGCTTCGTTTTTCTATAAATACTATCTGCTCAGCTACCGACGTTTTCTCTCGTTTATTTATATGGAAACGTTGCCTGCCGACCACCTACGAAAAATAATTTTGAGCTGGAGAGGCAGGGAACTGCAGATGCTTTAGGGCAGCACGGTGCCACAGCGGCAGAGTTGCTTCCTCACAGTGGCAGAGTCCCAGGTTCGACCCTGACTGCGGGTGCTTTTCTGTGCAGACTTTGTACGTTCTCCCCATGACCTGCGTTGGTTTTCACTGGGATCTCCGGTTTCCTCCCACTCTTCAAAGGCGTACAGGTTTGCAGGTTAATTAGCTTGAAAAAAATTGTAAATTGTCCCTAATGTGTATAGGATAGTGTCAGTGTGCGGGGATCGCTGGTCGGCGCGGACTCGGTGGGACAAAGGGCCCGTTTCTGTGCTGTATCTCTAAATACTAAAAAAAAAAGCTGATTTACACCAAAGGGCACCAAGTGCTGGCGTAACTCAGCGGGTCAGGCAGCATCTCGGGAGAACATGGATACGTGACATTTCTGGTCTGGACCCGTTGTCAGACTGTAATTTTAAGTCTACCAGGACAGATTGAACAACCAAAGATATCTTGTTATTGGTCTCCAGTTGCAATTCCGGGCAGCTTATAAACTGAGTGATTCAAATAGTTTTGTAGACAGCAGATGATTTCCATATAAATTGTTTTTTGTGCTGCAGTCCACTTAATACGCTTGCTGAAGTGCTGGCTTACACTCAGTGCATTATATAAACATTGTGCAAATCGATCCTGTCACCGGGAGGGTACCAGTTACAAACTACGTAAATCTCACTCTATTGTACATCCCAGTTTCTTCCAATGAAGTGCTTTGTATTGCTACCTCAATTAATTAATGCTGATTATTTTAATTGCTCCTCAATTAGCTTCATTCCCCATAAACATCATCAAAACATTTAGCTGTGCACTGCTACTTGCCTCACAAAGCAATTACAAGCTCGTCCTTTTATTTGGTTGAAATGCAATTCAAAGAGGAAATCTGACTCCACATCAAATCGATGGAGGCAACAGCTATTTCTTGATGATACCAACATATCAACTGGGAGGCTCGTTGGCGCAGCGGTAGAGCTGCTGCCTTACAGCGCCAAAGACCCGGGTTCAATCCTGACTATGGGTGCTGTCTGTACGGAGTTTGTACGTTTTACCCGTGATCTGAGTGGGTTTTTGCTGCGATGTCCGGTTTCCTCCCACACTCCAAAGACCTCCCAAGTTTACAAGCTAATTGGCTTGGTAGAATTGTAAATTGGCCCTAGTGTATGTAGGATAATGGAAGTGTGCGGGGATCGCTAGTTGGCGTAGATCCGGTCGGCCGAAGGGCCTGTTTCCGCGCTGTATCTCTAAACTAAACTAAAATCCGGGAACTTGCTGCCATACATCTGAACAGAGCTTGTAAATTGAGAAAGATAAGAAAGGGTCATCAGACCAACTGTGATCAGTCAACCAACGAGTGGGAATTTGTGGCCCATTTCAGGAACTATTGCAAGAAACCTAAATGGCCTTAAACTGATAAGGCTGGAGAGAGACAAGATCACTCAAGACCTGGAGCTGTAACATTCTATCTTCTCTTTTGCACTACCTGATGTACTCATATTTGGTAAGATTTGTCTGGTTAGCATAACAAAGTTTTTCCACTATATCTTGTACACATGGCAATAATAAACTAATGTCGATACCATGCACTCCCATATTTTCTCCCATTTCCTAGGGAAGGTAACTTGCAGCATCATTCCTTTCTTGATCTAAGAAATTTTGACTATAACTTGAATGAATAAATTAATCAATTTGTCCTGTTAATTAATCAATTAATACACAGAATGGATGCACAGTCTTTTACTCAGATTAGGAGATTCAAGAACCAGGGGACAAAGATTTACGGTGAGAGGGGAAAGATTTACTAGGACCCTCAGGGGCAACTTTTTCACTCAGAAGGTGGTGGGTACATGGAACGAGCTGCCAGAGGTGGTGGTTGAGCTAGGTATTTTAATAAAGATTTAGACAAGTACATGGATAGAATAGGTTTAGAGAGATATGGGCCAAATGTTGGGACTAATATGTATGGAACATGTTGGGCAAGATGGACCGAAGGGCCCATTTCCATGCGGAAAGACCATGACCATTATAAACACCAAAGATGAAGTCATTATAACTTACAGGTCTTGTTGACACATGTTTTTGAAATCTGATGCTTTTCTCCCTCTGTTGCCATTTCCCAAGGCACACATTGCGATGTGTTTGTGCGCCAGACACATCGGATTCCAGGCCCCGCTTCCATGCACGGTGCCTCGTCAGAGAAAGCGTCACACTTGGCTGGCGTGAACATAAGTACATCGCTCAGCAGAAGACTGTTGAACCCGCCAAAAATGTACATAGTGCTGAGAATAAGAGGGAAAACAAAAATGGTATCAGAATCCGGTACAATATTCTGGAGACCTGTCAGTAATATCTTGCAACTCATTGCAACAGATAACATGCTGGGAAGAACAACATTATTCCAAATCCACACTATCCACAGGGTCTTGGTGAGACCACACCTGGAGTATTGCGTACAGTTTTGGTCTCCAAATCTGAGGAAAGACATTCTTGCCATAGAGGGAGAACAGAGAAGGTTCACCAGACTGATTCCTGGGATGTCAGGACTTTCATATGAAGAAAGACTGGATAGACTCAGTTTGTACTCGCTAGAATTTAGAAGATTGAGGGGGGATCTTATAGAAACTTATAAAATTCTTAAGGGGTTGGACAGGCTAGATGCAGGAAGATTGTTCCCGATGTTGGGGAAGTCCAGGACAAGGGGTCACAGTTTAAGGATAATGGTGAAGTCCTTTAGGACCGAGATGAGAAAAACATTTTTCACACAGAGAGTGGTGAATCTCTGGAACTCCCTGCCACAGAAGGTAGTTGAGGCCAGTTCATTGGCTATATTTAAGAGGGAGTTAGATGTGGCCCTTGTGGCTAAAGGGATCAGGGGGTATGGAGAGAAGGCAGGCACAGGATACTGAGTTGAATGATCAGCCATGATCATATTGAATGGCGGTGCAGGCTCGAAGGGCCGAATGGCCTACTCCTGCACCTATTTTCTATGTTTCTAAGATGCACTTAAGAACTTATATGGAGTTCCACCTTAAGCCATCATGTATTGCCTCAGGAAATATTAACCCCTTGTCATTCATTGTCTGCGTATCTAAATTACAGAGAATGTCAATACATTCTGCTATTTTTGCCAGATTTTCCACACCAACAGATTTTAGTTACTTGCTCCCTCTCACTCTTCTAGCTTTCTTTCCACTCTCCTCCACAACGACCTCGACCGACCCCCCCCCCCCCTCCCCCCCCCTCTTCTTGATGGCCCTTTCTTATCTCTCTCAATTTACATGCTTAAGGTTCAGATGAATGACAGCAACTTTGGAGATTTTAGTTTAGTTTAGAGATACAGCGTGGAAGCAGACCCTTCGGCCCACCGGGTCTGCGCCGACCAGCCATCCACGCACACTTAAGGGCCTGTCCCACTGTACGAGGTAATTCAAGAGTTCTCCCAATTTTTCCCCTGATTTGAACTCGGAGAATGTCCGTAGCGGCTCCGTAGGAGTTCGTGGATGTCTCGTAGCGGCTCGTACAAGTAACGGTAGGCACTCGGGAAATCCGGTAAACTCGTGACGTTTTTTCAACACTGTGAAAAATGTCCACGAGTAAAAAAATACTCGTGATGAAAAAAATTGTTACTTTTTACTCGTACGAGCCGCTACGAGACATCCACGAACTCCTACGGACCCGCTACAGGCATTCTCCGAGTTCGAATCAGGGGAAAACTCGGGAGAACTCTTGAATTACCTCGTACAGTGGGATAGGCCCTTAACACTATCCTGCATACACTAGGGACAACTTACAATTATACCAAGCCAATTAGCCTACAAACCCCCGAGACCCTTCTCATAGAAACATAGAAAATAGGTGCAGGAGGAGGCCATTCGGCCCTTCGAGCCAGCACCAGCATTCATTGTGATCATGGCTAACTCTCTCCTAAATCCATCCAGTGATTTGGCCTCCACTGCCCTCTGTGGCAGGGAATTCCACAAATTCACAACTCTCTAAGAGAAAACGTTTTTTCTCACCTCAGTCTTAAATGACCTCCCCTCTATTCTAAGACTGTGGCCCCTGGTTCTGGACTCGCCCAACATAGGGAATATTTTTCCTGCATCTCGCATGTCCAGTCCATTTATAATTTTATATGTTTCTATAAGATACCCCCCTCATCCTTCTAAACTCCAGTGAATACAGAGATGCTGCCTGTCCCGCTGAGTTTACTCCTGCAGTTTGTGTCTATCTTCGGTTTAATCCAGCCTCTGCAGTTCCATCCTACACAAATCTCATTACTCATGTTAATTTCACACCGGCCTGTAGTTCCATAGCTTATCTTTGTGCCCTTTTTTAAATAAAGGTACATTAGCTATCTTCCAGACTTCTGGTAGCTCGCCTGTGGCCAACAAAGATGTACCATTATCTTCCTTATTGCTTGTCAAGATCTCCACCATCACCTCTTTTGTAATGCTAATATGCTCCAGGATATCACGGTTCCCTCCCCTGATCTCACCATCTCTATAATAATTACAGACAAGAAGTATTTAGTTAAATCCTTGTCCTTTGTTGATTTGAAAATGTTGGCTCCTGGTGATTACTGGGAGTTAAATAAGCTTTTGTTCATTTCCTTTTTTAAACACTAACATAATGAAGAAAATAACGGGAGCATGGTCATACAGTAGGCAGAATCACTCTGATGTGACAGTAATTACAGCTTAGAGCTACTGCGGTACTGGAGTTGGGGTGGGCACATTGGGTCAAAGGACCTATTGTTTGTACGGAGTTTGTACGTTCTCCCAGTGACCTGCGTGGATTTTCTCCGACATCTTTGGTTTCCTCCCACACTCCAAAGACGTGCAGGTTTGTAGGTTAATTGACTTGGTAAAGATGTTAAATTGTCCCTACTGTGTGTAGGGCAATGTTAATATGCGGGGATCGCTGGTCGGTGTGGACTCGGTGGGCTGAAGGGCCTGTTTCCGCACTGTATCCCTAAAGTAAAGCTAAATTAAATGGACAACCCATTTGCATGCATTTCCAGATGAGACTACACTCTGTCCTCGAGAACTGCTGCATTTCTAAGTGATTTACAGCTTTGTGCTTCCAAAGAGAGTTACTATAATGAGAGCTACTTAGCAATTAACAGCTATTTTTATGTGATCATCCAGTGATTTTTAACTTGTTTTAACCTTGTTTTTTTACATTTTTACTAGAATCAACTAGAATATTTGCCAGAATACTGTAGGGAGAGGTTGAGCAGACTGGGACTCTATTCCCTGGTGTGCAGGAAAATGAGGAGTGATCTTAATGAGGTGTATAAAAGCGTGAGGGGAATAGATCGGGTAGACGCAGAGTCTCTTGCTCAGAGTAGGGGAATCGAGAACCAGAGGGCACAGGGTTTAGGTGAAGGGGGAAAGAGTTTATAAGAATGTGAGGGGTAACATTTACATGCAAAGGATGGTGGAAGTATGGAATGCTGTTGGGGGAGGTAGTTGACACAGGAACTATCACAATGTTTAATGAACAGTTAGACAGGTACATGGATAAGATGGGTTTAGAGGGCCACATGCAGGTAGGTGGGACTAGCGGAGATGGGACAGGTTGGTCGGTGTGGACAAATTGGCCTAAAGGGCCTGTTTCCATAGAGTAGAAGTACTCTAGAGTAGAGGTACTCTAGAGTCGAGGGAATGAGAGTATGATTCTAGGAATCTATAAATATCACCTCCAAAACTACATCAGGGAGAGTGTCGGAAGGGAGAGTGGACGCTGGCGCGGTTTAGCTGCCGCTGCTCTCTCTTCACATTGTGTTTTTGATTTTTTTGTCTTTGGATCGAATTCTGTCTTTAATTTGTGTATTGGTGATGTCTTTATTATTTATTTTACTCCGATTATATGTTTTTTACTCTTGTTAAATTCTGTAAGGTGTCCTTGAGACTTTTGAAAGGCGCCCATAAATAAAATTTATTATTATTATTATCAAAAAAATTATATAATGCCTTTCGCAATCACAGGACATTCTGAAGCACTTTACAACAAAATAGTTTACTACAAAACAAAATATCACAGAAACAGAAGAAACATTAAATGCTGTTAATATTCAATGTCCAAAATCACCTGTAGAAATGGAAACAGAGTTAACATTCCAGATCAAGAATGAGCTGAATTGTTCAATTTCTCTCCCTCTATTCATGCTTTACAACCAGCTTAATATCACAATGAAAACACTGCCATTTTTGACAGAGGTTTTCCCAGAGAACAATCCAATTCTGTGGTATTGGTTAACAGTAAATTGAAGTCGGGTATATGACTCATCTCATTCAGTTTCCACCTCAATTTAACGTTCCCCAATCAGTCTTAAATATAGTTCAATGATTAACCCTCTGTGCCCAAGCATACTGTAAGACAATACTCCCATCCATAAGAAACTCTCTCCAATAACTTGCGCAGAATCCTACATTCATTCATAGGTTCTATGAATCCTTGAATCATAGCTTTCTGCAGGCACATGGATAAATTACTTCTTTATATTTCATCGAGATAGGTTTTCAATCCTTTAAAGTGAGTGGAGACTAATCAAGCATTCCACCAAACATCTCCTCATCTTTTCTCTCAGGAATCAGATGTCACTCGACAGTGCACCAACATCTATCTCCAAGACAGAAACTGTACAGTATTCTTGGTATGGTTCCACCATAAACCCTACAATTGCAGCAAGATTTGCTTGCTCTTCTATTCCAATCACAAAATTAAGCTGAAAGTCTGAAATACAACAAAAAATCCTGGAAACACTCAACGAGTCCATAGTTTAGACAGGTACATGGATAGGGTGGGTTTAGAGGGATATGGGCCAAAAACAGGCAGGTGGGACTCATGTAGATGGGGCGTGTTGATCGGTATGGGCAAGTTGGGCTGAAGGGCCTGGTTCCACGCTGCATCACTCTATGTCGTTTTGACCCTGTAGGCAATAACAGAGTTGATATTTCAAGCCAATGACCTTTGAAAGATTGTGAAAATCCAAAGTTGAACCAAGTTAGGAGTTGCTGAGAAGCACTGGCAAAAAAAACAGGGAAATTCGATGATTAGGTGAAGCCTGAAAGACATATGCTGGTGGTAATGGCTGAGAAATGATGGTAAATTTCCCATTTAAATCAGACAAAATCTCAGTGGCCGTTGTGATGAATGTGTGAAATCTCCGTCCCTTACCCATTGCTGAATACAGCCGAATGACCAAACCGGTTTACATCGTGAGGGAGGTCCAGCGCAGGCAACACAGTCCACTCATCACAAGCTGTAGACAGAGAAATGCACGTTAACCAAGTCCAAACTCAACCTTGAACTAAAATTGAATGAATGAATGAATGAATGAATGAATGAATGAATGAATGATACTTTATTGTCACATCGTGACAAGTCACAGTGATATTCTTTGCTTTGCATACCCAAGAGGCAAAGAGTCGCCACATAAAGAGCGCCGACAAAGCTACATGTATCCCATTTTAACACAAACCATTTTTAACACATTCCATTTGTAATCACTCTGGGTTCCCCCAGCAGTCCCCCCCCACACCGGGTCCTCCTTTGTTCTTGCTCTTGGCAACCCCCCCCAAAATTTAACTATGCAATGTGCACAGCGTTTACAAAACTACCTTTTTTTACTTCATTTCACAGCAACATCTCTTAGGTTAATCGTATAGTATCATTGACTTGGGCGATTGGTAGCATTTTCCATAATATGACCATTAATTGGATATTACTTTTAAGTTCTTAACATTAGAACAACTGACAATTCGTTTGTTCAAGAAAGAACTGCAGATGCTGGAAAAATCGAAGGTAGACAAAAAATGCTGGAGGGGTAACATGAGGGGGAACTTCTTTACTCAGAGAGTGGGAGCTGTGTGGAATGAGCTTCCAGTGGAAGTGGTGGAGGCAGGTTTGATTTTATCATTTAAAAATCAATTGGATAGGTGTATGGACGGGAAAGGAATGGAGGGTTATGGTCTGAGTGCAGGTAGATGGGACTCGGGGAAAATAAGTGTTTGGCACGGACTTGAAGGGATGGCCTGTTTCCATGCTGGAATAGGCGACGTTTCGGGTCGAGACTCTTCTTCAGTCTATTACTTCTCTCCATAGGTGCTGCCTCACCCGCTGAGTTTCTCCAATCATTTTTTGTCTATTGGCAATTCATTTGTCATTATTCATCCAGTTCTCCTGAGGTGATTAAGAGTCAACAGCAGTGCAAGCATCTGATTAAATGGAAACCAGGATAATGGATTAACATATTTTATTTGAACTCTCAATCTATAGGTTATTTGGTCTTGTCACAGTCTCCAATATTCCGATGTCCTGTTAAGTGTTTTAGATTTAGTTTAGTTGGATTTATTGGCACGTGTACCGAGATAGTGTAAAGCATTTTTTTTCCCTTCACCATATGACTGAAATCATTGACTCAATGAATTGAGTTTGAGTGTTCAGTTTATTGTCAGGTGTACCGAGGCACAGTGAGCAGCTTTTGTTGCGTGCTAATCAATTAGTGGAAAGACAATACATGATTACAAACAAGCCATCCACAGTGCACAGATATATGATAACGGGAATAATGCACTGGCAGCGCCTGTCGGCAGCGTGTCCGTCTTTTTCAACTTTTTTAAATTTTTTTAGTATGTTTAAAAGTCAGTTTTTAATGTTTCTTTGTGAGTTATGTGTGGGGGGTGGTGAGGGGGGGTAAGGGGGAAACCGTTTCGGCCGCCTCTTCCATGGAGAGGCGACTTTTTCAGGTCGCCTCCCCCGTGGCCTAACAGCATGGATCGGCGCCGACTTTCCCGGAGACGCGCCCGGAGCTTCAGCGGCGGGCACAGCGTGGACTCTCGGCGAGGAGCGGGTGAGACCTCGCTGGAGGGGAGCGCTCCGTTACGCTGGCCCGCGGCAGCCGGCAGCCGGCAGCCTGAAGCAGCGGTCTGCAGAACTCCAGCTGGTGCGGCGTCTACAGCCCGGGATCTCACGTTGGGACCCGGGGGGAAGAAGAAGCTTCCACCGCCGGCCCGCGGCCATCTTCTACCGCGGGCGTGGTATGGACTTACCATCTCCCCTGGAGGGGAGCTTCGACCGCCGGCCCTGCAGACTGTGGTGCTTCCGGCTGCGGCACGGCAGGTACTTTAAAACTTTGACCGCCGGCCTGCGGCCTACACCAGCCTGAAGCCGCGGTCTCTGGTTGGGAAGAGCCGATCCTGGACTCACCTAGACTTTGACTTTGTCCCTTACCATCTGGACGCCCGCAGCAACGGCTGTGGAGGGTGGAGGTCCCGACCACGGGGGAAAATGGAGGAGGACTGGCCAAGCTCTGTGCCTTCCACCACAGTGATGAATGCTGTGGTGGATGTGTAACATTTTAATGTGGTTGTGTTCTTTATTATTGTACCGCTGCTGGCAACCCAAATACCACCGACCTTGGTTGTGTGGCAATAAAATTATTTCTATTCTTCTTCTATTCTATGTGAATAGCGTTTAGTAGAAGATAAAGCCAGTAAACCCGATTACAGATAATCTGAGGGTCTCTAATGAGATAGTAGTTCAGGACTGCTCCCTAGTTGTTGGGAGGATGGTTTAGTTGCCTGATGACTGCTGGGATGAAACCGTTCCTGAATCCAGAGGTCCCTGAATCTATCTTGTGCCCGATGGGAGAGGGTAGAAGAGGGAGTGGCCAGTGTGCGACTCGTCCTTGATTATGCTGCTGGCCTTGCCAAGGCAGCGTGAATGGAGTTTCTTTGTGTGATGGTCTGGGCTGAGACCACAACTCCCTGTAATTTCTTGCAGAACTTTTCAGTCTCCCAAGGGTGGGTTCTGTACAAATGCTCTACAATTGTATACAATTAAACAGTTCTGAATCTGTTCTTATTTTCCTATTCAAAACTGGTCGGCTGACATTCCACGGATGAAACTGGCTGAAGGTGGTCTGAAAACTGTGCACAATAAAAGATCTTCCAGGCATCCAGCCAGGACAGTGGCAGCCAACATCACCAGAGCTTCTTCAAGGCAAACAAGAGCTTAGCTTTGCTTGTGTGCAGTTCTGGTTGCCCCTTACAGGAAGGATGTGAAGGTTTTGGAAAGGGTACAGAGGTGGTTGAGCAGAATATTGCCTGGATTAGGGGATATTAGCTACAGGAGTGCTTGAGCAGACTCGGATTGATTTCTCTGGAACGCTGTAAATTGTAGGGAGACCTGATAGAAGTATATAAAACTATGCGAGGCATGGACGGGATAGACAGTCAGAATCCATTTTTCCCAGTATGGAAAGGAATAGCTTTAAGGTGAGAGGGACAAAGTTTAAAGATGTGCGGGGCAAGTTTATTTTTTACACAGAGGGCAGCGAGTGCCTGGAACGCACTACCCCCAGGGGCGTTCGTTGAAGCAGATGCATTAGCGGCAATTAAAATATTTTTAGATGGGCAGGGGATGGAGGGGTATGTGTTATGTGCAGCTAGATAAGTGATGGTCTTCGCATCATGTTCAGCATAGTCACTGCGGACCAACGAGCCAGTTCTTGTGCTGAAGATGGTCACAAAAACTCTGAAGAAGGGTCTCGCAGAGGTCTCCTCGCACCTCTCGGCATATGGCCGGGATGGCCCACAGCCGGAGTGTCGACTGCGCCCGCAGGCCCCACCGTCGCGACCTAAGGCCGGGGTGCCTCCGACCCACAGCAGGAGCTGCCCTCGACCTTGCTTGAACACCTAGAAGGTTAGTGCGTTCTATTCCTTCCTCCGGTTCTGGGGGGGGGGGGGTCCTGTGGCGTCAGCTGATAGACAGACCACTTACGGTCGAACCCTCGTCAGTTATTTCGTGGGCTGTCACGTGATGTCATGGGTTAAGGGGAGTGTCCTGCTACATAAGCACATCTCACCTTGATATCAGCCCAGTCAACAGGTAGCTGAGCTCGAGACAACACCCTCGCTCAGCGGCAGCAGCAATTACATTATTATGTTAGAGGACCAAACTGTATTTTGAATCTATTATCTCACTGAATAAAGCAACTGTTTATTCACCACGTATGGTGCCGCTACAAGGTGATGTTTCAGGTCGAGACCCTTCTTCAGATTCTATTCAGTGGTGTGTTCTATTAGCTCTGCTCCAGAGCTCCAACCGGCCAGTGGGTCATCTGAGTCCTGACCCAAAATGGTATCTCTCCATTCCCTCCACTGACACCGCCTTACCCGACAGGTTCCTCCAGCACTTTGTTTTTAACCAGGCAGCAACCTGCTCCTGTCCTCAGGACAGTGTCGGCCTGCTCTTGCCCCTCAAGCCCTTAAAGGATTGGACAGGCTAAATGCAAGAACATTTTTCCCGATGTTGGGGGAGTCCAGAACCAGGGATCAGAGTTTAAGAATAAGGGGTAAGTCAGTTAGGACTGAGATGAGGAAAAACTTTTTTCACCCAGAGAGTTGTGAATCTGTGGAATTCTCTGCCACAGACAGCAGTGGAGGCCAATTCAGTGGATGTTTTTAAGAAAGAGTTTGATAGAGCTCTTAGGGCTAACAAAATCAGAGGATATGGGGGAAAAAGCAGGAACGGTGTACTGATTTTGAATGATCAGCTATGATCCTGATGAATGGTGGTGCTGGCTCAAGCGCCGAAAGGCCTACTCCTGCACCTATTTCCTATGTTTCTATGCACAGAGATTTTTTTTTGATTTTTTAAATTTATATAGCACATTTTTAGTCAACTTGCATTGACCCCAAAGTGCTTCACATAATTACATCCACACACACAGGCAAAGGTGGGTGAAGTGTCTTGCCCAAGGACACAACGACAGTATGCACTCCAAGCGGGATTCGAACCAGCTACCTTCCGGTTGCCAGCCGAACACTTAGCCCATTGTGCCATCTGTCGTCCCAACCAGGGGAGTGTGAAGGCAGACATTAAAGTACTATCCCAGGACCACCATCGAGGGCTCAAACCCTCTAATCCATGGGCTCCAAGTTAGGAGTCCTTAAGAAACATAGCAAGAGTAAGTTATGTGGCCTCTCCAGGTTTTCTCCCCAGTTCATCAAAATCATGACCCCTACCTCAATCGACAGGTGACGTTTCAGGTCGGGACTCTGACCTGAAACGTCACCTATTCCTTTTCTCCACAGATGCAATACAATACAATACAATACAATACCATTTATTGTCATTTGAGCCTCAGTGAGGCTCAAACGAAATTCCGTTTCCACAGCCATACAAAGACAATTTCCTACAGACATACACACAATTTAATTCACACAAACATCCATCACAGTGAACCCACTGTGATGGAAGGCAAAGTCTTTCTCTCCCCTGTTCTCCATTTCTCTCCCGATGTCCAAGCCCCAGGCGGGCGATGCTAAGTCCCACGGCCATTTTAGGCCGTGCCTGGCGATTTACGGCCCCGCTCCCGGTCTAAAAGTCACAATGTTGGAGCCCCCGGCGGGCGCTGGAATGTCTCACAGCCATGAAGCCGTGCCGGGCGATGTACGGCCCCGCTCCGGGTCGTTCCAACCCCGCGACACGGGCTGGAGATGTCGCGTTGCGGGAGCTCCGGGAAGCGGTCTCTCCCCCCGGACCCGCGAGCTCCCGATGTCCCAGTCCACCGGACCTGTGGCTGCGTTGCTGGAGCCTCCGAGCCCCAGGAGTCGAATGAGTTAGCAGCGAGTCACCACCGCTCCCCACGCTCCGAGGCCGGCCAGCCCCACGATGGTGAGTAGTCTGCAGCTCCGCAGTCTCCCGGGTCGTTCAGGTTGGAGGCCGCTCCACGTTGCTAGGCCCCAACGACAACAGAGACCCGACAGGGAAAAGGTCGGGTCTCCCGGACAGGGAAGAGATTTTAACCAGTTTCCCCCTCCCGCCCCCCACATATACACATTTAAAACCAGTATTAAAAATACACCAACACTACATTTAACTAGACAAAAAATTAAAAAAAGACAGACAGGCTGTAGGGGCGGCTGCAACGGGTGAGTTGCGCCGCCACTTTAGAGATACATCCATCCATACAACATACAAACATCCATCCATGTTCTTCCGAAATGTTGCCTGACACAATGAATTATTCCAGCACTTTGTGTCTCTTTTTGTAAACCAGCATCTGCAGTTCCTTGTTTCAAGTTGGGTTGAAGGACCTGTTTCCATACTGTATGACTATTCCAGATAGGAAAGCAAAAGAAAGCGAAAGAGAAAAAAAAGACAGAGAGAGACAGACAGAGAGAGACAGAGAGAAACAGAGAGAACCAGACAGAGAGAAACATCAAAACTAAGAATAATCCTTGGCGAAGGAAATACGGCACATCTTGGTGCATAATATGTAACAGCATGCCATAACCTGAGAGACGGTGAATGACCAACATGCACATATATACGCACACACTAATCGACATTAGCTAACACTAAGAAATTAATAATGAATTGCTAAACGTGCTATTGTGTTGTACTGCTTACAGCTGCAAGAACGTGTAGTAATCAATAAAGGGCTATAGGCCTATTGCAAGTTTATGTACAGGGACATACCTATCCATACACTGTATACTTGTATTTATACTTATGCATTTCAAATATGTATGTCATGTTTTATATTTTGGCAATATAACAATGTTTTTTTATCATGCCAATAAAGTTTTTTAAATTGAAAATTGAAATTGAGAAACAGACAGAGAGAAACAGAAACAGAGAGAGAGACAGAGAGACAGAGAGACAGAGATGCAGAGAGACAGAGAGACAGAGAGGCAGAGAGAGAGAGAGAGACAGAGAGAGAGAGACAGAGAGAGAGACAGAGACAGAGAGAGAGACAGAGAGAGAGACAGAGAGAGAGAGAGAGAGACAGAGACAGAGAGAGAGACAGAGAGAGAGAGAGAGAGAGAGAGACAGATACAGGCAGAGAGAGAGACAGAGAGAGACACACAGAGAGACAGAGAGAGACAGACAGAGACAGAGCCAGAGCGAGAGAGAGAAAATATTGAAAGTTCATACAAGCGGAATAGTTTCATATATTTCAAAGGGATATGGAGATAGGGCTGGAAAATGGTTTTGAGATGTAAGATCAACCATGATCTCAATGATGTCATCTCAAAGGACCAAATGGCTTACATCCAGATCTTCTGTTTGTATGCTCCCAGTTGATTCTCAATAACAACTGCACTTCAGGTTTGTGTACACATGCTTGCATCGAACATCCGTAAAATCAAGCACGGAGCCCAAGGCAGGGTTGGTGATTGAAGTAATTCTACAGCCCATTGTTCCTGTAAAAACCTCATCAAAAGAGCACTTTGTAATTTCAGCTAATGCCAGCAAGACCCATTCCCACCAGTACTGTATCTCTGTTACACAGCAGCATGTCTATGCCCATAAATACACTACCCCAATGTTACTTATAGACCCGTGCAAACTAGCGACATGTTGGTCAGCATGGGAAAGTTGGGCCGAAGAGTCCAATTCCTCGCTGTAAGACTCTATGACCCTTTGAACACAGATGTAGCTCCAGGCCCTAAGTTACGCAATGTGGTGGCCTGGGATGTCAGGAAGCAACAAATTGGAAATTACCTGCTCCATCCCCAAGACCATGAGAACCATCAATCCAGTCCAATCTCCAGGTCACTGAGAGTATGCTCCACACGTATGTTTTAGATTACATGACATCAATTATTCTCAATATTAAATATCTTAACAGGGATAAGTTACACAAAGCTAACACATAGCAAATGCTGCAACGTTTGCAAGAAAACACAAAACAATGAATAATCTGGTAACGATTGTTCAGTTTGCAGGCAAGTCAGAGATACTCCAGCATTTTGTGTCTATCTTCAGTTTAAACCAGCATCTGCAGTTCCTTCATACACAAATGTAGAGGCATTGGCAGGCCTGGGTCAAAATGTTATTCCCGAGTTTAGGATTTCAAACGCAAGAGGGCATAGATTTAAGGTGAGAGGAAGGACGTTTGAGGGGGATCTAAAGAATATGTTTTTTTCAGGCAGAGAATGAGTAAAATAGAATAGTTCAAAGGCTTGGATAGAGTGGATGTGGAAAGGATGTTTCCACTAGTGGGAGAGTCTAGGACTAGAGGTCATAGCTCCAGAATTAAAGGACTTAATTCGGTGGACAGCAGGAACAGGGTACTGATTTTAGATGTTTAAGAAGGAACTGCAGATGCTGGAAAATCAAAGGTAGACAAAAATGCTGGTGAAACTCAGCGGGTGAGACAGCATCTATGGAGCGAAGGAAATAGGCAACGTTTCGGGTCAAAAACCTTTTTCAGACCCTCACATCAGTCTGAAGAAGGGTTTCGAACCGAAACGTTGCCTATTTCCTTCGCTCCGGAGATGCTGCCTGACCTGCTGAGTTTCTCCAGCATTTTTGTCTACCTACTGATTTTAGATGATCAGCCATGATCATATTGAATGTCAGTGCTGGCTCGAAGGGCCAATGGCCTACTCCCGCACCTATTTTCTATGTTTCTATGTTCCTCATGTTAACATGATAGCACAAGGCAGACTTTGCCATTGAAATTCTATACAGACAATTTGGATTGATACAGAAGATTAAGGAACAAAATCAGACGCTCTTGTGATTGAATTATAAATACAAAGGCTGGTGTCAGTGCTAGTAACTCATGATGCTGTTCCAGTCATTCGGTTACAGAGAGAATACTTCCTATTTGACGCTTAACCAAGCACGACAACTTTGTGACAGTGCAACCTTAATCAACACTGAGCCCATGTACATGTTTATAAAACTTGCTGCCAAAAGTGGATACAATAGTTCCCAAAAGATAAATCCTTGTGCAACACTGAAGCTTCAAGAAAATAAAGCAGACACGGTAGAACAGAGCAGCACAGGAACAAACCCTTTGGCTCCCAATGTTATGGACAGTTCCAAGAGAAAGGGAGAGACACTACAAAATTAAAAACGCTCAGACCGCCAAAGCCTACGCAATCTCCCGTTTGCCAAACATTTTAAACTCCCCTTCCCACTCCTATACTGACCTTTCTGTCCAGGGCCTCCTCCACTGTCAGAGTGAGGCCACTTCCCTCTGGAAGGAGACTCCAGACTGTCAAAGCTGCCACAGCCAGACATAAAAAGTTTTTTTCCCACGAGTTGTAGCTCTACTCAATAACTAAAAATCTGTAGCCTCCTTTTGCTCTGATATTTTATTTAATTCACATGTTTAATCGATAATGTTTTATTATTAATTTTTAATGCTTTATGTGTCATTCCTGTCACTGTATGTCGTTGTCACTTGCGGGCAGAGCACCAAGGCAAATTCCTTGTATGTGAATACTTGGCCAATAAACCTATTAATTCATTCATTCATCATTCATTCATGCAAATTGGAAGAGCAGGACCTCATATTTTGCTTGGGCAGCTTACAACCCAGCGGCATTAATATTGATTTCTCTAATTTGAAGTAACCCTGGCATTCCCTCTCTCTCCGTCCTTCCCCCACCCTAGTCACCTTGCTCATCAGTCTGAAGAAGGGTTTCGGCCCGAAACGTTGCCTATTTCCTTCGCTCCATAGATGCTGCTGCACCCGCTGAGTTTCTCCAGCACTTTAGTCTACCTTGCTCATTTCATTGTCTGTATTCCTTCGTTAGCACCTCATTCCCAGCCAACAATGGACCATTGTGAGCTCCACCATTCCCGAGTCATCGATGCAGGCTCTGCACCTTTCCATACGTCTTGCTTCCCCCTCCCTGACCCTCAGTCTGAAACAGGGTCTCGACACGAAACGTCACCTATTCCTTTTCTCCAGAGAAGCTGTGCTGAGTATTTCCAGCATTTGTGTCTATCTTCGGTGTAAACCAGCATCTGCAGTTCCTCCTCATATGCAGAATAAAATTACTGGACATACACAAAGCTTTTAATTATCGACAAAGCCTCCCAGAAGTATATTGGAAAATATAATCTGAGTTAGAAATCCATTACCAAAGAATTACTCTGTATCCTACAGAGCTAATATTAATCAAAGTGGACCTTGGTTTGTACGATTTGCAATTTGCATCCAAAATCAGCTCAATAAAATAAATTCTTAAAATAACTGGGTTACCAAAATCCTAATATGGAACAGTGGGTAAATGTTAGAGGTAGAGTTGCTACCTCACAGCGCCAGAGACCCAGGTTTGATCCTGGTCTCGGGTGCTGTCTATCTGGGGTTTGCACGTCCTCCCTGTGACCGCGTGGGTTTCCTCCAGGTGCTCTGCATTCCTCCCACATCCCAAACACTTGCAGGTCTGTAGGTTAATTGGCTTCTGTAAATTGTCTCTGTTGTCGTGGGATAACTAGTGTGAATGGGTGATCAATGGTTGGCATGGACTCAATGGATGAAGGTGTAGGAAGGAACTGCAGATGCTGGTTTACACCAAAGATAGACACAAAATGCTGCAATTTCAGATTCCCACCATCTGACTAAAGAAATTCCTCCCATCTCCCTCAAAGAATGTCCATTAATTTTGAGGTTCTGACCTCTAGTCCCAGACTCTCCCAGTAGTGGAAACATCCTCTCCACATCCACTCTATCCAGGCCTTTTACTATTCTCTACGTTTCAATGCGGTCCCCCCTCATTCTTCTTAACTTCAGCGAATATACCCCAGTGCTGTCAAACGCTCATCATGTCAACCTACTAATTCCTGGGATCATTCTTGTAAACCTCTCTGGACCCTCTCCAGAGTCAGTACATCCATCTTCAGATATGGTGCTCAAAATTGCTCACAATATTCTAAGTGTGGCCTGATCAGCACCTTATAGAGCCTCAACATTACATCTCTGTCGAAATAAATGCTAGCATTGCATTTGCTTTCTTTACTACCGATTCAACTTGCAGATTAACATTTTTGGAATCCTGCACCAAGTCTCTTTGCACCTCCAATTTCTGCATTATCTCCCCATTTAGAATATAATCTACACCTTTATTCCTACTACCAAATTGCGTGACTCCAAAATTTGCTGCACAATATTCAATCTGCCACTTTTCTGCCCACTCTCCCAACGTGTCCAAGTCCTTCTGCAGAGTCCCTGCTTTCTCTACCCTACCTGCCCCTCCACCTATTTTCTTATCATCCGCAAACTTGGCCACAAAGCCTTCAATACCCTCGTCCAAATCATGAATATACAACGTGAAGAGCAGCGGCCCCAGCACCGAGCCCTGCGGAACTCCACTAGTCACTGGCAGCAAACCAGATAAAGTCCCCTTTATTGTCACTCTTTGTCCTCTGCCATCCAGCCAACCTGAAATCTTTTGTTAGGTGTCGAGGTACCATCACTGCAAGAATCAGGAGAGGGATAAGCAAAGCCATTATTAATTAATGGGAGTCTTTTTGTTAAATTTGCTTCTCAAACAATTAAAGATAACACTAATTACATTTTTAAAAGACTTTCAACCAATAGCCCCCATGTTGCAATTATTATGAGCAGCATAGCAACTTGTACAACCAAGGCAAAATGCACTTACAAAGACAAAAGCAGGCCAAGATCGATTGCTAAATAATGACTTGAACCTCATGGCAATTTACAGCAAAGCTAAATAATGTTTCAGAAAAAAGGAGGCAGCATGAATCAGAGTTATCAGTCGATTATCACATTGCAAGTTAAAACATAAATATGAATAGATTAAATCCTCACGGATAAACAATACTAAAACGTGAGCATGTATAATAACAAAAATTACCAATAGATGATACAAGCTAAAGATGTGGGTTGAAAAAATTGGATTTTTTATCTTAGATAAATTAAAATACCACAGGCTAACACTTTCATTGTGTACTGCTATCAATTAACTTAGGGTTTGCATGAATTTAAATATTCCTGGTGGGATTTTTGCAGTAGAGATATCTGAATTCATGCACATGAAGTAATATGCTTTATTTTTGAATGGATATTTTTAAGCTCTTTAACCCATGAAAGATTTCCAAACATCTCTGTGTTCAGTTCAGCAAATCAATTTTATAAAGTTCCTCTTGTTTAAGTTCCTCCATGTGAAATTCATGGTAGCTCCTCCAACAGAGAGATCTGGGTGTACAGGTACATGGTTACCCAGTGGCAGTCCAGTGGACAGTGTGGTGAAGAGGGCGGCTGGCATGGGTGCCTTCATTAGAAAGAGTATTGAGTAGAAGAAAGATTATTGAGGGCCCGAAGAAGGGTTCCAACCCCAAACGTCGCTTATTCTCCAGGGATGCTGCCTGACCCGCTGAGTTACTCCAGTCAAACCCTAAACACAAGCCACAATCACAGTCATGCCTTTAGTTGGCAAAGTCCAATACTAGAAATCCCACGCATAACTATCAAGTTGCCCATTAGCTTCCACAATCACCTAACCGCTCTAACATCTATTCCCTCACATACGATTTATCTTATGTCTCAAAATGAAGTGACTTTTGAGTTTAAAATGCTGATAAGATAAATGCCACTGAAACATCCAGCTGCTAAATTAAATCTGGCATTAGTCTTGCATTATAACAGCGCTTGGCATTTCAAAAAAGTGCATTGTGCTTTGGAAAACCTGCTAGTTCTCAGAGACAACATAAATTGAAATGTTTCCTTGACATTCCATGCTTAGCACCATCTGTTTTAAGGTAATACTAAATGTGGTGGTCTAATGGACCGAGACAAAGACATCTAAAAGATAATGCACAAAATATTGAAGCAAAACAAAGACCATTTTGCTTCATTGAAGAATGTGCTACATTTAAAAGCCTCTGCTGCCCTCTCCTGGAATTTACTTCACAGTCCAGTTGCACATAAAACGCTTTCATCAGGTCACAGCAAAGTCAGGGCATTAATTACACTACACCTTTCTGCTTAATTGAGCAGAAACCGTTTCTGATTGAACGCTGGAGGGCCAATAGTCAAACACTCAAAATGCAATTAAGCAATCTTAGCAAATTTATTACCAATTATGAAAGGGAGGAGAGGAAAGTGGTGCATCAAAATGAAAATCCAGATTACTTGTCATGAATTTTACATTGCAACACATCTTTCACACTAACTAAGAATTATAATGGGGCAGCATTGGAATATGATAGGCCTGGATAGATAGGATGCGGAGAGGATGTTTCCACTAGTGGGAGAGTCTTGGACCAGAGGCCAGAGCCTCAATAAAAGGATGCACCTTTAGAAAGGAGACGAGGAGGAATTTCTTTAGACTGAGGTTGCGCATCTGTGGAATTCATTGACACAGATGGCTGTGGAGGCCGTCAATGGATATTTTGAAGGCGTAGATTTACAGATTCTTGATTGGTAAGGGTTTCAGGAGTTAGGGGGCAAAGGCAGGAAAATGGGGTTGAGAGGGAAAGATAGGACAGCCCTGAATGAATGGCGGAATAGACCTGAATAGAAAGGTCTTATTCTTCTAGAATTTCTGAACATGAATATTGGTTATCTCAGAAGCAAATTGGCCATGATACACTAGTTGGCCTTTCTATTGTAATGGTATTTGAGGGCTAGAATGAATAGATCGGCCATAAGGAATAAGAGCAGAATTAGGCCATTCAGCCCATCAAGTCTACTCCTCCATTCAATCATGGCTGATCTATCTCTCCCTTCTAACCCTGTTCTCCTGCCTTCTCCCATAACCTCTGACACATGTACTAATCAAGAAATTAGATATTAAATCAAGAATTAGATTTTACGAAAATTGTAAATATATAGAATATAATGCGGTTCGATCGTACAAACTGCGAATATATGTACTTCTGATTGAGGAGCACAGAGACAGAGGAGATTCACCAGTGGGATTCCTACATGGAATTCTCCACCCAAGACTGTGGAAGCTCGGTGAAAATTGTAAGTTGTCCCTAGTGTGTGTAGGGTCGTTTTAGTGTGTGGGGATCACTGGTCGGTGCGGATTCAGTGGACCGAAGAGCCTGTTTCTGTGCTGTATATTTAATGTATTTGCATCACAACCTGGTTCGGCATATTGAATACCCAAGAACAAAGGAGCTTGCAGAGAACTATCTTTGGTTGCACTAAGGACTTCAGGTATTTTTTTAAACATTATTGGGGTTAGTATTTATTGATTTTTTTATTTATTACATTAGAATTAGAATTAGAATTTCCTTTATTGTCATTCAGACCTTACGGTCTGAACGAAATTTCGTGCCTGCAGTCATACATACAATCATACAATAATAAACAACAATAAACACAAATTAACATCCACCACAGTGAATCCTCCAAGCACCTCCTCACTGTGGTGGAGGCAAAAATCTTAGGGCTGCAGTCTCTTCCCTCCTCTTCTCCCTCTGCGCTGAGGCGATTCCCCACCGGGCGATGGTACAAACAGTCCCGCAGCTCACCGAACCCCGCAAACGGGCCGGCTCAAACGGGCCGGCTCAAACACCGCGGCCCGGGGTGGTCGAAGCTGCCGCTCTCCAGTCCAACGGACGCAGCCGCTGGCCCGCGGCTGAACCCCGGACTCAGGTCACCGCCGCCAGAACGCCGTCCCAGCCACCCGAGCTGCCGTTCCAGCCCCTAGCTGGATCGCCCTCACGTGAGTGCCGTTCCACCCTCGAGCTGGGCAGCCCCGACGGGAGCGCCATTCCTCCCTCGAGTGGCAGCCCCGATGGGAGCGCCATACCTCCCTCGAGCTGGACCGCCCCGACGGGAGCACCGTTCCTCCCTCGAGTGGGCAGCCCCGACGGGAGCGCCACAGCCCCTCACGGGAGAGTCTCAGCCCCGCGCCAGGACGCCCTCACGGGAGCGTCACAGCCCCTCACGGGAGCGCCGTTCCAGCCCTGAGCTGGACCGCCCTCACGGGAGCGAGCCCAGGGCGAGTCCTGACAGGCTCTGCCTCCGGAGTCTCGAGGTCGCCAGCTCCGCCATTAGGCCTCAGCGCAGACGGAGGCAGAGAAGGGGGATACGACAAAAAAGTCGCATTCCCCCCGAAGGGAGAGACAGCAAGCTCCGTTTCAACCCCCCCCACCCCCCCCACCCCCACATAAACACAACCTAAAAACCAAAAACTTAACTAGACAAAACGAAAAAAATAATCTAAGTATTATGTTTGTGGGCCTGTTATGCTGCTACAAGAATTTGGTGACAAGAAGGGCAGCAGCGGTAGAGTTGCTGCCCTAGATGCCAGAGACCCGGGTCGATCCTGACCTCTGGTTCAGTCCAAGTGAAGTTGCATGTTCTTCCTGTGACCACGTGGGTTTCCTCCGGGTGCTCTGGTTTCCTCCCAAATCCCTAAGACGTGCAGACCTGTAGGTTAATTGGCCTCTGTGAAATTGCCCCCAATGTGTTGGGAGTGGAAGTGAAAGTGGGATAACATACAACTAGTGCGAATGATTGATGGTTGGCGTGGACTTGATGGGCTGAAGGGCCTGTTTCCACGCTTGATCTTTCAATTCATGCATTGAATAAAAAATCCGTTAAAATCACATTCTTCTCCAACTTCGGCATTTTGTGCGTGCCTTTATCGTTCCATACTGGATGGAGTGCCTTCAGTCACCAAAGCCTGAAACTCTAGAATTTATTCCCTAAACTTATGTGCCCCTCTAACTCTCAAACCTCATGTGTTCATAACTCATAACTCTCTAAATTCAAATCTCTCTGTAACTCCTTAGAAGCTGACAATGTGATCAAGCTTTCCCTTCTGTCTCCATGTCAGCGTAAAATGTTGTTTAATAGTGTTGTCACTGGGGCCGTATGAATGCAAGTTGGTGCTGTGCTTTAGATGCTGAAGGATCATCTACATATCTCCATTATTTTCTACTTCTTATGAAGCATCAGCACTTCAGCTCAAACATAAAGGAAAGTGGTTCTATTGCATGAGTGCATTTTATTTACTCGAGACATTTCAATAGTGTCTGTACTGTGCTTCATATCAAGGAAAGATGTAACTTGACATCTTCTCAAAGCAAAATGTCACAAAGTACCGACCGTACAATTTTTTTCCCCAAAAGCGTTTTCTTTTTTTTTAAAATTGCTCATGTATGAGACTACAAGCGTGGAGCATTTTTGCAGCTGGATAGAATGAGTAAAGTGCTGCACAAGGGCTGCCAATCAATACAACTTAGATTGTGTGGTTCAATAGCTACTGTGAAACCATGCATTACCGAAGACAGAATGCGAGCCCCAGAAGCTTTCAAAAGCCTGAAAGCATGTACCTCCAGATTCAAGAACAGCCTCTTCCCCGCTGTTATCAGACTCTTGAAGGGACTTTTCATATGCTAAAGATGTACTCTCAATCCTCAAATCTATCTCACTGGGGCTGTTGGAATTGTTTTTATCATCACTTCCTGTATAGCCTTACATTCCACATTTGAAAAATAGTCCCAACCTGAAACCAAAGATCTTATAGCAGAGCTATATAGTATATAGTATAGCTCTACTATAAGATCTTTGCCTGAAACGCTGTCTACCATGACCTCCAGAGATGCTGGCTGACCCGCTGAGTTACTCCAGCACTTTGTGTTCTATACAAGATGCCAGCATTTGCACTTTTTGGCATCTCTGTATTTTGCAGTTTGTTAATTTTCTGATATACTCATGGATATGATATAATCTGGCTGGATTGCAATCAACATGAAGCTTTTCATTATATTTCAGTACACGTGACAATAACAAATCAATATCAATGCCAAATCGAGAACTTTCACCAGCCCTCCAGATGCATTTATTACATTCATTAGTCACACAGACTGTCATCTCTGACGCATTTATTACATTAATTAGTCAAACAGACTGTCATCTCTGACGGTGCACCAAAGATTTAACCTTGTTCTGTCAAGTCTGTTGGCTTAAACCCTGAACCTTCTACAAATGCAAACATTGGCCATCAATGTAGCACACTTGAAGAGCCAAGAACAGTCCAGCATCTAGTTCCATGTACAGGTCCTCCCCAGCTTACGAATGCCTGACTTGTCTGCAGCCCGTACATATGAAGGAATGTTTTTGGATTACCAACAGTCCACAGGAATGAAATCCTTGGAAATCCAGGAATGAAGTAACTTGGGAATGACCATGTCAATAACCCCCAATTCCCTTGCTGACCTGGTCCTCCTTGTCGCTATCACTAATGGGCCTGCCCCACTTACCCAACTTTTTCAGCGACTTGCAGGCACCCGTTATAGGTCGTTGCAGGTCGCAAAAAATGTTGAAAATCCAACGGCGACCAGAACAAGGTTCGACTCTTTGGGCGACTACTCACGACCATACAGGCTTCACTTGTCGCCTGTATGTTCATGAGTCGCCCAAAGTGTCGTAGTGTCTTTCTGGTCGCCGCTGAATTTTCAACATGTTGAAAATTTTCAGCGACCTGCAACGACCTATGACGGGTGCCGGCAGTGGCTGAAAACGTTGCGTAAGTGGGACAGGCCCATTACGCTGCCTGGGAAAACAGAAAGTCGATGAATGCTTGAGGTGTGAAATTTTTAGTTGACAAATGTCACATGAATAAAAAAACTGAAAAGGTTTTCTGGGGAATGTATTTAAATAATCATACCTTTTGGTGCTTTTGTAAATTTGACAAAATTGACTTAAAATGACCATTATCCGGAAATGTCACTTACTCTCAAATTTTTAACTGAGGCTTTACAGGTCTCTAATTAACAACTCTTAGAATTAAGCATAAATAAGTGAAAGATGTTTAGGCTGCAAAATAAAATCCCATTACTTCTAATGTTCATGCCAATTTAGCATGACATCGCCGCACAAATGCTTCTCATTATTGGATTTATCAAATGTTGTCCAAGTCAAATTAATCTGATTTCTGTATTTCTAAACTTCAACAACATGTAACACTACACTTTAAGATTGTATTAAAACATATGATGGATCAGAATTAGGCCATTCGGCCCATCATTCTAAGGTAAGGAAAATAACAGCTTACACACAAAAAGAGATAATATTAAACTTTAGGAGGAAAGTGAACGTTAGGAGGAGAATAACATCCCTGCCCTGGCTCCATCAAGGGTGTGGATGTGCAAGGTACCTAGGAGTACAGGTACTTTGGGGTTTACCTGGACAGTAAATTGGACTGGTCCTGGAACGCTGAGGCCCTGTTCAAGAAAGGACAGACCCGCCTGTACGTTCTGAGGAGGCTCCGCTCCTTCAACGTCTGCAGTAAGATGCTGCAGATGTTTTATCAATCAGTGCCATCTTCTACACTGTTATGTGCTGGGGCAGCAGGGCGAAGGCCATCAGAAACACCAAACTCATCAAGAAGGCTGGCTCTGTCCTGGGAGTGGAGTTGAATTCATTGGAAGTGGCTTCGGAAAGGAGGAGCATCTTGGACAATACAGCTCACCGTACTATGACTACTCTCTTGGAACGTCAAGATATCTTACCCAGACATGTTTAGAAGCAGTATTGCTGCACCAACATCACCATAATATGAAACAAATTAGCAGCAACTTACCCAAGTCATAAGCCATGAAGTCTGAAGAAAAGCATTTTGCTCCGTGGCTCATAGAAGTGTCATTGTGAGTGTTACCACCAAATACCAACATTGTCCCGCTTTCAATAATGGCCGTGTGCAGATAACGGAAGAAGCCTCTGTCCTTTAAAATTGTCCTATAAAGATATAAAAGGCGATCATTTAACTTACTAACCTTTTTTTTTAATGTAGACGCATGGAATTACAGGTGCTGATACAAGCTTTGTCCGGACCCCCACCCCCCCCCCCCCCCCAACCCAGCTTTCACCCCCATAACTCCCATTACAATCAGTCCGAAAATGAGTCCCGACCGAAAACATCACCTATCCATGTTCCCCAGGGATGCTGACTGACCTGCTGAGTTACTCCAACACTATTTTTTTTTAAAGATAGATACAATGTGCTTGAGTAACTCAACGGGTCAGGCAGCATCTGTGGAGAAAAGGGATGAGTGCCTTTTCAGGTCGGGAGCATTCTTCAGACTGAAAGTAGGGTTTGGGAGGGGGAGAGATGAAGAGCTGGAGGTGCGAAAAGACCAAGACCAATCAAGGCCGGCCACAAATAACCTCAGGCAGGGTGGTACCTGGTAAGTCCATTGTTGACTTGGAAAGGTGTGATCTCAAGAGAAACAATGTGGAGAACTGTTGAACTGGTAAAATGATTAAAGAGAGGCACAAAATGCTGGAGTAACTCAACAGGCCAGGCAGCATCTAGAGAGAAGGAATGCGTGACGAGACATTTTGGGTCGAGACCCTAGGGTGGAGGGAGGGGCCGTGGAGGGTCGGGGCAGAGGATGGGGGATAAGTTACTTAAAATTAGAGAATTAAATGTCCATACGGTTGGGTTGTAAGCTACCCAAGCGAAATATGAGGTGCTGATCCTCCAATTAGCGTGTGGCCTCATTCTGTCAATGGAAGAGGTGTAGGACAGAATGGGAGTTGAAATGGATTCTGTAGATCTAGGCCAGGGGTCGGCAACCTACGGCCCACGAGCTGAATCCGACCCGTAACCCGAAATCAACCGCAGGCATATTTTTTCCCGTTATTTAAACTTCTTCACAAAAAATCGGAACTGATATAATGCCACAAACTGGGCAAGAGGTTAGTTGGATTGGTGGACACAGTTCCACTGATGTAAAACTGCAGTTGCAGTTGCAGTGGCTGCGGTGCCTGATGCTCCGGGGAGGATCAGGGCCAGGGCCAGGGTCTGGGCCACGGTCAGGGCCAGGTCCGCCCGCCCTCATCCAAGATGGCGGCGCTGCTGGCCGTTGGTTCGTGTGGACACGGCGGACAGGAATCCAGTGATAAATGGACAGGACTGGTCTTTGGAGAGGAGAGGAAGTGGATGGGGGAAAGGAAGCGAGGGGATGAGAGGGAGAGGTGGAGATGGAATGGGGGAAAGGGAAGGAGAGAGGAGAGGGGAAGGAGAGAGGGAGGGAAGGAAGGGGGGGACGGAGAAGGGGGGAGGGAGAGGGGGGGGAGAGAGGGGGGAGCAGAGGGGGGAGAGAGGGCGGGGGGGAGGAGTGAGGGCGGGAGGAGAGGCGGGGAGGGAGAGGGGAGGAGGAGAGGGGAGGAGGAGAGGGGGGAGGTGCTGGAGGAGAGAGGTGCTGGAGGAGAGAGGTGCTGGACAAGAGAGGTGGAGTAGAGCGGTGGAGGAGACGGGGAGGAGGGGGGGGGGGAGAGAGGGGATAGGATAGAAACGTCATCTATCTGTGTTCTCCAGAGATGCTGCCTGATCCACTGAGTTACTGCAGCATTTTGTGTCCATCTTGGGTATATATCGGCATCTGCAGTTCCTTGTTTCTACAGTGTTCTATTTTTCAGCTGTATTCATTAGTTTTGAGAGGTTTGTCTGCAAAATTCAGAAGAGCCCTGGAGTGCAATCGCTGATGTTTCCAGCAGCTTCTCACTTGTAAATTAATATACTTCCAACAAATCCCTGTGAAAACTGTATCCTACTCAGAAGGTTCCTAAAAATAATGAAACCTATCCTGACTAGCATTTCAACCACTTTTCACACGGAGGATGACGGGTATATAATTTTCACACAGACGATTTTCACTCACAGGCTGGTGGGGACATGGAGCAAGCTGGCAGAGGAAGTGGTTGATGCAGGTAAAATAACAAGCTTTAAAAGACATTTGGACAGGTAAATTGATATAGAATGTTTAGTGGGATATGGGCCAAATTAGGCAAACGGGTCTAATTTAGTTGTGGCATCTTGGTCAGCACAAACGAATTGGGCTGAAGGGCCTGTTTCCGTGCTGCATGACTCTATGAGTGGCGCAGTTGTAGAGGTGCCGCCTTACAGCACCAGAGACCTGGGTTCGATCCTGGCTCTGGGTGCTACCTGTATGGAGCTTGTACATTCTCCCTGTGACTGCGTGGGGTTGTGTGTAGGATAGTGTACAGGGTGATTGCAGGTCGGCGCAGACACACGGTGGGCCGATGGGGCTGTTTCCACGCTACATCTCTAAAGTCTAAAGACTCTGAAAGGGAACTTTGCTTTCAAATTGTTTGCTATAATTGCATTCCCATCACTGCAAAGCTCCTTCATCAGATTCACATGACAACTGCCGATGCTGACCAAATGGAACCTTGTCAAAGTAACCCGCCTCATAAATAAATTAAAATAAATAAATAGATAAACAGACTTATGGGTGGACGGAAAGACAGAGAGACAGGTGGCCACCAATTTAAAAGTAATGATCATTCCAATCCTGCACAACTGTTCTGTAACGGTTTCATTAATTTTGTGACACATTGCCAAATTCCTTCCAAAATAACCAAATTCAACAGCAGATTCAACATCCCTTCATTGTTTTCACCTTAAGGGTAGCACGGTGGCACAACAGTTGAATTTTTGCCTTCCAGCGACAAAGACCCAGGTTCGATCCTGACCAGAGTTTGTACATTCTTCCCGTTGGTTTTCTCCGGGTGCCCCGGGTTCCTCCCACACTCCAAAAACGTACAGCTTTGTAGGTTAACTGGCTTCTATAATTGTAAATTGCTCGTATACAGGGTGATCGATGGTTGGCGTGGACTCGGTGGGCTGAAGGGCCTGTTTCCACACTGTATCTCGAAAGTCTTATAATCTCCTGATAGACTTACAGCAAAAAAACTCAATTTCTCCCTCGAACTTATCTGTAATTCTATCAAATCTTTCCACCCACTCATCCATTAACCATGAAACTTACTCATTTTCTAATGATAGACATAAAATGTTGGAGTAATTCAGCGGGTCAGGCAGCATCTCTGGAGAAAAGGAATAAATTATGTTTCAGTCGAGACTGTCTGAATAAGGGTCTCGACCCAAAACATCACCCATTCCTTCTCTCCAGAGATGCTGCCTGTCCTGCTGAGTTACTCCAGCATTTTGTATCTATCTCAGTGTAAGCCAGCAGTTCCTTCCTACACTTTATTTTCTGATGTTGAATGAGAAAACGGTTTCCCTTCAGAGGAAAAAAACATACCCAGAGTGGATTTAAAATGAAATGCTCTTCAGATAAAATCAGGGACAAAAATATTACTTTTGTCCAGAGAAGCACTTACCATTTAAAGCTATCCACATCATACTGGTACAGGTCATCTCTGAGGCCGTATTTATTTGCACTGTCAGCTTTATATCCACCATGTATGTAAATAGCTCGTGTCTTCAAGTCATATACACTGCTATGACCATAGCCTCCTTGAACTAAGGCACCATTTGTTTGCAGTATATTCCATGTATTTTTACCTGTTGAAAATAAATTGAGATTTACCACACAAAGCTAATGTGGATCATTTGCATGCGTTCTGATGAAACGTTATTCAAGTTATTCCCTTTTTCATGTATTTGTGGATGTCTCGATTGTACTCATGTATAGTCTTTCCGTTGACTGGATAGCACACAACAAAAGCTTTTCACTGTACCTCTGTACATGTGACAATAAACTAAGCTCAGGAACAGGCCCTTTGGCCCACTTTGTCTGTGCCAACCATCATGCCAAGATAAACTAATTGTATCTGCCTGCACACGATCCATAGCCCTCCACTCTCTGCATACCCATGTTCCTTTCTAAAAGCCTCTGAAAAGCCATTATTCCATCTGCCTCCACTATCATTCCTGGCAGCTCGTTCAAGGCACCCATCACCCTCTGTGTATTGGTAAAACAAGCCCTACACATTTCCTTTAAATTGTACACCTCTCACTTTAAAGCTATGCTCTCTAGTCTATGAGATTTTCACTCTGGGGATATTTGTTCTGTGTGTCGACCCTATATATGGCTTGATCAGTCTGAAGAAGGGTCTCGACCCGAAACATCGCCCATTTCTTCTCTCCATAGATGCTGTCCCACCCGCTGCGTTCCTTCAGCATTTTTGTCTACCGATTTTTCCAGCATCTGTAGTTCTTTCTTAAACTATATATGGCTCTCATAATTTTACATATTTCTCCCAGGTCTCCCTTCAACTTCTGCCATTCCAGAGAAAACAGTCCAAATATGTCCAACCTCTCCTTGCTTGCAGCTAATACCACCTAATCCAGGTAATATTATATGCTTTTAGACCTTAGAGTTTAGAGAGTTTCGAGTCCGCTCTGACAGTAATCACCCTGAACAATAGCACTATCCTGCACACTGGGAACAATTACATTTCATTTTTCACAGAACCTCCAAACATGCATGTATTTAGAGTGTGGGAGGAAGCCGGAGCACCCGGCAAAAATCCATCAGGTCACCGGGAGAATGTACAAACTCCATACAGACAGCACCCGTGGTCAGGATTGAACCCAGGTCTCTGGCGCTGTAAGGCAGCAATTACTGCTGCGCCTCCGGGCCATCTAGTTTTCCACTGCCTTCTCCCAAACCCATGGCAAATTACTGGATATCAGATGTTTCTCATTCAAAATTGAATTCACACTCGCAGACCAGTTCGATACAAATTAGTAGAAGAACTTTCCTCAGTGGTGGAGAGATAAACATTGTAATTATAAACTATTAAGGTATTTGAGGTATCTGAGCTTTGGCAATTTAGCTCACGGGGTGGATCTAAAGATGAAGATAGTCTCTGTTCAACTGCTGGCTTCAGACAATGCAAGAGATCAGAAAGCATGGCACAACAGCAAGCCAATTTTCAACCATAATTTTCTCCATGAGTCATCTTTTCAAATCTATTCTTGTGCTCACTCTTTGCTTCATAACAAACTCTGTTCAATGATGATTTAAGGCACGGTATTCCCATTTAATAATAATAATAATAATAATAATATCTTTTATTGTCATTGCACATAAGCGCAATGAGATTTGGTATGCAGCTTCCATCCGATGTCATAACATAAATAACTAATAACATTTGGATTTAGATAGATACCCGAGAACATGGATTGTAAAAAGAACAGTAAAATAGTAAAAACTGTTCAAACAGACTAAAGTGCAGATGTGTCTGTACGACGTGACCATCTGAGGGAGACAGTCCAGGTGGGATGGGGGGGGCACTCAGCAGGGCCGGTTCAGAGCCGCTATAGCTCTGGGAATGAAGCTGTTCCTGAGTCTGGAGGTTCGGCCGTAGAAGGCCTTGTAACGTCTGCCGGAGGGAAGTAGTTCGAACAGTCCATTACAAGGGTGTGAGGAGTCTTTATGAATGCTGACGGCCTTCCTGAGGCACCGTGTGTGGTAGATGCCCTCCAAGGCTGGTAGCTGTGTCCCAATAATCCTCTGCGCTCTGTGGACGACGCGCTGAAGAGCTCTCCTCTCCGCCTCCGTGCAGCTGAGATACCACACAGAGATGCCATACGTTAATATGCTCTCTGTGGTGCAGCGGTAGAAGGTTGTCAGCAGCTGTTGGGGCAGACCAGTCTTTTTTAATGTCCTCAGGAAGAACAGTCATTGCTGTGCCTTCTTGACCAGCGCAGCGGTGTTGATGGACCATGTGAGGTCCTCTGAAATGTGAGTGCCCAGAAACTTAAAGCTGGACACTCTCTCCACACTTTCCCCGTAGATGGAGATTGGGGCGTATTCTCCATTATGGGACCTCCTGAAGTCAATAATCAGCTCCTTGGTCTTGGAGGTGTTTAGTGACGAGTTGTTACGTGCGCACCAGTCCGCCAGGTTCTGCACCTCCACTCTGTATTTTTTTTCATCACCGTTGGTGATCAGCCCAATCACTGTTGTGTCGTCTGCAAACTTCACGATGGTGTTGATGTCGAATGCAGGAACACAGTCGTGAATGAAGAGGGAGTAGAGCATGGGGCTTAGTACACAGCCCTGTGGTGTGCCGGTGCTCAGGGTGATAGTGGAGGACAGGTGCGGGCCCAGTCTCACTGCCTGCGGTCGCTCCGTCAGAAGGTTCAGGATCCAATCGCATATCAGCGAGCTGAGGCCTAGCTGGTGGAGTTTGGTGGTGAGCTTGGTGGGGATGACCGTATTGAATGCAGAGCTATAGTCTATGAAGAGCATCTTCACGTAGAGTATGAAGTCAAAACGTTTGAGAAGGTAAAAATAAACCATTTTGGGGTGGCACAGTGGGGCAGCGGTAGAGTCTGCGAGACCCGGGTTTGATCCTGACTACGGGTGCTGTCTGCACGGAGTTTGTACATTCTCCCCGTGACCGTGTGGGTTTTCACTGGGTGCTCCGGTTTCCTCCCACGTTCCAAATACGTATAGGTTTGCAGGTTAATTTGGCTTTGGTTAAAAATTGTAAATGGTCCCTAATGTATGTAGGATAGTGCTTGTGTATGGGGATCGCTGGTCAGCGTGGAATCGGTGAGCCGAGGCGCCTGTTTCCACGCAGTATCTCTAGGTAAAAAAACTAAAACCTTTCCATGAATCAATACATCATTACTGAGCAGTTGTGAACTACAGCATTGTGAGACGTGAAACAAGGTCAAACAATGCGCGGATGACAAGGAACCACATGAAAGCTTCATGTCACGCTGAAACGGGTCAATTTGTTGTTGGTTCGCTGCTCACCATTTGTCTCTGTACAGAGAAAAATCCCTGGGTGACCTTGTAATAATAATAATAATAATAATAAATACTTTATTGATCCCCTCAGGGAAATTCAGATGTCCAGAAGCCCCCAACCAACAAACCCACAGATTCAAAACGAACGCAGACAGAAAATACATAGAATACAATGTGGACACTACCTGAGAGCAATAAATACTTAAAAAGACCAATAATTAACAATTAAAAATTAAAAATTGCAAAATGCATCCCCCTACAGCCTAGCGGTCCGAATTATAAAATCTAATGGCTGCAGGGGTGAAGGATCTCGTGAACCACTCCGTTCTCCAGGGCAGGGAGAGGAGCCGGTTGTTGTTCCGAGTGCTCTTTTGACTCTCTAGAATTACATGGAGGGGATGCCCGGGGTTTTTCAGGATGACCTGCACCTTGTGCCTCATACGCCTCTCAAGCACATCCATCCCAGAGTCTACTCTCCGCTCCAGCACTGAGCTAGCTCGTTTATCCAGTTTGACCAGCTTGTTGTTGTTTTTTGCACTAATGATGTTGCCCCAGCAGACAACAGCATAGAAAATAACACTTGCAACCAGTGTTGTAAAACATGTGCAACATATCATTACACACATTGAAGGATTTGAGCCTTCTGAGGAAAAAGAGTCTGCTCTGGCCTTTTTTGTAGAGGGAGTCAGAGTTGACAGACCAGTCCAGTTTGTTATCAAGGTGCACTCCAAGGTATTTATATGTCTGCACCACCTCAATGTCAGCCCCTGCAGCGTTGACCGGCTGAAGGGGGAGCTTGGACCTGCCAAAGTTAACCACCATCTCTTTAGTCTTAGTTGTGTTCAGGATGAGACAGTTCTCTTCACTCCAGGCACAAAAGGCACTGGTCAAGTTCCTGTATTCCTCCTCCTGCCCGTTCCTTACACATGCCACAATCGCTGTATCATCTGAATATTTCTGTACGTGGCATGTGTCAGACTTATAGTAAAAGTCTGCTGTATACAGGGTGAAGAGAAACGGGGCCAGAACCGTTCCCTGTGGGGCTCCAACATTGCACACCACTGTGCCAGAGACACTGTCCCCCAGCTTGACAAACTTGTATTAACTTATGTTGTCATCCACATATCGCCCAGCAGATTTTGTTACTCAATATCGAACAGCAGATTTCACTGAACACTATCCTTTCACACAGAGGGTGATGGGTATTTGGAATAAGCTGCCAGAGGAGGTAGTTTAGGCCAGTGCTATACAACATTTAAAAGACATTTGGACGGGTGCATGGATAGGAAAGGTTTAAAAGGATATGGTCCAAAAGCAGGTAGGTGGGACGAGTATAGACAGGGCATCTTGCTTGCCATGGGCAAGTTGGGAGAGGGCCTATTTCTGTGCGGTGTGATTCTACAACTAAAATTCATGATTAATTAAGCAACATGAATGCCTGCATAAACTTTATGAGATCTACAGTTGTAGATGGTGCCGATAGTTTTCCATTTCCGTTCCAGAAGCAAGGTTTTAAAAGGCCTCTCTTTCTGCCAATTCTGATTGTTGCGAAGTTCATATGTTCTTTCTCGCGATCAGATGCAGCTTCCCCCCCCCCAGTTCACTAGAAAACGTGATCAACTTCTTGCCAATTCATTACTCTCCTTTCCCCATAGTTACAGAGGAGTTATTATCAAATAAAAACTGGCTTGTATAATCTTATAGTGACTGACATTCACGAATCAATTATCTTCATCCAAGCTATCCAAGCGGGTACAGCAGCATCTATGGAGCGAAGGAAATAGGCAACGATGTGGGCCAAAACCATTCTTCAGACTGATGCAGGGTTGGGGGTGGGGGGAAGGAAGCCATAGATGCTGCTGTACCCGCTAGGTTTCTCCAGCAATTTTGTCTACCTTCGATTTTCCAGCATCTGCAGATCCTTCTTGAACATGCCATCCAAGCTGATGATTACGTTTGCCAGTTTGTGTTTAGTTTAGAGATACAGCGCGGAAACAGGCCCTTCAGCCAACTGAGTCTTTACAATATACATTATTAATGTTTTTACAATATACACTAATGATTCTATTTACAATATACGTTATTGATTTAGATGAAGGGATTAAACGTAGCATTAGCAAATTTGCAGATGACACAAAGCTGGGTGACAGTGTGAACTGTGAGGAGGATGCTATGAGGATGCAAGGTAACTTGGACAGGTTGGGTGAGTGAGCAGATGCATGGCAGATGCAGTTTAATGTGGATAAATGTGAGGTTATCCACTTTGGTGGCAAAAACAGGAAGGCAGATTATTATCTGAATGGTGTTAAGTAGGGAAAAGGGGAAGTACAACGAGATCTGGGGGTCTTTGTGCATCAGTCACTGAATGTAAGTAGAGCAGAGAGTGAAGAAAGCAAATGGCATGTTGGCCTTCATAACAAGAAGAGTTGAGTATCTGAGCAAAGAGGTCCTTCTGCAGTTGTACAGAACCCCAGTGAGACCACATCTGGAGTATTGTGTGCAGTTTTAGTCTCCAAATTTGAGGAAGGACATTCTTCCTATTGAGGGTGCAGCGTAGGTTCAAAAGGTTAATTCCCGGGATGGCGGGACTGTCATATGTTGATAGAAGGGAGTGGCAGGGCTTGCATACTCTGGAATTTTGAAGGATGAGAGGAAGTCTTAATGAAACATGTAAGATTATTAAGGGTTTGGACACGCTAGAGGCAGGAAACATGTTCCCAATGCTGGGGGACTCCAGAACCAAGGGACATACTTTAAGAATAAGCGGTAAGCCATTTAGAACAGTGATGAGGAAAAACTTTTTCACACAGAGAGTTGTGAGTTTGTGAAATTCTCTGCCTCAGAGGGCAGTGGAGGCCGGTTCTCTGGATGCTTTCAAGAGAGAGCTATCAATCGATCAATTAATCAATAAGTTTTATTCATCACATACACAATAAAGTGCAGTGAAATGAATTTGCCAGCAGCGGTACAATCAAAAAAGAACACACAATACACAATAAAATTTAACACAAACATCCACCACAGCATTCTTCACTGTGGTGGAAGACACAAAGTACAGTCAGTCCTCCTCCATTGTTTCCCCATGGTCGGGGTCATAAGCTTCCGTAGTCGCCGCTGCGGGCAGCTGGATGTACAGGCCCTCTCGTCTGGACGGTAAGCTAGATAGGGCACTTAAAGATAGCGGAGTCGGGGATATGTGGAGAAGGCAGGAACGGGGTACTGATTGTGGATGATCAGCCACGATCACAGTGAATGGCGGTGCTGGCTCGAAGGGCCGAATGGCCTACTCCTGCACCTATTGTCTATTGAGTCTGGGCTGACCATCGATCCCCGTACACTAGCACCATCCTACACACACCAGGGACCATTTACAATTTAATCAAAGCCAATTAACCTACAAACCTGTACATCTTTGGAATATGGGAGGAACCAGAGCACCCGGACAGAGGGAGAACATAAAACTCCTTAAGGGCCTGTCCCACTTGGGCGATCTAATCCGTGAGTTCTGGCGAGTTTGCCCTCGACTCATACTCGCACCATGGTCGACACGAGGTCGTAGGAGGTCTTCGTAAATCTCCTTCATGCTCGAGAGTGGTCCCCGCGTACTCGAGGCCTCAGTTAGGTTGCGGCGGTTTTTTCAATATGCTAAAAAATGCCCGCGAGTAAAAAAGGCCGCCACGGAAAAAATCGATACTTTTTTTACTTGTAGGTTTAGTCGTAGTAGGTCGGCATGTTAGTCGTAGATAATCCAGGTGTAGTCGAAGGTAGTCGTAGATAGTCTTCATCATAGTCGAAGGGAGGTCGAAGGAGATTGAAGGAGGTCATCTTCACTCTCCACTGTTCGGTGTCCAATTTTCCCAAAGTTAGTCGTAGCTAGTCGTAGCTAGTCTTGAACATAGTCGAAGGAGGTCGAAGGAGGTCTTCTACATGTCATTTTTTTCAAACTCTCCTAAACTCTTCTAACTCGCCAATTAAGTCACCCAAGTGGGACAGCCCCTTTAAAACAGCACCGTAGTCAGGATCGAACCCAGGTCTGACGCTGCATGGCAGCAACTCTACCGCTGCGGCACTGTGCCACCCGATTATGTGCAGAATAATTGAAAGAACAGTTTATTCAAATGTACACTGCACTAAATGGCCAAGCAATTAGCGAAGATTGTTAAAAATTAATTCAAAGCACATCAGTCTGTTTTCAACTAGCTTACATGGGAACATATCTAGCTTGTTGTTTATCATGTATCTATGCAGTAAATGGCTCGATTGTAATCATGCGTTGTCTTTCTGCTGACTGGATAGCATGCAACTAAAGCTTTTCATTGTGCCTCGGTACACGTGACAATAAACTAAACTGAACCATCATGCCAATACTCACCAAGATTATATGCTTGTATCTTGCTGACATATCCGTAAAGCGGGCAGTAGCCAAAGATGACCAACATCATAACACTGCCATCGTTCATCCGCACTACATGTGCAGAGTGGCCCACCACTGCATACTGCTGCTTTGCCTTCGGAGTCAGCGGCACCCATGACTGATTCTGAATGTGGAACACCCACAGCTGGTTGGTGATATTTCCCGTCGAGTCAATTTTCCCTCCGTACATGTAAATTTTATCCTTAAAATTAAAAATAGAAGACATGTATTGGTAAGAGTTATGCACATAAATATACAATATTCACAACCGTCAGAGTTTATGTTGTCATACAGCATGGAAACAGGCCCTTTGACCCAACTGGCCCACACCGACCAACATGTCCCATCTAAACGTCCAGAAACGTCACCCATTCCTTCTCTCCAGAGATGCTGCCTGTCCCGCTGAGTTACGCCAGCTTTTTATGTCCCATCTACATGCAGGGTTATAGGGAGAAGGCAGGAGAATGAGGTTAGGAGGGAGAGATAGATCAGCTATGATTGAATAGCGGAGTGAACGAAGGGCCAACTGGCCTAATTCTGCTCCTATCACGTGATCTGCACGAGTCCCTGCCTGTGTTTGCCCCATATCCCTCTAAACCTGTCCTATTCATGTACCTGCCTAAATGTTTCTTGAAAGTTGCGATAGTACCTGCCTCAATTCCCTCTTCTGGCAGATTATTCCAAATACCCACCAGCCTTTGTGTAAAAAAGTTACACCACAGGTTCCTATTAAATCTTTCCCAAACTACACAAACTAGTTGATGACCCGATCAACCACTTCCCCTGCACCTATTGTCTATTGTCAAGCTATGTAACTAAAAGAATGCTATGAATCAGTGCTCTGAGTTAAAAAATATTACCTTATACAGAGCCACAGAATGGCCATATCGCCCAACCACTTGGTCTGCTGATTTCTTCAACTTCTGCCATTTCAGTTCTCTTAAGTCAAAACTGTGGACAACAAATAAAGTAAAGTCAGTCATTGCTGCTGCTAAAAGACATAACTTACAATATCATTTTCAATATCAAATGTTTAAAGATCTGGAACAGAAAAAGGAAGACAGGAAGAAGACCGGGAACGGGGTACTGGTGTTTCAATGTGAAGCTTTGTCATTCTACCCGCAAAGTGCAAAATGAAATAACATGCAGCAACACTTGTTCCAACACATCGTGATAATAGAACATAGAACAGCACAGCACAGCACAAGAACAGGCTCTTCAGCCCACAATGTTTGTGTCAAACAAGATGCCAAGATCATAGAAACGTAGAGACATAGAAAACATTCGAGCCTGCACCGCCATTCAATATGATCATGGCTGATCATCCAACTCAGTATCCTGTGCCTGCCTTCTCTCCATACTCCCTGATCCCTTTAGCCACAAGGGCCACATCTAACTCCCTCTTAAATATAGCCAATGAACTGGCCTCAACTACATTCTGTGGCAGAGAATTCCCTCTATTTCCCATTGTGGCAGAGAATTCACATTAGAATTCCTTATCTACCTACATAGATCATAAAGTCACAAGTAATAGCAGTAGAATTGAGCCATTCAATCATGGCTGATCTTTCTCTCCCTCCTTACCCCATTCTCCTGTGTTCTCCCCATAACCTCTGACACCTGTCAATCTATCTCTGTCTTAAAGATAACCACTGATTTAATCATCTATATCTCTCCATTCCCTGTATATCCTTGTGCCTATCCAAAAGTCTCCTAAATGCCACATTCACATTTGCCTTAACCACCACTCCCAGTAACGGCAATCATAGAAACATAGAAACATAGAAATTAGGTGCAGGAGTAGGCCATTCGGCCCTTCGAGCCTGCACCGCCATTCAATATGATCATGGCTGATCATCCAACTCAGTATCCCGTACCTGCCTTCTCTCCATACCCTCTGATACCCTTAGCCACAAGGGCCACATCTAACTCCCTCTTAAATATAGCCAATGAACTGGCCTCGACTACCCTCTGTGGCAGGGAGTTCCAGAGATTCACCACTCTCTGTGTGAAAAAAGTTCTTCTCATCTCGGTTTTAAAGGATTTCCCCCTTATCCTTAAGCTGTGACCCCTTGTCCTGGACTTCCCCAACATCGGGAGCAATCTTCCTGCATCTAGCCTGTCCAATCCCTTAAGAATTTTGTAAGTTTCTATAAGAACCCCATCCCATCCTTCTGTGTGTAAAAAAAAATGCCCCACACATCTTTTTAAAACTTTGCCCCTCTCACCTTAAAGTTACGCCCACTAGTATTTGATTTTTCCATCCTGGGAAAAAGGTTCTGATTATCTACCCTATCTAAACCTCTCAATATTTTGTACACTACTCTCCCCACAACGTTTGGCATTCTAGAAAAAAGAATACAAATCTGTCCAACCTGTCCCTGTCGCTATCATCCCCTAATCCTGGCAACATTGTGGTATAATCTCCTCGGCACCTTATACAAACCCTTTCCAAATAATAATATTTCACAAGTCAAACAGAAGTACTGCAGAGCCAGCAGGGGGCACTGCCTGGATTTCAGCACACGGAACTTGCAGATGTTTTACCAGAGAAAAACTTATATCAGGAAGATACAGTGGAAATGAACAAAACATATATTGTAGCAGGTACCCAATGTATTTACTATTGTTAAAGCCATTTACAGGCTGCATTAGCTAAATCAGCAAAATTTACAACAAAGATATTTCCAGAAGAATTCAGAATTCAGAACATTCAGAATTGGAATGCAATGCTGTTGCTAAAATAGCATTTAGGAGAAAACTTTTTTTAGAATTAGATTCCTTTATTGTCATTCAGACCTTTCAGTCTGAACGAAATTATGTTGCCTGCAGTCATACACAGAACCAATAAAAACAAAACATACAATAAACACAAATTAAACATCCACCACAGTGAGTTCACCAAGCACATCCTCACTGTGATGGAGGCAAAGTCTTAGTCTTCCCTCTTTGTTCTCCCTCTGCGCTGAGGCGATCGATCCAGGCCGGAGATGCCGCTCTCTAGTCCAGCGGACCTCCGTGGTGATGTCGCCACCGCCGAAAGCCGGAACGCCGTCTCCGCTCCGAGACGGCCCACCACAGCATCAGCTCCGGGCAGCCGCCCCAGCTCCAGGCCCCGCAGTCTCCGCTCCGGTCCGCCGCCCCAGCCCCGGGACCCGCAGTCTCCGCTCCGGGCCGCCGCACCAGCTCCGGGAGAATGTACAACCTCCATCTAGACAGCACCTGTAGTCAGGATCGAACCTGGGTCACTGGCGCTGTAGGCAGCAACTCTACCGCTGCGCCACTGTGTTGGAGACGGGAGAAGGGTCGTCAATGGGTCTGAGGAAGTGGCCCGATCGGAAAATCGACCTACCCGTGTTTTCTAGAGATGCTGTCTGACCCACGGAGCTACTCCAGCACATGAGTCTTCCTTCGTAAACCAGCATCTGCAGTTCCCTGCTTCTACCTACATTGGAGGACTGCCAACAGGAACCCTATCACAAAGATCGGGCCCATTGTTTAGCTCAGAAACCTACTGCTGAAATAACCAGGGGACTTTCTACAGCTTGTAGAAACAAATTGTTTCTACACAAAATAATCCTATCTGCTCAGTCATTACTGCGAACAAAACAATGACACGGGACAAGAAAAGCTGTGGCAGACTCTGTAGGCGTGATTAACTTCCAGGAGAACATTACTATATTTAGAATACAAGTTAAGGAAACAGCCTTGAATTTACTCGATATGTTTGCATGAAAACAATGGCAGGCAGAACAAAGGGGGAAATATTTTCAAATGTTTACTCCATTGCTATGAAGTAATTCATTCCAGCTAAGCATGGATTTGCACTACTTACGCTGCAACCATCTGGTACTCGGAGTAATTGAACACGTAACCTCCAATAACCCACATGACATTGTCACTGACAACTGTCTTGTGGGAAGCCCGGCCCAGCATGGGCACCTCATACTCATCCCATTCCCAAAATGATTGATTCGCTCGAAGTGAGCAGTCAGGACCTGCAAGGCACAAAACATATTTCTCACTTTCGACATTATTTTACAGAATGCATGGCGATAGTTAACTAAAGATGCACACAAATTTCAATATAAAAGAATCAAGAGGGTGCTATTGTCATGTGTCCCAGATAGAACAATCAAATTCTTACTTGCAGCAGCACAGAATATGTAAACATAGTACCTGTACTTTGTAAACAATATAATATAAAAGAAAAAGTTCAGTGTGTATATATACATATCTATCTATCTATCTATCTATAATATAAAAGTCTGTGGCTGCCGGCTGGCTGCCGGCTTTCTGCCTGACTTGTGGTTGCCAGCCTTTGATTCGTTGCCACGCCAACGTCAGACGCAGAAACGCCCAGATTTTTTCCATTTCGGTAGAGATTTCACTTTTCATTCCAAGTATCCACTCCTAATTAAATTTTGTCGTGTTTATGTACACATCTATATTACTAAAAGTCTGTTCTTGACCGGTTTTGGTGATCTGTGCTGCGATTTACGAGAGAACGCCGCCACCTACGGCCGTCATTTTTGGGCACCTTGCTCAGAGCCCCCCTCCGCTGCATATATGCCGAGGATTTTTCAAGTCGATGAAAAATGACAGAGATATTAATGATTTTACAAAATTCCCCATTCTCTCTGCTGCCCCTGCTGGCGGCAGGGGGGATGGACTATAAAACCAGGCAGTGGTGTGCCTCAATTAGTCTGCAAGCTGGAGGAAGGCAGAGGGTCACGTTTCTCTGAGCTGTGAATAACACTGAACACATGTCCACACAACTGTAAGTACCCTTAATGTGGTTTGAAAATGAAAATATGGTTAAAGTAAAAAAGCACTGCCTGCAAATGGTTGTTTGGGGGGTTTGGGTTGAAATAAAAAGGCACTCTCTCTCCCCCCTCTCCTCTCCTCTCCCCCCCCCCCCCCCTCTCCCTTTCTCCCCCCCTCTCCTCTCTCCTCTATCCCCCTCTCTCCTCTCTCCCCCCCCTCTCCTCTCTCCCCCCCTCTCCTCTCTCCCCCCCCCTCTCCTCTCTCCCCCCCCTCCTCTCTCCCGCCCCCCTCTCCTCTCCCGCCCTCTCCTCTCTCCCCCCCCCTCTCTCCTCTCCTCTCTCCCCCCCTCTCCTCTCTCCCCCCTCTCCCTCTCTCCCCCCCTCTCCTCTCTCCCCCCCTCTCTTCTCTCCCCCCCACTCCTCTCCTCCCCCCCTCTCCTCTCCTCTCCCCCTCTCCTCTCCTCTCCCTCCCCCCCTCTCTCTCTCTCCCCTCTTTTTGGGGTAAAAGGAGCATAGGTGGTTATGGGGATAGTTAGTGTGTGTGACGCTGCATGCCGCCTCCCCCCCCCCACAACCGCACGTTGGGGGACAAGACCCAACGGGTCTGCACTTGGTCTAGTTTTTAATAAAATCCTTCTCCCCCCCCTCCCCCACACCTCTCTCCCCCTCTCCATCCCTCTCTCCCCCTCCCCATCCATCTCTCTATCTCCCTCTCCTCACCCTCCCCTCTCCTACCCCTCCTCCTCCTCCCACCTCATCCCTCTATTCCCCCACCCCCCCTTCCCTCTCCCGCCCTTCCCTCACCCACCCCCTTCCCTCTCTCCCCCACCCCCTTTCCCTCCCCACTCTTCCCCCTCCATCCACACTCTTCCCCCTCTACCCCCTTCACCATCTCCCTCCTCGCCTCTCTCCCTCCTCCCCCACACCTCTCTCCCCCTCCCCTCTCTCCTCGCCTCCCCAACCCCTCTCTCCTCCCCCTTTCCATCTCCCCCTCCTCACCCCTCTCCCTCTCCCATTCCTCTCTCCCCCACCCCCTTCCATCTCTACCCACCCCCTTCCCCCTACCCCTCAGTCCCTCTTCCACCACTCCCCCTACCCCTCCCACCCCACTCTTCCACTTCTCTCCCCTTACCCCACCCCTCACCCTCCCTCCCCACCCCTCTCTCCCCTCCCTTCCCCCTCCCTCACCTCTCTCCCCCCCCCCTTCCCCTACCCCTCTGTCCCTCTTCCACCACTCCCCCTACCCCTCTCCCCCTCCCCACTCTTCCACTTCCCTCCTCCCCTAACCCTCCCACTCTTTCCCCCTCTGCCCCCACCCCTCTCCCCCTCCCTCCACACTCTTCCCCGTCCCTCCACTCTTCCCACTCCCTCCCCTACCCCATCTCCCTAATCCCCTCCCTCCCCACTCTTCCACTTCTCTCCCCCTTACCCCACCCCTCACTCTCCCTCCCCAACCCGTCTCCCCCTCCCTCCCCCTACCCCTCTGTCCCTCTTTCATTTCTCTCCTCCCCTCCCCCTCCCACTCTCCCTTCCCACTCTTTCCCCTCTCTCCCCCACCCCTCTCCCCCTCCCTCCACACTCTTCTCCCTCCCCCCCTACCCTATCTCCCTCCTCCCCTCCCTACCCCCTCCCCCACACCTCTCTCCCCCTCCCCATCCCTCTCTCCTCCCATCCCCCACCCCTCTCCTCCCCCTCTCCCTCCCCTCCCCCACCCCTCTCCTCCCCCTCTCCCTCCCCTCCCCTCTCTCTCACTTCCACCACTCCCCCCCTACACCTCTCCCCCTCCCTCCCCATTCTTCCACTTATCTCCCCCCACCCCTCCCCATCTCCCTCCCCCACCCCTCTCTCTCCCCCTCCCTTCCCTCTCCCTCCCCACTCTTCCCCCTCTCCTCCCTACCCCTCTCCCCCTCCCTCCACACTCTTCCCCCTCTCCCTCCTCCTCCTCCCTCGCTCCCCTCCATCCTCCTCTCCCTCCATCCTCCCCTCCCTTTCTCCTCTCCCCCCTCCCCCACCCTCTTTCCCCCCTCCCCCCCACCCTCTCTCACCCCCTCCCGCACCCCTCTCTCCTCCTCCCTTTACCCTCTCTCCCTCCGCTCTCCCCTCTCCCTCTCCTCACCCCTCTCCCTCCTCCTCTCCCACCCCAACCCCCACCTCTCTCTCCCCCCTCTAACCCCCCACCTCTCCCCCCTACCCATCTCTGCCTTCCACCACTCCCCCTACCCCTCTGCCCCTCTTCTGCACTCTTACCGTCCCCCCTCCCTCACCACTATTTCCCCTCTCTCCCCCCTACCCCTCTCCCCCTCCCATCCCACTCTTCCCCCGCCCCCCCTACCACTCTTCCCCTCCCTCCGCACTCTTCCCTCTATCTCCCCTTCCCCCTCTCCCCTTCCGCCTCTCCCTCCTCCCTCTCTCCCCTCTCCCACCCCTCTCTCATACCCTCCCCACCCCACTCTCCTCCTCCCCTTCCCCCCTCTCTCCCCCCTCTCCATCTCCCTCTCTCTTCACCCCTCTCCCTCCTCCCCTCCCACCCCCTCTCCCCCCTCTTCACCCCCATCTCCCCCCCCACCCCCTTCCCCTCTCTCTTGCACCACTCCCCGCTACCCCTCTCCCCCCCTTCCTGCCCTCCCCACTCTCCTCCCACTCCCCACTCTCCTCCTCCTTCCCACCCCCCTCTCTACCCTGCTCTCCCTCCCAAATCGCTCCCATTTCCTCCTCCCCCTCTCCCCTCCCTCCCCTCTTCTCACCCTCCCCCCACCCCGTCTCCCCCTCCCCCCCTCCGCCCACCTGTGTGTTTGGGGGGTGGTCAGTGTGAGTGTGATGCCGCAGCTCCCCCCTACCCCCCCCCCCCCCCCCCCAGCAAACGCACGTTGGGAAAACAGACCCAACGGGACTGCACTTGGTCTAGTATAATATACGTGTGTGTGTGTGTGTGTGTGTGTATAACTAATATGAACTTTATGTTTTTGTCATACACTACATACACACATATACACACACACACACATAAACATACATAAATACAAACAAACAATAATGCAAAAAGACAAAACCAATGCCCACAAGTCATTAGGTCATGTGATAGGAAAGAATTAGGCCATTTGCCCCATCAAATCTATCTGCCATTCAATCATAGCTGATTTATCTCTCCTTCCTAACCCCATTCCCCTGTCTTTTCCACATAACCCCTGGCACCTGTACTAATCAGGAATCTAATCTTGATGGTGGCATTTTAGATCATGGAGGATTTAGACAGAGTCAATGAAGAAAACCTTACAATGAAAGTTTATAGCAGTTGAAGTACTAATAGCAAATAAGTGGCGATTTAAAATGACTGTCACAGGAACCATAACTAATATAAACATAAGTATGTTGGTGGTAAAGGTAGTTAGAACCCGGAATGCATTCAATGCACACTAAATAGATTCAACATCACTTCCTTGAAAGTGGCGTCGCAGGTAGATATGGTGGTTAAAAAGGCTTTTGGCACTTTGCCATTCTTCGGTGATAGGATTAAATATAGTAACTGCGGGTTTATGTTGCAGTTATATATAATACGTTGGTGAAGCCACATTTAGTGTATGGTCATTCAGTTTTGTTATAGGAAATATGTTGTCAAGCTAGAAAGCGTGCAGAGAAGTTTTACAAGGATGTTCCCCGGACTCGAGGGCCTGAGCTATAGGGAGATGTTGAGCAGGCTAGGACTCTATTCCTTGGAGCATACGAGGATGAGTGGAATCTTATTGAGGTGTACAAAATCGTGAGAGGAATAGATCAGGTAATCGCACAAAATCTCTTGCCCAGTGTAGGGGAATTAAGAACCAGAGGCCATAAGTTTAAGATGAGTTCCAGAACAAGGGGTCACAGTTTAAGGATAAGGGGGAAATCTTTTAGGACCGAGATGAGAAAAACATTTTTCACACAGAGAGTGGTGAATCTGTGGAATTCTCTGCCACAGAAGGTAGTTGAGGCCAGTTCATTTGCTATATTTAAGAGGGAGTTAGATGTGGCCCATGTGGCTAAAGGGATCAGGGGGTATGGAGAGAAGGCAGGTACGGGATACTGAGTTGGATGATCAGCCATGATCATATTGAATTGCGGTGCAGGCTCGAAGGGCTGAATGGCCTACTCCTGCACCTAATTTCTATGTGTCTATGTTTCTATAAGAGGGGAAAGATTTAATAGGAACCTGAGGGTTAACTTTTTTTTTAACACAAAGGGCGGTGGGTATTTGGAACGAGCTGCCGGGGGAGGCAGTTGAAGCAGGGACTATTGCAACGTTTAAGAAACATTTACACAGGTAAATGGAGAGGATAGGGTTTGAGGGATATGGGCCAAATGCAGGCAGGTGGGACTAGTGTAGATAGAACATGTTGGTCAGTGTGGGCAAGTTGGGCTGATGAGCCTGTTTCCATGCTGTATAACTCAATGAATGTATTTAATTGGGAGACTTTAAACTAGAACGGATGGGGGGAGGGAGTCAAATAGGGAAAGCTAGCAGTCAGTGTGTGAGGCAGGAGGCAGAGAAGGGTAGCACTCGGACCCAAAATGTAGGGGAGAAAGAAGAAATAAACAGAGAATAAGAGGGGGTGGGTTTCTTAAATGTGCATATTTTAATGCTAGGAGCATTGTAAGAAAGGTGGATGAGCTTAGAGCCTGGATTGATACCTGGAAGTATGATGTTGTGGTGATCAGTGAAACATGGTTGCAGGAGGGCTGTGATTGGAAACTAAATATTCCAGGATTTCGTTGCTTCAGGTGTGATAGAATTGGAGGGGCAAGAGGTGGAGGTGTTGCATTGCTTGTCAGGGAAGATATTACAGCAGTGCTTTGGCAGGACAGATTAGAGGGCTGATCTAGGGAGGCTATTTGGGTGGAACTGAGAAATGGGAAAGGGGTAGCAACACTTATAGGGGTGTATTATAGACCGCCTAATCGGGAGCGAGAACTGGAAGAGCAAATATGTAAGGAGATCGCAGATATTAGTAGTAAGCACAAGGTAGTGATTGTGGGAGATTTCAATTTTCCACACATAGACTGGGAAACACATTCTGTAAATGGGCTGGATGGTTTGGAGTTTGTAAAATGTGTGCAGGATAGTTTTTTGCAGCAATACATAGAGGTACCTACTAGAGAAGGGGCGGTGCTGGAACTCCTGTTAGGAAATAGACAGGTCAGGTGGCAGAGGTAGGTGTTGGGGAACAGTTCGGGTCCAGTGATCACAATACCATTAGTTTCAATATAATTATGGAGAGGGTCAGAACTGGAGCTAGGGTTGAGATTTTTGATTGGAGAAAGGTTAACTTTGAGGAGATGCGAAAGGATTTAAAAGGAGTGAATTGGGACATTTTGTTTTATGGGAAAGATGTGGAAGAGAAATGGAGGACATTTAAAGGTGACATTTAGGGACAAAGAGTACAGAATCTTTATGTCCCTGTTCGGTTGAAAGGAAATAGTAAAAATTGCAAAGAGCCATGGTTTAAGGGAAATTGGACACTTGGTTCGGAAAAAGAGAGAGATCTACAATAATTATAGGCAGCATGGAGTAAATGAGGTGCTTGAGGAGTATAAAGAATGTAAAAAGAATCTTAAGAAATAAATTAGAAAAGCTAAAATAAGATATGAGGTTGCTTTGGCAAGTAAGGTGAAAGTAAATCCAAAGGGTTTCTACAGCTATATTAATAGTAAAAGGATAACGAGGGATAAAATTGGTCCATTAGAGAGTCAGAGTGGACAGCTATCTGCAGAGCCAAAAGAGATGGGGGAGATATTGAACAATTTATTTTCTTCGATATTCACCAAGGAGAAGGATATTGAATTATGTGAGGTAAGGGAAACAAGTAGAGTAGCTATGGAAACTATGAGATTCAAAGAAGAGGAAGTACTGACACTTTTGAAAAATATAAAAGTGGATAAGTCTCCAGGTCCGGACAGGATATTCCCTAGGACATTGAGGGAAGTTGTGTAGAAATAGCAGGGGCTCTGACAGAAATATTTCAAATGTCATTAGAAACGGGAATAGTGCCGGAGGATTGGCGTACTGCGCATGTTGTTCCATTGTTTAACAAGGGTTCTAAGAGTAAACCTAGCAATTATAGACCTGTTAGTTTGACGTCAGTGGTGAGCAAATCAATGGAAAGGATACTTAGAGATAATATATATAATCATCTGGATAAACAGGGTCTGATTAGGAACAGTCAACATGGATTTGTGCCTGGAAGGTCATGTTTGCCTAATCTTCTTGAATTTTTTGAAGTGGTTACTCGGGAAATTGATGAGGGTAAAGCAGTGGATGTTGTATATATGGACTTCAGTAAGGCCTTTGACAAGGTTCCTCATGGAAGGTTGGTTAAGAAGGTTCAATTGTTGGGTATTAATGGTGGAGTAGCAAGATGGATTCAACAGTGGCTGAATGGGAGATGCCAGAGAGTAATGGTGGATGGCTGTTTGTCAGGTTGGAGGCCAGTGACTAGTGGGGTGCCACAGGGATCTCTGTTGGGTCCACTGTTGTTTGTCATGTACATCAATGATCTGGATGATGGTGTGGTAAATTGGATTAGTAAGTATGCAGATGATACTAAGATAAGTGGTGTTGTAGATAATGAAGTAGATTTTCAAAGTCTACAGAGAGATTTAGGCCAGTTGGAAGAGTGGGCTGAAAGATGGCAGATGGAGTTTAATGCTGATAAGTGTGAGGTGCTACATCTTGGCAGGACAAATCAAAATAGGACGTACATGGTAAATGGTAGTGAATTGAGGAAAGCAGTTGAACAGAGGGATCTAGGAATAACTGTGCACAGTTCCCTGAAGGTGGAATCTCACGTAGATAGGGTGGTAAAGAAAGCTTTTGGTATGCTAGCCTTTACAAATCAGAGCATTGAGTATAAAATTGTACAAGGCATTGGTGAGGCCAATTCTGGAGTATGGTGTACAATTTTGGTTGCCTAATTATAGGAAGGATGTCAACAAAATAGAGAGAGTACAGAGGCGATTTACTAGAATGTTGCCTGGGTTTCAGCAAATAAGTTACAGAGAAAGGTTGAACAAGTTACGTCTTTATTCTTTGGAGCGCAGAAGGTTAAGGGGGGACTTGATAGCGGTCTTTAAAATGATGAGAGGGATAGACAGAGTTGACGTGGATAAGCTTTTCCCACTGAGAGTAGGGAAGATTCAAACAAGAGGACATGACTTGAGAATTAAGGGACAGAAGTTTAGGGGTAACATGAGGGGGAACTTCTTTACTCAGAGAGTGGTAGCTGTGTGGAATGAGCTTCCAGTGAAGGTGGTGGAGGCAGGTTCGATTTTATCATTTAAAAATAAATTGGATAGTTATATGGACGGGAAAGGAATGGAGGGTTATGGTCTGAGTGCAGGTAGATGGGACTAGGGGAGAATAAGTGTTCGGCACGGACTAGAAGGGCCGAGATGGCCTGTTTCCGTGCTGTAATTGTTATATGGTTATAATTCAGATACAAAAGAGAAAAAGTTGTTGAATTATTGGGAAAGATTGGGAGAATGGAATTAATAGGACTTTTCTTTGATTGAGCCAGTTCAGAATCGATGGGTCAAACAGGTTCATATCCAAGCAAAAGCCACCATCCTCAATGGAACTCAGGGACTAATTGTGTCGGTGTGGCAAGGGGGATTTGCACAACAACTCACCTCGCCAGCCATCTTTACACAGACAAGCTTTGGTATCGTTCAAGTCACATTCACCGCGGAGTGGAAAGCCACAATTGTCCACGCAGTAAGGTATATCACACGACTCTCCTTTCCAGTTTTCTCCACACAGACATTGGACAGTGTTATTGTCAGTGCCTTCCACACATTCTCCATGCCCTGAACAGTTGTTTGGGCAAGAGTTGATGCTGTTTAAAGTAAAGAAGGAGAGTAAATGAAACACTGCAATTGTAAATGAAAAATACAGTAACTCATCAACACCTCAGTGTTAACATTCTGATATTAATTATCTTGAAAAGCTCCATCCATCAACTGTGTGTGCCAACCAACGTGCTCTCTTACAGGTCAAAGGGTCAACTACTTGACTTGAAAAGGCAGCATGAAATGAGGAATAGGAAAAAGACAGGATTCACCGGTTTCACACTGAGCTTTTGCTGAGTTAGCTAACGACTACTTAAATAGCAACAGAGGAACAAAAATACATATAAATTAAAAGTTTAAATTACCAATTCCTTGTAATTAATACATCACCTCTTGGAAACTTTTGTTGGAAAGTTTCTCTTCCTTTGCACTGTTTAAATGAATCCTTGATGATCTTAAAAACCATTCAATCGGATGCACTTGATGCAAAAAAAGACAAAGTGCTGGAGTAACTCAGCGAGTCAGACAGCACCTCTGGAGAACATGGTGACGTTTCCGATCAGGACCCTTCTTCAGACTGATTGTGAGAGGAGTGGGGAGGGGGGAAGAAAGCTAGAAGAGAGGAGGGGCAGGACGAGTAGGTAATAGATGGATACAGGTGATGGAGTTTTTAAGGTTGACAAAGACCACAGCTAAAAATCATCTGCCTATCAAAATCGCACCTTGCCTGTATACCCTCAGGTTCCTTTTAAATCTTGCCCCCTCACATAAGTTTAAGGTGAGGGGAAAAATAAGTTTAAGGTGAGGGGAAAAACATTTAATAGGAATCTGAGGGGTAACTTTTTTTTTTTACACAAAGGGTGGTTGGTATATGGAATGAGCAGCCTGAGATGGTAGTTGAAGCAGGTACGATCGCAACATTTAAGAAACATTTAGACAGGTACATGGAGAGGATAGGTTTAGAAGGATATGGGCCAAAGACAGGCAGGGGGGCTAATGTAGATGAGACATGTTGGGCCAATGGGCCCGTTTCCACGCTGTAGGGCTCTCTGACTCTAAAAAGCAATTACAGCATTTTGTGTTAATGAACTGCCTCCATAAAACAATCCGTTCTCAACCTACAAAAGTACAATCCACAACATACAAATCAAAGACCAATGGAAAAGCAGTAATTTAAATGTGGGACTGTTAAATATTAAGGTTTAGACACTCGTTTCAGTTATGTTACAGCATCCATCCCTGTTCCCAATAGTGCAGCCCAGAAATGGCTGCAGAGGAATGTCTGAACAGACAAACACAAGAGCCTTTCTCCCTGCAGGGGAACAATATAGAACAGATGGTGCACATGATTCGTTTTCAATGCGAGTAGAAAAGCAATAGACAGCTCCTGAAGTCAGGTTGGAGATAGTTTCAGACGCCCGAACAAATAAAGCTGAATACCATCATCCCTCCAAGCTGGTTACCAAGCTCACGGAACTGGGTCTCTGCGTATCTCTCTGCAATTGGATCCTCGACTTCCTCATCCATAGACCACAGTCTGTTTGAATTGGCAGAAACGCTTTATCCTCAGTAACAATCAGCACAATCAGCACGGGAGCATCTCAAGGCTGTGTGCTCAGCCCCCTGCTTTACTCATTCTATACCCATGATTGTGTAGCCGGACATAGTGCGAACTCCATCATCAAGTTCGCCGACGACACCACTGTTGTTATGAGTCAGAGTATAGAAGTGAGATTGACCGATTGACCAAATGGTGCCAGCACAACAACCTGGCTCTCAACACCAGTAAAACTAAGGAACTGATTGTGGACTTTGGAAGGGGGAGGATGAGGACCCGCAATCCTGTTTATATCAATGGGACGATGGTGGAGAAAGTCAAAAACCTCAAATTCCTGGGCGCGCATATTTCCGAAGAGGGGGAGAGGGGGAGGGGGAGAGGAAGAGGGAGAGGGCGAGGGAGAGGGCGAGGGAGAAGGAGAGGGAGAGGGAGAGGGAGAGGGAGAGGGAGACCTTTTTTTTAAATTTTAAGTCCTGTCCAAAATGTTAGTGGAGGTCTTTTATGTGGTGGGTGGGGGTGGGGAAGGGAGAAACTTTACTTCTTAGTCCCCTACCTGGTCGGAGAGGCAGCATCCCTCCAAGCTGCTTCTTCGCCCCGTCCTCGCGGCCTACCATCGAGAATGGAGCGGCGTTTCCTGCCGGGACCGGCCGGGACTACAGCTTCGGCGGCGGTGGCACAGCGCTGGGATACCAACACGGAGCAGGCCATGCCTACCGGGTCGCCGTGCGGTAAGCTCCGGAGCGCTGTGGCCGCCGACTCCCAACATCGCGGAGCTGTGGCTACGGGCGTCCGGCCGTGGGCGGCGCTGGATTTGGAGCGCCGCGGAGCCAGGGATCGAGTTCGTCGGGGTCGGATCTCCAACCGGCGCGGCCTGAGGACTACGAATGCCCCGGTCTCCGGGGAGGAGGCAGCCGCTCCAGACTTTCCAAGCCGCCGAGAAATGTTTCACCCGACGCCGGCGTTCCATCTTCACGGCAAGAGGGCTCTGAAAATTATCGGACTGGCTGAAAGGCCTCAAATGGGCCCCGACCTCGGGTGTTTCACAGAGGAAGAGGACTTAACTTTCTGGTGCCTTTCCCCACAGTGGAAATGTTTGATTCTTCTGTGGGGGGACGTTTGTGTTGAACTCTATAATGTGTTGTGTCCATTTTATTCATTGTTTTTAACCTTTTTCTATGGTTTGTATGGAAACTTATTATTTAATTTATGTAAAGCACTTTGGTGTCAATGCGAGTTGACTTAAAACGTGCTATATAAATAAAACTTACTTACTTACTAGGGAGAGAGAGAGATATATCCCAGGACACATCCCTGTACCCCATGACAACTCCTCCCTGCCATTGCCCAGTCACGTGACGGCCGCTGAGGGTTTGTGTAGCTAGTGGCCCAACGACCGGGTGCCGCCACAACAGACTATTATTAATATTATTGCACTATATTTGTTTATTTATTGAGTATATGTGCATGCATATGGAGGAGAAGGGAATGGAGGGTTATGGTACGAGTGCAGGCAGGTGGGACTAAGGGAAAAAAATTGTTCGGCGCGGACTTGTAGGGCCGAGATGGCCTGTTTCCGTGCTGTAATTGTTATATGGTTATATACACACACTGAACTTTTTTTTCTCTCCCGTTATGTACAATGTTTACATATTCTGTTGAGCTGCAGCAAGCAAGAATTTCATTGGCCTATCAGGGGCATATGACAATAAAACACTCTTGACTCTTGATAATATTGGAAATAGAACTTGTTTGCAAATGATAAGGACAACAGCATCCCGATACTAAAAAAACAGGGACAAGCACACACAAGTGCCGAAAACAAGGTTAAAGCTGGAAGTTGATTGTGGACTTTGCCATCTCAACTTTCCACCTGAAATCCTCATTATCACAGAAGGCAGTTCTCGGCCACTGCAATGCTCCTCAGGTGACATCAAGAAACTGCCGAGAGCACAGACTAAAGAAAAGGCTGTGATCCGACAATATCCCAGCTGCAGTACCGAAGGCCTGTGCTTCAGAACAAACCATGCCTGAAGCGAACTGATTCCAATTTAACACATGAGCCTTTCAGCCAAACTTATCCATGCCACCCAAGATGCCCATGTAAGCTAGCCCCATTTGCCTGCATTTAACCCACATGTCTCTAAACCTTTCCCATCCAATCCAATTTGGTTAATTATCACCCAATCCTTCTACTCTCAAATCATGGAAGATGTTCTAGGGATTGCTATCTAATAGACAAATTGCAACAGGTTTCAGACACCATCACAAACTTCAATTGTTTAATGGTGCTTTATTTATCAACTGCAAAGGGAATTTCATTTTGTATATCTACACATGCAGGCCATTTGGTTTGGTACCATTTCCAAAAATATGAAACAAAAAGGCTAAATTTCAGAGTAGTGGTGAGAATGATGGTGTCAGGGGTTATGGGGAGAAGGCAGGGGAATGGGATTAGGAGGGAGGGATAGTTTAGAAACATAGAAACATAGAAATTAGGTGCAGGAGTAGGCCATTCGGCCCATCGAGCCTGCACCGCCATTCAATATGATCATGGCTGATCATCCAACTCAGTATCCCGTACCTGCCTTCTCTCCATACCCTCTGATCCCCTTAGCCACAAGGGCCACATCTAACTCCCTCTTAAATATAGCCAATGAACTGGCCTCGACTACCCTCTGTGGCAGGGAGTTCCAGAGATTCACCACTCTCTGTGTGAAAAAAGTTCTTCTCATCTCGGTTTTAAAGGATTTCCCCCTTATCCTTAAGCTGTGACCCCTTGTCCTGGACTTCCCCAACATCGGGAGCAATCTTCCTGCATCTAGCCTGTCCAACCCCTTAAGAATTTTGTAAGTTTCTATAAGATCCCCTCTCAATCTCCTAAATTCTAGAGAGTATAAACCAAGTCTATCCAGTCTTTCTTCATAAGACAGTCCTGACATCCCAGGAATCAGTCTGGTGAACCTTCTCTGCACTCCCTCTATGGCAATAATGTCCTTCCTCAGATTTGGAGACCAAAACTGTACGCAATACTCCAGGTGTGGTCTCACCAAGACCCTGTACAACTGCAGTAGAACCTCCCTGCTCCTATACTCAAATCCTTTTGCTATGAAAGCTAACATACCATTCGCTTTCTTCACTGCCTGCTGCACCTGCATGCCCACTTTCAATGACTGGTGTACCATGACACCCAGGTCTCGCTGCATCTCCCCTTTTCCTAGTCGGCCACCATTTAGATAATAGTCTGTTTTCCTGTTTTTGCCACCAAAATGGATAACCTCACATTTATCCACATTATACTGCATCTGCCAAACATTTGCCCACTCACCCAGCCTATCCAAGTCACCTTGCAGTCTCCTAGCATCCTCCTCACAGCTAACACTGCCCCCCAGCTTAGTGTCATCCGCAAACTTGGAGATATTGCCTTCAATTCCCTCATCCAGATCATTAATATATATTGTAAATAGCTGGGGTCCCAGCACTGAGCCTTGCGGTACCCCACTAGTCACTGCCTGCCATTGTGAAAAGGACCCGTTTACTCCTACTCTTTGCTTCCTGTTTGCCAGCCAGTTCTCTATCCACATCAATACTGAACCCCCAATGCCGTGTGCTTTAAGTTTGTAAACTAATCTCTTATGTGGGACCTTGTCGAAAGCCTTCTGGAAGTCCAGATACACCACATCCACTGGTTCTCCCCTATCCACGCTACTAGTTACATCCTCGAAAAATTCTATAAGATTCGTCAGACATGATTTACCTTTTGTAAATCCATGCTGACTTTGTCCAATGATTTCACCACTTTCCAAATGTGCTGCTATCCCATCTTTAATAACTGACTCTAGCAGTTTCCCCACTACCGATGTTAGACTAACTGGTCTGTAATTCCCCGTTTTCTCTCTCCCTCCCTTCTTAAAAAGTGGGGTTACGTTTGCTACCCGCCAATCCTCAGGAACTACTCCAGAATCTAAAGAGTTTTGAAAGATTATTACTAATGCATCCACTATTTCTGGAGCTACTTCCTTAAGTACTCTGGGATGCAGCCTATCTGGCCCTGGGGATTTATCGGCCTTTAATCCATTTAATTTACCCAACACCACTTCCCGGCTAACCTGGATTTCACTCAATTCCTCCAACTCCTTTGACCCGCGGTCCCCTGCTATTTCCGGCAGATTATTTATGTCTTCCTTAGTGAAGACGGAACCAAAGTAGTTATTCAATTGGTCCGCCATATCCTTGTTCCCCATGATCAACTCACCCGTTTCTGACTGCAAGGGACCTACATTTGTTTTAACTAATCTCTTTCTTTTCACATATCTATAAAAACTTTTGCAGTCAGTTTTTATGTTCCCTGCCAGTTTTCTTTCATAATCTATTTTTCCTTTCCTAATTAAGCCCTTTGTCCTCCTCTGCTGGTCTCTGAATTTCTCCCAGTCCTCCGGTATGCTGCTTTTTCTGGCTAATTTGTACGCATCATCCTTCGCTTTGATACTATCCCTGATTTCCCTTGTTATCCACGGATGCACTACCTTCCCTGATTTATTCTTTTGCCAAACTGGGATGAACAATTTTTGTAGTTCATCCATGCAGTCTTTAAATGTCTTCCATTGCATATCCACCGTCAACCCTTTTAGAATTAATTGCCAGTCAATCTTGGCCAATTCACGTCTCATACCCTCAAAGTTACCTCTCTTTAAGTTCAGAACCATTGTTTCTGAATTAACAATGTCACTCTCCATCCTAATGAAGAACTCAACCATATTATGGTCACTCTTGCCCAAGGGGGCACGTACAACAAGACTGCTAACTAACCCTTCCTCATTACTCAATACCCAGTCTAAAATAGCCTGCTCTCTCGTTGGTTCCTCTACATGTTGATTTAGATAACTATCCCGCATACATTCCAAAAAATCCTCTTCCTCAGCACCCCTGCCAATTTGATTCACCCAATCTATATGTAGATTGAAGTCACCCATTATAACGGTTTTGCCTTTGTCGCACGCATTTCTAATTTCCTGTTTGATACCATCTCCAACTTCACTACTACTGTTAGGTGGCCTGTACACAACGCCCACCAGCGTTTTCTGCCCCTTAGTTTAGCCATGATTGAATGGCAGAGTAGACTTGATGGGCCGAATAGGCAAATTCTACTCCTATCACTTATGACCTTATGATTGCCTTTGACATGTGGAATCACGGAACTTAGGTTAAACTGGGAAAGGGCCATCAAGGGGATAACAGTTCAATGGTTGGAGTCACACCACACTCAAAGCAGATGGTTGGTGTCAGAGATCACTAATGCAGCACAGAAACAGACCATTTGGCCCAACTCGTCCATCCTGGCTGCAGGGATTCCTCTGGACGGTAACCAAGACTGTGTCTTCAGTTGATTCATCAATAACCTTCTTTCCAGACAGGACAAAAGCAGAGGTTTTTACTGACGAAGGCAGATTATTATCTGAATGGTGTCAGATTAGAAAAAGGGGAGGTGCAATGAGACCTAAGTGTGCTTGTCACAAAAAGTAAGCATGCGGGTACAGCAGGCAGTGAAGCAAGCAAATGGCATGTTGGCCTTCATATCGAGACGATTTGAGTATAGGAGCAAGGAGGTCCTACTGCAGTTGTACAGGGCCAATGTACACTTGGAGTATTGTGTGCAGTTTTGGTCTCCTAATTTGAGGAAGGACATTCTTGTTATTGAAGGAGTACCACGTAGGTTCATCAGGTTAATTCTTGGGATGGCGGGACTAACATATGATGAAAGAATGGGCCGACTGGGCTTATATTCACAGGAATTCAGAAGGATGAGAGGGTTTCTTATAGAAACATATACAATTCTTAAGGGATTGGATGGGCTAGATGCAGGAAAAATGTTCCCGATGTTGGGGGAGTCCAGAACCAGGAACCACAGTTTAAGAATAAGGGGTAGGCCACTTAGGACTGAGATGAGGAAAAACCTTTTCACACAGAGAGTTGTGAATCTGTGGAATTATCTGCCACAGAAGGCAGTGGAAGCCAATTCACTGGATGTATTCATGAGAGAGTTAGATTTAGCTCCTAGGGCCAACGGAACCAAGGGATGTGGGGAAAAAGTAGGAACGGGATACTGATTTTAGATGATCAGCCGTGATCATATTGAATCGGCAGTGCTGGCTCAAAGAGCCGAACGGCCTGGTCCTGCACCTACTTTCTATGTTTCTATGATTGCGCAATTAATTCCATTGAAGGAACACATGGCTACATGCACAAGACCTAACGAGAGAAGTAACATTTGCTGCTCAGAAATGATTCGTAATGACCAACTCCAACCAGAAATTAAATAAATCTAAGCACCTCATCTTAACATCTATGACATTACTATTGTCAAGTCCTCAGCAAACTTCCTCAGTTACCAATGACAAGTAAGTCAACTAAAGCTGCCACAAACATACTTTGGGGAGTCGGCAGGCTAAAGACTGGATATCATGCAGCGAGTAACTCACTTGCAAACACCCCACCATCCACAAGGCACAAGTCTGGAATGTAATAGAATACTGAATGGATGCAAAGTGATGGAGTAACATGGCGGGTCAAGCAGCATCTCTGGAGAAAAAGAATGTGTGACGTTTCAGGTCCGAACCCTTCTATTAGAAAACTCTCCATTTGCCTGGAATAATGCAGCACCAATGACACTGAAGCTCACCATCTTACACAGCAAAGCATCCTGCATGATACAGAATGCACTGCAGTTATTCAAGTGAGTTCCCAAGGTGACAACTCCAACACAAAGGGGTTCAGGAGGATGGAAAACCACAGTTATTGCTTAAATCCTGACTTGGAAATATGTCGCTGTCTCTGTTGTTTAGTTTCCTTCAGTTTAGAGATACAGTGCAGAAACAGGCCCTTCGGCCCACCGAGTCCGCACCGATCAGCGATTCCCGCACATTAACACCACCCGACACTAGAGACAATTTTTTACATTACACCAAGCCGATTAACCATCAAACCTGTACGTCTTTGGCATGTGGAGGGAAACCGATGATCTCGGTGAAAGCCCCTTGCACTCCACGGGGAGAAGGTATAACATAGAAACATAGAAATTAGGTGCAGGAGTAGGCCATTCGGCCCTTCGAGCCTGCACCGCCATTCAATTTGATCATGGCTGATCATCCAACTCAGTATCCTGTACCTGCCTTCTCTCCATACCCTCTGATCCCCTTAGCCACAAGGGCCACATCTAACTCCCTCTTAAATATAGCCAATGAACTGGCCTCGGCTACCCTCTGTGGCAGAGAGTTCCAGAGATTCACCACTCTCTGTGTGAAAAAAGTTCTTCTCATCTCGGTTTTAAAGGATTTCCCCCTTATCCTTAAGCTGTGACCCCTTGTCCTGGACGTCCCCAACATCGGGAGCAAACTTCCTGCATCTAGCCTGTCCAACCCCTTAAGAATTTTGTAAGTTTCTATAAGATCAACTCTCAATCTCCTAAATTCTAGAGAGTATAAACCAAGTCTATCCAGTCTTTCTTCATAAGACAGTCCTGACATCCCAGGAATCAGTCTGGTGAACCTTCTCTGCACTCCCTCTATGGCAATAATGTCCTTCCTCAGATTTGGAGACCAAAACTGTACGCAATACTCCAGGTGTGGTCTCACCAAGACCCTGTACAACTGCAGTAGAACCTCCCTGCTCCTATACTCAAATCCTTTTGCTATGAAAGCTAACATACCATTCGCTTTCTTCACTGCCTGCTGCACCTGCATGCCCACTTTCAATGACTGGTGTACCATGACACCCAGGTCTCGCTGCATCTCCCCTTTTCCTAGTCGGCCACCACTTAAACTCCGTACAAGCACCATTAGCCAGGATCGAACCTGGGTCTTTGGCGATGTACTCGCTGCAAGACTGTAACACTACCGCTGCACCACCGTGCCACCCGTTGTCACCTGAAACTGTCATCAACAGACTGGAAATACCTTTAACAGAAGGATGGCAACGGTACAATGCAGCAATTCACCTCCACCGTCTCAAAGACTATTACAGATGGGCAATAAATGCTGCCTTTCCAACAATCCCCCTCAAAAAACATGATCAAAGCACGTAATCTTGAAGAAGTACAATTAAAACTGCCTAGTTTCCCACTGCTTAACCAGTTCTATCAGGCACAAAATCTCTTTCAACCCCTGCAAGGCTAATTATGTTCCCACCTGCTGATCACTTCACATTTGTGTTTACAAAAATAAGCTTGCGGATAAAATAGAAAATGGAACCAAAAGGATTGCATCCTGCATTAATCCCTTGCAAATCAGTTTATGCAGCTATAAAATGCATCTTTAAAACAGGTAAATTTCATATTCATAATGCACACCAGGGGACAAAATATAATGTATGACTGAAGCTTCTTTGACTTCCAAAGTAGCAAGTTTAGTTTTTAAGAAAGAACTGCAGATGCTGGAAAAATCGAAGGTAGACAAAAATGCTGGAGAAACTCAGCGGGTGAGGCAGCATCTATGGAGCGAAGGAATAGGTGACATTTTGGGTCGAGACCCTTCTTCAGACTGATTAGTTTAGTTTTTAGTTTAGTTTAGAGAAACAGCATGGAAACAGTCCTTCAGGCCACCGAGTCCACACTGACCATCGACTGGTTCTCTGTTATCTCACTTTCTCATCCACACCTGACACACTAGGGGAAATTTACAGAGGCCAATTAACCTACAAACCCGCACGTCTTTGGGATGTGGGAAGAAACCTGGAGGAAACCCACACGGTGACAGGGAGAAAGTGCAAACTCCACAAAGACGGCATCCAAGGTCTGGATCAAACGCGGGTCTCTGCCGCTATGAGGCAGCAGCTCTAACAGCCACACCACTGTGCCAGAAAATGCAGAATATGAATACTATTTAAACCATGTTATGTCACAGTTTCACTTCACCCCCCACCCAACTTCAAGGACTATATTTGGATGATATGAATCCAAATGAAGTGCAATATCAATATTTGTTTCCAATGCAGTGAAAACATATTCTTCTCATTCTTGGGCAGGACCTCGGGATTGAGAACTGCTTGCTTCCACCCTGCGGTAGCTAATGAGGCTAAGATGAGAACTACAGGGTGTTCCACAAACAAGGCAGCCACAGTGATAGTGCAGACAGGTGGGTAGTTTGAGAGTTGATTCAGTCCTTCCGAGTCTTGATACAGGACTTCTGTGTAGACACAAGAGACGGCAGGGTGGTGAATCTGTGGAACACACTGCCACAGAAGCCTCTGGAGGCCAAGTCAATGGATATTTTTAAAGCAGTGTTGGATTCTCGATTAGTACGGGTGTCAGGGGTTATGGGGAGAAGGCAGGAGAATGGAGTGAGGAGGAAGAGATAGATCAGCCATGATTGAATGGCGGAATAGATTTTATGGGCTGAATGGCCTAATTCTGCTCCTATCACTTATGACAGGCGCTGGAATCTGGATCAACAAGCAATCGGTTGCAGGTGAAGCAGTATCTGTAGCTGAAAAGAATGGCCGACGTTTCGGGTTGGAACTCTGCAGCAGAACTTTTGTGTGTATGTCTGCTAAATAAACTCCAGGTTCTCAATACCATATCCAAAGTTTATTTTTCACCAGAACAGTCATGGGACAGCTCAAAGATTATTCGTGGGAATAAATAACCTAGCCTGACACTCTCACCATGCTCATTGTGCACGAAACAAGTAGCTTATTTTGAGCAGCACCTAGGAAATTAATGACACGGTATATTAACAACAATATCCACTTACACCCTCACTTCCTAAGGTAGCAAAAAATGCTTTGGAACATTTCACAGAAGTGATTAGGGGAAATAACAAATCCTATTAAAGAGGTGGTTCTCAAAATTAAATGAAAAGGTACCAAGCATTATAGAATGCTAATGGCACCTGAAAGCCATTAAGCCAATCATACCTGTGGCATTTTTACTCAACCTAATCGACCTTCCAGATGATTTACTGGGGAGGGCACAGAGTCACCATCCAACATGTTGCCTGGGAAGTGCTGGCTAAGCTTAGATAAGAATTGAATAGAGTCGTAGAGTCATACGGTGTGGAAACAGGCCCTTTGGCCCAACTTGCTCAAGTCGACCAAGATGGTCCATCTACATTAGTCCCACCTGCTCACGTTTGGCCCATATATCCCTTTAAAGGCCTCTAGTCCGACACAGTGCGAACACCATCTTCAAGTTCGCTTACGACACCACCGTAGTTGGAGCAATTGATGGGCTTCCTTTATAATTACATCAGTGTGCTGGATGCAGGAAAGATCTTCAGAAATAAGTAAGCGCAGGAATTTTAAGCTTTTGACTCTCTCCACCAGTGGCCCGTCGATATAGACAGGTTTAGGGGTCCTCACCCTTCTCCTTCCAAAGTCCACAATCAGTTCCTTGGTCTTACTGATGTTGAGAGCCAGGTTGTTGTGCTGGCACCATTTGGTCAGTCGATTGATCTCACTTCTATACTCTTCGACTCATCATCTGTGATTCATCCAATTCGATTATGTGTGTATATTATCTATGTATGTGTGTACATGCATATGTACACACACTGAACATTTTTTTCTTGTTTATTATATTGTTTACATATTCTGCCGTGCTGCAACAAGTAAGAATTTCATTGTTCTATCTGGGACATATGACTATAAGCCTATCCTATCCATGTACATGTCCAATGCCTTTTTAATGTTGTTATAGTACCTGCCCCAATAGCTCCTCCGACAGCTCGTTCCATATACCCACCACCCACTGTGTAAAAAAAGCTAACCCTCGGTTTCCTATTAAATCTTGCCCCTCGCACCTTAAACCTATGCCCTTGGGTTATTGGTTCAACTACTCCGGGTAAAAGGCTCTGTGCATTTACCCCATTTATTCCCCTCATGATTTTATACACCTCTATAAGATCATCCACATCCTACGGCTCTCCAGGGCAGGAATAGGGTAGGTTTATGTTGTTTGAGTGAAGGAGGCCGAGTTGACTGAAACCAAACTATGTGAAACCATTCTCCACAACAGAAACGTCTACGGCAATGGGTGGGTTTAAGGTGACGGGTTCGAGATTTAGAGAGGAGTTGAGATGGAACATTTTTCAGCGAGAGGGGGCTAAAGTCTGGAACACATGGTCAGAAAAGGCATGCACTCTTCTAACATTTTATAAATATTTAGATTATTGGCATGGAAAACAATGGGATGAATGTTGGAAAATGGGATTAGTGTAGAAAAGTACAGGCAGCCCCCGGGTTATGGAAGGGAACCGTGTCTGAAAACTGCCCATCAAACAATTTGGCGTCAAGTAGGAAACAAATTATTTCCATCAAAATCAAGGTAAGAAAAACATTGCCTGAAATAGTTCAGCCTCTCCTTCCTGGGCGGCACGGTGGCGCAGCGGTAGAGATGTTGCCTCACAGTGCCAGGGACCCGGGATCGATCCTGACTAAGGGTGCTTGTCTGTACAGAATTTGCACGTTCTCCCCGTGACCTGCGTGGGTTTTCTCCGGGATTTCCGGTTTCCTCCCACACTCCAAACATGTACAGGTTTTTAGGTTAATTGGCTGGTATAATCGAAAATTGTCCCTATCCCCAGTGTGTGTTGGCTGGGGTAAGTGTGCGGAGATCGCTGGTCGGAACACTCGGTGGGCTGAGGGGCCTGTTTACGCACTGTATCTCTGAAACAAAAAAAACCTAAATATGCTAGATTCTCTAGTAGTTCAACAATAGACAATAGACAATAGGTGCAGGAGTAGGCCATTCGGCCCTTCAAGCAGCCCTTCAATGTGATCATGGCTAATCATCCCCAATCAGTATCCCGTCCCTGCCTTCTCCCCATATCCCCTGACTCCACTATCTTTAAGACCCCTATCTAGCCCTCTCTTGAAAGTATCCAGAGAACCGCCCTCCACAGCCCTCTGAGGCAGAGATTTCCAGAGACTCACAGCTCTCTGTGAAAAAAAGTGTTTCCTCGTCTCAGTTCTAAATGGCTTACTCCTTATTCTTAAACTGTGGCCCCTGGGTCTGGACTCCCCCAACACTCAGTTCAAAGTTCAATGTTCAGTAGTAGAACAATAGAATAGATTGGATTCTTGCATGAGGCAAACAGAAGGAATTGAGGAAAGCACAGAAGCCTCACACGGTAGATAGATTGTCTATAAAAGGTCATGGTATCCAATTTAAACTGCCAATAGAATTAAACATTAGCTCAGTCAAGTTTCATGACTAGAGGACTGTGTGTAATGGAATTATGCAAGGGGCAGTACAAGGTCAGTGGCTATTTTTGATATATAAATTACCGACGATACCTAATCCAGCACTATTCAATGGCGAGCAGCATCATTCTGGATGCACGAAGGTATCAATGGACTGACAGGTGGGGATAAAAGTGGCAAATGGAATTTGATATGAAGATTATGTGAAGTGATGCATTTGGGAAGAGCAAACAAGGGGATGCACAATAAATGGCCGGGCGGTAAGAAGTGAGGTGGGACAGTACTCGTGAATCCCTGAAAGTTGCAGGATAGGTAGGCAAGATGCGGGCTGGGAGATACATTGGATTCAGTGTTATAGTCATACAGAACAGCAACAGGCTCTTCAGTCCAACTCATCCATACTGGCCAAGTTGCTTACCTGAGCTGGTCCTATGTTCATGAGTTCTAGGAGCAGAATTAGGCCATTTGGCCCATCAAGTCTTCTCATTCAATCATGGCTGATCTATCTTTCCCTCCCAACCCCATTCTCCTGCCTTCTCCCCCTAACCCTCACCCTAATTAATAATCTGTCAATCTCCAATGTGCCTGCATTTGCCCCATAGACTTCTAAACATTTTTCTATTGAAGTACCTGTCCAATTTTTGTCTAAACGTTTAAATCGTTCCTGCCTTTACCATTTCATCTAGCAGCCTGTTCCATAAATCTGCCACCCTGTGTGTGAAGAATCGTATTCTTTCTCCTCACATCCATGCCCTCTAGTTTTAGATTGATCACCTTATCTAAGACCCTTATGATTTTATATACCACTGTTTATACCCAGTATACATTGAGGGGGGTCACTCCTCAACCTCCTGCACATGAGGGGGGGAAAAAAAGCAATGAAGTCTCTCCTTCTAGCCCGAGCCCTCGCGTCCTGGTTTCATCCTGGTGAATCTTTTCTACGTCCTTTTCCAGTGTAATTTCAGTGTAATTTCAATTTCAACTGACAACAAGGTAATAAAATAAAAATGTGAATAGATTGGATGAAGAGAAGCTATTTGGCAAAGGTGGAGAACATGGCTTTGATAGTCTCCTATGGTAGGCTGATCCTGGAACAAGCTGCCGGAGGAGGTAGCCGAGGCAGATACTATTGCAACTTTTAACAAAAATTTAGACAGGTACATGGAGAGGACAGGTTTAGAGGGATATGGGCCAAACGGTGGGACTAGCAGGTGGGACTAGTGTAGATGGGACATATTGGTCGCTGTGGGCAAGTTGGGCTGAAGGGCCTGTTTCCATGCTGTAAGACTTTATGACTCTATGGTACGCTAGATACTGTAGTTCTTGCATACGGACATGGATTCAGCATCTTAACAGTTTCATCCTCCGCTGTAACAGACTTTAAATGTAAAGTACATTCATGGTCAACAGAATTAATGGAGAGTCACTTAGTATATGCAAAATGAAAATGGCACAATAGGTTACATATTAAATAACATTAATGCTCATACGTTTTGACCATTGGCAATTTAAGTGCAAAGTTAAGGAATAACTACTCACCTCGACAAATTTGAACATTTAACCATAACACATTCTTGTCATTATAAATTATGCAAGATAATAAGTTATGCAAGTTAAATGAGGCAAATGAAAGAAATAGCTGTGTGATTTCATACACAGGTCAACTCTATGCATATTTATTCCAGCTGGAGTAAACACCACAGGCACTTAACATATTAAAAGGACGATAAAGTGTGGCGGCGTCCAACTGAACTTCACCCCAGACTTGAATGCAAAATCTTGGCTGATGTTTCAGAGCGGTGCCATTCTGTAGGTGCTGCTAACTTTCAGATGAGATGATAAATTGCACTCCAATTAAATAGACATGAAGATTCTTTATCATAACTTCAAAAATGTTGACCTGCCGATGATTTATCAGCTAGTCAACATTTTGAACAGAAATCAAATCATGATCACACTGCTGTTTGTGCTGACTGAAAATATTTTTTCCAGGGTGGAATTCTCTGCCACAAAAGGCAGTGGAGGCCAATTCATTGGATGCATTCAAGAGAGAAAGTTAGATTTAGCTCTTCGGGCTAACAGAATCAAGGGATATGGAGAGAAAGCAGGAAGGGGGTATTGATTCTGGATCAACCATGATCATATTGAATGGCGGTGCTGGCTCAAAGGGCCAAATGGCCTGCCCCTGCACCTATTTTCTATGTTTCTATGAAAAATCAAATACCAGAGAGCATAGCTGTAAGGTGAGAGGGGCAAAGTGTAAAGGAGATGTGCGGAGCAAGTTTTTTTTACACAAAGGGTTGTAAATGCCAGTGTGGTGATTGAGACAGGCACGATAATGTCATTTAAGAAACTTTTGGATTAGGGTGTGGATATGCAAGGAACGGAGAAATATGGATTATGTGCAGGTAAATAAGAGATGATCTTAGCATCATGTTCAGCACAGACATTGTGGGCCAAAGAGCCTGTTCATGTGCTGTGCTGCTCTATGTTCTGTTACATCGGGGAAAATAGAGGTAGAAATGTACATATATCAATTTACAGGTGTTCCAATATATGGATTTTCAGTATAATGGCAGTAGCTTTTCACTTGTGTTCCTGATTTAGGATTTAGGAATTTTTTCTGTAAACTGCCAAGGTCGACACGCTGGAGTAACTGCGGGACAGGCAACATCTCTGGAGCGAAGGAATGGGTGATGTTTCGGGTCGTGACCCTTCTTCAGACCCGAAACGTCACCCATTCCTTCTCTCCTGTATACCAGGACCTTTTATGACGATCAATCATTGCATCTTTCAAGGTGACTTCAAAACACCTTACCATATCTGAATATTGCAACTCTTCTAACAAATCACCGCAAGAAAAAAAACATTGAGACTAAACTAGATATAATTATTGGAAGAGGTAGAAATCAATTGTTGTTGCCTCTAATGTGCAAATAATCTTTAACTGTACAGCATGGTGTCGTAGCGGTAGAGATACTGCCTCACAGCACCAGAAACCCAGGTTCGATCCTGACTAGGGATGCTGTCTGTACGGAATTGGTACGTTCTCCCCCACACTCCAAGACGTAGAGATTGTAGGTTAATTGGCGTGGTATAAATGTAAAATTGTCCCTAGTGTGTGTAGGGTAGTGCAGTTGTATAGGGCTCTGGTGAGACCACATCTGGAGTATTGTGTACAGTTTTGGTCTCCTAATTTGAGGAAGAACACCCTTGTGATTGAGGCAGTGCAGCGTAGGTTCACGAGATTGATCCCTGGGATGGCGGGACTGTCATATGAGGAAAGATTGAAAAGTCTAGGCTTGTATTCACTGGAGTTTAGAAGGATGAGGGGAAGATCTTATAGAAACATATAAAATTATAAAGGACTGGACAAGCTAGATGCAGGAAAAATTTTCCCAATGTTGGGCGAGTTCAGAACCAGGGGCCAGTCTTAGAATAAAGGGGAGGTCATTTAAGACTGAGGTGAGAAAAAACCTTTTCACCCAGAGAGTTGTGAATTTATGTAATTTCCTGCCACAGAGGGCAGTGGAGGCCAAGTCACTGGATGGATTTAAGAGAGAGTTAGATAGAGCTCTAGGGGCTAGTGGAGTCAAGGGATATGGGGAGAAGGCAGGCATGGGTTATTGATAGGGGACGATCAGCCATGATCACAATAAATGGGGGTGCTGGCTCGAAGGGCCGAATGGCCTCCTCCTGCACCTATTTTCTATGTTTCTATGTTTCTAATGTGCGGGGATTGCTGGTCAGTGCGGACTTGGTGGGCCGAAAGTCCAGTTTTCGCACTGTATGTCTAAACTAAACTAAAATATGTTAACCCTGAATGAGGATCACAAGTAACAAAGCACAAGGATGTCACAAACTGAAAAAGCAGGAAAAGGATTGAGCAAATGGTTGGACGATAAATGACATATGGCCTTGAGTTTGATGATGAAGAAAGAAAAGGTATGATAATTAAGGCAAGACTTAAGAGAGCACGAGAAGTTTGATAAATCTTCTGAAAGAGTTGATACATTCGATGCCAGCCATGGCTAGTTTGAAATTTCATAATGCTCAATGATTATCTTGTGGAGGAGGTAGCGTGCAAATCGTGGCTGCACACCATTTTTCCAAGGGGAGAGAAGGCTTTGGTGAGGAAGCACATTCAATATTGCATACAGTTTCAGTTTCCATATCTGAGCAAGGACACTCTTGATATTGAAGGAGCAGATAGCAAACGTTCACCAGACTGAATGCTGCTGTGGAAGGAAAGAGGTAAGGACAGAGATTGGGTCAATAATGTTTATAGACCCTGAACCAGATTTATATGTGGTACACAGATCGTAAAGAATTATAGTGATATTGGCCAAACATGGCCAAATGGTACAAGCTTAGATGGGCCATTTTGGTCGGCATGGACAAGTTGGGCCAAAGGGCCTGTTTCTGTGCTGTATGACGAGGGTGTAGCGGTGCCTGCTAGCGCACGCAGATATCGAACCCGGCGTTCGGAAGCCGCGGTCACGTGACGGGAGGAGCTGTTGTTTTCGTGCGGTCTTTCCCTTGCGCACGTTCGTTCAGCGCTGACCACCGTTGTGGGCAGACGTGTCTGATAAGCCTGTATGCTGCAACTTGAACTTTTGAATAAAGATCTGTTGAAAACTCCAGTAGTCGTTTCTCAGACCACTAAAAGGGTTTATTAGATTTTGGAAGAATGAGAGGATATCTTAAATAAATCTATATCATTCTTAAGGATTGGAGAAGTTAGGTGCAGGAACGTAAAAGATTCCAGAACCAAGGGTCTACAGCTAAGGGACAACCGATTTAAGACCCAAGATAGAACATCAAACAGTACAGCACAGGAACGGCTCTTTGACCCACAAAGCCAGTGCCGAACATGATGCAAGGTTAAACTAATATCATCTACCCAAACTAATTCTCCTCTAAGTAAGGAGAAAGTTCTTCTTCCAAGAACTCTCTACCACTGAAGCCAAGTCATTCAAAATATTCAATGAGGATTTAAGTATCGCCCAGGGCTAGGGCAATGTGAAGAGAGCTGGAACAGGGTACTGAATCTGGATGATCAGTCACTCCTGAGATAATGAAGCAGCTAATGTCTAAATGCAGAATGACCTGGAATACGTCATGGTTTGGGCTGATAAGTGGGAAGTAATATTCGTGCCATATTAGTGTCAGGCAATGATAATATCCAACAGCTATCACCCTCTGACATTCAATGGCATGATCATCACTGAACTCCACCCATCAATATCCTGTTGGGTTACTGTTTGCTACGTTTACTTTTGTTCATTTTATTGTCACGTGTACCAAGGTAGAGTCCACGATAAAGTCCAGTAAAGTCCGATTAATGTTAGTCCGAGGGTCTCCAATGAGGTAGATAATAGCTCCGGACCGTTCGCTAGTTGTAGGTAGGATGGTTCAGTAGTCTGAAAACAGCTGGGAAGCAACTGTCCCTGAATCTGGAGGTGTGCGTCAGCCCACCTATACCACGACCAAAGAAGAGTCCTGAACTAATATCTGCCTGGTTGGTGACCCCCGGACTATTCTTGATCAGACTTTGCTGGGTTTACATTGCACTAAACCTTATTCCCTTACACACTGTTAACAGCACGATTGTAATCATGTATTGTCTTTCTGCTGACTGGATAGCACTCAACAAAAGCTTTTCACTGTACCTCAGTACACGTGACAATAAACTGAACTGTAACTGATACCGCTTGCCTGATGAGAGAGGGGAGAAGAGGGAGTGGCTGGGGTGAAACTCAACCTTGATTATGTTGGTCTTAGATGAGGATAGCTTGGCAAAGTGGGAGAGAAGCAGAAATAAGGAGAGTCCTGCAATTCTTACCTGTCAAAATATCAAATCCACCTTTACAAAGCCCAAACAACACAAGCCTTCCATGACAAAGATGTAACGCTGAGGCTCGATAAGGCGCTGGTCACGCTGCATTTGCAGTATTGTGAGTAAATTTGAGCCCCATATCTGAGGAAGGATGTGCTGGCTCTGGAGAGGGTCCAGAGGAGGTTTACAAGAATGATCCCAGGAATGAGTGGGTTAACATATAATGAGCGTTTGACAGCACTGGGCCAGTACTCGCTGGAGTTTAGAAGGTTGAAGAGGGACCTCATTGAAACTTACAGAATAATGAAAGGCATAGATAGAGTGGATGTGGAGAGGATGTTTCCACTGGTGGGAGAGTCCAGGACCAGAGGTAATTGCCTCAGAATTAAAGGGCGCTCTTTGAGAAAGGAGGTGAGGAGGAACTTATTTCGTCAGAGGGCAGTTAATCTGTGCCACAGAGGGCTGTGGAGGCCGTCAGTGGATATTTTTAAGGCAGAGTTTGACAAATTCTTGATTAGAACGAGTGTCAAGAGTTATGGGGAGAAGGCAGGAAAATGGGATTAGGAGGCAGAGATCAGCCAAGATTGAATGGCGGAGTACACTCGATGGGCCGAATGGCCTAATTCTACTCCTAAACCTCGTGAACATGTGACCATCGGAATTACACTTTGGCGCACTAAACATACGTCACAATACAAAATACCCTGCTTCACCCAGCATAGACGTGGCAAGCAGGAAGTCTCTAATGGAATAAAGTAAACTAAAGCTGTTGTGACCTATACTTACTGTAGTCTTCACTAATCCATAATTTTTGATGCACTCTTCTCCAATTTGATAAAGCTACATCTCTCTGAAGCTTGGCTGAAGAACTCATGAATTTTAATCTAGATCTTTGTGTATAATGACAGTTCATCCATGATTTGCTTTCCTCCACCTGGTAGTAAAATAGTTTATGTTTCATACTGCACAAATTGAACAACATTAAAATGGAACACTAAGGTAAAAAAGTTTAAAAAAGTACTGAACAGCTGCTGTTTGCAAATAAAGTTTCAATCTTCTACATCCAGTCTGTTCACCATCTACAATTTATTGCAGCTTACAGTGGAGAACCAGCATTTCCAGCTATTTTTGCCAAAAGAAAGACAGCAATAATTATGTGTAAGAAGGAACTACAGATGCTGGTTTACACTGAAAATAGACACAAAATGCCAGAGTAACTCAGCAGGTCAGGGAGCATCTCTGGGGAAAAGGAATGGGTGACAAAACAGCAATAATTATGTTTGTTTTTAATTCAAAAATAATAAAAATTCATTGAATCTTAGGATGGCGGAATGATCACATTAGCAAATGAGGCCATTCAGCCCATTGCGTCCAGGCTGGCTCTCTCTTAGAGTTTCTCTCTAATTCCATCTACTACGCCTTTCTCTGTAGCCGAGCAATCTTTGTATCACCACATATTTATTCAATTCTCTCTTGAAAGCCATAAAGAACCAGCCTCCAGCAAATCTGCAGACAATGCATTCTAGGTTCCAACCATGGCTTGCACAATAAGGCTCTCCTTGTTCTTAAACTAGACACAAAGTGCTGGAGTTACTCAACAAGTCAGGCAGCATCTCTGGGGGAAAAGGATAAGTGAAGTTTCGGGTTGGGCACTTTCTTCGGTCCCTTCTTCCTTGTTCTTAAGGGGCTGTCCCACTGTGGCGACCTAATTTGCGAATTTAGAAGAGTTTGCGCAAGACTCAAACTCGCAGCATGGTCGACACGTGGTCCTAGGAGGTCACTGGAGCTCTCCTTCATGCTCGAGGGAAGTTCCCACATACTCGTGGCCTCAGTTTGGTCGAGGAAACTTTTTCAGCATGTAAAAATTGGTCGGCATGGTTCTTTTGAACTTGTAGTGCAGTGGAGTGGGGTCGCTAGGCAGTCGAGGTAGCCCTAGGCAATCTCCTTTGCTGACCGGGCATTTTAATTGGCTCATTGGAGTTTTCAGAACCAAGGAAAACCGACCGGGATTGTTAAATGCCCGCTAAACTTTATTAAAAGTTGTCTGGCTTCTTAAAAGTGTCCCCCCCCCCCCCCCCCTTCTCTCCCCTCTCTCTAAAGGACTTACCTTACTGTGCCAGCCGTCCTTTACCTTCCTGTTCATCGCGGGTGTGAATTTCATGTTAGTGGGACAGGCCCTTAACTTCTTTTCTCCTTTATTTTTGACGTGATCACTCCTTAGCCTCTCCACCAACATAAACAACCTTCCACTATTTACTTTGTCTATACCCCATATTATTTTATAGACTTCCATCAAGTCTCCCCTTAGCCCTCTTTTTTTCCCCAAGGAACACAATCTCAAACTCACCAATATTCTTGTAATAGTAATCCAACATCTCAAAGGCCATTTGCATTATCTTTTCTCAACCCTATACCTATTTTTGGTATAAACTAGCATTTTTCAATTCAATTTATTGTCATTTGGACCCCTTGAGGTCCAAACGAAATGTCGTTTCTGCAGCCATACATTACAAACAAATAGACCCAAGACACAACATAATTTACATAAACATCCATCACATTGCTTATCTCTCCACTGCACTCCCCCCCCCCCCCCGATGTCAGAGTCAAAGTCAGTTTGCAGTTCATCATAGAGTACTAGTGTGGAAACAGGCCCTTCAGCCCAACTTGCCCTAACTGGCCAACATGTCCCAGCTACAGGAGTCGCAAACTGCCTGCGTTTGGTCAAATTGCCTCTAAACCTGTCCTATCCATACCTGCCTAACTGTTTCTTACATATTGGGATAGTGCTTGCCTCAACTACCTCCTCTGGCAGCTCATTCCATACATCCACTACCCTGTGTGTGAAAATGTTACCTCTAAGATTCTTATTAAATCTTTTTCCCTGCACCTTAAACGTAGGTCCTCTGGTCCTCAATCTATGTCCTCTACCTACGTCCTCTGGTCCTCAACCTAGGTTCCCTGGTCCTCAACCTATGTCCTCTGGTCCTCACCTGTTTCCTCTGGAACTCACCTGTGTCCTTTGGAACTCACCTATGTCCTCTGGTCCTCTTCTTTGCAGTTGTTTGTTTCTACTCATCGTGTCCCTCTGGTTTATGTTATGTAGCCAACATAACCATGTCCATGCTATCAATGGCCCTTTTATGCCACGTGTGTCAACTGTTCTGATCAGCCTGTTACCAAGTACTTATAAAAAGCCTCAGAGTCCATGAACACCACATGAACTGAATTACCATCCATCAATTCTTTGGCAATTCAGGAAAAACATCTGTCAAATTGGTGAAGCTGTAGTGCGTGGGTCTCAAAAGGAAGCACGAAGTACAGTGTTTTGAGAGGCACCTTTTATTATGTTCCTCCCGGTTGTTGGGAAGACCAAACGAGAGGAAGATGGCATCCAAACCTCTGCCTTTAAACCCTCTGGCTAAGGGCCGCCTCCGGACTGAACCACTCCTGTGCCGAGGGGTTCGACACTATGATGGCACGACCCTTGGGAGCCGCCACAGGACCCCCCCCCAAGAACCAGAGGCACGAAACGGGAGCACGACCCGGCCGGCCCGCGTGCGGAAGTCAGCCGCTCGTGGGGCTTGCGGAGGCATAGGTGGAGGGACAGGTCGAGGGACAGGTCGAGGGATAGGCAGGAGGACAGGTGGAGTGACAGGCGGAGGGAGCCGTGAAGGGGGGCGCCCTCGAGGCCGAGGTTGGGCAACCACCACCGGCTGGTCAATGTCCAGGTGAGCCGGCTTCAAACGGTCAATCGACACTGCCTCCGGCCGGCCCCCCATGTCCAGGACAAGTCGACTGCCCGTGTTCCAGCACCCGGAACGGGCCCTCGTACGGCCTCTGGAGTGGCGTCCGGTGGGCATCACGGCGCAGGAAGACGTAAGGGCAGTCCCTGAGGGCTGATGGCACGTGTGGGCGAAATGTCCCATGGCGGGACGTCGGGACGGGTGCGAGCCTGCCAACTAGCACGCGAAGGCGCTTTAGGGTGGATGAGGGCGTTCCCTGCTGCCCCGGCGCCGACGGCACGAACTCCCCGGGCACCGTGAGTGGCGACCCGTACACGAGCTCCGCCGATGATGAGGCCAAGTCCTCTTTAGGAGCAGTCCGAATGCCCAGCATGACCCACGGCAACTCGTCCATCCAGTCCAGGCCGGAGAGTCGTGCCTTCAGTGCTGCCTTCAGCTGCCGGTGGAATCTCTCCACCAGACCGTTAGCTTGCGGGTGGTAAGCCGTGGTGTGGTGTAGCCGCACCCCCAGCAAGCGAGCCATGGCTGACCACGGCTCGGAGGTGAACTGTGGCCCCCGGCCTGAGGAGATGTGCGCCGGCAACCCGAAGCGAGCAATCCAGTGCGCGGACAACGCACGAGCACACGTAAACCGTTGATGTATCGGCCAACGGAATGGCCTCCGGCCACCGCGTGAAGCAGTCCACCATTGTAAGAAGGTGGGTGATGCCCAGTGACGGCGGGAGAGGCCCTACAATGTCTATGTGGAGATGGTCGAATCGGCGGTGAGGTAGACCAAACTCCTGGAGAGGCGCACGGACATGGCGCTGGATTTTTGCCGTCTGGCACGGAATGCAGGTGCGAGCCCAATGGCCAACCTGCTTGCGCAGACCGTGCCACATGAAACGAGCAGCCACTAGTGCCCTTGTCGCCCGGATTGATGGGTGAGCCAGTCCGTGGATCACCTCGAACACCCTCCGGCGCCAGGTGGCAGGGACGATGGGGCGCGGCTGACCGGACGACACATCGCACAGGATTGTCACTCCCCCAGGACCGAGAGGGACATCCTCAAGGCGGAGGCCGGAGATGGCAGTCCGGTAGGCGGGCACCTCATCGTCCGTGAGCTGTGCCTCTGCCAGAGCAGAATAGTCAATTCCGGGCGCCACCTCGAACACGGCGTTGATAGCGGGGCGGGACAATGCGTCGGCCACCCGGTTCTCTTTCCCCTCGATGTAACGGATGGATGTCGTATACTCCGATATGTAGGCCAATTGCTGCTGCTGACGTGCGGACCAGGGGTCGGAAACCTTCGCCAGGGCGAAAGTGAGCGGCTTGTGGTCCGTGTAGGCGGTGAACGGGCGGCCCTCCAGGAAGTAGCGAAAATGGCACACTGCCAGGTACAGAGCGAGGAGCTCGCGATCGAACGCGCTGTATTTTGTCTGCGCACGGTTGAGGTGCCGGCTGAAGAAGGCCAGGGGCCGCCAACCTCCGCCCGTCAGTTGCTCCAGCACAGCACCAACCGCCGACTCCGAGGTGTCCACCGTGAGAGCAGTCGGGACATCTTCCCGCGGGTGCACCAGCAGTACGGCCCGAGCAAGGGCCTCCTTCACGCCGTCAAAAGCTGCCCCTGCCTCGTGGGTCCATTCAACGTTCTTGTTCTGCCCACCCGCCAGAAGTTGATACAGAGGCCGCATGATGTGGGCCGCGGATGGCACGAAACGATGATAAAACTCCACCATGCCGACAAACTCCTGCAGGCCACGCACCGTGCGTGGGGAAACCGACGGATGGCGTCGACCCTTGCGCAGTCACGCGGTGGCCGAGGAAGTCAATCTCGGTTACACCAAAACGGCACTTGTCTAGGTTGATGGCCAAACCATGCTCGCTGAGCCGCTGACAGAGCTGCCGAAGGTGGGCGCAGTGCTCCTGGTGCGAGCGGCTGGCCACCAGGATGTCGTCCAGATACACAAACACGAAATCGAGGTTGCGACAAACCCCGTCCATTAGGCGCTGAAAGGCCTGCACAGCGTTCTTGAGGCCGAACGGCATCCGAGTGAACTCGTAAAGTCCGAATGGCGTGATGATCGCCGTCTTGGGTACGTCATCCGGGTGAACCGGGATCTGGTTATAACCCCGTACCAGATCCACTTTTGAAAAAATTGTGGCCCCAGCCAAATGGGCGGTGAAGTCCTGGATGTGGGGTACGGGTATCGATCCGCTGTTGTTGCCCTGGATGTGGGGTACGGGGTATCGATCCGCTGTTGTTGCGGCGTTCAGCCGTCGGTAATCCCCGCAAGGTCGCCAGCCCCCGCTCGATTTAGGGACCATGTGGAGTGGGGACGCCCAAGGGCTGCTCGAAGGGCGGACGATCCCCAAGGTCTCCATTGTGCGGAATTCCTGCCGTGCCAGACGCAGTTTATCCGGCGGCAGTCGGCGTGCTCGTGCATGGAGTGGTGGGCCGGTGGTCTGGATAAAATGCACCACTCCGTGGCTGGGGGTCGATGATCGAAACTGTGGGGTCAGAATGTCTGGGAATGCGGCCAAGATCCGTGCGAAGCGGGAGTCCACAGACGCCAGGGGCCGTCCCACCGGTTGATCCAAACGCAACGTGATCGGCTCCATCGTAGCGGCGTTGACCAAACGCTGACGCCTGACGTCCACCATGAGGGAATGCGCCCGGAGGAAATCGGCCCCGAGCAATGGTTGGGAGACGTCGGCAATGGTGAACTGCCACGAGAAATGGCAGGAGCCGAACACGATTGGAACCATGCGCACTCCATATGTGCGGATGGGGCTGCCATTCGCCGCGGTGAGGACGGGCCCCCGCTTACCGGAACGAATGTCGGCCAGCGAAGGGGGCAGGACGCTGAGCTCCGCTCCAGTATCCACGAGGAAGCGGGTCCCGGAGCGCCGATCCCAGGCGAAAAGGCGGTGAATATGGCCGGCCACCGCGGGGACTATTGGCAACCGGCCCAGGCGTTTCCCGGGAACGTGCACGGCTGGCGGCATTGTCGTGCTGCAGCACCCCAGCGCTGATGGAAATAGCACCAGCGCCTCGTGTTGGTGTTACCTGGAGCTTGCCTGCTCCCGCTGGTGGTGCCTGCAGCTTGCTGGCGCTAAACTGCGGGTGCAGTACCCCTCACTGCCGCTGGGGGACGATCGTGCGGGCCGTCGGGCTGGAGCTTCCACAGCTCCCCCGCCCCACCGGAGGAAATCTCTGCTGACGGCCAGCGCGCTAACGTCATCAGGGCGCGCCATCCACAGCGCGTCGGCGCGCCTCTCGAGGGCCCTGAGGTCGGCAAAGGAGACGTCTGTGAGCTGCAGACAGATGTAGGCCGGCAGCAGATGCAGGTATGTATACTCGAACAACAGGCACGGCGTGTGCCCGTCCAGTAGAGCCACCATCTCCTTTAGGAGGCTAGATGGTCGTCGGTCGCCTAGGCCCTCCATATGCAGGATCCTAGCAGCACGCTCCATCCTGCTTAGGCCATAAATCTGGAGCAGGAGCTCCTTAAGGCCGAGATACTTATCAGTGTCCGGGGGGGCTGCGAGGAAGTCCGTGACCTCTTCAACCGTGTCCTGGTCGAGGGCCCCCACCAGGTAATAGAAGCGGGTGGCATCGACCATGATGCCCCGCAGGTTGAACTGGGCCTCCGCCTGCTGGAACCAGATGAGCGGCCGGGTGGTCCAGAAGTTGGGCAGTTTCACCGAGACCGCGTCCAGAGACAGGGCCGGGCCGGCCTGTGAGGAGGTAGGGCTTTCTCTTCTCTCCATCATGACGCCAATGGAGCGTCGGGGGTCACCAATGTAGTGCGTGGGTCTCAAAAGGAAGCATGAAGTACAGTGTTTTGAGAGGCACCTTTTATTATGTTCCTCCCGGTTGTAGGGAAGACCAAACGAGAGGAAGATGGCACCCAAACCCCTGCCTTTAAACCCTCTGGCTAAGGGCCGCCTCCGGACTGAACCACTCCTGTGCCGAGGGGTTCGACACTATGTTGGCACGACCTTTGGGAGCCGCCACAAAGCGTTATTTGTTTTTCACAAATCCATGCTGACTTGCCATAATTAATCTATTTCCATCCAGATGATTATTGAGTTTATGCAGATCAATATTTCTAAAAGCTTTCCCAGCACTGGAGTTAAACTGATTGGCCTGTATTTGTTGGGCTTATCATTAACCATATAACCATATAACAATTACAGCACGGAAACAGGCCATCTCGGCCCTTCTAGTCCGTGCCGAACACTTATTCTCCCCTAGTCCCATCTACCTGCACGTAGACCATAACCTTCCATTCCTTTCCCGTCCATATACCTATCCAATTTATTTTTAAATTATAAAATCGAACCTGCCTCCACCACTTCCACTGGAAGCTCATTCCACACAGCTACCACTCTCTGAGTAAAGAAGTTCCCCCTCATGTTACCCCTAAACTTCTGTTACTCTTTTTTTTTGAGCAAGGAGGCAAGGATAAGCCCAATATAAACATGTACTACTCTCATTTGCAAAGAGCGATGGAAAATGTAGATAGTGCCCCCTTGATTTTCCCTGAAATTTGCCTCAAAATCCAAGGATGCCTCACATCTGTCCTGATGACTTTACCTTATTATCAATACTTCTTATTACTCGGACTTACAAGTAACTGCTGATGCTGGAATCTTGAGCAAAACACAAAGTGCTGGAGTAACTCAGTGGGTCAGGCAGCAACTGTGGAGAGAATGGATAACACCATTCTATCAATTTGTCGTGTATTCAGCGTCTCAACAATCTTCTCCTTTACTCTTACTTTAGAAGCACCCAATTCTGTGCTGAAGACAGATGCAAGCTATTCAATTAGTACTTCAAATAGCATCCTCAGCCTCCATGTGCATGTTCCCTTTTTGTGTTTAATGGGCCTCACTCCTCCATGTATTACCTTATTACTGTGTATATGTCTATAGAGGATGTTTAGATTTAATTTATGCTGGCAGACAATCTTTTCTCATGTGCCCTCTTTGCACATCATTTAATTTTCATTTCTCCTGTTTCTTTTGTAATTATCCTACTTCTCCCTAGTGTTTACGACACTTGTCATCTGTGGCTTTTTTTTTGCTTAATCTTCCTCCCAAAACTATTTTGTCGTCCAGAGACCTCTATTATCAGGATGCATCATAATCATAATTATACTTTATTAGCCAAGTATGTTTTGCAATGTATACAAGGAATTTGATTTTGATCCAAATGTTGATCGAATTTGATCACAGCTTGGTTTGGGAACAACTCCATCCAAGAAATTGCAGACAAATGTGGATGCAGCCCAGACCACCACACAAACCAACCTCCCTTCCAATGACTCAATTTACACCTCACGCCACCTCGACAAGGCCAGCAGCATAATAAAGGAAGAGTCGCATCCTGGCCTCTTCCTCTTCTCCCCTCTCCCATAGGGCAAGAGGTATGAAAACGCACACCACCAGATTCAGGGACAGTTTCTTCCCAGCTGTTATCAGGCAACTGAATCAACCTACAACTAGAGAGCAGTAGACACCAAATGTTGGAGTAACTCAGTGGGACAGGCAATATCTCTGGATAGAAGGAATGGGTGACGTATCGGGTCAAGACCCTTCTTCAGTCTGAAGAAGGGTTTCGGCCCGAAACGTCGCCTATTTCCTTCGCTCCACAGATGCTGCTGCACCCGCTGAGTTTCTCCAGCAATTTTGTGTACCTTCGATCTTCCAGCATCTGCAGTTCCTTCTTGAACCCTTCTTCAGCGCAGTCTGAAGAAGGGTCTCAACACAAAATGTCACCCATTCCTTCTATCCAGAGATGCTGCCTGTCCTGCTGAGTTACTCCAGAATTTCGTGCCTATCTTTGGTGTGAACCAGCATCTACAGTTCCTTCCTACACAACCAGAGAGCAGAACTGAGCAACGATCTACCTCATTGGAGGACTACCTTTGATCGGACATTACTGTACTTTATCTTGCACTAAACGTTATTCACATTATTCCCTTTATCATGTATCTGGACACTGTGGATGGCTTAATTGTAATCATGTATTGTCTTTCCGTTGGCTGGTTAGCACGCAACAAAAGGTTTTCACTGTACCTCGGTACATGTGACAATAAACTAAACCAATGTTTGTTTGCTGAAGGAGGGCCTCGACCCTCGAGATGAGAGAAACATTTTTCACACAGAGAGTGGTGAATCTGTGTAATTCTCCGCCACAGAAGGTAGTTGAGGCCAGTTCATTGGCTATATTTAAGAGGGAGTTAGATGTGGCCCTTGTGGCTAAAGGGATCAGGGGGTATGGAGAGAAGGCAGGTACAGGATACTGAGTTGGATGATCAGCCATGATCGTATTGAATGGCGGTGCAGGCTCGAAGGGCCGAATGGCCTACTCATGCACCTATTTTCTATGTTTCTATGTTTCTATGACCCGAAACGTTACCTATTCCTTTTCTCCAGAGATGCTGCCTGACCCGCTGAGTTACTCCAGCATTTTGTGTCTATCTTCTATTCCATTGCAAGTTGATTTCCTCTTATGAACAACATTTTACTCTGGTTGCTCCTTCTCCTTTTGTCTAGTTAATCTAAAACATAAGTGTTTTATGATCAATATATTCTAAAGAAGAGTACTGCACAGAAACAGATCCTTCATCCTCCAAATAGTCTCCATTGTTGCCAGAAGAAGGCTCTCGACCCCAAACATCGCCTATCCATAATCTTCAGAGCTGCTGCCTGGCCGGCTGAGGTACTTCAGCACTTTGTGCACTAATTTGTAAACCAGTATCTGCAGTTCTTTGTTTGGCCTTTGTTGAGACTAGAAACATACTGCCATGAACATTTTCCTGCACATACTGATAAACTGCTCTGAATGCTATTCAAGTTTCCTGATCATATTAAGTGGGTTGAGTATATATGATATCCTATGGAAGAAATTGCAAGGAGATAACATTAAAATCCAATCTATAAAACCATAACGTTTTTATATGTCTCTTTACAGTAAACCGCAGATGATGGAGATGACTTTACATAAGATCAACAGACACAAGGGGACAGTAGGGTTCTGGGAGGTGTTGTAGAGCAAAAAGATCTAGGAGTACAGGTACATATTTCCTTGAAGGTGGATTGTGTGGTCAAAAAAGGCTTTTGGCACATTGGCCTTCATCAGAGTATTGAGTAGAGAAGTTGTGAAGTCATGTTGCAGTGATATAAGACATTGTTGAGGCTGCATTTAGAGTATTGTGTTCAATTCTGGGCACCATGTTAAAAGAAAGATATTGCCAAGCTGGAAAGGGCTCAGAAAAGATTTACAAGGATGTTGCCAGGACTAGAGGGTGTGTGCTACAGTGAGAGATTGAGTAGGCTGGGTCTCTATTCCATGGAGCGCAGGAGGATGCAGTGAGATCTTTTAGAGGTATACAAAACCATGATAGGAATATTTTCGGAATAGAGGAATAAATCATGATAGGAGTAGATGCATTGCCCAGTCTATTGCCCAGAGTAGGGGAATCGAGGACCAGAGGACATAGGTTCAAGGTGAAGGGGAAAAGATTTAATAGGAATCTGAGGTAACTTTTTCACACAAATGGTGGTGGGTGTATGGAACAAACTGCCAGAGGAGGTAAATAAGGCTGTGACTATCCTATCGTTTAAGAAACAGTTAGACAGGTACATGGATAGGACAGGTTTGGAGGGATATGGACCAAGCGCAGGCAAGAGGGACTAGTGTAGATGGGACATTGATGGCCGGTGTGGGCGAGTTGCACCGAAGGGCCTGTTTCCACACTGTATCACTCTATGACTTGGCCTCCACAGCCTTCTTTGGCAAAGAATTCCACAGATGTATGTTTTGTCACCTCATATCCTTGCTGATATTCAACTTCGCCTGGTTATAAGCCGAGTTATTAATCTAGATCTATGCAGTCTTGCATCTTCTGGAAATCAATTAAAAACATAACTTAAAAACAAAGTAAGAGCCAACCACAGAGCTGAGAACTGCACCAATATCTTGTTAAGATGGATTTTGCATCTCAGAATCTGAAGAATTACAAATGAGTGTGGTGTGAATTGGGGTTAATAAATGTCAGCTTAAACTTGAGACTAAAGTATATAACCACAGAATGTAATCAAAAGGAGAAACTATGACGTTGGTTTGTAACATATTCTAGTAGAGCAATGAGGTTTTTAAATGCGCCCTCCATATGAGCAGTTACTAAAAAATAAATCTAGCATGCAATTTCCTAATGAGCTGCCACATATGCAGTCGTTTTTGGAGTCTAATTTACTGAATCTTCATGAATCTGCATTTGTATTTTGACAGATTAAATGAACCTGTTGTGAAAATATTGAACAGCTTTTAAGTCTTTACGAGACGTTGGTGATTGTACAAGACATTGGTGAAGCCGCATGTTTTACTGGGAACCGCTGTTGGGACGAGCTTAGATGGGGCATCTAGTCGCCATGGACAAGTTGGGCTGAATATTTCCATGCTGTATGACTCTGTAGATGTAAAATGTCCAGAAGAGCTTGGCACGTAGTAGAAAAGAGGACCTGGATGAGTCAAAGCAGTCTACTGCATTGTCCCCCATTGTAAGATTTAATCATATCCAATAAAACTGGATTTACATTCGTTGACACATAATCCAATACAATTCCCTTTATTGGATTGCAATAAGAAAGCTCAGCTGGTCGATAGTTTATTAGGTTTCCTAAATTACAATTAATATCATCAGAGATGCAGAGCCTGTTTCAGATCTTGTAAGAATAGTCATCAGTTTCAAGGGCTCCAGCTGCTGAACAAGTGAAAATGCATCCAAATGAAAAACAAAGTAAAGACCAACCTGTTTTTTGCCTCAAAAGCGTACATGACAGAATTATTCATTGGATCATGGCATGTGGCCATGTCTCAATGATAGTGAGAAAGACTGATAGAATGATAAAAGTGAATTTTTGTCACACTTTTAGGGGGTTTCATCTGCTAACAGACGAGTTTAGGCTACTCTCAATTCACATGGATAGGACAAGTTTGGTGGGTTATGGACCAAATGCTGGCAGATGGGACTAGTGTCGATGGGACATGTTGGGGCAAGTTATGCCGAAGGGCCTGTTTCCCCACTGTATCACCCAATGACGAAGCAGAAAGTACAATCACAGGTGTGGAATGAAGTTACACCCTTATATAAAACTTGCACGGATAACATCTGCATGTCCTTAAAATCTCTCATGTATGAACACAAACATTACCAATGTAGTTTCAGTTTTGATAAGTGTTCAAATGAGGTCAAAACTAATGTTATTTATGCTGCTTCTGGAATTCATGCAGTACTTCGGCCCAACTTCCCCACACCGACCAACATGCCCCATGTAGACGAGTCCCTCCTGCCTGCGTTTGGCCAATATCCCTCTAAACCTGTCCATGTACCTGTCTAAATGTTTCTTAAAAACTGCAATAGTACCTGCTTCAATTACCTCCTCCTGAAGCTCGTTCCATACACCCACCACCCTTTGTGCCTCAGGTGCCTATTAAATCTTTCCCCCCTCACCTTAAACCCACTGTATGTTCTCTGGTTCTCGAAAATTCACTTGTGGCAGTCATAATAAAACCATAAACACACAAGGCGCTTACACAATATACTTACAATTACAGAATGCTTGACACTTACTTGTACGTTATGTTGAATCCAGTCAGATTGTATGCGGCATCACTGAAAAAATGCAGCAAAGCATACCCAGATCTTGAAACAACTTCTGGTATTGTTCCATTCCCATTCTTCTCAGGTACGATCAAACCACTGAGAAAGAAAAACATACAACAGGTGAATTAGTGTTTTGCAAATCAATTTATTTTAGGTTTCTTGTTGTCACATGTGAAAAGCTATGTTTGGAATGCCATCGAAACAGGTCAGAAATACCAAAAATCTGTACAAACATTTCAGTCTCCAGTACACTACTTAGAGCAAAGGAGAAGATGCCGTGCAGAATATAGATTTCAGTATTGTAGCGCATGTTCCTTAAGACAAAGTCCAATGTCCTTGTGGGGTGGAGGTGAATCGAACAGTACCCCAGCTCATGGAAAGACTGTATAGAATCCTGAAAACGGTGGGGAAGAAACATAGAAACATAGAAAATAGGTGCAGGAGTAGGCCATTCGGCCCATCGAGCCTGCACCGCCATTCAATATGATCATGGCTGATCATTCAACTCAGTATCCTGTATCTGCCTTCTCTCCATACCCCCTGATCCCTTTAGCCACAAGGACCACATCTAACTCCCTCTTAAATATAGCCAATGAACTGGCCTCAACTACATTCTGTGGCAGAGAATTCCAGAGATTCACCACTCTCTGTGTAAATTTTTTTTTTCTCATCTCAGTCCAAAAAGATTTCCCCTTTATCCTTAAACTGTGAGCCCTTGTTCTGGACTTCCCCAACATCGGGAACAATCTTCCTGCATCTAGCCTGTCCAACCCCTTAAGAATTTTGTACGTTTCTATAAGATCCCCCCTCAATCTGTTTGGAGTCTGACGATGTGCTCTTTCAAGCATCTGTACATTCTGTCAAACAGGATAAGGGAAAAGGAGGAGTGACCAGGTTGGGACGTCTTTGATGGTGTTGGCTGCTTTTCCGAGGCAGCGTGCCGTGTAGATGAACAGATCATGAAGTGCATTTTTAAACCTCGGGCATCTTACAAGAGGGTTAATTTGGCCCCATACAAAATGATGATTCTTCATCAGTACTGGCACTGTTAGAAACACGAGATTGCAACAGCATTAACGAGACTAGCTTAGATGGAATATCTTGGTCAACATGGATGAGTTGGCCAAAGGACAAAGGTTTCCATGCTGTATGTCTATGACCATCTCAGGGATGGGGAAGGGAGAAAGAGACGTTTCAGGTCTCAATCCTACATCAGGACTCCATGATCTCGTGGATCTTCTCAAAGGTCATTCTTATTCATTTCTTTCTTCTTTACATGCCACTTCTCTGCTGTAGATTTGGGAGCAACAGCAGCAGGAGTTAGCAAGAGATACGACTGATTGGCTCTAGCCCAAGTGGGAGGAGAGAAGTGAGTCAGTGCGGGGAAAACAGTTGAAAACTGAGGAATTTGGTTTGTAAATTGGTAAATCAGGCAATTTATCAGTCAATTTAAGCAAGACGGCTCTTAGCGAGCGGCAGTGAGTGAGCGGCCTTGTGAGGGAAGTGTGAGTCTTTGGCTCGAGAGCCTTAGGAGAGGAGACCACGCAATACGCTTGAGAGGTAGAGACGAAAGAAGATGTCAGGCAAGCTGATTCAGTGCGGTGCTTGCAGTATGTGGGAGGTCAAGGACACCGCTGGTGCCTCTGGCTGCTACAAATGCGAGAAGTGCATCCAGGTAGAGCTCCTGAAGGGCCGTGTTGGGGAACTTGAGAAGCAAGTGGATGACCTCCGGTTCGTCCGAGAAACTGAGTCGTTCCTCGACAAGTCCTACAGTACGATGTTACACCTAAGGTACTGGAAGAGAGAAGGTGGGAGACAGTGAGAACGGGAGGGAAGCATGGAATGCCAACGTCCCCGGGTGTTGTACCTCTTGTGAACAGGTTCACCCACTTAGAAGCTGTCGGGACAGAAGAGGTGTTTACACTGGGCGGCGGACTAGCTTGTGATGCGAATAGGGCTGTTGAGCCAAAACCAAAAAGGCCTAAGGCAGGCAACGCCATTGTAGTGGGAGACTCCATTGTGAGAGGTACGGACAGGGGTTTCTGCGGCAACAGACGGGATGCGAGGATGGTGTGTTGCTTTCCTGGTGCCAGGATCCAGGATGTCACGGACAGAGTGCAGAAAATCCTGAAGGGCGAAGGTGAACATCCGGAAGTGGTAGTGCATGTTGGCACAAACGATGTCGGAAAGAAGGGGATGAATATTCTGCAGCATGACTTTAGAGAGCTCGGAAAAATGCTGAAAAGCAGGACCTTCAGGGTTGTTATCTCCGGTGTGCTTCCAGTTCCTCGTGCTGGCGAGAGCAGGAACAGGGAGATATGGGACCTGAACGTGTGGCTGAGGAACTGGTGCACGGGGCAGGGATTTAGATTCTTAGATCACTGGGATCTGTTTTGGGGTAAGGGGGAACTGTACAAAAGGGACGGATTGCATCTTAACAGGTGTGGGACCAGCATTCTGGCAGGCAGGTTTGCCACTGCTACACGGGTGGTTTTAAACTGAATAAGGGGGGTGGGGTGTCGAATGGGATAGTGGAGGATGGAGTTAAAGGGAAAGGGTTTCTTAAATGTGTGAGCGTAGACACAGAGGGGTGTAAAATGAGGGTAGAAGCAATAGGTAGCAAGGTGAAAAGTAAAAGTGGCAGGCAGGCAAAACCAGGGCAAAAATCAAAAAGGGCCACTTTTCAACATAATTGTATAAGGGGTAAGAGTGTTGTAAAAACAAGCCTGAAGGCTTTGTGTCTCAATGCAAGGAGCATTCGTAATAAGGTGGATGAGTTGAATGTGCAAATAGCTATTAATGACTATGATATAGTTGGGATTACGGAGACATGACTCCAGGGTGACCAAGGCTGGGAGCTGAACATCCAGGAATATTCAATATTCAGGAGGGATAGAGAGAAAGGAAAAGGAGGTGGGGTAGCGTTGCTGGTTAGAGAGGAGATTAACGCAATGGAAAGGAAGGACATTAATTTGGAGGATGTGGAATCGGTATGGGTAGAGCTGCGAAACACTAAGGGGCAGAAAACGCTGATGGGTGTTGTGTACAGGCCACCTAACAGTAGTAGTGAAGTTGGAGATGGTATCAAACAGGAAATTAGAAATGCGTGCGACAAAGGCAAAACCGTTATAATGGGTGACTTCAATCTACATATAGATTGGGTGAATCAAATTGGCAGGGGTGCTGAGGAAGAGGATTTCTTGGAATGTATGCAGGATAGTTATCTAAATCAACATGTAGAGGAACCAACGAGAGAGCAGGCTATTTTAGACTGGGTATTGAGTAATGAGGAAGGGTTAGTTAGCAGTCTTGTTGTACGTGCCCCCTTGGGCAAGAGTGACCATAATATGGTTGAGTTCTTCATTAGGATGGAGAGTGACATTGTTAATTCAGAAACAATGGTTCTGAACTTAAAGAAAGGTAACTTTGAGGGTATGAGACGTGAATTGGCCAAGATTGACTGGCAATTAATTCTAAAAGGGTTGACGGTGGATATGCAATGGAAGACATTTAAAGACTGCATGGATGAACTACAAAAATTGTTCATCCCAGTTTGGCAAAAGAATAAATCAGGGAAGGTAGTACATCCGTGGATAACAAGGGAAATCAGGGATAGTATCAAAGCGAAGGATGATTCGTACAAATTAGCGAGAAAAAGCAGCATACCGGAGGACTGGGAGAAATTCAGAGACCAGCAGAGGAGGACAAAGGGCTTAATTAGGAAAGGAAAAATAGATTATGAAAGAAAACTGGCAGGAAACATAAAAACTGACTGCAAAAGTTTTTATAGATATGTGAAAAGAAAGAGATTAGTTAAAACAAATGTAGGTCCCTTGCAGTCAGAAACAGGTGAGTTGATCATGGGGAACAAGGATATGGCGGACCAATTGAATAACTACTTTGGTTCCGTCTTCACTAAGGAAGACATAAATAATCTGCCGGAAATAGCAGGGGACCGCGGGTCAAAGGAGTTGGAGGAATTGAGTGAAATCCAGGTTAGCCGGGAAGTGGTGTTGGGTAAATTGAATGGATTAAAGGCCGATAAATCCCCAGGGCCAGATAGGCTGCATCCCAGAGTACATAAGGAAGTAGCTCCAGAAATAGTGGATGCATTAGTAATAATCTTTCAAAACTCTTTAGATTCTGGAGTAGTTCCTGAGGATTGGCGGGTAGCAAACGTAACCCCACTTTTTAAGAAGGGAGGGAGAGAGAAAACGGGGAATTACAGACCAGTTAGTCTAACATCGGTAGTGGGGAAACTGCTAGAGTCAGTTATTAAAGATGGGATAGCAGCACATTTGGAAAGTGGTGAAATAATTGGACAAAGTCAGCATGGATTTACAAAAGGTAAATCATGTCTGACGAATCTTATAGAATTTTTCGAGGATGTAACTAGTAGCGTGGATAGGGGAGAACCAATGGATGTGGTGTATCTGGACTTCCAGAAGGCTTTCGACAAGGTCCCACATAAGAGATTAGTATACAAACTTAAAGCACACGGCATTGGGGGTTCAGTATTGATGTGGATAGAGAACTGGCTGGCAAACAGGAAGCAAAGATTAGGAGTAAACGGGTCCTTTTCACAATGGCAGGCAGTGACTAGTGGGGTACCGCAAGGCTCAGTGCTGGGACCCCAGCTATTTATAATATATATTAATGATCTGGATGAGGGAATTGAAGGCAATATCTCCAAGTTTGCGGATGACACTAAGCTGGGGGGCAGTGTTAGCTGTGAGGAGGATGCTAGGAGACTGCAAGGTGACCTGGATAGGCTGGGTGAGTGGGCAAATGTTTGGCAGATGCAGTATAATGTGGATAAATGTGAGGTTATCCATTTTGGTGGCAAAAACAGGAAAGCTGACTATTATCTAAATGGTGGCCGACTAGGAAAAGGGGAGATGCAGCGAGACCTGGGTGTCATGGTACACCAGTCATTGAAAGTAGGCATGCAGGTGCAGCAGGCAGTGAAGAAAGCGAATGGTATGTTAGTTTTCATAGCAAAAGGATTTGAGTATAGGAGCAGGGAGGTTCTACTGCAGTTGTACAGGGTCTTGGTTAGACCACACCTGGAGTATTGCGTACAGTTTTGGTCTCCAAATCTGAGGAAGGACATTATTGCCATAGAGGGAGTGCAGAGAAGGTTCACCAGACTGATTCCTGAGATGTCAGGACTGTCTTATGAAGAAAGACTGGATAGACTCGGTTTATACCCTCTAGAATTTAGGAGATTGAGAGGGGATCTTATAGAAACTTACAAAATTCTTAAGGGGTTGGACAGGCTAGATGCAGGAAGATTGCTCCCGATGTTGGGGAAGTCCAGGACAAGGGGTCACAGCTTAAGGATAAGGGGGAAATCCTTTAAAACCGAGATGAGAAGAACTTTTTTCACACTGAGAGTGGTGAATCTCTGGAACTCTCTGCCACAGAGGGTAGTCGAGGCCAGTCCATTGGCTATATTAGATGTGGCCCTTGTGGCTAAGGGGATCAGAGGGTATGGAGAGAAGGCAGGTACGGGATACTGAGTTGGATGATCAGCCATGATCATATTGAATGACGGTGCAGGCTCGAAGGGCCGAATGGCCTACTCCTGCACCTAATTTCTATGTTTCTATGTTTCTATGTTTCTCATATCACTCAATGAGAGAAATTCAGAATTACATTATAAAGGTTTTTTTTTATATGAAGTATGAATATGTCTGAAATCTGCCTCATATCGTTCATAATATTCATCTGATATCTTGTATAAAAGATTCCTACATCTACCACAGAGACAAAATAAATGAGTAATTTTCACATTGGCAATCAGTAATCAATGGGTGCCATAAGGACACAAGGCGCTGGAGTAACTCAGCAGCTCAGACAGCATCTCTGGAGAACATGGATAGGTAATGTTCCCAGTCGGAATCTTTCTTCGGACTAAAGATGCAGAATTGTGCCGCAAAGATCTTAGTTTAGTTTAGAGATACAGCATGGAAACAGGCCCTTCGGCCCCCGTGTCCACGCCAACGGGCCATCGCTGTACACTAACATTATCCTACACAATAGGGACAATTTACAATTTTACCAAAGCCAATTTACCTATAAGCCTGTACATCTTTGGAGCGTGGGAGGTAACTGGAGCACCCAGGGAAAACTCACACAAGTCACAGGGAGAACGTACAAACTCCATACAGAGAGGACCTGTAGTCCGGATCGAACCCGTGTGCTCTGGCGCTGTAAGGCAGCAACTCTACCGCTGCGCCATCGTGCCGCCATCTGTGCTGTAAAGATCAGTGCCAAGGCTTCAACTTTTTGATAATCTACATTGATGTTGAAGAAACATAGAAAAATAGGTGCAGGAGTAGGCCATTCGGCCCTTCGAGCCAGCACCTCCATTCAACATGATCATGGCTGATCATCTAAAATAAATACCCCGTTCCTGCTTTTCCCCCCATATCCCTTGATTTCTTTAACGCTAAGAGCTAAATCTAGCTCCCTAATGAAAACATCCAGTGAATTGGCCTCCACTGCCTTCTGAGGCAGAGAATTTCACAGCTTCACAACTCTCTGGGTGAAGAAGTTTTTCTTCATCTCAGTCCTAAATGGCCTACCCCTTATTGTTAACCTCGGGTTCCAGTCTCCCCAACATCACTCCGCCCTCTCCCACCTCGACAACAGAGACACTTACGTAAGAATGCTGTTCATCGATTACAGCTCAGCATTCAACACCATCATACCCTCTAAACTGATCACCAAACCCGGTGACCTGGGCATCGACCCCGCCCTCTGCAACTGGATATTGGACTTTTTAACCAATAGACCCCAGTCTGTTAGGTTAGACAAGCACACCTCTTCAACCCTCACCCTGTGTGCTGAGCCCCCTCCTCTACTCCCCTTTCTCCTACGATTGCACACCTGTACATGGTACTAACACCATCATCAAGTATGCAGATGTACAACGGTGATTGGCCTCATCAGCAACAACGATGAGTCGGCCTATAGGGAGGAGGTCCAGCTCCTAGCAGCATGGTGCGCTGACAACAACCTGGCCTTTAACTCCAAGAAGACCAAGGAGCTCAGTGTAGACTCAGAAAGTCTAGGGGCGGCACGCACACCCCCATCCACATTAACGGGACGGAGGTGGAACGTGTTTCCAGATTCAGGTTCCTGGGGGTCAACATCTCCGATGACCTCTCTTGGACCCACAATACCTCAACTCTGGTCAAGAAGGCTCACCAGCGACTCTTCTTCCTGAGGAGACTAAAGAAGGTCCATCTGTCTCCTCAGATTCTGGTGAACTTCTACCGCTGCACCATCGAGAGCATCCTTACCAACTGTATCACAGTATGGTATGGCAACTGCTCTGTCTCCGACCGGAAAGCACTGCAGAGGGTGGTGAAAATTGCCCAACGCATCACCGGTTCCTCACTCCCCTCCATTGTGACCGTCCAAAGCAAGCGTTGTCTGCGAAGGGCGCTCAGCATCGCCAAGGACTGCTCTCACCCCAACCACAGACTGTTTACCCTCCTACCATCCGTGAGGCGCTACAGGTCTCTCCGTTGCCGGACCAGCAGGTCCAGGAACAGCTTCTTCCCTGCGGCTGTTACATTACTCAACACTGTACCTCGGTGATTGCCAATCACCCCCCCCCCCCGGACACTCCTTCCACCAGGAAAATAAATAATTGCACTACTATGACTGTATGCACGTAAATATATTTATTTATTGCTCATATTCTATGTCACTCTTCTAGGGAGATGCATTTCGTTGTCTCTGTACTGTACACTGCACAATGACAATAAAGTTTGAATCTGAATCTGATCTTGAACATTTTTCCTACATCTAGCCTGCCAATCCTTTAAAAATGTAATATGTTTCCATAAGATGCCCTCTCATCCTTCTAAATTCCAATTAATACAAGCCCAGTTGACCCATTCTTTCAACTAGGGGCGGCACGCACACCCCCATCCACATTAACGGGACGGAGGTGGAACGTGTTTCCAGATTCAGGTTCCTGGGGGTTCCAGGGTCAGTCCCGCCATCCAGGGAATTAACCTGGTGAATCTACACTGCACTCCCTCAATAGCAAAAATGTCCTTCCGCAAATTAGGAGACCAAAATTGCACACAATACTCCAGGTGCAGTCTCATCAGGGCCCCGTACAATTGCAGAAGGACCTCCTTGCTCCTAAACTCAAAACCTCTCGCAATGAAGGCCAACATGCCATTAGCTTTATTCACTGCCTGCTGTACCCGCATGCTTACTTTCGGTGACTGATATACAAGCACACCCAGGTCTCCTTGCACCTCCCCTTTTCCTAATTTGACCATCCCACTACTGGCCACATCTTCCCATTTCCACCCCTTTTTGCTTTCCGCAGAGACTCCCTGGTCAACTCATCCCTTCCCACCCAAACCACCCACACCCCAGGTACTTTCCCAGGAGATGCAACACCTGTCCCTTTACCTCCCTCCTCGACACCATCCAAGGACCCAAAAGTCTTTCCAGGTGAGGCAAAGGTTCACTTGCACCTCCTCCAACCTCATCTACTGTTTCTGCTGTTCCAGGTGTCAACTTCTCTACATCGGCGAGACCAAGCGCAGGCTCAGTGATCCTTCTGCTGAACACCTCCACTCAGACACTCAACCTACCTGATTTCCCGGTTGCTGAGCACTTCAACTCCCCCTCCCGTTCCCAATCTGACCTGTCCTGGGCCTCCTCCATTGTCAGAGTGAGGCCCAGTGCAAATTGGAGGAACAGCACCTCATATTTTGCTTGAGTAGTTTACACCCCAGCAGTATGAACATTGACTTCTCTAAGCCCTTGCTTTCTCTCTCCATGCCCTTCCCGGTTCTCCCACTAGTCTTACCATCTCCAACTACATTCTATCTTTGTCCTCCCCCCTCCCCTGACATCAGTCTGAAGAAGGGTCTCGACCAGAAACGTCACCCACTACTCTCCAGAGATGATGCCTGACCTGCTGAGTTACTCCAGCATTTTGTGTCTACCATTCAGATAATAACATGGCTTCCTGTTCTTACCACAAAAGTGGATAACCTCACATTTATCCACAGTATACTGCATCTGCCATGCATCTGCCCACTCACCCAACCTATCCAAGTCACCCTGCAGCCTCATCGTATCCTCATAGCAGCTCACACTGCCACCAAGCTTTGTGTCATCTGCAAACTTGTAGGTGTCACATTTAATTCCCTCGTCTAAATCGTTAATATATAATGTAAATAACTGGGGTCCCAGCACCAAGTCTTGCAGCACCCCACTAGTCACTCTGCCATTCTGAAAAGGACCCGTTAATTCCTACTCTTTGCTTCCTGTCTGCCAACCAGTTCTCTATCCATGTTAATACCCTACCCCCAATATCATGTGCTCTAAATTTGCACACTAATCACGTGTGGGACCTTGTCAAAGGGTTTGTGAAAGTCCAGATACACCACATCCAGTCGAGGGAACATGGGAAAATGATCACCATTGCATCCACGATTTCTAGGGCCACCTCCCTGAGTACTCTGGGATGCAGACCATCAGGCCCTGGGGATTTATCTGCCTTCAGTCCCAACAATTTACCTAACATAATTTCCTGACTAATGTGGATTCCCTTCACTTCATCTCTCCCATTAGATCCTCAGTCCCTGAGTATTTCTGGGTTTGTTTATGTCTTCCTTAGGGAGAACAGAACCAAACTATTCTGCCATTTCCTTGTTTCTCGTTATAAATTTACCCGTCTCTGATTGTAAGAGACCTACATTTGTCTTCACTAATCTTTTCCTTTTTACATATCTAAAGAAGCTTTTAGAGTCAGTTTTTTTATATTCCCTGCAAGTTTTCTTTCATGCTTTTTTCCTCCTCTCAATTAACCCCTTTGTCCTCATCTGTTGAGTTCTAAATTTCTCCTAGTCCTTCGGTTTGCTGCTTCCTCCGGCCAATTTAAATGCCTCTTCCTTGGATTTAACATTATCCTTGATTTCCCTCGTTAGCCACGGTTGAGCCGCCTTCCCCTTTTTATTTATTCGCCAGACAGGAATGAATCATCCATATGCTTGTTACATTTTTGCCATTGCATCTCCACAGACAACCCATTAAGTATAATTTGCCTGTCTATCCTAGCCAATTCCCATCTCATACCGTCAAAGTCTCCTTTATTCAAGTTTAGGACCATAATCTCTGAATTAACCGTGTCACTCTCCAACCTAATGCAGAATTCCACCATATTATGGTCATTGTTGCCCAAGGGGCTTTGTACAACAAGATCACTAACTATCCCTTCCTCATTATACATGTCCTCTAGTTGGATCTTCTCCATATTGGTTTAAAAAAACATCCCATATTAATTCCAGCAATCCTCCACCTCAGCGCTGCTACCAATTTGGTTGACCCAATCTATATGTAGATTAAACTCACCCATGATAACTGCTGTACCTTTGCTGCACTCAACCCTAATTTCCTGCTTCATGCTATCCCCAACCTCTCTCCTGCTGTTTGGTGGTCTGTATTCAACTCCAATAATCGTTTTCTGCCTGTGGCTATTTCGCAGTTCTACCCATAACAATTCTACAGCATCCAAGCTAATGTCTCTCTTCGCTGTAACATTAATCTCCTCTTTCACCAGCAATGCCACCCCACCTCCCTTCCTGTCTATCCTTCCTGTATATCGAATACGCCTGCATGTTTAGCTCCCAGCCTTGGTCACCCTGGAGCTACGTCTCCGTAATTCCAACTATATCATATTCCTTTACTACTACTAACTGCACATTCAATTCATCCATCTTATTACGAATGCTCCTCGCGTTAAGGCACAAAGCTTTCAGATTTGTTTTTCTTATCACCCTTCTACCTTTTGCTTCTGTCCTCCTTTTATGTCCCTCTGTCTCCTTGCATTGGGTCCCATCCTCCTGCCCTGTTAGTTTAAACGTGGCCTTTCCTACACCCTCTTTCCCGTTTGCTACACGCACACGCTTCCTCGTTGTTGACTCCACCCCCCCAACTGTTTAGTTTAAACCCACCAGTGTAGCACTAGCAAATCTGCCTGCCAGAATGCCGGTCCCCCTCCAGTTAAGGTGCAACCCACCCCTTTTGTACAGGTCACCCCTGCCCCAGAAAAGATCCCAGTGATCTAGAAATCTAAATCCTGCACCAGCTCCTCAGCCACATATCCAGATCCCCTATCTCCCGGCTCCTTCCTTCATTAACACGAGGTACTGGAAGCAACCTAGAGATAACCACCCTAGAAGTCCTGCTTTTCAGCCTCCTACCTAGTTCCCTATACTCCTTCCTCTTCTTACCCACCTCATTGTGCCGACATGCACAACTATTTCCCGCTCTTCACCTTCCTTCTCGAGGAGACATCTTGGACCCTGGCACCAGGGAGGCAACACGCCTTCCTCTAGTGTCGGCTGCCACCACAGAATCTCCTGTCCACACCTCTGATAATGGAGTCACCCACTACTATGGCTCTGCCTGACATTGGTCTCGCTGGTCGAGCCTCAGCGCCAGGATTCAAGTCATAGACCTGTCTGCCACTCGGACTGGAAGCAGCGTCTGCCCCGACAGCTCCCAAGAGGGTGTACCTGTTTTCAAGAGTTATTTCCACCGAGGTCTCCTGCACTAGTTTCATCCCCTTCCCTTCCGTCTTTAACCGCCGCACCTCTTGTACTCTTGGAGTGACGACCTGACTGTTGGTCCTGTCCAGGAAGCTTTCGTCTTCCCGGATGGACCACAGGTCATCCAGCTGCTGCTCCAGTTCTCTAACTCGGTCCTTCAAGAGCCTGAGAGTCTGAGTGTACTCTTATTATGTTTGCTGATGTTGGAAACATAAGTGGATTAATAAATTGTGAGTAGGGCACAAAGAACTGCAAAACAACAGTGATGGGTTACATAAATGAACAAGAAGTTGGCAGATGGAGCACAATATAGGAAGTGTGAGCTGATCGAATTTGGAAAAACAAAAAGCCAATTATTTAGAGGGGGGTGAAAGTACAAAATGCTGCAATACAAAATGATCCTGGGGTTCTAGCACATGAAACACACAAAAAAGCATAGTTACAGTAATTAGTTTGTCTTTATCACAAAGGATATGTAGCAGAAAAGTTGGAGTAGAAAGGTCAGAATTCAGTGTGGTGCATACACGGGACATGCCGCCAATGGAAGTGATCGAGTCGGGTATAATTATAATATTTAAAAGACATTTAGTCCGGTTCATAGATTGGAGACATTTTTAAAGGGATGTGTGTCAAATGCAGATATTTTGAATGACTCAGGAAATGGCCCTAGTCGCATGGACAAGTTGGGCTGAATGGCTTATTGCCATGTTGTACAGCTCAATGGCTCGCAGTAACAATAAATCATTCAAGCATAAACTCTCAACAATATTGATGTGCAAGTTCACATTTAAGAAACTCCATTAACTTTTCCTTCATTTCTCACATTTTAATGTATTTAACATAGCAATGCATTTTGATTAAATAGTTGCAATAAACCCATTACGTAAATCATTCAACTGCACACCCATAACTAAGATCTTAAAATGCGTTGAACATCATCTAGGACTTTAAAATCTATAATCAAATATATTTCAACTGCTTTATTAAACATTACATATAGGAGCCTAATTATCTAAATAGAAATGTCAATTTATTTCAATGATTGGGAGTAAAATATAAGCTTTTTTTAAAAATTAATTATGTGATCGAAAGCAGACTGGGAAGATCCACAATTCCCAGAGAAGCATGCTGAAATTAAGTAGGGGGTGAGATAGTTGTATACATGGATTTTAGTAAAGCGTTGGACGGGGTTCCGCATGGTAGACTACTCTGGAAGGTTAGATCCCATGGGATTCAAGGAGAGACAGCTGAATGGATGGAAAATTGGCTTCATGGAAGGAAGCAGAGGGTTTTAGAGCAAGGTTGCTTCTCGGACTGGAGGCCTGCGACTAGTGGTGTGCCTCAGGGTTCGGTGCTGGGCCCGTTACTGTTTGTCATCTATATCAATGACATGGCACAGTTCACAAGTTTGCAGATGACACAAAAGTAGGACTCTTGTGTAAGACGCTGTAAGACTTTGACTCTATCTCCACAGTCATTTGCGGTTGAGACTATAATTCAAATGTGGGTCTTGGAGGAAAATAATTTTGCTCTGGAAATTTGTTTTCAGTCCGGCTCTTTCCAGAACAATCCTGAACTAATGCCAAAACTTCGTGCTCACTTAACTTCACGACACGGCTTTAAACATTACAATTATTTAGGACGTCAAAACAACGGGTAATATATATCTCATAAACATCGATCCAAAGCCCTAGAACAACTCACTCTTTGCAATCTTCTCTATGACCTGCTTCCCACCACAAATATATTTTGCATCAATTGAATATATTCTGATCTTTTAATGAAGATATTTGTTTTCTTTCTTCAATATCAGCTTCAGAAAATAAATCCATTATTTGTGGCACTGAAACGCCACAGGAAGTAGAGCACGAAAATGTAAGAAATAAACGTTGCCATCTATCAAAGCATTTCAATGTTTTCGAAGGCAACATCCACCACCAACGCTGGCAGTTCGTTCCAAATAACCATCACCCTCAATGAGAAAAAACGGCATCTCAGAACTCCTTTAAATTCCTCTCCTGTCACCCTAAATCTGTGCCCTCCAATTCTTGACTCCACTCCAGATTCAGGGACAGTTTCGTCCCAACTGTTGTCAGGAAACTGAATTATCCTACCAGTTAGATGGCAGTCCTGAACTATTATCTACCTCATTGGTGACTCTCAGACTATCTTTGATCGTCATCCATTCCTTCTCTCCAGTGATGCTTCCTGCCCCCTGAGTTACTCCAGCATTTTGTGTCTATCTTTGGTTAAAACCAGCATCTGCAGTTCCTTCTTACACAGAGAGTTCTCAGCATTGTCTCACAACAGTTCTTACACAAATGATAGACACAAAATGCTGGAGCAACTACGCGGGACAGGCAGCATCTCTGGATAGAAGGATCCAGAGAGGCTGCCTGTTCCACTGAGTTACTCCAGCATTTTGTCTGTATTATGTGTCTACCAGCATCTACAGTTTCATCCTACACAATATCCACAATGGGGTAGAAATGAATTGGACAGAACCCTAGCTTATAGAAGGAACATTCAGATGTCTGATAACGGAGGGGAAGAAGCTGGGAAGAGTCTGGAGGTGCGTGCTTTCACGCTTCTGTACCTTCTGCTGGACAGGAACAGGGAGGAGGAGGAATGTGTAGGAATAAACTGCAGATGCTGGTTTACACCGAAGATAGACACAAAATGCTGGAGTAACTCAGCAGGACAGGCAGCATCTCTGGAGAGAATGAATGGGTAACATTTCGGGTCAGTCTGAAGAAGGGTCTCGACCCGAAATGTCACCCATTCCTTTTCTCCAGAGATGCTGCCTGTCCTGCTGCGTTACCCCAGAATTTTATGTCTATCTTAGGAGGACGAATGACTGGGATGGACGTCTTTGAAGAAGACTTCAAAGGAATGGGTAACATTTCAGATCAGTCTGAAGGTTTCGGCCCGAAACCTTGCCTATTTCCTTCGCTCCATAGATGCCGTGCACCCGCTGAGTTTCTCCAGCACTTGTGTACCAAGTCTTTGATTATGTTGGCTGTTTTCCTGAGGCAGCGCGATATGTAGATTCCAACCTCAAGCTGCAAGATCACCGCTACCAATATGCATATTTCAATTTGTACTTCATGCATCACTACACCCAGACCTATTTGCAGTATTTACTACTTTCTCGGTTGCAAGCAAATTATATTTTCCTTTTGTACAAAAAGTGAGCACCTTCCCATTTTCTCACTCTAAATCCCATTTGCCACCTTCTTGCCCTCTTTTCTAACTAGCCCATGTGCCCTTGCAGGCTCTTTGAAAGGCTTAGTTCTCCATCTGGCTTTATCCTCTCAATACAGTTGGATACGCTGCATTCTGTCCTTTCAGTGAGAATTAACAGATTGTAAACAGCTGAGCACAGCTCTAACTCCCTGTGGCATTGCTATGCCCTCACACACTTCATTAAGGGAATTGGATGCAAGCCATCAGGTCCAAAAGTGTCAATAGTTTTTTCTAATATTTTGTTCTCAGTGATATTAGTATTTCCATCACACTCATTAACCCCCCGCTTTCTTACTATTTCTGGTGAATTTGTGCAGTTTACTGTAAAGCACAAAATAATTAGTTGTTTAATATTTCAGCCATTTCCACATTCCCCATTATAGTGTCTGCTGACCCTGTGAGTGCCTCATTTTAAATTCAGCACAATTTAGCTTAGTTTAGAGATACAGCGCGGAAACAGGCCCTTTGGCCCACCAAATCGGTGCCCACTAGCAATCCCCGCACACTAATACTATCCTACACACACTATCTGTGCCAGGTTCTCATAGCTCTCTATTTGTAGAACACAGAAAATCACAACTCCAGAACTGGTCCTTCAGCCCACAACGTCTGTGCCGAACATGACACCAAGATAAACTAATCTCATCTGTCTGTACAAATACCATACCCCCTACACTTACTATTATTACATTTAATTTTAGCTTTAGGCGAAAGGGTCAAAATTTAAACGAGATGAGTGTGGCAAGTTTTTTTTTACGGAGGAGAAATGTGGGGCAAGGTTTTGTTTTTAAACAGTGTCTGAAACGTGTTGCCAGGTTTGGTAGTTAAGGCAATACGAGTGGCATTGACGAGACCTTTGGAAAAGCATGTAGATGGTACTTTATTGTCACATGTACCTGGGTGCAGTGAGATTATTTGTTTGCATACAGTTCAGTAAAAAATCTTACTTTACATAGGGACAATCACACAAGCACAAGAGTGTTAGAATCATAGATTACACTGAGGCAGTACACAAGTGTCCCCATGCTTCCAGTGCCAATTGTGTGATTCAAGTCCAAAGTTGTTCAAAATGGAGTCTTAACTTTGCCATAAAGGCCCATTGTCCTGGCGACGGCACTGGGTCGGATTTACAAGGTCGTCCTTGCGTTTCTACTGGCAAATGCGACTAGCTTAAATGGAGCATCTTGGTTGGCGTAGACGAGTTGAGTCGAAGGGCCTGTTTAGGTGTTGTTTGACTCTATGTTGGACCTTTCACATCTAACCAAGAGGGAAGATGGAATGTGGAGGAAGGAACTGAAGATGCTGGTTTAAACCGACGATAGGCACAAAAAGCTGGAGTAACTCAGCGGGACATGCAGCATCTCTGGAGAGAAGGAATGGATGACATTTTTGGTCGAGACCCTTCCTGCTTCAGACTGGTTAGGGATAAGGAGAAGCGAGAGATATAGACGATGATGTAGAGAGATAAAGAACAATGAATGAAAGATATGTTAGCTGGCCTGTTTCCTTTATCATCATTACTTTTGCAGAAGGGTCTCGACCCGAAACATCACCCATTCTTTCTCTCCAGAGATGCTGCCAGTCCCACCGAGTTACTCCAGCTTTTTGTGTCTATCTTCAGTTTAACCCAGCATCTGCAGTTCCTTCCTACACATTGTTAGTTGTTTGTAGGGTGAAAATGAAACGCTAGTGCAACTTGTGTGAGGGAGGGATAGAAAGAGAGGGAATGCCGGGGCATTCCTGAAGTTAGAGAAATCAATATTTATACCGCTGGGCTGTAAGGCAGTGGAGGCCAATTCACTGGATGTCTTCAAGAGAGAGTTCGGGCTAACGGAATCAAGGGATATGGGGAGAAAGCAGGAACGGAGTACTGATTGTGGATAATCAGCCATGATCATATTGAATGGCGGTTCTGGCTCAAAGGACCGAATGGCCTATTCATGCACCTATTTTCTATGTTTCTAAGCGAAATATGAAATGCTGTTTATCTAATTTGAGTTTAGCCTCAATCTGACAATGGAGCAGACTTCAGACAGAAAGGTCTGTGTGGGAATGAGAAGGAGAATTAAAATATTTAGCAACCGGGAGATCAGGTAGGTTCAGGCAAACTGAGCGAAGTTGTTCAGCGAAACGATCACCCAGTTTAGTCTCACCGATGTATAAGAGCCCACATCTCGATGGAATATTGGTTTACAGTCACGGTGGTACAGCGGTAGAGTTGCTGCCTTACAACGCCAGGGACCCGTGTTTGATCCTGACTACGGGTGCTTGTCCATATGTTCTCCCCGTGACCTGCGTGGGTTATTTCTGGGATCCTCGGTTTCCTCGGACATTCCAAAGACGTACAGATTTGTGGGTTAAAAGGCTTGATATAAATATTAATTGTCCCTAGTGTGCAGGATAGCATTAGCATGCGGGGAGCACTGGTCAGCGTGGACTCAACGGGCCAAAGGGCCTGTTTCCACGCTGTATCTCTAAACCATTTCTTCAAAGGGCAGTGTTTCCAACAGAGTGGTGTTTCCTCAGTCCCACACTGGTGGCAGAAGCAAACCCGGTACTGAACTCTCAGGAGGGGGACTTCAACCCTCAGGTCACAGAAACATAGAAACATAGAAATAGGTGCAGGAGTAGGCCATTCGGCCCTTCGAGCCTGCACCGCCATTCAATATGATCATGGCTGATCATCCAACTCAGTATCCCGTACCTGCCTTCTCTCCATACCCTCTGATCCCCTTAGCCACAAGGGCCACATCTAACTCCCTCTTAAATATAGCCAATGAACTGGCCTTGACTACCCTCTGTGGCAGAGAGTTCCAGAGATTCACCACTCTCTGTGTGAAAAAAGTTATTCTCATCTCGGTTTTAAAGGATTTCCCCCTTATCCTTAAGCTGTGACCCCTTGTCCTGGACTTCCCCAACATCGGGAGCAATCTTCCTGCATCTAGCCTGTCCAACCCCTTAAGAATTTTATAAGTTTCTATAAGATCCCCTCTCAATCTCCTAAATTCTAGAGAGTATAAACCAAGTCTATCCAGTCTTCCTTCATAAGACAGTCCTGACATCCCAGGAATCAGTCTGGTGAACCTTCTCTGCACTCCCTCTATGGCAATAATGTCCTTCCTCAGATTTAGAGACCAAAACTGTACGCAATACTCCAGGTGTGGTCTCACCAAGACCCTGTACAACTGCAGTAGAACCTCCCTGCTCCTATACTCAAATCCTTTTGCTATGAAAGCTAACATACCATTCGCTTTCTTCACTGCCTGCTGCACCTGCATGCCTACTTTCAATGACTGGTGTACCATGACACCCAGGTCTCGCTGCATCTCCCCTTTTCCTAGTCGGCCACCATTTAGATAATAGTCTGCTTTCCTGTTTTTGCCACCAAAATGGATAACCTCACATTTATCCACATTATACTGCATCTGCCAAACATTTGCCCACTCACCCAGCCTATCCAAGTCACCTTGCAGTCTCCTAGCATCCTCCTCACAGCTAACACTGCCCCCCAGCTTAGTGTCATCGAGCAAACTTGGAGATATTGCCTTCAATTCCCTCATCCAGATCATTAATATATATTGTAAATAGCTGGGGTCCCAGCACTGAGCCTTGCGGTACCCCACTAGTCACTGCCTGCCATTGTGAAAAGGACCCGTTTACTCCTACTCTTTGCTTCCTGTTTGCCAGCCAGTTCTCTATCCACATCAATACTGAACCCCCAATGCCGTGTGCTTTAAGTTTGTATACTAATCTCTTATGTGGGACCTTGTCGAAAGCCTTCTGGAAGTCCAGATACACCACATCCACTGGTTCTCCCCTATTCACGCTACTAGTTACATCCTCGAAAAATTCTATAAGATTCGTCAGACATGATTTACCTTTTGTAAATCCATGCTGACTTTGTCCAATGATTTCACCACTTTCCAAATGTGCTGCTATCCCATCTTTAATAACTGACTCTAGCAGTTTCCCCACTACCGATGTTAGACTAACTGGTCTGTAATTCCCCGTTTTCTCTCTCCCTCCCTTCTTAAAAAGTGGGGTTACGTTTGCTACCCACCAATCCTCAGGAACTACTCCAGAATCTAAAGAGTTTTGAAAGATTATTACTAATGCATCCACTATTTCTGGAGCTACTTCCTTAAGTACTCTGGGATGCAGCCTATCTGGCGAATTTATCGGCCTTTAATCCATTCAATTTACCCAACACCACTTCCCGGCTAACCTGGATTTCACTCAATTCCTCCAACTCCTTTGACCCCTGCTATTTCCGGCAGATTATTTATGTCTTCCTTAGTGAAGACGGAACCAAAGTAGTTATTCAATTGGTCCGCCATATCCTTGTTCCCCATGATCAACTCACCTGTTTCTGACTGCAAGGGACCTACATTTGTTTTAACTAATCTCTTTCTTTTCACATATCTATAAAAACTTTTGCAGTCAGTTTTTATGTTCCCTGCCAGTTTTCTTTCATAATCTATTTTTCCTTTCCTAATTAACCCCTTTGTCCTCCTCTGCTGGTCTCTGAATTTCTCCCAGTCCTCTGGTATGCTGCTTTTTCTGGCTAATTTGTACGCATCATCCTTCGCTTTGATACTATCCCTGATTTCCCTTGTTATCCACGGATGTACTACCTTCCCTGATTTATTCTTTTGCCAAACTGGGATGAACAATTTTTGTAGTTCATCCATGCAGTCTTTAAATGTCTTCCATTGCATATCCACCGTCAACCCTTTTAGAATTAATTGCCAGTCAATCTTGGCCAATTCACGTCTCATACCCTCAAAGTTACCTTTCTTTAAGTTCAGAACCATTGTTTCTGAATTAACAATGTCACTCTCCATCCTAATGAAGAACTCAACCATATTATGGTCACTCTTGCCCAAGGGGGACACGTACAACAAGACTGCTAACTAACCCTTCCTCATTACTCAATACCCAGTCTAAAATAGCCTGCTCTCTCGTTGGTTCCTCTACATGTTGATTTAGATAACTATCCCGCATACATTCCAAGAAATCCTCTTCCTCAGCACCCCTGCCAATTTGATTCACCCAATCTATATGTAGATTGAAGTCACCCATTATAACGGTTTTGCCTTTGTCGCACGCATTTCTAATTTCCTGTTTGTAATTTCCTGTAGTACCCATGATCTGCCAACATCCAGCAGCCGATGACACAATAATATCTCAAAGAGAGGAGTGCAGTTCTACCTAATGTCCAGGCCAACAATTTCCTCTCAAGCAACAACATTAAAAAAAACATCTGGTCATTTCTCCGTTTCATAGAAAACATAGAAAATAGGTGCAGGAGGAGGCCATTCGGCCCTTTGAGCCAGCACTGCCATTCAATGTGATCATGGCTGATCGTCCCCAATCAATAACCTGTGCCTGCCTTCACCCCATATCCCTTGTTTCCACAAGCCCCTAGAGCTTGATCTAACTCTCTCTTAAATCCATCCAGTGACTTGGCCTCCACTGCCCTCTGCGGCAGGCAACTCCACAAATTTACAACTCTCTGGGTGAAAAAGTTTTTTTCTCACCTCAGTCTTAAATGACCTCCCCTTTATTCTAAGACTGTGGCCCTAGTTCTGGACTCGCCCAACATTGGGAACATTTTTCCTGCATCTAGCTTTTCCAGTCCTTTTATAATTTTATATGTTTCTATAAGGTACCCCCTCATCCTTCTAAACTCCAGTGAATACAAGCCTAGTCTTTTCAATCTTTCCTCATATGACAGTCCCGCCATCCCAGGAACCAATCTCGTGAACCTACTCTGCACTGCCTCAATCACAAGGATGTCCTTCCTCAAATTAGGAGACCAAGGGTTTCAAATTAGAAAAGTTTCCTCCAAAGGTTTTGTTTAATTTATTGTCACGTGTACCGAGGTACAGGGAAAAGTTTTTGTCGTGTGCTACCCAGTCAGTGGAAAGAAAATACATGATTACCATTGAGTCATTCACCGAATACAGATACATGATAAGGGAATAACGTTTAGCACAAGATAAAGTCAGTAAAGTCCGATGAAAGATAGTCCAAGGGTCACCAACGAGATAGATAATAGTACAACCCTGCACTCTAATTGTTGGTCGGATGCTTCAGTTGCCTGATAACAGCTGGGAAGAAGCTGTCTCCAAATTTGAAGGTATGCATTTTCACACTTCTTAGGGATCTTAGTGTAAACAAATTTGCTTCCTTGCAATATACAGACACACATTCAATTGTAACTCTGCTGGCTGGAATGGACTTTGTGACTTCTAAAGCACATGGATGAGTTTCAAAGCAAAGAAAGATATTGAATATGTACAGGCAGCTAAGAATTGGTCATGGCATCATGTTCGACACAGACATTGTGGGCCGAAGGGCCTGTTCTTGTGCTGCACTGTTCTATAGTCTAAGCTTATGGAGAGAGGGGAAAGTTTTAAAAACAAACTGAGGGACAACCTTTTCACTCAGAGTGCAGAAAGTATGTGGAACTAACTGCCGGAGGAAGGGGTTGGGGCAGGTACGATAACAACATACATAAATATAAATTGTTTTGAGAGTTATGGGCCAAATGCAGGCAAAAGGGACTGGCTTAGATGGGGCATCTTGTTTGGCATGAATGCGTGACGCTGAAGGCCCAGTTTCCATGCTGGGTGACTCTGTGACTGCATTACTGTGCAAATAATAATTACATCATCTTCAAATTAATAATTACACAGGGCAAGATTTAAAATAGCTAAATAGGGCTATTAGAGCATAAAGTAGAGTTAGCTGGTGAACTGGTAAATAAGGTGTAGGAAGGAACTGCAGACGCTGGTTTACACCAAAGACAGATACAAAAAACTGGAGTAACTCAACGGGACAGGCAGCATCTCTGGAGAGAAGGAATGGGTGACGTTTTGGGTTGAGACACATCTTCAGACTGAGAGTCTGGGGAAATGACAACAAGAGATATAGACGGCGATATAGAGAGATATAGAACAAAGAAATCAAAGACAAGCAAAAACGTAATAATCGAAGAAGCAGTCCATGGTTAGCTGTGAGTTAGGTGAAAACAAGTTATACAAACAATGAAACTCACCAGGACATAGAAACATAGAAACATAGAAAGTAGGTGCGAGAGTAGACCACCAGGTCCGTCGAGCCCGCACCGCCATTCGCTCATGGCTGAACACTAAACAGACACACTTACCCACAAACAGTAGACACAAGACACAGAACACAAGACACTACCCTCCCCTTTATACCGCTATCACCCCTCTCCACCCCAAGAACCTCGTGATCTCCTGGGGGAGGCAAAAAACCGGATAAAAACCCAGGTCCAATTCGGGGAAAAAATCCGGGAAATTCCTCTCCGACCCCAATCCAGGCGATCGACACTTGTCCAGGAGATCACTCAGGTCTTACTATACTAACCATACCTAGGTCCATATCCCTGCCCTCTCCCCGTAGCCCCTTATCCCCTTGGCAGCTAAAAAACCATCTATTTTAGTCTTAAATATATTTAAAGTTTCTGCTTCCACTGCTCCCTGGGGCAGTGAATTCCATAAATTAACCACCCTCTGGGTGAAGAAGTTCTTCCTCATCTCAGTTTTAAAAGAGCCCCCCCTTATTCTGCAACTATGTCCCCTAGTTCTAGTTTCCCCGATCATTGGGAACATCCTCGGTGCATCCACCCGATCAAGGCCCCTCACGATCTTATATGTTTCAATGAGATCGCCTCTCATTCTTCTAAACTCCAAAGAGTAGAGTTCCAGCCTACTTAACCTTTCCTCATATGTCAATCCCCTCATTGCAGGAATTAATCTTGTAAACCTTCGCTGCACTGCCTCCAGGGCTAGTACATCCTTTCTTAAGTATGGACCCCAGAACTGTACACAGTATTCCAAATGTGGTCTCACTAATACTGTGTACAGCTGCAGCAAGACCTCCGTGTTTTTATACTCAATCCCCCTAGCAATAAAGGCCAAAACTCCATTGGCCTTCCTGATTGCTTGCTGCACCTGCATACTAACTTTTAGTGATTCATGTACTAATACCCCTAGATCCCTTTGCGTTGCATTACAACGCAGCTCCTCCTCATTTAGAAAATAACTTGCCCTATCATTTTTTTTCCCAAAGTGAATGACTTCACATTTATTAGTATTAAATTTCATCTGCCAAGTTGTTGCCCACTCACCTAGCTTATCTATATCCTTTTGCAGACTCTTCCTATCCTCCTCATCCCCTACTTTTCCTCCCATTTTTGTATCGTCCGCAAATTTTGATATATTACACTTGGTTCCCTCCTCCAAATCATTTATATAAATTGTGAACAACTGGGGTCCCAGCACCGACCCTTGCGGAACCCCGCTAGTTACCGGTTGCCACCGAGTATGAACCATTTATCCCCACTCTCTGCTTCCTATTTGTTAGCCAATCCTCTACCCGTGCTAATATATTACCCCCAATCCCATAATTTTTTATTTTTAGCAATAGTCTCTTATGTGGCACCTTGTCAAAAGCCTTTTGGAAGTCCAAGTATACCACATCCACCGGTTCCCCTTTATCCACCCGGGTTGTTACTTCCTCAAAGAATTCGAGCAGATTCGTTAAACAGGACTTCCCCTTCACAAAACCATGCTGGTTCTGTCCGATGAAGTCATGTTTATCCAAGTGCCCCGTTAGTGTTTCTTTAATAATTGTCTCTAACATTTTACCCACCACCGATGTTAGACTAACCGGTCTATAGTTACCCGCCTTCTGTTTACTTCCTTTTTTAAATATAGGTGTTACATTGGCCATTTTCCAATCCACTGGGACCGTTCCTGCCTCCAGGGAGTTTTGGAAAATTATCACCAATGCATCCACAATCCCCACCGCTATCTCCCTCAAGACCCTTGGATGTAATCCATCAGGCCCAGGGGATTTATCCTCCTTCAGTCTCATTAATTTCCCTAATACCACCTCCTTGGTGATCTTAATAGTATTTAGCTCCTCCATTCCTACCGCCCCCTGTTTATGCAGCGTTGGAATATTTTTTGTGTCTTCTATGGTGAAGACTGATACAAAATACTCGTTTAATGCCTTTGCCATTTCCATGTTCCCCCCAACAACTCTCCAGTCTCACCCTCCAATGGACCAACGTTCACCTTAGCCACCCTTTTTCTTTTTATATAGCTATAAAAACTCTTACTATTAGTTTTTATGTTGTTCGCTAAATTCCTTTCATAGTCTATTTTCCCCGTCTTAATTAATCTCTTAGTTATTTTTTGCTGACCTTTAAATGCTTCCCAATCCTCTACCCTCCCACTATCTCTGGCTACCTTATATGCCCTTGCCTTCAGCCGAATACTATCCTTTATAGTTTTACTGAGCCCTGGCTGACTGTTCTTACCCTTACCCCTTTTTTTCTTCATAGGAATAAATTTTTCTTGAAGGTTATACAGTATACCCTTAAACGTACACCACTGCTCATGTACCGTCTTATTCTTGAGTCTGCTATCCCAGTCAACTTTGATCAGCTCAGTCCTCATACCTTCATAATCCCCCTTATTTAGACTAAGCACCCTAGCCTGAGTTTCAACCTGCTCCCCTTCTATTTGAATATGGAATTCGACCATATTGTGGTCACTTGTTCCCAACGAGTCCCTAACTATGACATTTTTAATTAATCCTGCTTCATTACACAGGACCAGATCCAAGATTGCCTCCCCCCTTGTCGGTTCTGTGACATACTGTTCTAGGAACCCGTCTCTAATACATTCTATAAACTCTTCCTCTAGTCTACCCTGCCCAGTTTGGTTTGCCCAATTAATATGAAAATTGAAGTCCCCCATGATTACAGCAGTTCCCTTTTTACATGCGTCAACTATTTGCAGATTTATGTTCTGACTAACAGCGTCACAGCTATTTGGAGGTCTATAAATTACACCCACTAGTGTTTTTTTCCCCTTATTATTCTCTATCTGTACCCAAGCTGTTTCACTATCCTGATCCTTCAACGCAATATCCTTCCTCTCTATTGCCGTTATTCCCTCCCTTATTAAAAGGGCCACCCCTCCTCCCTTTCTTTCCTGTCTATCTTTCCCAATTGTCAAGTACCCCTCTATATTTAACTCCCAGTCCTGATCCCCTTGCAGCCATGTCTCCATAATGGCCACGATATCATAACTTAGGACACTAAGTTGGCTGGCTCGAAGGGCCGAATGGCCTCCTCCTGCACCTATTTTCCATGTTTCTAAAAGGATATTCCAGCATTCTTCGTAAGCAAAGAGGAAGATGTTTGAACTTTATTGCCTTCCATCACACTGAGGAATGTGGACACCAGTGAATAGGACACCAGTGAAACCACTACAATGACTAGGGTGGAGGTGGGACGAGGAGAAAGAGGGGATGCATGGGTTACTTAATATCTCAATATTCATACGCCGGGTAGTAAGCTGCCCAAGTGCTCAAGTGAAATATGAGGTGCTGTTCCTCCAATGTGCGTGTGGCCTCATTCTGGCAGTGGGGGAGGTCCAGGATAGAAAGGTCAGCGTGGGAATGGGAAGAAGAGCGTAAGTGTTTGGCAACCGGGAGATCATGGGCTAATAAGGTAAAATGATCAGTCAATTGAGATGCACAGGCAAACATTTCCGGGGATTTTTCTGAATGCATAGAATAGAATAGATATAATACAACGAGAAAGGACTGGACAAGCTAGATGCAAGAAAAATGTTCCCAATGTTGGGCGAGTCCAAAACCAGGGGGCCACAGTTTTAGAATAAAGGGGAGGCCATTTAAGACTGAGGTGAGAAAATACTTTTTCACACAAAGAGTTGTGAATTTGTGGAATTCCCTGCCACAGAGGGCAGTGGAGGCCAAATCACTGGATGGATTTAAGAGTTAGATTGAGCTCTAGAGGCTAGTGGAGTCAAGGGATATGGGGAGAAGGCATGCACGGGTTATTGATTGGGGACGTTCAGCCATGATCACAATGAATGGCAGTGCTGGCTCGAAGGGCCGAATGGCCTCCTCCTGCACCTATTTTCCATGTTTCTAAAAGGATATTCCAGCATTCTTCGTAAGCAAAGAGGAAGATGTTTGAACTTTATTGCCTTCCATCACACTGAGGAATGTGGAATCCACTGTGGTGGATGTTTATGTTAACTTTTATGTGACTGTGTGTCTTGTTGCTTTTAACTTAGTGTGGCTGTATGGTAACTCAAATGTCACTGTACCTTAATTGGTACATGTGACAATAAACTGACCTCGAAACCTTGAAACTGAAAAAAGTTAAAGACAGGCAGAAACGCACAATTGCAGAAAAAACAGAGGTCAAGAGATTACAAGAATATATATAAAAAGCAACAAATTACTTAAATAATGATAAGGAATAAATGGAATACAGGAAAAGGTAGCAAGAATTGTCAAACCAAGGTTTCCTTGGATACTTTTAAAAGTTAACAAAATGACTGGTAGCCCTGCATTAAATTATAGTGGAAATTGATTAAGGAAAACAAGGAGATGGTGGAAGAATTAAACAGGTATTTTGCACGAGTCATAAAGTCATACAGAATGGAAACAGGTTCTTGGGCCTAACTTGCCCATGCCGACCAAGATGCCAATCTAAGCTCGTCCCACCTGCCCACGTTACACCCATACACGTCTGTCATCGCTGATCAACTGGACTGTGACACCTTGCATTTGTTTTCCAGACACTTTATTTCCTTGTGCATAATGAGAGCAGCACAGTGCCAGTTATTGTACAACTCTGAAATACCGCTCCCTAATTTATCGCCATCGATCACACTACATTCTCAAAAACACTAATACAAATACCAATAACACTAATGCAGATCAATGACATGCTATTCAATTCTTTATTTGTATTCAATTTTAGTAAGGATGACGATCAAGAACCTTGTTCTACAGGTTATAGCTAGCTGTACGTCACAGGGTGGCTATCAAGAACCTTGCATTGTATGGCAAAGGATGTCTATCAAGATCCTAGTGCTGCACGCCAAAGGACGTCTTTCAAGAACCTTGTGCTGTACACCAAAGGATGTCCAAAGATCCTTGAGCTCTACAGCTATCTTAACCATGTCAGACTAAAGCTTGTGCAAGAAAGAACTGCAGATGCTGGTTTAAATCGAAGGTAGACACAAAAAGCTGGAGTAACTCAGTGGGACAGGCAGCATCTCTGGAGAGAAGGAATGGGTGAAGTTTCGGGTCGAGTCTGAAGAAGGGTCTCGACCAGAAACGTCACCCATTCCTTCTCTCCAGAGATGCTGCCTGTCCCGCTGAGTTACTCCAGCATTTTGTGTCTATCTTCATCCTAAAGCTTCCACACCCCTAAACCTTTCCTATTCCTGTACCTAAATGTCTTTTAAATGATATAGTACTTGCCTCAACTAACTCTGCTGGCAGCTTGTTCCATTGGTCTTCACAGAAAAAGATATGTAACATCCCAGAAATAGCTGCAAATTTATCATGGTACGGGAGGAAGGAAGTAGCCAGTTCCTGATGAACTTCATGTCAAGGTCTTAAAATTGACAATAATATATCTGATATGTTGCTTTTAATTGACCTGAATTATCTAGATTCATGCAAGTTTCACTTAGAATGAAAACTATAAATTAAATTGCTTTACTCAAAAAGGGATGCAGAAAGCAAATAACCATACAGAACAGGGTGGCACGGTGGCGGTGCAATAGAGTTGCTGCCTTACAGCGCCAGAGACACGATTTCAACCCCGATTACGGGTGCTGTCTGAATGCAGTTAGTACGTTCTCCCAGTGACCACATGTGTTTTCCCCGGGTGCTCCGATTCCCTCCCACACTTCAAAGACGTTCAGGTTTGTAGGTTAATTGGCTTCTGTAAAAATTGTAAATTGTCCCTAGAGTGCAGGATAGTGTTAGTGTAAGGGGATCGCTGGTCAGTGCGGACTTGGTGGGCCACAAGTCCTGTTTCCATGCTGTATTTCTAAACTAAACCAAACCAGCAAGCTTAACATCCTTGCGCCTCTTTATGCAAGGGACTCATCCCATCTGCTGAAGGGCTGTTCAGGATGGGCCTTGTCCCAGATCCCAAATTACTTACCATTTAGAAGTCAACATGATGGATTGGATGGGGGATTAGGAATAAAAAGGGCAATATTGGGTTTCGGGGAGAAGGCAGGATAATGGGGTTGAGAGCGATAGATAGTTCAGCCATGATTGAATGGCAGAGTAGACTTGATGGGCCGAATGGCCATATTCTGTTCCCATAACTTATGAACGTGAACATATACCAGTGGTGTGTATGTGAATCAGTGGTACCATCTTAGTTTTATACAATTTGAAGATATCAGCAGAATATAAGTAGAAATATAAGTATTTCTTAAATATAAGTAGAATAGTAAGTTAAGAGGATATAGGAGGTTAAGAAGAAATATAGATGGGTTAGAGAGTGACAGAGCATGGAAACAGAACCTTTAACCCACTGAGCCATTGATCACACTTTCACACTCATTCTATTATACAGCATTCTACTTTCTCATCGACTCCTCTACATACCAGGGTCAATTTTCAATGGCGAATTAACCTAGAAACCCATATACCTTTGGGATGTGGGAGGAAACAGGAGCATTGGAAACCTATGTGGTCACATGGAGAACGTACAGACTCCACAGCTTGCCCTCAAGGTCAGGATTGAACCCGGGCCTCTGGCACTATGAGGCATAGACTATCGCAGCTGTTGATTTATGCCATAGAGCGAGTACAGAGAAGGTTCACCAGATTGATTCCTGGGATGTCAGGACTTTCATATGAAGAAAGACTGGATAGACTTGGTTTGTACTCGTTAGAATTTAGAAGATTGAGGGGGGATCTTATAGAAACTTACAAAATTCTTACGGGGTTGGACAGGCTAGATGCAGGAAGATTGTTCCCGATGTTGGCGAAGTCCAGAACAAGGGGTCACAGTTTAAGGATAAGGGGGAAATCTTTTAGGACCGAGATGAGAAAAACATTTTTCACACAGTGAGTGGTGAATCTCTGGAACTCTCTGCCGCAGAAGGTAGTTGAGGCCAGTTCATTGGCTATATTTAAGAGGGAGTTAGATGTGGCTCTTGTGGCTAAAGGGATCAGGGGGTATGGAGAGAAGGCAGGTACAGGATACTGAGTTGGATGATCAGCCATGATCATATTGAATGGCGGTGCAGGCTCGAAGGGCTGAATGGCCTCCTCCTGCACCTAATTTCTATGTTTCTATGTTCCACCCGTTGAGTTAAGTCGGCGGGCAATGATGTGGAATGAACTTTACAGCACGCAGAAAACATACGCAGGTCACGGAGAGAACGTACAAACGTACAAACAGCACCCGTGGTCAAGATCGAATCCGAGTCTCTGGCACTGTAAGGCAGCGACTCTACCGCTGGGCCACGGTGCCAGCCTATGGGTTCCACATATCAAACCCCTACTCTCTACATTTGATGGAATGGTTTTGTTACTTGTGAGCTCTGTGTTTACAAGCCTGTTATGCTGTGGCAAGCAAAAAATTAACTGTTCTGTTTTTGATACACATGGCAATTAAACACTCTTGACTACACCAAGGCTTCTTCAACTGCAATGCTGAAACTGGTATTTCCAATCCCATGAACAATTAGAGCAGAGCACACACAGGAATGCAGATTCTTCTCCAAGTCACGGATCACCCTGTCTGTAAAATGCACCATTCCTTCAGCATACCAAACACAAACTGCAGGCGGAACTCAATAGGTCAGGCAGTGGAGGAAATGAAGAAGGATCCCGACCCGAAATGCCTTCTGCTCATTCCTTCCCCAGATGCTGCCTGACCTGCTAAATTCCTCCAGCAGTTTGTTTGTGTTTTGCTCAAGTTTCCGACATCTGCAGTGTATTGTGTCACCATTCCTTCGTTAGGGGTAGGTGAAGAATCTTTCAGCTAACAACGCTTACACTGCAAAGGCATTTCCATAACAAGAACTTCATTGTCCAAGGCAGATCACAACCACCTATTCAAACTGGGAGATGGGCATTGAATTTTGGCCTTTCCAATCATGCCCTCATTCCAGAAATAAAGTTGATGTCCACAATGTAATAAATAAACTAATACCAATTATGCTGTATTAATTGATGGAACGTGCGAAAGCTGGACAAAGACTCACATGGTATTGAGTTATGACAATAGACAATAGACAATAGGTGCAGGAGTAGGCCATTCGGCCCTTCGAGCCAGCACCGCCTTTCAATTTGATCATGGCTGATCATCCCCAATCAGCACCCCGTTCCTGCCTTCTCCACATATCCCCCGACTCCTCTATTTTTAACAGTATCTAGAGAACCGGCCTCCACCGCCCTCTGAGTCACAACAAGTGTTTCCTCATCTCCGTGCTAAATGGCTTACCCCTTATTCTTAAATTGTGGCCCCTGGTTCTGGACTCCCCCAACATCGGGAACATGTTTCCTGCTTCTAGCGTGTCCAAACCCTTAACAATCTTATATGTTTCAATAAGATCCCCTCGCATCCTTCTAAACTCCAGAGTATACAAGCCTAGCCGCTCCATACTCTCAGCATATGACAGTGCCGCCATCCCGGGAATTAATCTTGTGAACCTACGCTGCACTCCCTCAATAGCAAGAATGTCCTTCCTCAAATTAGGGGACCAAAACTGTACACAATACTCCAGGTGCGATCTCACTAGGGCTCTGTACAACTGCAGAAGGACCTCTTTGCTCCTATACTCAACTCCTCTTGTGAAAAGGCCAACATTCCATTCGCTTTCTTCACTGCCTGCTGTACATGCATGCTTACTTTCATAGACAGATGAACAAGGACCATCAGATCCCGTTGTACTTCCCCTTTTCCCAACTTGACGCCATTTAGATAATAATCAGCAGTTTAACCAACAACAACTACCCGTTGTGCAGGGATGAACTGCAGGTTTTGGTTTAAACCGGACAGAGACAAAAAAACTGGAGTAACTCAGAGTGTCAGGCAGGTCGCTGGAGAAAAGGAATAGGTGACGTTTCTGATATAGAGACCCTTCTTCAGACTGAAAATCAGGGGAAAGGGGAACGAGCGATATAGACAGTACTTAGGACAAATGAATGGAAGATATGTAAAAAACAACGATAATCCAGTAAATGTGGAGCACACAATGGTCCATTGTTGGCTGTGAGATAGGTGATAACGAGTGGAACTCAACAGGATGACAGTAAAACTAGCACGATGACAAGGGTGGGTAGGGACGGAGAGAGAGGGGATGCAAGGGTTACTTGAAGTTAAAGAAATCAATATGCATTCTGCTGTGAGCCAGCTTATAACAACTACCTAAGATAGACACGAAAAGCTGGAGTAACTCTTCGGGACAAACAGCATCTCTGGAGAGAAGGAATGAGTGACGTTTTGGGTCGAGACTCTTTTGAAGGGCCTATCCTGCTGAGTTACTCCAGCTTTTAGTGTCTATCTTCAGTTTAAACCAGCATCTGCAGTTCCTTCTTACACATGTACCAATTACCAGTTGTACAGAGCCCTCGTGAGACCACACCTGGAGTATTGTGTGCAGTTTTGGTCCCCTAATTTGAGGAAGGACATTCTTGCTATTGAGGGATTGCAGCGTTGGTTTACAAGGTTAATTCCCGGGATGGCGGGACTGCCATATACTGAAAGAATGGAGCAGCTGGGCTTGTACACTCTGGAGTTTAGGAGGATGAGAGGGTATCTCATTGAAACATATAAGATTGTTAAGGGCTTGGACACGCTAGAGGCAGGAAACATGTTCCCGATGTTGGGGGAGTCCAGAACCAGGGGCCACAGTTTAGGAATAAGGAGTAAGCCGTTTAGAACGGAGACGAGGAAACCACCCTTTTTCTCACAGGGAGTGGTGAGTCTGTGGAATTCTCTGCCTCAGAGGGCGGTGGAGGCAGGTTCTCTGGATTATTTCAAGAGTTAGATAGGGCTCTTAAAAATAGCGGAGTCAGGGGATATGGGGAGAAGGCAGGAACGGGGAACTGATTGGGGATGATCAGCCATGATCACATTGAATGGCGGTGCTGGCTCGAAGGGCCGAATGGCCTACTCCTGCACCTATTGTCTAATGTCTATTGTCTATTGATTGACAATACAAATCTTTAAACTCCAATATACTTTAATGGTACCATACTTAGTGCAGTGGCACTCCACTAACCAAAACATTAGCAACTAGTCATTTAGTTGTCAGTTTTAATGGCCTCAAACATGAAAGTGTGTCCATTATGTAATATCATTAATTTCTCCTTATGTATCTTTCAACTCCAATTTTACATGAAAGCTTGATACCATTATTTTTCCTGCGCTGACAATCAATTAATTGTTTCAGCTTTTGATGCTCATTGTACAACACAACTGTGCAGTAGCTTTAGTCAACCAATGATCTGGAAATTCCACAATTAAAGTAATCAAAAATCTAGCCGAACAATGCTTCTTACCTGAACACAGCTAATAATGGTGAGTAAATAGAGTCCCCATCATACACGTATAAGTGATCCCAGCTGCACTCTGTAGCAAAGTGAATGAATCGAAGCCTCAATATAGTGTTTGGCCTGTGTACAAAAACAAATTCAGGTTAGAATGGTCTCAGTTTGCGAATAAGTATTTCACACTGCTTACTTTTTTTGTTTAGACAATAGACAATAGGTGCAGGAGTAGGCCATTCGGCCCTTTGAGCCAGCACCGCCATTCACTGTGATTATGGCTGATCATCCCCAATCAGTACCCCGTCCCTGCCTTCTCACCATATCCCCTGACTTTGCTATCTTTAAGAGCTCTATCTAACTCTCTCTTGAAAGCATCCAGAGAATTGGCTTCCACTGCCTTCTGAGGCAGAAAATTCCACAGATTCACAACTCTCTGGGTGAAAATTTGTCCTCATCTCCGTTCTAAATGGCCTACACCTTATCTTAAACTGTGGCCCCTGGTTCTGGACTTCCCCAACATCAGGAACATGTTTCCTGCCTCTAACGTGTCCAATCCCTTAATAATCTTACACGTTTCAATAAGATCCTCACTCATCCTACTAAATTCCAGAGTATACAAGCCCAGCCTCTCCATTCTGTCAACATATGACATTCCCAGGAATTAACCTCGTTAACCTACATTGCACTCCCTCAATAGCAAGAATGTCCTTCCTCAAATTTGGAGACCAAAACTGCACACAATACTCCAGGTGTGGTCTCATTAGGGCCCTGCACAACTGCAGAAGGACCTCTTTGCTCCTATACTCAAACTCCTCTTGTTATGAAGGCCAACATGCCATTCACTTTCTTCACTGCCTGCTGTACCTGCATGCTTACTTTCAGTGAGTGATGAACAAGGACCCCCCAAATCTCTTTGTACTTCCCCTTTTCCCAACTTCCCTTTTAGAGATACAGCGTGGAAATTTCGGCCCACCGAGTCCATGCCAACCAGCGAGTTCCCGTACACTAGCACTATCCTACACATTAGGGAGAATTTACAATCTTTACCAAAGTCAATTAACCTACAAACCTGTATGCCTCTGGACTGTAGGAGCACCTGGAGAAAACCCACATGGTCACAGCCCCAATCATTTCACAGGTTACCAATTTCAATGGTGTTGGCATTAGTTTATTATTATTACGTATATTGAGATACAGAAAAAAAAAACGTGTTTTGCATGCTATCCTAATAATCATAATCATAATTTATTAGCCCATTATGTTTTGCAACATACGAGGCATTTGGTTTGCCATACAGTCATAACAAAAAAAGCAACAAGACACAGAACTACATAAAAATTGACATAAACAGCCACCACAGTGGCTCCTCCACATTCCCCACTCCCTTTCCTCCCGCGGTCGGGGGAATCGAACCATCCGCAACCGCGATCGAGCTCCCTCATCGGGACGGTCTAAGCTCCCGCATCGGTGCTGTCAAAACTCCTGCGGCATGGAGTTCTCGAATTCGGTCCCAAACCAGGGACAGCGAGCTTCACAATGTTAAAGTCCACAGCTCCCGCAAGTTGGAGCACCAAACAAAGGCTGACCCCTGGCAAAGAGATCACCCGCTCCAAGACGTTAAAGTCCGCGGATATGTCCCAGTAAGAGGCCGCCAACGCCACAATGTTAGGCTGCAGTACGGGCGGAGATGGCATGGAAAATGTCGCATCTCCGTCGAGGAAAGAGATAAAAGTTTCCCCCACCCCCACTCCGCACGAAAACTAAAGATAAACTAAAACATACATTTTACAACAAACTAAAAACACAAAGAAGGAAAAAGACAAAGACAGACCATTGGCGAGGCAGCCATCGTGCGGCGCCCCCTGATCATATCATATATGAGTATATTAGGTTGTGCAGAAGGGAAAATAGAGAGCAGATACAGTGTTAAAGCTACAGAGAAAGCATAGATTTAAAAAAAGTGCATTTACAAAAGATCAATCACACTATTGATTGATTTCTACAGCGGTGGCAAAAGTAATATGCAGACAAATGAAATGAATGAAACAAAGAATAGTCAGAGGCTTTCAACTAGCCTATTATTAATTCAACAAAAGCAGATAAAGGGGATAAGAGAATTAAGTTCCAATTAAATATATAGAAGTGCTTTCTAATAATTATATAAAAAGCCCAATAATGAAGAAAACGCACAAGAGATTAAATAACATGGAATGAACCAAAGCAATTGAAAAAAAAAAAAAGTTACTAAAATTCTGAAAACAGACAAAGTTCTGAAGATATTTGACACAAAATGCTGGAGTAACTCAGCGGGACAGGCAGCATCTCTGGAGAGAAGGAATGGGCGACATTTCGGGTCGAGACCCTTCTTCAGGCTGATGTCAGGGGAGAGGGAGGTACATAGATACATATGTACATAGGTACATAAGCGCCTTAAGTATTAGAAAGGCGCTATATAAATCCCATCCATTATAGATAAGGAAGTGTATAGATAAAGAAATGTAAGGTGTGAAAACAGGACAAAGGGAATGGAGGTGGCCCAGGACAGAAAGGTCAGTGTGGGAATGGGAGGAGGAGTTAAAGTGCCGAGCAACCAGGAGATCAGGTAGGTTTAGGCGGACTGAGTGGAGGTGTTCAGCGAAACGATCGCCGAGCCTGTGCTTGGTCCTGCCGATATACAGGAGTCCACACCTGGAACAGCGGATACAGTAGATGAGGTTGGAGGAACTGCAAGTCAACCTCTTCTACACCTGAAAAGACTGAAGGGGGGTGGTATAGGGACAGGTGTTACATCTCCTGCGATTGCAGAGGAAAGTAACTGGGGAGGGGTGTATTTCTGAAGACATTCAGCAGGTCAGGAAGCAACAGGAAAGAATTAACCTTTCAGGTCTATAACCTTTTTATCAAAACAGTGATTTAAATAAACTTATTTTAAGTTGCCGAGAGGGGGATGGGTGGAAAAAGCAAAAGCAATGTTTGTCATTGGTTTGAGACCAAGATTGTCCAGATCATACAAATGCTGTGGGTGACATCCAAGAAAAGCTGAATGCTTCATATTTATAGATTTAGAATCAAGGAAGTGTAGGTGCTGGTTTACAAAAAAGAATAAAAATGCTGGAGTAAGTAACTCAGTGGGTCAGGCACCTGGTAACATCTCTTGAGAACATGGCTTGGTTTTGGAACAACTCCATCCAAGACCGCAAGACATTGCAGTGAACCGTCGGCGCAGCCCAGACCATCATACAAACCAATCTCCCTTCCATTGACTCCATTTATACCTCACGCTGACTCGGCAAGGCCAGCAGCATAATCCAGGACGAGTCACACCCTGGCCACTCCCTCTTCCCCCCTCTCTCATCAAGAAAAAGGTATAGAAGTGTGAAAACGCACACCTTCAGATTCAGCGACAATTTTTTCCGACCATTTTTACAACTAGAGAGCAGTCCTGAACTACTATCTATCTCATTGGTAACCCTCGGACTATCTTTGATCGGACTTTACTGCCTTTATCTTGCATTTTACTTCGGAGTCACGTGAGTGACCACGGGAAGAAGCCCCGTTCAGCCGCACTTGCGTCATTACGTCAGACGCATTGGTGCAGGCGACCGGTTGGGGAGCAGGAGCTCCTCCAACGCGGTAAGTTTAAACTCAAGGTAAGCTTGGTTTCTTACCTGTTTTATTCCCTGCAGGAACCTCTTGTTCCAAAGGCTTTCTGCCGGAGGATTCGCGAGGCCCGACGAGGGAACCAGCTATGGGCTGTGGGGAAACCCCGGTTCTTGCCGCCAAGAGCGGGTAGCTGGGTTGTCGGGTGTCGCGAAAGATGGTCGCTGACGGGGGTCAGTGGCTTCCAGGCGCTCCGGGTGCCAGGAGGGGTTCCCTCCGATAGGCACAGAGACGCTGGGGTACCCAGGGAGGGGACCTCCAGCAGGCCGGGTGCTGGGAGGGGTTTTCCCTCCGACAATAAAATTTATGCGGGGGTGTCCCGGGGAAGGGAACCTCCAGCAGGCCGGGTGCCGGGAGGGGTTTTCCCTCCGACAATATGAATATGAATGCTGGGGTTTCCCGGTGATGGGACCTCCAGTACACCGGGAGTCGGGAGGGCTTTTCCCTCCGATATGAATGTTAATGCTGGGGTTCCCGTGGAGGGGACCTCCAGTAGACTGGGAGTCAGGAGGGGATTTCCCCCGATATAAATATATATGCCGGGTGTCGGGAGGATTTCCCCGATATACATATAGAGGATGGGGTTCCCGGGTAGGGGAATCCAGTATTTATGCGGCTTGCAGACCGCAGGGGTCCCCAGGGAAGGGGTTAAACGGACCGGAACGGTCAGCCCTGGGGCCGGTAGGGGTTTTCGTGAGGGATTATGAGGGATTACGTGCCCTCCGCTCCCAGCCTCATTAAGATGATCTGGTAGTTCTAGTCTTCTTTCATCTTACTATCATACTTCAGTCACTATTATTATCTGTGATTTCACACCGCTGCTTTTAAGATAGACGCACGTGCGGCTGAACGGGGCTTCTTCACGTAATCCCTCATCGTAACTCCTCATAAAATAAAGATCAAACTTCAAACTGGTAAGTTCTCGTTTAATCTTACTATTAAACGTTATTCTCATCATGTATCTGGCCACTGGGAATGGCTGAATTGTAATCATGTATTGTCTTTCTACTGACTGGTTATACAGCAACAAAAGTTTTTCACTGTACCTCGATACACATGGCAATAAACTATACTGAACTGAACTAGATAGCTGACATTTTGGGTCGGGACCTGTCTTCAGACTGATCAAGGGAGATCCTTCTTCAAAATCATCAAGTCTGAAGAAGCATTCCGACCCGAAACATCACCTTGCCATGTTCGAACGTTACCTTGCAATGTTCTCGAGAGATAATAATAGATTTGTCTGGAAGAGATGAAACAGGCAAATGGCAGGGAGTGTTGATGGAGCAGTAGACAGAAGAAAAAAATTGCTGAAAACGCAAGATGCCGATCACAGCAGCTGCTGAAAATTCAAATAAAATGGAATGTGAGGAATGTTCATCATATTCATGATAAGAATAAGTCGAAGTCCAAAGTAATGGTGGCCATTATATATTTTATTATGATGACAGAATATGACAACAAAGAGTAAAGCTGATTTTGGGAGGTTGCATAAATAACTTGGGAAGACAAAGCAGGCAGCAATGTTGGTGAACAACAATTTTCAACGCCAGTGCAAAACATTTAGAAGAGATTTGAGAGCAGGAAAGAGAGTCTGTGGGGAAACATAAAACTAACACACACGAGACTCCATGGATCAACATAGACATACGGGGTCAATTGAGGCTAAGGAAGAAGATTAAGTGCACTGACAGCAGCAGGGAGCAAACAATGAGTGAGACAACACAGGGGTTAAAAAAGTTAACAATTTAAAGAGTATCCATTAAATTGAATTGTCAAGAGACAAAAATAAAACACGAAAAACGTAGACACATTAATTAAAATCATGAGCTGGATTGGACTGCAGCCAATAAGAATTGTACCAGAGATAAAGATAAGGGGAGAGTAGTTGAGCTTTAGTGATACAGAGCAGAATCAGACCCTTTGGCCCACCGAGTCGTTGCCGACCAGCGATCCCTGCACATTAACACTTTTCTACACGTACTAGGAACAATTTTCAATTTTTACCAAGCCAATTAACCTACAAACATGTAGGTCTTTGGACAGTGTGGAAACAGGCCTTTCGGCCCATTGAGTCCACACCAACCAGCGATGTCCGCACACTAGCACTATCCTGCACACTAGGGACAATTTACAATCCTTTACCAAAGCCAATTAATATATAAACCTGTACATCTTTTGTGTGTGGGAGGAAACCGGAACACCCAGAGTAAACCCATGCGGTCACGGAGAGAACATGCAAATTCCGTGCAGACAGCACCCGTGGTCAGGATCAAATCCAGGTCACTGGCTCTGTAAGGCAGCAACTCTACCACTGCGCCACCATACAGTCAGTCCCATGATACCAGAATTTTCCATTCCCTGCATATCCAGATGCATATAAAAGCCTCTTAAATACCACTATGGTATCTGCCTCCACCACCACCTCCGGCAGCACGTTCCAGGTCCCCACCATCCTCAAAGCAAAAACACTTACCTCGCACATCTTAGATAACCTTCACTGTCCATTAGACCACCAATTTTAGCATCGCTTGCAAACTTACTAACCATGCTACCAACATTCACATCCAAATTGTGTGTGAGTGCCTCCGTGTGCATGCATTTACACGCACATGCGCGTTTATGCGTTTACATTGGTGCAGTTGATCAAAATCTCATTTTAAATAACCTTCGCTATCCACTATACCACCAATTCTAGTGCTGCCTGCAAACTTACTAACAATGAGGTTTGAGATCTCATGTTCTCATCCAAATTGTGTGTGAATGCATGAGTGATCATGCTTTTGCACGTGCGTTTGCAGATGTTTGTGTACACGTGCTAATGTGTGCATGGATTGAAGTATGTTTGTTTACCTATTTGTTTGTTTATTTATCTATCAATCGATGTAACGAGGGAAAGTCAAGCATTGATTCTAATGACACACCACTTGTTACAGCACTCCAGGCTGAATACCAGCATTCCACCAGCACCTTCCGTCTGCCTTCCTTCCAACCAACAAATTTTGTATCCAATTGGCTCGCTCGCCTTGGATCCCATGTGTTCAAACCTTCTAGACCAGCCTACCATGCGGTATCTTGTCAAAGGCCTCACTGACATCCATGTAAACAACATCTACTGAACTGCCCACATCGATCCACTTGGTCACCTCTTCAAAAAACCCAATCAAGTTCATGAGACATGGTTCCCATTGCACACAGATATGCCGGCAATCCCTAATCAGTCCTTCCCTTTCCAAATGCATATAGATCCCGTCTCTCAGAATCGCTATGAGTAATTTAGCTACCACTGATGTTAGACTCACTAGTCTGTGGTCCCCTGGCTTGTTCATGCAACCTCTCAAAATTATCCCACTCCATTTCCTATTCCTTGATTCACTTTCCCAGCTAATCAAGATCCCACTGCAAAAAGTGAAAGGCCTGGATAGAGTGGATGTGGAGAGGATATTTCCACTAGTGGGAGAATCTAGGGCCTTGAAGCCATTGCCACAGAATAAAAGGCCGTATGTTTAGAAAGAAGATGAGAAGGAATTTCATTAAGAGAGGGTGGCAAATCTGTGGAATTCATTGCCACAGAAGGTTGCAGAGGCCGTCAATAAATATTTTTAAGGCGGAAATCGACAGATTCTTGATTAGTACGGGTGTCAGGGATTATGGGAAGAAGGCAGGAGAATGAGGTTAAGGGGGTGAGATAGATCAGTCATGATTCAACGGGCCAAATGGCCTAATTCTGCTCCTGTAACTTCTGTACTCTTGATAACCTTCACTGTATACCAGATTATCCATTTCAGCGTCATCTGCAAATTTACCAACCAGGCATCGTTCATTCACATCAAATAGGCAACAGATAACAACAGCAATGGGCCCAGTACTAATCCCGGAAGTGCACCGCTCATTGCAGACCTCCAGTTTGGAAAGCAACCTCCCATCATCACTCTCTCCTTCCTACCATGAAGCCAATTATGTATCCAATTACCTGGCTCTCCCTCGATCCCATGCAACCTAACCCTGCAGAGTAACCTATTACGCAGAACAATATCAAAAGCTTGGTGAAGTCCAAACATACTAGGTCTACGGCCCTGCCCTCAAACATTTGTGGTTACTTCCTTAAAGCAACTCAAACAAACTTAATTGAGGTGAATCAGCATAAAGCCGTGCTGATTCACCCCAATTAATCCCGGTGTTTCCAAATATATCTATCTCAGGTTTAGTTTCAGTTTAGTTTATTGTCACATGTACTGAGATGCAATGAAGAGCATTGTCCCTATGAAGAGCTTTGTCACTTGTCCCTCAGAACCCTCTCCGGTAACTCATGTACCACTGATGTCTGACTTACTGGTCCACAGTTCCCAGGTTTTTCTTTGGAGCCAGAAGGCCATAAGTGATAGATTTAGGCCATTCGGCCCATCAAGTCTACTCCACCATTTGATCTATCTCTCCTTCCTAACCCCATTCTCCTGCCACCTATATTAATAAAAAATCTATCTGTTGAAAATATCCACTGTTGACCTTTAAAGCTTTCTGTGGCATTCACCACCCTCTGACTCACCAGCCCTGCTTAAATAAACACACAAATTGCTGCCCTCAATCACGCTGTTCTTGTTTTCTTTTTTATAAAGTAGTGCAAAGGGCTTCACTGGAATGAATACCGATTCTATGGCTTCTCCAGTATAGCTTTGACAGATCATCGAATGCGGGATTCCAGAAAGGGAAGTAGTAGGCAATGGTATATCTGTTAGGTAATGATAGCTGCACAAAATGTAGTAGGAAACAGCTTTGTAGCTGTTAATAGTCCTATCACTTCCTCGTATAAGTTCCAATCCAAATCCAAAGCCTTTTCCACGAACATCAGCTGAACGCCAGGGGAACAAACAGTTATCAGAGCTGCTCAAACACTTCCTTAATAGCTAGAGTGACTGCAGATGCTTAAGTATGACTCCTCTGAGCAAATGACAACATTTGATACAGGTTCCATTATGGGGAAGAAAGTCCCTTGCAAAACCAGACTTTCTAGGGTGAATGGAAAAGACAAAAATACTCACGTTCCTTCAATAAGCCATGTACACTTTGTCTTGTATTTATAGTTCCCTGGACCATCAGTAATATATCCAAATTGTCCAGTTAATCTGCAAAATAAACAAAAGTTCAGTTACTACAATTTTAAAAATAAATATTTTTCACGTTTTGATACTGTTACAAAAGCCAGTTAGAGGTTTACTTGAATGGAAAATTAAAGCACGACCAAATTAAATTAAATCATTCCAAACCCAAGCCAAAGCCGTACAAATTTTTTTGCTAGTTAACCCTGACACACAGTAAGGTCCCTAGGGGTCAGATCGAGTTGCCAGGGCTCTATCCAATTATCACATTCAACATTATCATGATATATAACACTCAACTCTCACATTTCCATGCAACATTTGTTTAAACTTGTTCCAAAGCCTGAAGGTACACCAGATTTGACGACTGAGAACATGCTCATAGATAAATGGAAACGATAACGCACAAAATATTTCCATATGCAGAAGAAAATGTTTGAAAATTGATTGAAACTATAGTCAGAAACAAAGAAAGCACCAATTTCAATATGACCTCTCAAGTAAATGACTGGATCGCTATCACGCAAACATAGATTCACATCATAATAATTTTTTGAATTTCCGACTCTGCACACGTGTCACATAATGCAAAAAATATTTCTCAATCCATATCAGCAGTCATAATGTCACTGCTATTCAATGCAGTTTTTCTCCATTACCACAGTTTACCCGAAATGTGATATTTGCGGTTGCAATGAATAATCAAAATAGATAATATGGATAAATGACAGAAAAGGCTTGAGAAGCAAATGGAGGAAATGGGGGAGGCGGTGGCGAGGAGATCCCAACTGCCTCCCCTTTGGCGGCGGCACTTGGCGATGGACAGTCAGGGGCGGAGATCCGGGGGGGGGGGGGGGGGCGGCAGGGGGGACATGTCCCCCCCGTTTTGAGAGGTACCCACCCGAGAGCCCCCCACGTCAGGAGACGTCGGGAGTCAGACGGGAGCGGTGCCCCCAGCCAGCGCAGAGAAGCAGCGCTAAACCCAGCCCAACCCTGCCTCTCCCGCCAGATTATCCCTGCCTGGATTTACGGAAAATGTGTCATCAGTCCAGGCATGACCAGGCGAGACAGGCAGACTTGAGCTGATTTAGCGCTGGATTGAGCCTCCGAAGCCTCGTGCGTGTGTGTGAGTGTGCGCATGCGCGCGCGGCTGCCAAGATATTGTGTCCCCCCCTGTCCCCTCCATATTTTGATAGCGATTTCCGTGTCTGCGCGATGATGCCGGTGTTGTCCGAGGAGCACTGACCTTCCTTCCCACCTCCTCTGCCCCTTCCTCTCTCTCTCTCTCTCGTACGCCCCCCTCCACCCCCCTTGTCCTGAGACCCCTCCTCTCCATCCCGCACTGATCCCCATTCCTGCCTCTATTCAGTCCTAACTGACGTCCCGTGTGCTCCCCTCCTCATCTACTCCCCTTCCCCCCCCCCCATCTATTCATCCTGCACTGATCTCCCTATCCACCTTGCATTGATTCTCCTGCCACTCCCCATCAATCCTACACTGATCCTCCAATTGATTCTGTACTGACCCCCTTTCCCATCCATCCTGCACAGATCCCCCCATTCAACCCCACTGTCATCCCCCGCGCTCCCCCCTCACAATTTTACCTACTCCAACCAAAACTAATTCCCCTGCCTCAATCCATCCATTCCGCACCGATTGCCTTCTCAAACCCCCCCCCCCCCCACCCCCATCTATCCATCCTGCACAGATTCACACCCCCCCCTCCCAATCCTATTGTGCTGGAAATGTCTTCAGAGCGAACATTGACTATGTTTTTAATAACGGAATGCAATCAAATATGTTTTAATTCCCAATGTTATTTGTTTTAATCCATAAAGATGGATTAATTAAATTGTGAACACGTGAAACATTAAAACCGCAGTGTTCGATTGTCACTGCTACCGTTGACACGTTATTACAGAATTCATTTTAACTGCAAATCAATGCTCTTAATATGGAGTATCAGTACTGTAGTTATTTAATGAGCAACATTCACAATTATACGTTGGATTTATCCAGGTTTTACTTCTACCGTCAGTCATATACATCACAAATTTGGTCAGGAGATATTTCAGTTGAAATTTTAACGTTAATTCTGAAGTGGGAATGATGGAAAAAACGGTTATCAACAATTTTTTTTAATTTGTTGCTTACAAACTGGGTATCTTCATTGCTGTTCACAACACATACATCTAATCTGAATGTCCGGTAATGTGGTGTCTTGACACCTTTAAATATATTACCAAAAGAACATTTGCTACATTTATGTCCTTTGGCCATCTCTTGTTAGTTAAGCGGCTTTTTCACGGGGCGACTTGACGCAAGAGTTAACCAGAGTTTAACATCGTGGGAACCTTGTGCGATAACAGTACGGCATTCGTGGACCACCGTGGACCACCGTAGCGCTAACGGCAGGTAATCGTGTAACTTGGTCACTCGGGAGCAAATTCAAGAAAGTTTGAATTTCTCCAAGAGTGACTTGTACACTTGTGGTTGAGCATTGCAACATTGTATGAACATAGTGGCCAGTGCGATATCAGTGCGATATCCGTAATAACTCTTGCGGGTACCGTGGGAACTCCTGCGAACGGTGAGTAACTGAGCAGTTTGATTGTCAGTGCTTGTTTTACCTCATTGTTAAATAAATATATTTTTTACTATCAGATTGATGTCTGCAATTCTTCATTAACACATCACTACAAGATGAATGTCTCTAATGTTATAATACCTCTCATGCTGAAACACAAAATAGTTGAAGGGAGGTGAAATAATCACATTTTCATTCTTTTTCATTTTTGAGTGTTCAGGTACCTCACTTGCTGAGCTTTTTTACTCCAGCAGTTTGTGTCTCTTTTTGTCTAAAGCAGTTTCTAAGACTGTAGGAACTCCGCGGGCCAGGCAGCAACTACGGAGGGAAATGGACAGGCGACACTTTCTTCAGGCTGCCTTATCTCTCTCTCCTCCCCCCCCCCCCCCCCCCTCCCCCCTACTTCCACGCACACACACAAATGCTGGAGAAACTCAGCGGGTGCAGCAGCATCTATGGAACGAAGGAAATAGGCAACGTTTCGGCCCGAAACGTTGCCTACTTCCTTCGCTCCATAGATGCTGCTGCACCCGCTGAGTTTCTCCAGCATTATTGTGTACCTTCGATTTTCCAGCATCTGCAGTTCCTTCTTAAACACAAATGCACCGAGTTCCTCCAGCATTTCGTGTTTTGCTCAGTATTCCAGCATCCGCTGTCTCCCGCGTCTCCAATAAAACAAAACTACTGTCAAAAGGGTGAAGAATAGGGGCAGAGATAGATACATTCCTGATTAGTGCGGCTGTCAGGAGGTTATGGGGAGAAGGCAAGAGAATGTGGTTGAGAGGGAGAGATAGATCAGCCGCGATTGAATGGCGGAGTGGACTTAATGGACCGAATGGCCTAATTTTGCTCCTATAACTAACAAAGATAGTAATTGTTAGGGAAATGTAGTTATTAAAGACGAGGGGGAGCAAAAATGGGCAGTCTGGGATGGCTCGCGAGATACTTGCATAGAGGCACAAAAGTTAAAGAAAGGGCAGATAAACAGAGAGGGGGGGGGGGGGGGGGGGACTTCCCTCAGTGCCCATCTGTTAGCATTAATTGGACAGTTCGGTCTGTGAAACGCAACACGCCAGCCCCGACATCCAGCCCGGTGGTCAGTCCTTTGAAGATAGACACCAGTTGCTTGGAGCAACTCAGCCGGACAGGCAGCAACTCTGGAGAGAAGGAACGGGTGGCGTTTCGGGTCGAGAGCCTTCTTCAGACTGAGGTCAATCCCCTGCATGGATAACAGGAGTCCCAGCCAACACGACAATCGCCCGCTGCACAGTCTCGGAGCTTCCACTGCGAAAACGGTGCCTACATTTGAGCACTTATGTAACTGAACTATCCTAACACCAACCACAGAGCATTCCTGAACTACTACCTACCTCATTCGAGACCCTCGGAATGGGTGACGTTTCGGGACGAGACTCTGAAGAAGGGTCTCGAACCGAAACGTCACACATTCCTTCTCTCCAGTGATGCTGCCCGTCCCGCTGTGTTACTCCAGCATTTCGTGTCTATCTGCCGTATGCTCTGTGATGGTCATCTCGGAGTCAAGTGGCAACTCTGGTCTGTAGACACGAGGAACTGCAGACGCAGGAATCACGAGCAAAACACAGAGCGTTGGACGAGCCTGACCCTTTGAGTTCCTCCATCACTTTATGTTGAAGTCAGGTCTGGACATTGCTTGGCTCAGTCTCAGGCGCCGGCTAACTAGGAAGGTCGAGTCAAAGTCCAGCACTAACACTCAAGAAATAACGTTTGCGGCCTGATGTTCCCAATATTTAATTGAAATCATTCATAAAGTAAATAAATAGATACCGGTCTAATCAGTATCTACGGGATTGGACAGGCTAGATGCAGGAAGAATGTTCCCGATGTTGGGGGAGTCCAGAACCAGGGTCCCAGTTTTACAGTCTACCGTGGGAACTCTTTAACTCAGTAAAGTAAAGTAAAGTAAAGTAAAGTAGCCTTTATTGTCATATCAGCGCACAGGCAGCAGTTGATTGTTGCTCTATTCAGTTTCCCAGGGGGTCGGGACAGGACTGGAGTTGGGAGGGAAAGGTGGGGGAGTCGAGGGAGAGGAGGGGGAGACAGATGGGGGTGTCTTCATTTACTGGCGGCGGGTGTCTGTCACTGAAACAGGCAGGTGAGATTTCACATCCACCTTGTGTGTGCCTCTCTCTCTCTCTCTCTCTCCCTCCCTCCCTCTTACACAGGCTGAGAGACTCTGCCTCTGTGAGTGTACGTCTCTTTCTCCCCCTCTCCCACACACAGTAAGACCGAGGTACTGTGCTCAGTCCATCTGTGTCTCCCACATACACAGTAAAACATGTCTCCAAATGAGCCAATTCAACCAAGGGAGGATATTTATAGTGTGTGAAAAAAAAGTGACATCATTTGTGCCACGTGATGATTTAACAACACTTCACAATGTTCATTCAAGATTTAACGGGAAAGCTCGGGAGACGGACAAGTCACTCGCACAAATAACAGAAATGCCGAGTACCGTGGGAACTCTTTATCTACCCCCCCGTTATATCGTGTGATATCGTGCTAGACCACGACCACTTCACTCTGGTTACATCTTGCGTCAAGTCGCCCCGTGAAAAAGCCGCATTAGTGTAATGTTTAACCTGTCAGATGGGTATAGTCAGTTTTAACAGCTATTATCATAAAATGCCTTTAGAAAATTCCTTGCAACCTGTATATTTTGTTGTGGATAAATTATGTGGGAAGCGAGTGTTTCTGTACCAATAGCAATAACGACCCATGCTATGGCCATGTCATGATAATGTTCGGTCCTTCACAGAAAACATGCTTGCATCAATCTGTAGTGTGCATGATTAAGCATATATGTTATCATGGTCCAGGATTTATTGACACAAGTTGATCATACGCTGAATAATCCAACCACACTTTTGTTTGGAAGTGGTAAGAAATAATAAAAATTGCATTAATTGCAATGTGTAAAAAGAGTTGAGATACTGTATTATAATTTTGCTGCATGTCATTGTGGTATATATCATGTCTTGATTGGTGAATATGCTTAGTTTGTGACTTTATTTGTAGCAGAAATAAGATGTGAATGCTTCATTGAGCATAATTTCGACTGGGAACTACGCACTTCGTCCGACCACATAATCGAACGCGTCATGCAAGCGATCCTAAGTGCCCATCTAAACTGTCATTTGGCAACCTAAAAAGCTCCCAAGGGTGTCCTCTGTGTGGCGAGAGAGAGGGAGAGACACACACACACCCACACACACACCCCCCACCCCCACCCCACAAAACACCTTCCTTCGCCAGCCCATTATACAAGCAGGGGACAGGGCAGGCAGGGGGAGCAGTGTCTGAGTGAAATTGGCACAAAGCCAATAGGGCGCTGTCATTAAAATAGCTAAAGCACAGTGTACGGTAAGTCCTTTAAAAGAGGGGGGAGGGGGGGAAGAAGGGAGAGAGGGGGGGGAGAGGGGGGGGAAGAAGGTATGGAGACAACTTTTAAGAAGCCAGAGATACACGGCTGTGAAGCTCGGCGGACATTTAACATTACCGGTCGGTTATCCTTGGTTCTGAAAACTACTGCTTACATTTTTTTTTCCCAATGAGCCAATGAAATTCACCGGTCAGCACTGGCTACAACCTACAAGAACCTCCGAGAACCTTCGACCTGGCAACCCACTTGGACCTCCTGGCGACCCACTCGGACCTCCTGGCGGCCAACCTACGGCACGAGAATTCTCGCTACTCTCCATGTGGCTTCATTCTAGTCGCCGCTAATTTTTCAACATGTTGAAAAATCCGCGGCGAACTTAATGAGGCCACGGCTAGTTCCCAGAATGCAGGAATTCCTCACGACCATGAAGGCGACTCCCCGGCAACCTCCCGCAAACAAGTGGACATAGGAGCAGAATTGGGCCGTTCAACCCTTCTTTGAGATTATTCCGCCATTCAATCATGGCGGATCTATTTTTCCTTCTCAACCCCATTCTCCAGCCTACTCCCCGTATCCTTTGATGCCCTGCCTAATCAAGAACTTTAAAATAAATTTGGAAACAAATCATTTCTCTGCAGCTTGTACAAGCTGGCAGTCATCTTTCAGCATATCCACTGGCGTGTTTATGACTTTTTAAACGCCAAGTGTTACATTCTGTTTTTCACCCTATAATTTTCCTTTTATGAAGTGCTCAATAATACTCTGCTGCCACTCAATATCAATTTCTCACCATCTGATTGGGGTATGATACCACACTTGGGTTTTGCAAGAACCAATTGGCTCTCAATCTTATTGCGAACTTGGCACAAATGACACAGATGAGATTAGGGTGGCTTCATTTGATATCAACACAGCATCTGATTGTGTGTGGCATCGAGGGGAGCCACAATCCAACACACACACAGTTGGAATCAGCTGCCAGAGGAAGCGGTTGAGGCCGGGTTCAAATTCACAACATTTAAAAAGACACTTGGACAGATACGATACGATAAAACATTATTCATCCCCGGAGGGAAATTGGTCTGCCGATAGTCACACCACACAAGGTACACAAAAACTTGACATTAATAGTGAAAACAAAAAAAAGGCAAGCGACTGTTGTCAGGCTGCCGTGTGCGCAGCGCCTTCACCGGAACAAACGAACGAACACAGACTTATCCCCTGGGCAGAGGATTCTAAACTAGAGTTCCCTCCCCTACACCGGGTCCCCATTTGTTCTCCCACCGTCCCTCACGACTGTCACCCCACGCCGGGTCCCCATTGTCTTCTCCTCTGTCCTCACGTTCATCGACCATGAGGTTCCCGCTGATGTCCCCGCCGAGTCTCCCGCTGCAGTCTCCTGCTGCCGCAACCAAGGCTCCCATCGCCACCACCGCTGAGGCTCCTTCGGCCCAGATAGGCCTCGCCGCCCACCTTCACCGCAGTCCCTGGGAGGCCTATGGGGCGAGTCGGGCCTACCGGGACGCGTTATGGTCTTCGGTCGTCATTCCGGTCGGCGGCGGCTCGGCAGGTGGATCGGGCCCGCACGGTACATGGATAGGAAAGGTTTGGATAGGCATGGTACAAGCGCAGACAAATAGGAGCAGCTTGGTGAGGCAACTTGGTCAGCATGGACAAGTTGGTTGGAAGGGCCTGTTTCCATGGTGTACACTATGACTATAACCATCAGAGTCCTCGAAGATCAATCTTTTGCGGGATTATCACCGACCCAAAAACCAGCTGCTGTACATAAATAGATTTAATGCACGAGTAGGTCATACGACTATTAGAAAATGCTGGAAATGCACAGCAGGACAGGCAGCATCTGGGGAGAGAATTAGGTTTAACGGTTCAAGTCATTGGCCTTTCATGAAATGCAACATTATTGATTTAGTCATAGAGTCTTACAGTGTGGAAACAGGCCCTTCGGCACAACTTGCCCACAACAACCAACATGCCCCATCTACACTAGTCCCAACTGCCTGCGTTTGTCTCATATCCCTCAAAACCTGTCCTATTCATGTACCTGTCAAAATGTTTCTTAAACGGTGCGATAGTCCCTGCCTCAACTACCTCCTCCGGCAGCTTGTTCCATGCGCCTACCATGTTTAGCGTGAAAAGGTTATTTAACTGTCTTGTTTACTATGGAAATGGAAAATATGAAGATATTTCCACATTGGGGAATGCAGTGCGTCAAAATGCAATAACAAAGGTAACTGATGCGACTCGAAACGTTGAGGCAAACAGTTGACGACTTTAGATGCAGCAGAGAGCCTGTGAGCTTTTGCAAGACAAATTTTCACAAACCGATCAAGGACTAAGCGATCAATGTGCTCTGAAATTGCCACATTATGGGTTCATTTTGATGTTCACAAGGACATCAATGTTTTACATCAGTTTCTGTCGCACCAGGGAAGGAGATGTAACAAGTGGCAGAAAGTGGACAATGATCAATCACTTTAGCAGTTTTTCATTTATTCTTATCTCCTGCAGTACACGAAAGCAATCATGCAACATTGGAGAAAGGACTTTTAAGCATCTCAATGCCAATTTGCAAATCGGACTGTGTTGGCACATAATTACATTAGCTAAATGGGGGATGAAAAAGCACTCTACATTAAAATTAAATTTCAACTCGTAATCAGCATTTAGTTACCAGAGCTACTTATAACAAAATTAAAGTTACTATGTGCAAGCCTAAAATATCTGTTAACAGATTAATAACAACCAGTTCTTCTGAAGATAGACACAAAAAGCTGGCGTAACTCAGCGGGATAGGCAGCATATCTGGAGAGAAGGAATGGGTGACGTTTCAGGTCGACACCCTTCCTCAGACCCGAAACGTCACCCATTCCTTCTCTCCAGAGATGCTGTCTGTCCCGCTGAATTACATAAACTTTTTGTGTCAATCTTCAATTTAAACCAGCATCTGCAGTTCCTTCTCACACAACAAGTTCTTCTGGATGTCTGGAATTCCTTCATACCTTCCTTCAGCTGTACTGAAATAATGGTTAATATCCCAAACTAGGTTGACTTATAACCCAGTGGTAAAAATGTTGATTTTTCTACAAACAACATGAGGGATATGTGGAGCGGTATGAAGAGCATTAAGGGGCTGTCCCACTGCGGCGACCTCATTGCCGAGTTTAGAAGAGTTTGCCCTCGACTTATTATTGCAGCATGGGCGACACGAGGTCCTAGGAGGTCTTTGTAACTCTCCTTCATGCTCGAGAGTAGTCCCCACGCACTAGAGGCCTCAGCTAGGACGCGGCGTACTTTTTAACATGCTGAAAGATGCCCACAAGTAAAAAAAGGTCACCATGGGGGGGGGGGGGAAAGCGATATTTTTTTAACTCGTAGGTTTAGTCGAAGTAGGTCATAGCAGGTCGGCATGTTATTCGTAGGTAATTGAAGGTAATCGAAGGCAGTCGAAGGTAGTCGTAGATAGTCTTCAACGTAGTCGAAGGGAGGTGTCGAAGAAGATCGAAGGAGGTCGTCTTCACTCTCCACTATTCGGTGTCCAATTTTCCCGAAGCTAGTCTACAACATAGTCGAAGGAGATCTTCTACATAGTCGAAGGAGGTCTTCAACATTACTCTTTTTCAAACTCGCCAATTAGGTCGCCGCAGTGGGACAGCCCCTTTACAGGCTACAAGATGAGCAGTGGCCTGGGGAGGGAAATCAATCAAGACTTGGGCAAACAAGCTAAACCTGATTTTTAACAGATTTGATGGGGGGGTCTCTGCCCACACTCCCCCCTCCCTGCTGCTCCCCAATAGACTCTCCCCCTCAATCCCCCTGGTCCACTTCCTCTGCCCTTTCTTTGCCGCACCTGACCATCAAGGCTGAGCAGGTGAGAAAGGAGCTGAGCAGACTCCGCCCAGGCAAAGCCGTGGGTCCCAATGGTGTCAGCGCATGGGTACTCAAGGCGTGTGCCAGCCATTCAGCATATCTTCAACATGAGCCAGGAGAGGGTTCCTGTGATGTGGAAGACATCCTGCATGGTCCCTGTACCAAAGAGGACGTGTCCCAGCTCCTCCAATGACTTCAGACGCTAACTTAACACATCATGAAGTCCCTGGAGAGGCTGGTGCTCACTCACCTGCGACCCCTGATTAAACCCTACCTGGACCCCCTGCAGTTCGCTTACCAAACAAAGATGGGCGTTGAGGGTGCCACCATCCATCTGCTCCGCCGATCCTATGCTCACCTGGATAACCCGGAATGCAGTGTGAGAGTCATGTTTTTTTACTTCCACAGTGCTTTTATCACCATCCGGCCTGCACTGCTAGGGAGCAAACTGACAAAGATGCGGGTGGATGCTCCATTGTTGTCCTGGATCACCAACTATCTGACTGGACGACCTACAGAACTGTGTCCCGGACATTGGGGTCAGTAACACAGTCATAAAACGCAACAAGATACGTGAAACATGAAGTCCAGGATTTGGGATGTTCAAAGATTGGGGGGGGTGGGGGGGGGAGTCAGCCTACCACGTGATAGAAGGGGGAGGAGTTGCACAGTTTGATAGCTACAGGGAAAAAGGATCGTTCTGTGCTGCATCTTGGTGGAACCATATTGTTGCTGAAGGTGCTCCTCAGGTTGACCAGTGTGTCATGGAGAGGGTGAGCTGCATTTACAATATTGATCTGATCTCCGGCCACACAAACGTATGAATTTGGAGCCGGACCAAGTCACTCAGCTGGTACAGCCTGCTCCACCATTTACGAAAATCATGGCTGATCTGACTGATTCCTCAACTCTGCATCCTTTCAACACACAAGTCAAGACAAATCAAGTCAAGTTTTATTCACATAAAGTGCAAGTGAAATGAATTTTCCAGCAGCAGTACCATAAAAAAAGAACACACAATACACAATAAACATTTACTCAAACATCCACCACAGCATTCATCACTGTGGTGGAAGGCACAACATTTGACCAGTCCTCCTCCATTTTCCCCCATGGTCGGGACCTCAACCCTCCAGATGTTCAGACAAGGTAAGTCCAGGTAAGTCCTGAATTGGTGCCTTCCCACCGGAGACGTGTAGGCCGCAGACCGTCGGTCGAAGATTTAAAGTCCCCGCCGCACCGCAGACAGAAGCACCACAGACCACAGGGCCGGCGGTCGGAGCTCCTCTCCAGGGATCCCCGGCGAGGGTCCCCGCCGCGCCCGCGGTAGAAGTTGGCCTCGTTATTTTTCAAGAATCGATTTATCTTTGCCTTAAAATTATTCAATGACTCTGCTTCCATCGCCCTTCGAAGAATTTCGAAGACCTATTCCCACAAAGCAAAAATTGGCTCCGTCCTCTATTTAAATGGTTGACGCCATATTTTTAAACAGTGATCCTTCCTCTGGGAAAGCCTTTACAAGTTACTTGTACGATCACAGAAAAGGTGGAAAAACTGCTCCATCGGATAAACACAAGCTGTTCACGTCCATTCTTGCCATTTACTTGGTCGTTAATGGACATATATACTGGGTACTTGAAAATAGAAAGTACAGCACAGGAACAGGCCCTTTGGCTCACAATATCCGTGCCAAACAATTCTTCTTCTTGTTTCTTCTTCTTCTTGCATATGAAACATAAACCAAAGGAATAGTTAGATCTCAAGCCGGGTGTTGAGCAGCCAGGTTGTTGGCTCTGCGTCAATGTCTGCCTGGCCCTGAGCTCCATTTGGTGGGTGGTAGAGCGGGCACCCAGAGATGACATGGTTGACTGTCTGTTGTTCTGCTCCGCATTCACAGGCTGGGATCTAGCGGAGTCCCCACCTCCACATGCTGACATTGAAATGCCCAGTACGAAGTACAAAAAACAACTGATGCCAAGATAAATAATTTTCTCTGCATTCATATGATTTATACCCCTCCATTTCCTGCTTATCCTACCCTAAAACAAGTTGTACCACAATCTTAGTTACTTTCAATGTCTTTAATTTAGAAACATCGAACAGAAAAATAGAAATGCACTGAGGTTTGAGCTATTTGTAGCTACAAACTTATCTGTTTCTGCCGCCACCCATCAGCGCATTCTGGCATCCACCACCGACTAAAAAAGCTTACCCCACACATCTCCATTAAATTTCACCCTCTTCTGAAGAGATTCTGAACTTCCCATTATGAATATGCTAGAAATCTAAAACATGAACAGAAACACAGGCAGCAGCGTCAATGGAAGGAGAAACACAGCCAGCATTTCTGGTTGAAGAGCTTTTGCTATTTAACAACCAAGGCGCTAAACTTAACATAGCTTCAGTTAAGTTGACCACAGCTTTGAGACAAAAATGTATCTTTCCTATTTAAGATTTTTTTCTCAAGGTCAGAAAACAATTGATGACCTCAAAATGCGCGGGGATCATTGGTCGGTGCGGACTCGATGGGCCGAAGGGCCTGTTTTCATACTGTATCTCTAAACTAAACTAATTGCTTGCTAATTAACAATCACAAAATGAAAGGTCGGTCACTATTATAGATAGAAATATAGTCATGTTTCACATTAATGACCCTTCATGGGTTGACCTGATGTGCTAACAGCCTCTCTTCTCAGAAGTTGCCTGACCTGCTAGTTCCAGCATCTGCAGTATTTTGCTTTTGCACTATTTGTTCTATTCTTTTTTCAACATTCCGGTCGCTCACAACTTGAACTATGAACCATGACTTTCCACATAGGTTTAGGTTCATTATTGTCACATCTAAAGTTTTGTTTGGCATGCCATCCAAACAGATCAGATTTTCCATACAAAAATACAATAAGTAGAGCAAAGGGGAAGATACAGAATGCAGAGATACAGTTCTAAGTATTGTAGCACATCAGTTCCATAGACTAGGTCCGATGGACTTAATGGGGCAGAGAGGAATCTGGTCATAATAGTACACCAACACCTCTACTTCCTTAGAAGGCTTAGGAAGTTCGGCATGTCCCCAACAACTCTCACCAACTTCTACAGATGCGCCGTTGAAAGCATTTTATCGGGATGCATCACAGCTTGGTTTGGGAACAGCTCCATCCAAGAGGGCAAGAAATTGCAACGAAATGTGGACGCAGCCCAGACCATCACACAAACCTACCTCCCTTCCATTGACTCCATTTACACCTCACGCTGCCTCAGCAAGGCCAGCAACATAATCAAGGATGAGTCGGACCCTGGCCATTCCTTCTTCTGGCAATGGGTATAGATGTGAGAAAACGTACACCTCCAGATTCACGGATACTTTCTTCCCAGCTGTAATCAGACAACTGAACCATCTTACCGCAGCTGGAGAGCAGTCCTGAGCTACTATCTACCTCATTGGTGACCCTCGGACTATCTTTGACCGGACTTTATCTTGCACTAAACATTATTCTCTTAGGTATCTGTGAATGACTCGATTGTAGTCATGTATAGTCTTTCCGCTGACTGGTTAGCACGCAAAAAAAGCTTTTCACTGTACCTCGGTACACGTGACAATAAACTAAACTGAACTGATGAATCGGAAAGTACCATAGGTTTCTTTGCAAATGGATAGTTTAGTTCCACCATTTAATAATTCTCTTTGCATCTGACATTTTCAAACATGAGTGCTGACTTTGCATAATAGCACCTATGCCACTTCCGTTACCCTAAATCCAAGTTGGTACCACAATCTTAGTTACTTTCAATGTCTTACAAACATCGAGCAGAAAAATAGAAATGCACTAAGGTTTGAGCTATTTGTAGTCTGATGGAAACCTGTGCAGTCCGAGCCACAAATTCACAATTCACAAATTTTTCCTTGATCATTTATGACTAAAGCATAGTAATTCTCATGAAGAGCAACATTTTACATGGTGCCTTTGATGTGGCAAAATATAACAAGGTACCTCATTACATTTTTTTTAATTAAAAGGCTATGGAGTTATCGGTTAAAAGTCAGCAGGGAAGATTGCTACAGCAACTTGGCCTGGAAAATTAATTTTTCAAAATTGATACCCAAGCTCAGTGGTTATGGTAGATCAGAAGACATAAGAGCTGATTGGGCTATTCGGTGCATTGAGTCGGCAGTGGCAAAGCAGTACATTTGCTGCCATACAGCGCCAGAGACCCTGGTTCGAGCCTGACTACGGGTGCTGTCTGTGCAGTTTGTACGTTCTCCCCGTTATCTACGTGGGTTTACTCCCGGTGCTCCAGTTTCCACCCACACTCCAAAGATGTACAGGTTTGTAGGATAATTGAATTCGGTAAAATTGTAAATAGTCCCTAGTGTGTAGGATAGCTCGACTGTATGAAGATCGCTGATTGACGCGGACTTTGTGGGCCGATGGGCCTGTTTCCATGTTGTATCTCTGAAGTAAAGTAAAAGAATCTGCTCTGCCATTCGATCATGGCTGATTTATTTTTTCCTTCCCATCCCATTTTCCTGGCTTCTAACCATAACCTTTGATACCCTTATGGGCCTGTCTTCTTCTTCTTCTTGCGTATGGCGTACACAGCCTAAAGTTATCGGACAAGTTGTTCTATTTGATTTTATTTGATTGTGCACGCCGGGTTGATTGCATTTGTCGATACAGGGCGGACCACGTGAAGGTTGCAATCTCCCACCCCGTGGGCCTGTCCCACTTAGGAGATTTTTCAGGTGACTGCTGGCGACAGTCAAGTTGCCTGAAAAACCGGCGGCTGGAACGGCAACTGTCAGAGTGGAACATACACACATCTCTTCCCTCACCAGCCCGTTATGCAGGCGGTGGACAGGGCAAGCGGGGGCAACGCAGTCTGAGTGAAATTCACACGGTGCAAAGCCAATGTGATACATACACACACCGCGATGAACAGGAAGGTTGGCGCAGTAATTAAGACGGTGAAAGCACAGTGTACGGGAAGGGTCACGTAAGTCCTTTAAAAGAGGGGATGAGAGTGTGGGGGGGGGGGGGGGGGGTGGGGTGAAGAAGTTGAGACAACTTTTAAGAAGCCAGAGATACACGGCTGTGAAGCTCAGCGGACATTCACATTACCGGTCGGTTATCCTTGGTCCTGAAAACTACTGGTTACGTTTTTTTTTCCAATGAGCCAATGAAATTCACCGGTCAGCACCGGCTATGACCTACGAGAACCTTCGAACTCCTGGCAACCCACTAGGATCACCTGGCGACCCACCTACGGCACGAGAATTCTCGCTACTCTCCATGGCGGCTTCATTCTGGTCGCTGCTAATTTTTCAACATGTTAAAAAATTTGCGGCGACCATAATGAGGCCGCAACTAGTTCCCAGAATGCGGGAACAACTCACGACCATTATGGCCCATGCAACCACCCGCGAACATGTGGCGACCATGTGGCAACCGCATAGTCTCCTGCCAAGAACCTACCAATTTCTGTTTTAAACATACCCAATGACAGCCTGCAGGGATTCACCACCCTCTGGCTCATGAAATTCCTCCTAATTTCCTTTCTAAAGATGCGTCCTTTTATTCTGAGGCTGTGTCCTCACGTCCTAGACTCTCCTGGAGTAAGGAACATGCTGAGCCACAAGGTTACAGATTGTCATACAGTGTGGAAAAAGGCACTTTGGCTCAACTTGCCCACACCGGCCAACACTTCCCAGCTACACTTGTCCCACCTGCCAGCATTTGGTCCATATCCCTCCAAACCTGTCCTATCCATGTACTTGTCTAATTGTTCTTAAATGTTAAATCCCTGTCTCAACTACCTCCTCAGCTTGTCCATACATCCACCACCCTGTTTGTGAAAAAGTTACCCCTCGGATTCCTATTAAATCTACAACTCCATACAAAGTACAACTCCGTACTTCCTTTTGCCCCACATCTATTAAACACCCCGATGGCAAGAAATGTATTCCGTTTAATACAGAATTTGTTCTGCGGATCATGTCAAAGAGTCACGACAGAACCATCTTCACAATGTCTCAACAATTGTCAGTCCTGCCAATATAGTCGTGAATAGCTTCAAATGTACCCTGCAGGGCTGGGCCTATGGAAAGTGGGCTACTGTTTGACATCACGAGATATCACAGGGGCTGGAGTTGATGTACTCTGACCGCATGCTATTGCCCTTTTCAATATACTCTGTCAGTGATCCAGGCTTAGTGCTGGAGGAATCTGGGGCATGAACCGCATGGATGATTAAGAGTGACCTTGCCTGGGATGGTGTGGCGGTATTAGACAGTTCTAAAAATATACAGTGAAAAATGTTGTTTGCAACCAGATATATCATTATATACACAAGTGCAATGGAACCAATCACAAGTACTACAGGTAGTACAAAGAGAAAATACCAGAGTGCAGAATAATTACAGCATTACAGCTACAGCACGGAAACAGGTACATCGGCCCCACAATATCCGTGTCAAACAAGACCAACTCTTATCTGCCTGTACATAATCCATATACCTCCATTTCCGTGTGCCTACCTAAAAGCCTCTTGCATGCTACTATCATATCTGCCTCCACCACTCATCACCCTCTATGTAAACATTGTCCCTCTCACCGTAAACCTATGCCCTCTCATATTTTATCTCACCTTCAAGATATGATCTCCCATCCTGGGGAAAAAAAGTTTTGACCCTCTACCATATCAATGCCTCACATAATCTTATCTCCTTCTATCAAGACTCCCTTCAATCTACGGCGTTCCCATGAAAACAATCTAAGTCTATCCAACCTCTTCCCATAGCTAACAACCGGTAAACCAGGCATCAAACCTGTTCTGCACCTTTTCCAAAGCCTCCACAACCTTCTTGTAATGGGGTGACCAGAACTGCACGTAATATTGCAAATGTTAGTTACAGTGAAAAGGTGCACATAAGTAAGTAAGTTTATTGGCCAAGTATTCACATACAATGAATTTGCCTTGGTGCTCCGCCCACAAGTAACAACATGACATACTGTGACAGTTACGAATGACTCAGAAAACACTAAACATTAATAATAATAAAACATTAATGATAAAACACCATTGATCAAGCATACCAGGTCAAAGGGAGGCTACAGATTTTTGCCTGTTGAGTAGAGCAACTACTCGTGGATAAAAACTGTGTTTACGTCTGGCTGTGGCAGCTTTGACAATCCGGAGTCGCCTTCCAGAGGGAAGTGATTCAAAGAGTTTGTGGCCAGGGTGAGAGGGGTCAGAGATGATCTTACCCGCTCGCTTCCTGGCCCTTGCAGTGTACAGTTCATCAATGGAGGGAAGGCTGCAGCCAATAATATTCTCTGCTGATCAGGCGATTCGCTGCAGCCTCCAGGTGTCGTGCTTGGTGGCTGAGCCAAACCAGACCATGATGGAGAAGGTGAGAACAGACTCTACGATGGCCGTGTAGAATTGGACCATCATTGCCTGCGGCAGATTGTGCTTCCTCAGCTGCCGTAGGAAGCACATCCTCTGTTGTGCCTTTTTGGCTATGGAGTCGATGGTGGCCCCCCACTTAAGGTCCTTGGAGATGATGGTTCCCAGGAACTTAAAAGACTCCACAGATGTGACTGTGGTGTTGTTGATGGTGACTGGGGTGAGGGGAGGGGGAGCTCTCCTAAAGTCTACAATCAATTCCACTGTCTTAAGCACATTGAGCTCTAGGTTGTTGCGACGGCACCAGGACGCCAGCTGTGACACTTCCTGTCTGTAGGCAGATTCCTCCCCATCCTGGAGCAGTCCAATCAGGGTTGTGTCATCCGCAAACTTGAGAAGCTTGACAGAGGTGTCTGTGGAGCTGCAGTCGTTGGTGTAGAGAGAGTAGAGGAGAGGAGAGAGTACGCAGCCTCCTATGCTGAATGTTTGCGGTTCCGAGATGTACTTTCCCAGCCTCACATGCTGCTTCCTGTCTGTCAGGAAGTTGGTGATCCACTGACAGAGAGGTTCAGTCAACTCGGAAAGTTTGGAGTGTAGTAGCTCTGGCACAATGGTTTTTAATGCAGAGCTAAAATCAACAAACAGGATCCTCGCATAGGTCCCCTGGCGTTGTGCTGTAGGATGAAGTGCAGGCCCAGGTTGACTGCATCATCCACAGATCTATTGGCCCGATATGCAAACTGCAGTGGATCCAGCAGGGAGTTTGTGATATTTTTCAACTTGGCCAGCACAAGAAAAGCTTGACCAGCACATAAGAAAAGTCCAAGGGCCCTGTTGTGTGGCACAGTGGTAGAGACTAGGTTTGATCCTGACTGTGAGTGCGGTCTGTACGGAATTTCTATGTTCTTCCTATGATAGCATAGGTTTTCTCTGCTGCTACGGATTCCTCCCACATTCAAAAACTTACCGGTTTGTAAATTGACTGGTTTAGATTGGTTGTAAAATTGTCCTCAGTGTGTAGGATAGTGTTACTGCACAGGGTGATCGCTGGTCGGCGCAGACTCGGTATTTCCACGTTGCATCTCTAAAGTCTAAAGACCACAATGAGGTTGTTTGGGAGGTCGGAACTACACCCTTAGGTAATGAGAGAATGTGTGGAGAATAAAATAAGATGAGTGCAAATTATGTTCGGTTCAGACATGGCCTATTTCTTGAAGTATGATTCTCAGACACAAAAAGCTAGAGTAACTCAGCTGGTCAGACAGCAACTCTGGAGAAAAGAAATAGGGGATGTTTCGGGTCGAGACCCTCCTTCGTACTGAGTATATGCACCAAGAACACAACAGATGCCATTTGAGAAACAATCAGGAATAATTTAGCCAGTAATAAAATGAACAAGCCTCCAGAAATCTGAGGGAATATAACCAGAATTTTTTTAAGCAATGTCTCCAAATGGCACCACTGATAAAGCACAGGCAAATACTGTAATCTAAATAAAGTAATCATTGCAGTGCTGAACAGAAGTGCACCTGCTTGTAGCAATCCATGGATAAGAGTTTCTAGTAACTCAGTGTTCAGCACAATAAGTGTCAGAAGACTGTGTGGTACCAGAGATTGGTGCAATCCAGGAAGCCATTCTCCTGTATTTATTGGCGCACACACAGTTTTTATGACTTGTTGACATAATTACACTCATTTAATTCAGTGCTAGTGCAGAGTGTCACAGTCCACAACTCTTCAATTATCCAGTGTGAGTACAATAGATCACTCAAGAAAGCCCATTTTGAAAATCAGGAGGAAGATTAATTAAAATGTATACATTTTTCATCTGAAGATGGGTCCCAACCCGAAATGTCACCCATTCCTTCTCTCCAGAGATGTTGCCTGTCCCGCTGAGTTACTCCAGCATTTTGTGTCTATCTTCGGTTTAAACCAGCATCTGCAGTTCCTTCCGACACAACAGGTTTCAGTTTTACTTTATTCCAACCATAAGACACCCCACCTGCCAAAATTCAGGTGCCAGAACCAAAGCCAAAACAACCCTACCAGACAAGGGCTATTGTTTGTAATAAGATGCTGGTTTATACCAAAGAAAGGCACAAAATGCTGGAATGACTCAGCAGGTCAAGCAGCATCTCTGGAGAACATGGATAGGTGACGTTTCAGTTCAGGATTCTTTTTGAACACAGGTTGGCAAGTGCCTCGATTTGCCATCGGGGAGATGATCGAAACACATGATAGGAACATTTGTATAGGGCTCTGGTGAGACCACATCTGGAGTATTGTGTATAGTTTTGGTCTCCTAATTTGAGGAAGGACATCCTTGTGATTGAGGCAGTGCAGCGTAAGTTCACGAGATTGATCCCTGGGATGGCGGGACTGTCATATGAGGAAAGATTGAAAAGACTAGGCTTGTATTCACTGGAGTTTAGAAGGATGAGGGAGGATCTTATAGAAACATATAAAATTATAAATGGACTGGACAAGCTAGATGCAGGAAAAATGTTCCCTATGTTGGGTGAGTCCAGAACCAGTCTTAGAATAAAGGGGAGGTCATTTAAGACCGAGGCGAGAAAACACTTTTTCTCCCAGAGAGTTGTGAATTTATGGAATTCCCTGCCACAGAGGGCAGTGGAGGCCAAATCACTGGACGGATTTAAGAGAGAGTTAGATAGAGCTCTAGGGGCTCTAGGGGCTCTAGAGGCTAGTGGAGTCAAGGGATATGGGGAGAAGGCAGGCACGGGTTATTGATAGGGGACGATCAGCCATGATCATAATGAATGGGCTGGCTCGAAGGGCTGAATGGCCTCCTTCTGCGCCTATTTTCTATGTTTCTATGTTTAAGAGGCATTGAGAAAGGCACAGGAACAGGCAGGGAATTGACACATATGGACCACATGCAGTAGTTTCGTATAGAGATACTGCGTGGAAACAAGCCCCTTCGGCCCACCGGATCCGCGCCGACTAGCTATTCCCGCACGTTAACATTATCCTATACCCACTGCGGACAATTTTTACATTTACCAAGCCAATTAACCTACAAACCTGTACGTTTTTGGAGTGTGGGAGGAAACAGAAGATCTCGGAGAAAACCCACGCAGGTCACGGGGAGAACGTACAAACTCCTTACAGACAGCACCCGTAGCCGGGATCGAACCTGGGTCTCCGGCGCTGCATTCGCTGTAGAGCAGCAACTCTACCGCTGAGCCACCGTGCCGCCCAGTAGACGTGCAGTTTAAATTGGCATCATGTTCGGCACAGACATTGTGAGCCAAAGGGCCTGTTCCTGTGCTGTACTGGTCTATGTTCCACATTCAGGGGGAAAAACATTCAGTGGTCTTAAATATTAAAATTCAATAAACAGGTTTTATTGTCGCTTCTGTGTTCAGTCCAGATTTTTATAAAATGTTTTCACCCAACAGTGCCAGGTATTATTTAACCACATGTTAAATCTCATTTATAGTCCAGTTAATCTCAATGAGACTCCAAGTTTAAATACTCAACAAAAATGTTTATTTGCATTGCACCTCATTCTGCCCTTTGTACACAAAAGCTCTTGCCAATCAATAGATTACTTCTGCGGTGCAGACAACAGTTGATTCATTGGCAAAAGGTAACGTATACCTCAAGGAAATTAAGGATATGTGATAAATGCTGGCTTTCAAGATTCCCAAAAATGAATAAATGAGTAAAAAATATAACAAAGTCACGCAAATAGAAACATAGAAAATAGGTGCAGGAGGAGGCCCTTCGGCCCTTCGAGCCATTCATTGTGATCATGGTTGATCGTCCTCTATCAATAACCCGTGCCTGCCTTCTCCCCACATCCCTTGACTCCATTAGCCCCTAGAGCTCTATCTAACTCTATTAAATGGAAAATATATTGCGAAATCATTTGATTTTCTTGGTGTTGAATGAGAGAAGACGGCAATCCTACATTGTCATAGTCATACAGTGTAGAAACAGGCCCTTTGACCCAACCAGCTCACACCGACCAACATGTCGCATCTACACTCGTCCCACCTGCCTGCATTCAGCCCGTATCCCTCCAAACCTGTCCTATTCATGTATCTGTCTAATTGTTTCTTACACGAAGCAGTAATCCCTACCTCCTCTGGCAGCTCATTCCATACACCCACCACCCTTTGTGTGAAAAAATTACCCCTTAGATTCCAATTAAATCTTTTCCCCTTCACCTTAAAGCTATGTCCTTTGGTTCTCGATTCCACGACTCTGGACAAGAGACTCTGTGCATCTACACAATCTGTTGCTCTCATGATTTTATACACCGCTATAAGATCACCCCTCATCCTCCTGCACTGTAAGGAATAGAGCCCCAGTCTACTCAATCTATCCCAATAGCTCAGACCTCAAGTCCTGGCAACATCCTCGTAAATCTTCTCTGTACCTTTCCCAGCTTGATAACATCTTTCCTATAACATGGTGCCCAGAACTCTACACAACTCTACACAATGGGGCCTCACCAACATCTTATATAACTGTAGCATGACCTCCCAACTTCAATGCACAATGCTCTGACCGATGAAGGCCAAAGTGCCAAACATTGGACGAGGAAAATATTAGGAAGATTTAAAAATGTAAAGAACTACACAGGTCTTTGCATCAATTACTTGATTTAGCAAGCAATCTGAACAATGCCACTTTCAATAATGCAGCTGTTTCTCTGTTTATGCTATTCCTCAAGTTGTTTGAGTGAGGAACATTTAGACCTTGAGTAACGCTATATTTAGAGTACAGAGAATGAGCCATTTCATCTTTTTTACTCCCAATTAGGCCATGAAACTTCCAATAGACTTGGCTGTTGTATGGTTATAAAGTGCAGCAACCACGTCTCCAGCCCATGATGTATATTCCAACCATTAAGTACCTTTATATATTAAGCCAGTTTACGAGCATTTGATTTGTGGCCTCCCGTGATTTGGGATTTAACTGCACAAGAGTTAGGGTGAATAGAGTATTTTACTCAAGGTAGGGGAATCAAGTACCACAGGACATATGTTTAAACTGAGAAGGACAAGATTTAATACAAACCCCAAGGAGCAACGTTTTTACTCAGAGGTTGGTGGGTATGGAACAAGCTTGCAGAGGAGGTAGTATAGGCAGATACTATAACAGCATTTAAAAGACACTTGGATAGGTACATGGATATGGGCCAAAAGCAGGCAAATGGTAATAACTTAGATGGGGGCATCTTGTTGGCATGGATGGGTTGGGCCGAAGGGCCTGTTTCCATGCTGTATGAAATTAATAGTTAGATATAGCTCTTAAGGCTAACTGAATCAAGGGATATGGGGAGAAAGCAGGAACAGGGTACTGATTCTGGATGATCAGCCGTGATCATATTGAATGGCGGAGCTGGCTCGAAGGGCTGAATGGTCTACTCCTGCACATATTTTCTATGTCTACCTGCCCCCCATCACTGACTCAGGCAATGCATTCCAGACTCTAACCATCTTCTCAGTAAGAAAGCTCTTCCTCAGATCCTCTCTTTGCTAATGGGCCTGTCCCACTTAGGCGACTTTTTAGGCAATTCCAGGAGACTATGCGGTCGCCACATGTTTGCGGGTGGTTGCCGGGGAGTCGCCTTCATGGTCGCGAGCAGTTCCCGCAATCTGGGAACTAGTCGCGGCCTCATTATGGTCACCGTGAATTTTTCAACACGTTGAAAAATTCGCGGCGACTAGAATGAAGCCGCCATGGAGAGTAGCGAGAATTCTTGTGCATAGGTGGGTTGCCAGGAGGTCCTAATGAGTTGCCAGGAAGTCGAAGGTTCTCGGAGGTTGTAGCCGGTGCTGACCGGATGAATTTCATTCGCTCATCAGAACCAAGGATAACCGACCGGTAATGTTGTCCACCGAGCTTCACAGCCGTGTATCTCTGGCTTATTAAAGGTCGTCTCCACTCCTTCTTCCCCCCCCCCTCTTTTAAAGGACTTACTGTACACCGTGCTAGCCATCTTAATCACAGCGCCAACCTTCCTGTTTATCGCGGAGTTGTGCCTGTATCACCTTGGCTTTGCACCGTGTGAATTTTTTAGACAGCACTTCCCCCGCTGGCCCTGTCACCCCCTGCATAACAGGCTGGTGAAGGAAGCGACTGCCGGCAACTTGACAGTCACTGGAAGTCCGCTGAAAAATCACCAAAGTGGGACAGGCCCATAAACATGCTCTCTAGCCTTGGATACTATTCTATGAGAAAATGTTTCCTCTCAATCCTCTCTGTACCCACAACAATGTTGTATACAATCATCAGGTCACCCCTCAGCTTCTAAGGAAAACAAACCCAACATTATCTAGTCCCCCCCACTCAGAACTGAACCACTCCACTCCAGGCAATATTCCACTCAATCTCCTCTGCACCCTCGCCACTGCAATCTCATCCTTCTTTCAGGATCTTATTGAAACATATAAGATTATTAAGGGCTTCGACACGCTAGAGGCAGGAAACATTTTCCTGATGTTGGGGGAGTCCTGAACCAGGGCCCACAGGGTTAAACCATTTAGAAAGGAGATGAGGAAACACTTTTTTACACAGAGAGTTGTGAGTCTGTGGAATTCTCTGCCTCAGAGGGCGGTGGGGGCCGTTTCTCTGGATACTTTCAAGAGAGAGCTATATAAAGATAGCGGATTCAGGAGATATGGGGAGAAGGCGGGAATGGGGTACTGATTGGGGATGATCAGCCATGATCACATTGAATGGCGGTGCTGGCTCGAAGGGCCGAATGGCCTACTCCTGCACCCATTGTCTATTGTGGCTACGTGAACTGGACACAGTACTCCAGTTAACCAACCCAACCTAATCTGATCAATCTTTTATATGTGCAGGAAGGAACTGCAGATGCTGGTTTACACCAAAGATAGACACAAAATGCTGGAGCAACTCAGCGGGTCAGGCAGCATCTCTGGAGAAAAGGTTCCGCCTAACCCGCTGAGTTACTCCAGCATTTTGTGTCTATCTTCAATCTTTTATATTATACCTAGGACCTAGAAGTATAAGTGCATTGTACCATAAAAGTGGTTTAAGATGATGTTGCCAGGATTTGAGGTGAAAAGAGTCCCCCCCCCCACCAAAGAGTCAGGGAGTCAAGAAATACAGAGCATAGATTTAAAGTGAGAGGAAAATGATTTAATAGGAGCTCGTGGGGCAACTTTTTCCACTCAGAAGGTGGTGGATATATGGAATGAGCTGACAGAATGCCACCCGGATTGGGGTATTAGCTACAGGGAGAGGTTGGACATTCGTGGATGATTTTCTCTGGAATGCCAAAGGTTGAGGGGAGACTTGATATACTGATAGAAGTATATAAAATTATGAGAGGCATAGATATGATGGCAGTCAGAACTGCTTTCCCGGAGGGCCTAGCTTTAAGGTGACAGACGCAAAGTTCAAAGATGTGCACGCACATTGATTTACAGAGAGTGGTGGATGCCTGAAACGCATTGCCAGAGGTGATCTGGAGGCAGACACAATAGTGGTATTTAAGAGGCTTTTAGATAATCACATGGATATGCAGGGAATGGAGGAATATGGATCAAGTGCAGGCAGAGGAGATTAGTTTAACTTGGCATCATGTTCAACACTGACATTGCAGGCCAAAAGGCCCGAACCTATGGTGTACTGTTGTGAGTACAGACAAAGTCACAGCTCAGTCATGGTCTCTAAATTTTGCAATTCGCTACTCAACGGCTGTATTGAAATACTGGACATTATTTTCTAAGCTTACATAAGGTAGATGCCACAGGCAGACTATCGTCTTTGCAAGACCACAGGCTGTTGTTTTCTCGCTCTGTAAAAAGTGCATACTTCTAAACAAATTTATTTTTAAACCTTCTCGCTGCTAACCAAGTAACACAATAAGAGAACAAATATTGTCTTCTTTACTGAAGTTCTTCTTTAAGTCAATCCTGCATTTACCCTGACCTCTCTAAAGCTAAAGTATGCTGTAAAATGGAGTTGTGAAAGCCTGGCTAAAGTTATAAAAACTGATACTGTATTTAGTGTTGATCAGTAAGGCTCGCACTTCAAAGCATATCAAATGATAAATTTTCTAAAATGAAGATACAAAATAAACTGTCATTCAATAAACTTTCCCAGGATCAAATGTAAAGCTGTTGCCTTGCTTCAATCCCCAGGGCGCATTCTTGTAGCATTCATGGCAACCATCTAACAAGCGAAGAAAGCTGCTTAATTCCTGCACATCCAACACAAAGACAGATAGAAGCAGAGGCTCCAAGTGCAAACCATGACCTTTTCTTTCGATTTCAACAGGAGCCGCTTTCACATTTCTCATGCTTTCCCTGTTTACACCCCAGCTTCGTGCTGGAGCATTTGATATCTCAGAAACAATATCTAGTCATTGCTATATTCGCTGCTTTTTGCTGCTGTGGTGCATAAACTGATGGACGTGTTTTTATCATTCTAACAGCGATTACACTTAAAGAACATATAGCATATTGGGATGCCCCAAGAACACGAATGTTTCTGGTAAAAATGTCACGTTTTGCGAATGTAGCCAATTTTTCAATTCAAGTTTTCTCAATTGGCTTTTCAAGATACACCAGTGAACAAAAAATAAACATGAGCCAATTCAGCCAAATAAACGAAAGAGAAGTTAAAGGGGGCACGGTGGCGCAACGGTACAGCGCCAGGGACCCGGGTTCAATCCTGACCACGCTTGCTTATCTGTACAGAGTTTGGATGTTCTCCCGGTGACCCGCGCTGGTTTTCTCCAAGATCTCCGGTTTCCTCCCACTCCAAAGAATATATTTGTTGGTTAATTGGCACGGTATCATTGTAAACTGTCCCCAGTATATGTAGGATAGTATTAGTGTGCAAGGATCGCTATTCAGTATGCTCGGTGGCCCGAAAGGCCTGTTTCCACGCTGTATCTCTAAACCAGATTTTTTTTTAAACTAAAAGTGATAAACTAGATAACAACAAAAAGATCTTAAATACGCCCTGCAAATGAATAAAATAATTCAATGGTACACAAAAATGCTGGAGAAAGTCAGCGGGTGCCTGCTGAGTTTCTCCAGCATTTTTGTGTACCTTCGATCTTCCAGCATCTGCAGTTCCTTCTTGAACAAAATAATTCAATGCTTTAAGTTTAAACAGTACATTTGTTAGTTTGAACCTGGCAGTAAACTCCGCAAATCAAGAGCTAAAAGCAATATTGATGCACGATGAAACCCTTGAGGTATATATGTGTATGTTTACAATACTGGAGAGATTTTAGCACAGAACATCAAAAATGTCATATCTCCACTGTTTCAAGTAGTATGGTGTTAATTATTTCAGGGATTGTTACTCAAATGTGCAAGAGCTAGTAGAGATAAAATCAAGTTATGTATTGAATTAATTCCCTGATTCAAACAGTTTATATCTCAAAAATATCAATATTTAGGACACCAAAAATATGACATGCTTTGACACAATGAAATAGAGGTAATTTCTGCATTCATTTCATTATAATTCAAAACATTTTCAAGTTTGTTGCTTTGCAGAGATGCATGTTTCACAGTAATAAGCAAAACTTTTGAAGAATTTGGCATTAAGTGCTCTGAAGGGCCATATTCCAAAGAGTGTAACGGTGGTTACTCCTGGTGTCCACCCTATTTTAGAGTAACCACCGTTACATCACAATGGTAAATTAAGACCAAAGAACTTTTGTAGGAGATTGAAAATGTTCTAGTTTGAAGAACTCAATAGATAATGAAATTATGAGAAGAAAGTGACCTTAATATCAAGATTCTGTAAAAGCTGCTGCATGCCAAAATGAGTGAATATTTTTGGTGTCCACCATTACACGTGTAACACCAGCATTTTGCAGTAGCTATATTTCCATCAAATTATGTGCCTGCAGCCTCTTGTTATGTATGGACAATTACTTCCATAACATTTATTCAAAGCATGAGAAATTACAAAAAATGAAATACTGGAAGAAACAGGAGCTACTTTCATTTTGGTGTCCACCCTTGGATACTGTAATGCACGTTTCAGTAGATAACAGGAATATTGCTCATTTGGTCACATACTTCATGTGTATAGCAGGAAAGTACATTTGTATGTTGAAAAACAGCAAAAGTGAAGAAAATAGCTATCAAGCTTTAGAAAAAAAAATAACTTTCTAAATTTCATGTAACGGTTGTTATGGACACCAAACATAAAGTGTAAAACAACACATAGGAATGCACGTTAAACAAGGAATTTTGTTCATTAATCAAAATTTCAAAGCTGATTAGTATTGGCACTGTTCTACCACATTTCGTAACACAAAGTTCTGTTCGCTGCAGGATGTTCCCATGCGGAATCCTGCTTGTTTATCACGGAGTTTCATATCCAGAGCTGCTCTAAGACAATGTAACAGTACAGACAAAGCACGTTTCCTGGGACTGAGAGCAACGTGATCCCTCTCCACTTTCCACAGTCAGTAAGATCTCCTTTCTTTGGCAATTTCACTATCACACCTTTCCTCCAATCTTCTGGTACACGTTTTTCTTCCCAGCATGTATTATATAGCTTTGTGAGTTTCCCCTCCGCCCTTTAGTAGTTCTGCTGGAATCTGGTCGAGGCCTGCTGCTTTGTTATTTTTCAAGTTCTTAATTGCATTTGCAACTTCTGTTTCTGTGATTGGTCCAACCACTAGTTCTGGAGTATCTTCCTCTTCAGGGAAGACAAACAATTCAGATGGTTCAGGTTGATTCAATATCTCGTTGAAGTGTTCAACCCATTGCGTGTTTTGCTCTTTTTCTGTCAGAAGTACTCTCCCGCTCTTGTCTTTTATGGGGACAATTCAAAAAGGCTTTTGATAGTGTACAAAGTGACACCCTGCAGCAAATTCTTAAAGTGTATGGTATCCCAGAGGCTTTCATAAACATCTTCAAGAACCTTTACAAGGGATCCAGTTGCTGCATCAAGGTTGATTCAGGAAACACAGTATTCTTTGACATTGTCACAGGGATAAGACAAGATTGCCTTCTATCCCCCTTACTGTTTATTGTCACGATCGACTATGTCATGCGGAAGACAATGAACAAACCTGACTTTGGAAAACCGTGGAGAACATTTTGCCGAAGACATTGCACTACAAGCAGTCGAGACATACCCTTCAATAGATGACAACTGCTCTGGAGGAGAATGCATCAAAGGTTGGATTTGTGTGCTACCAAAAGACTAAGACCATGCAGACTGGAGACCAGCAGCCAAAAGACCAACTGATAATCAATGGGGGACATGTGGATAATGCCACAAGATTTACCTATCTTGGCAGCATGTTCACAGTAGATGGAGATGTAGAGTTCGACATCAACTCCCGAATTGGTAAAGTCTTCAGACGAATGCAGCCAATATGGTCTAGTGGCGGGATATCCAACATGCTAAAAGTCAATCTCGTCCAGTCCATAGTTCTCCCTACAACCCTCTTAGAAACATAGAAAATATGTGCAGGAGTAGGCCATTCAGCCCTTCGAGCCTGCACCGCCATTCAATATGATGCCCTTGTGGCTAAGGGCCCTTGTGGCTAAGGGGATCAGAGGGTATGGAGAGAAGGCAGGTACAGGATACTGAGTTGGATGATCAGCCATGATCATATTGAATGGCGGTGCAGGCTCGAAGGGCCGAATGGCCTACTCCTGCACCTAATTTCTATGTTTCTATGTTTCTATGATCATGGCTGATCATACAACTCAGTATCCTGTACCTGCCTTCTCTCCATACCCCCTGATCCCTTTAGCCACAAGGGCCACATCTAACTCCCCCTTAAATATAGCAAATGAACTGGCCTCAACTACCTTCTGTGGCAGAGAATTCCAGAGATTCACCACTCTCTGTGTGAAAAATGTTTTTCTCATCTCGGTCCTAAAAGATTTCCCCCTTATCCTTAAACTGTGACCCCCTCGATGCCAGTGAGACATGGAAAATTAATGTGAAGATGAAAAAGAAATTGGATGCATTCCAACAACGTTGCTTGAGGAAGATCCTGAAGACTAGCTAGAGACCACATCACAAACGAGGAGATCTACCGTGAAACTGCAACAAAGCCTCTCAGCAAGGACAGAGGTACGCAGAATGAAATTTGCACAACGTACTCAGAATGTCACCAGAATGTGCACCTAAGATAGCAATTACATGGCAACCCGACGGACTTGACTTGACTTGGAAGAAGGAACAGAGGCCGACCAAAACTCACATGGAGGCGAACATTCCAGAAGGATTTGGATGCCCGGGACGTAAGCCTAACGAGGGTGGAAGATGTCGCACATAACCGAACAGAATGGCGAAAGCTTGCTGCCCAATGCACTCAACAGTTTGGAAGGAACTAAGTCTAAGTCATCAAATTTTCTCAAACTTCATGAACTATCTCTCCCTGTCATGTACTGCCGCTGTGGTTTTTGATTAATTTGAATCATGTTGAAATAATTTATTTGCGAACTTCAGTTTTATGCATGATGTCACACTTTTTGTACCCAGTATTGTAAAAACACACATATACTATTCAAATGTAAAAACATGCTGCCTTTAAACTTCATTAAGAAATCAAGAATAGGTGACACTGAATATTTATCTGAAGAAGGGTCTCGACTCGAAACGTCACCCATTCCATCTCTCCAGAGATGCTCCCTGTCCCGCTGAGTTACTCCAGCATTTTAGGTAGACAAAAGTGCTGGAGAAACAGCAGGCGCGGCAGCATCTATGGAGCGAAGGAAATAGGCAACGTATCGGGCCGAACCCCTTCTTCAATTTTGTCTACCTTCGATTTAAACCAGCATCTGCAGTTCTTTCCTACACTGAATATTTATTGTGTGCTTTCTCAGCTGGTCCACAGATTTTATTTCCACCCCACACACACCATTGACTCATCATAGACTGGTCATAACTACCACCTTTTCCTGTTCCTAAAAATACTTAGCAGCCATGGGCATTAAAACCAATAAATGCTGGAATGCAACTAACACTGAAGCAGTAGAGGGTTTGAGTTTAATTTTAGTAATTTCATGAGAACACTTTAAACAAAGATTTGTATTTCTTTGTCACATTTATTATCAAATTACCATACAAAATCAGTACAGGGCCAAGATTTCAAAATCAAAATATTCAAACTGATTTTTGAGCTAAGCATTTAAAACATCCAGGTCCATTTCCAGGTCCATTTAAAACATCCAGGTCCATGTTCCATTCCAAATGGAAACATAAGCAGATGTGCTCAATGAAAATTCAAATAAAAAACAGATTGTATTCCTAAACTAGCCACACACTTCCCAAATAAAACTAAAAGGTGATACTTGCAGCCTGAATGGTTAAATGCAATTTCCAAAGAGTGAAAAATAAAGAATCCTAGTGCAGCTAAAAGGAGTGAGCTTGCTGTATTTACAATTTGGTTGTTTAGTTTAGAGATACAGCGCGGAAACAAGTCCTTCGGCCCACCGAGTCTGCGCCGACCAGTGATCACCGCACATTAACACTACCCTACACACACTAGTGACAAATTACAAGTTTACTGAAAACAATTAACCTACAAAGCTGTATGTCTTTGGAGTGTGGGAGGAAACTGGAGCTCCCGAGAAAACACAAGCAGGTCACGGGAAGAACATACAAACTCTGTACAGAATGCACCAGTAGTCAGGATCAAACCCGGGTCTCTGGTGCAGTAAAAAGGGCAGCAACTCTACCATTGCACCACCATGCTGCCCGCTTGAGGTACACACTTCTTTAGGTCAGACTCAATCTTAAGACGCTGCAATGGCATTCATGCAATACAGCTTCTGTCAGGTATCAACTTTATTTTTTTCATTATCACCTTCTGGGCATCACTGGTCAGCTCAGACGTGGGCCGAAGGGCCTGTTTCCACGTTGTATCTCTAAACAACAAATCATGGGTACGCTGGGCATGACCTGTGCAGAAACTGAACTGCTCAATCCACACAATTACAGTGGCTTCAAGAGGTCTTGCCTATTGACACGCTGAAGCCTAATTGCTGGTAAAATCAAGGAGACAGCCTTGTTCTGGATAAAGTCAAGCTTCTTCAGTGGAGCTGCATTCATCCAGGCAAGTGGAGAGTACTCCATCATGTTCCAGACTTCTGATCTGGAGTGAATCGAATTAGCTGAAGACCGGTCTCCGAAATGCCAGAGATCTCACCACAATTGAATTTGGGGATGTACTTGGAGCCTTCCCCTTCCAGTAATAATTTAATTCACCCACCACCACTGATGATAGATGCGGTGGGATTGCACGACTTTGATCAGATCTTTTGGTTGTGAAATAATTTTTGCATGAAACGTCACCCATCCACATTCTCCAGAGATGCTGCCTGACCCACTGAGTTATTCCAGCACTGATCCAGGTATTCCAGGTACAAAATCATGAGAGGGATAGGTCGGGTAAACGCACACAGTCTCTTGCCCAGAGTAGGGGAACAGAGAACCAGAGAAGATAGGTTTAAGGTGAGGGGGGAAAGATTGAATAGGAACCTGAGTGGTAATTTTGTTACATAAAGGGTGGTGGGTGTATGGACCGAGCTGCCGGAGGAGGTAGTTGAGGCAGGTACTATTGCAACATTTAAGAAACATTGACATATATGATAGGACATGTTTAGAGGGATATGGGCGAAACACAGGCAGATGGAACTAGTTAGATGGGACGTGTTTGTCGGTTTGGGCAAGCTGGGTTACAGGGCCTGTTTCCACGCTGTATGTCTATTATTGCATCTATTCCCTAATTATAGCTTCACTAGGCATTTTTGGATGTACTTTATTAACCTTTCAGCTTGACAGCAATGTTTGAATGTCGAAGATGCAAAGCCATCTTTTGTTTTGACTGTTGGCAGACCAATTTCCCTCTTGGGAGAAATAAAGTTCTATCATATCGTATCGTATGAGATTAAAGATTATAATGGTCTACAGACCTGTTGCTGCCGATGGCTCACAGCAGCTCATGGGTTCCTATTTTTTGAGCTGCCAAATCTTTCAGTCACATTTAGCACAAATTTCACAGAGCACCACAGAAAATACCCTGGATTAGAGGGTATTAAATATAAAGGGAGGTTAGACAAACTTGGATTGTTTTCTCCAGCTCATCAGAGGCTGAGGGAAGACCAGATAGACCTATATAAAATTAAGAGAACCACAGATGATATAGACAATTAGGACCTTTCTCACATGGTGGAAATGTCAAAGCCTAGAGGGCATAGCTTTAAGATGAAAGGCACAAAGTATAAAGATATGCAGGGAAAGTTTTTCTACCCAGAGAGTGGTGGGTAAGTAAGTAAGTAAGTAAACTTTATTTATATAGCGCATTTTAATCCAATTTGCATTGACCCCAAAGCGCTTTACATAATTTAAATAATAATAAGTTCCATTGCAAACCATAGAAAAAGGTTTTTAAAAAAAAAATGAATAAAAATGGACACAACATATTACAGAGTTCAACACAAACATCCCCCCACAGCAGAATCAAAACATTTCCACTGCGGGGGAAAGGCACCAGAAAGTTAAGTCCTCTTCCTCTGTGAAACATCCCGAGGTCAGGGCCCATCTGTGGCCGTGCAGCCAGTCCGATGATTTTCAGGGCCCTCTTGCCGTAAAGATGAAACATCGGCGTCGGGTGAAACATTCCTCTGGGTACCTGTATCGCGTTGCCATGGGAGATAGTGGAGGCAGATATGATCGTGGCATTTAAGAGGCTTTTAGATAAGAACATTTCTATGGTGGGAATGGATCATGGACCAGCAGAGGGTATGAATTTAACTTGGCATCGTGTTCGGCACGGACATGGTCGGCTGAAGGGTATGTTCCCGGCCTGTTTTATGTTCTAATAAGGACTTTGTCTCCACAAGGTCTGTGTGATCACTTCAACCAATGCTATTATGCACAGCTACATCTGCCAAAAAGGATTGAATGTTCATCCTCGTGTTGGGCACTCAGCACCTGGCACAGACATGGCCTTCAGGACTTGTCTAACATGGTCAGTGCTGATGCTTGAAGGCCAATTTGATGAAAAACATTGCAGTCCACCATCGAGAATATATGGGCAACGCATGGCGTCTCTTGAATTCGGGCTCAGTGGACTATTTCTGTACACTGATCAGGATAGGCTTAGGTATGGCAATACTCTACTGGACAGATTGTAGGGGAATAATTTCACTGTGCATTTGTGTGTGACAATAAAGCTCCATTGAACATTCTGCGTTCTTGCTATTTTCTTCCACCAGATGATGTCTAAGAGCTGAGCTGATCATAAGCTGACAAAGGATAGTCAATGGCAGGTTTACTCACCCATGTTCAGCCTGATGGCATGAAATCATGACATTAGGAGTCACATTGACAATTCAAAGTACTCTCCTTTCCACCTGCACAACAGCACTGTGCCACCACCTCTATAATTGGCCTGTCCCACCAGCTAAGCAGACCGTCCATAGGGACTGTGACGCGAGAGTCTATCATATATCTATCATTTAGAGTCTATCATATCATCAGCCATGATCATATTGATCAACCATGATCATATTGATCAACCATGATCATATTGATCAGCCATGATCATATTGATTGGCGGTGCAGGCTCGAAGGGCCGGATGGCCTACTCCTGCACCTATTTTCTATATTTCTATATAGGCACACTCGGAGAATCATAGCACACAAATGATGTCAGGCTGTTGGTAGATTTGTCTGTGGGAGAAATCTTCCAGTTTAGATACAAATCCCCAGATGTTTGTCAAGAGACTAACTGAGCAAGGCGCTATTTTTTCACTTATTTTTAATTATTTTTTGGATTACTACTAGCTAGTAAGCAGTAAGTAGTAAGCACTTATAGCCAGCATTTTCCAAACCTAAAACTGCCATGTACAAACTGAATGCATGAGGAAACAAATACGCATACAAGACAATATGTCACTTCAACCCGCTCTACAAGCAATAGCTATCACAAGTAACATCTGTAAGGCTATACGAGGGTAAGAGAAATTCAGAATTCTCCATCGGAATTGACTGCAAATACTTTAACAACTAGAGCTGAAGTTGGAAATCAATAGATTTGTCAGATAAACCTATCCATGAATACGGAATTGAGCTACACATTGAACATTAACAATAGCAGAACAGGCACCTATCCATGTTGCTATTAAAGTGCCAAGAACAGTATGCAATAAATGCTGACAGCACTGCATCACGATTGTTTACATAGAAACATAGGTGCAGGAGGAGGCCATTTGGCCCTTCGAGCCAGCACCTTACAAAAGCTAAGGTAAAGTATGTGTAGGAAGGAACGGCAGATGATGGTTTAAACCAGATAGACACATAAAGCTGGAGTAACCCAGTGGGTCAGGCAGTATCTATGGAGAAAAGAGATAGGTATAGGTGAAGTTTTGGGTTGAAACCATTCTTCAGACTGAGAGTCAGGGGAAAGCGAAACAAAAGATATAGACGGTGAAATAGAGAGATATTTTCAGACTGAGTGTCACCGTCAATATCTCTCGTTTCCCTTTCCCCCTGACCCTCAGTCTGAAGAAGGGTCTCGACCCGAAACGTCACCTATTCCTTGTTCCAGAGATGCTGCCAGACCCGTTGAGTTACTTCAGCTTTTTGTGTCTATCTAAGGTAAAACATCAGTTGCTAGAAATCTGAAGTTTGGAGGGAAAAAATAAATTTGCATTTTATATAGATGACCTTGCATCAGAACAAAAATGATTCTCAATTAGCAATGCTTGCTGAGAATTTCCAACAATTTTTAAATATTTAAAAAACGCTGCATGGGTTAGCAATATCATGAAAAATTTCTGGACTTCACAGAAAAAAATAAATAAATATATATAATATATAATTCTTACGACTTAACCTTTCATAATTTAATATGAAGAAAGCCCCCACAATTCCCACAGCAATAGATTTCAGTTATACCGTAATTAAAGCAAGTTTCCACCACTGCAATTTTATAAAGCATAACAAAACTAAGCATCATTCGACACAACATTTGGTAATTTAGTCATCTAAAGGCGTGTAGTTCCTGCAGCAAATTACTTGATTAAAAAAGAACACAAGCAATAGGAAATCCCCATCATTCAATGACATTGCGGTTGATCTTTCATCTAAGTGCCACTGTCCTGAACCAACCACATATCCCTCGATTCGACCCATCTCTTGCTTGAGTGTTCTGTGACAGAGCCTCCGCAGTTGCTTGGGTAGACATTACCAAAGAGATTCACTACCCACTAGACAAAGAAATGCCTCCTGTCCTAAACAGCCAAGACTGATTTTTAGATTGTGGCTTCAGAAGGGAAACATTATTCATACCAGCCTTTAAGTATTTGTACTTTTTCATTTGATCAGTTCTTATTTCCAACTTAAAGAATATCGCAACAGTCTACGAAACATCTCATCATACGGCATATTAACCAAACAGGAATCAATCTAATGAACCTTCCTTCCACTTTCTTTCACAAATACCTCTTACATTTGGTAGGGAAGGCAGACCTACACATATTTTTTAAGATGCAGAATCATTATGGAATACAGACAAAGGCCCTAACTCCTCATACTGACCAAAATGCCCCATTTAGTTCCATTTGCCCATGTTTTGCTCGTATCCCTCTAAACTTTACCTATTCATGCCACTGAAGGTTGTGGAGGCCGTCAATTGATATTTATAAGGCAGATATTGATAAGATTCTTAATTAGTTCGGGTGTAAGGGGTTATGAGGAGAGATGGCAGGAGAATGGGGGTTGAGAGGGAAACATAGATCAGTAATGAGTGAATGGCAGAGCAGACGATGGGCCGAACGGCCTATTTTTCTGTTCCTATAACTTATGTACTTGTCAAAGAGTTTTTTTTAAATGCTGTTATAGTACATGCTCATTCCATATAGCCACCACACTGAATGTAAATCTGCCCCCTCAGGTATTTATAAAATCTTTTATCTGTCACCATAAGTCTATGTCCTCTGGCTCTTGATTCCCCTACGCTGGGTAAAAAGGCTCTATGCATAGAAACATAGAAAAATAGGTGCAGGAGTAGGCCATTCGGCCCTTCGAGCCAGCACCGTCATTCAATATGATCATGGCTAATCATCTAAAATCAGTACCCTGTTCCTGCATTTTGCCCATATCCCTTTAGTCCCAAGAGCCAAATCTAATTCTTTCTTGAAAACATCCAGTGAATTGGCCTCCACTGCCTTCTGTGGCCGAGAAATCCGCAGATTCACAACTCTCTGGGTGAAAATGCTTATCCTCATCTCAGTCCCAAATGGCCTCCTACCCCTTATTCCTAAACTGTAACCCCTGGTTCTGGACTCCCCCAACATCGGGAAAGATTTTCCTGCATCTAGCCTGTCTAATCCTTTAAGAATGTTTCTAAAAGATCCCCTTTCATTCTTCTAAAATCCAGTGAATACAAGCCCAGTCGATCCATTCTTTCATAATATGTCTGTCCCGCCTTCCCGGGAAATAACCTGGTGAACCTACGCTGCACTCCCTCAATAGCAAGAAAGTCCTTCCTCAAATTAGGAGACCAAAATTGCACACAGTACACCAGGTGCGGTCTCACCAGGGCCCTGTACAACTGCAGTAGGACCTCCTTGCTCCAAAACTCAAATCCTCTCGCAATGAAGGCCAACATGCCATTAGCTTTCTTCACTGCCTGCTGTACCTGCATGCTTACTATCAGTGACTGATGTACAAGCACACCCAGGTCTCGTTGCACTTCCCCTTTTCCTAATCCGACACCATTCAGATAATAATCTGCCTTCCTGTTCTTGCCACCTAAGTGGATAACCTCACATTTATCCACATTATACTGCCTCTGCCGTGCATCTGTCCACTCACCCAACCGATCCAAGTCACCCTGCATCCTCATAGCATCCTCCTCGCAGCTTACAAGGCCACCCAGCTTTGTGTCATCTGCAAACTTGGAGCACCTTTAATTCCCTCGTGTAAATCGTTAATATATATATTGTAAATAATTGGGGTCCCAGCACCAAGCCTTGCGGCACCCCACTAGCCACTGCCTGCCATTCTATAAAGGACCCGTTAATTCCTACTCCTTGATTCCTGTCTGTCAACCAGTTCTCTATCTTTGTCAATACCCTACCCCCAATACCATGTGCTCTAATTGTGCACACTAATTTCTTGTGTGGGACCTTGTCAAAGGCTTTTTTGAAAGTCCAGATACACCACATCCACGCTCTCTCTTATCCATTCTACTTGTTACATCCCCAAAAAATTCCAGAGGATTTGTCAAATCGTTTATAAATCCATGCTGACTTTGGCCGATCCTGTCTCTGCTTTCCAAATGCGCTGCTATAACATATTTAATAATCAACTCCAGCATCTTCCCCACTACCGATATAAGGCTAACTGGTCTATAATTCCCCGTTTTCTCTCTCCCTCCTTTCTTAAAAAGTGGACTTACATTGGCTACCCTCCAGTTCACAGAAACTGATCCAGAATCGAGAGAACATTGGAAAATGATCACCAATGCATCCACGATTTCTAGGGCCACCTCCTTGAGTAATCTGGGATGCAGCCCATCAGGCCCTGGGGATTTATATGCCTTCAGTCCCAACAGTTTACCTAACACCATTTCCTGACTAATGTGGATTCCCTTCAGTTCTTCCCTTGCACTAGATCCTCGGTCCCTTCGTATTTCTGGGAGATTGTTTGTGTCTTCCTCAGTGAAGACAGAACCAAAGTACTCGTTTAACTGTTCTGCCATTTCCTTGTTACCCATTATAAATTCACCTGTCTCTGATTGTAAGGGACCTACATTTGATTTCACCAATCTTTTCCTTTTTACATATCTAAAGAAGCTTTTAGAGTCTGTTTTTATATTGCCCGCAAGCTTTCTTTCATGCTCTTTTTACCCCCCTCTTAATTAACCCATTTGTCCTCCTCTGTTGAGTTCTAAATTTCTCCCAGTCCTCCAGTTTGCTGCTTTCTCTGGCAATTTATATGCCTCTTCCTTGGATTTAACTCTATCCTTGATTTCTCTCGGTAGCCACGGTTGAGCCGCCTTCCCCGTTTTATTTTTTCGCCAGAAATGAACAATTTTTGGAGTTCATCCATGCGATCTTTAAATCTTTGCCATTGCCAGTCCACCGTCAATCCTTTAAGTATAATTTGCCAGTCTATCCTAGCAAATTCCCGTCAAAGTCTCCTTTCTTTAAGTTCTGGACCCTAGTCTCTGAATTAATTGTGTCACCCTCCATCCTAATGCAGAATTCCACTATATTATGGTCACAAGGTTTGCACAACAAGATCGCTATCGAATCCTTCATCATTACACAATACCCAGTCTAGGATGGCCTGCCATCTGGTCAATTCCTCCACATATTGGTTCAAAAAACCATCTTGTATACATTCCAGGAAATCCTCCTCCTCTGCGCTGTTCCCAATTTGTTTGGACCAATCTATATGTAGATTAAAGTCATATACATCGGGCCAACCAAATTGGTTGCATTCAACTCATCCATTCCGATCAATCAAGATACTGTATAATTGGATCAAGACACATTTGCTCTAGAAATAAATTCCTCAGAATAAATTTAAAGGAGATATGTGGGGCAAGTTTTGTTTGCACAGTGGGTTGTGGGTACCTGGAATGCGTTGCTAGGGATGGGGATATGAGCATATACAATTGCAGGGTTTAAAAGCTTTTTAGATAGGCACGAAGGGATTGGAGGGAAATGGATCATGGAAGTACAGATAAAATTAGTTTATCTCTGCATTATGCTTAGCACAAATATCATGGGCTGAAGGGCTTATTCCTGAGCTGTACTTTTCTATGGTGTTGATGGAGGCTCAAAGTCAACATACTATTTGTCCACTATGTGGAACATTTATTGGAGATGTGCAGGGTAAGTTTTTTTTTTACAGATAATGGCGGGGGCCTGGAATGCATTGCCAGGGGTGGTGGTGAAGGCAGGTAAGATTGGTGCATTGAAGGAATAGAGGGATATGGATCATAAACAGGCAGGTGAGATCAGTTTTGTGACTTTGAAGGCACCAGAAATGTGGCGACACTCGTGTACTGCCTTGGTGAGGTCTTCTCTATGATTTTACCGAGTTGTGTGCAAAACAAAGCACTTCATTGTACCTCGGTACATGTGACAATAAAGTATCATTGATCATTGAGTTTAACTTGGCATCATGTTCAACACAAACATTGTGGGCCGAGGGGCCTGTTCCTGCTCTGTACTTTTCTACATTCCACGTTCTGTTCTAGCTGCTTATTTAGTTTCTGTAACTGCAAGTTGACTGCCACCGATTTGTGCACGAGGACAGCCAGATACTCCGTACAACTAAAGCTTTCAAACACTCACCATTTACAAAAATGCGTCACCTTTAATTTTTCTACTGAGGCCTTTCATCCGAGCCATAGATATCAAGTGTAAACAACTGGGATCCAGTACATATCCCTGCTGCACACCACCACACATAATTGTTGTTTTCATTATCCAATACCAACCCTGTCTACTTCCATGTTATAATGTGCTCTTTAATTTTGTTAAATCATCTGTGTGCCATCTCACTGAGGACCTTCCAAAAATCCATAAACACGCATGAATTGGTTGTTCATCTTTTTATTCTGCTAGTTACATTTAGACTATACAATGACATTGAAAAGGTGTGATGGGGGGTTTGTAAGCTTTCACTGAACATCCCAAATCCTTCCACAAATTCCCCATGAACTAGACTCGGAAAGTTGTACAGCACAGAAACAGGTCCTTCGCTCCAACTTGTCCAAGCTGACTACATGTCTTTTCTTTAAGAGATACAGCGCAGAAACTGACCGGCCCTTCGGCCCACCGAGTCCATAGCGACCGGCAATCCCCATACATTAACACTATCCTACACATATTAGGGACAATTTACACTTATACCAAGCCAATATGCCTACAAACCTGTACGTCTTTGGAGTATGAAAGGAAGATCTTGGAGAAAACCCACGTGGTCATGAGGACAACGTACAAATTCCATATGCTGGCATGAGGACAACGTACAAAGTCCTTCAGCCTTGGTAACAACATCGGGAATCTTATTTTGGCATCCATTCCAACTTGATGAAATCCTTCCTACAGCTAGGCAACAGGAACCTCAAACAATATTTCATGTGCTGTCTCACTAACTACTATTATCTACCTCTTTGGTGACCCTCGGACTATCCTTGATCGGACTTTGCTTGCTTTGCCTTGCACTAAATGTTATTCCATAATAATGTATCTATACACTGTAAATGGCTCGATTGTAATCATGTACTGTCTTTCTGCCAACTGGATAGCATGCAACAAAAACTTTTCACTGTACATGTGACAATAAACTAAACTGAACTGAACAATTTAATAGCGCCAGAGACCAGAGTTCGATCCTAACTACAAATACTGTCTGTACGGAGTTTGTACATTCTCCCAATGACTGCGTGGGTTTTCTCCTGATGCTCCGGTTTCCTCCCACACTCCAAAGACATACGGTTTTGTAGGTTAATTTGCTTTAGTAAAGTTGTAAATTGTCCCTAATGTGTAGGATAGTGCTAGTGTACAGAGTGATTGCTGGTGGGCGTGGACTCAGTGGGCTGAAGGGCCTGTCTCCGTGCTGTATCTCTATGGTCTAAAATCTTAATCAGACAAAACTCCTGACTTATACACAGTGACCTGACCAATGAAGGAAAGCGTCCCAAATGTTTTCTTCACTACCCCATCTATGTGTTGCCAGGTCCTGCCATGGTTTAACTTCCCAAAATGCAAACTTTGCACGCATTACTTAAATTCTATCTGCCATTCTCTCTTCCACTTTCTCATTCGAAGTCTTTCTTCAATCTTAGATAAGACATAGCAGAATTAAGCCATTTGGCCCATCGAGCCTGCTCCGCCATTCAATAACGGCCGATCTATCTTACCCTCTCAACCCCATTCTCCTGGCTTCTCCTTTGATGCCTTTACTAATCAAGAACCTATTAATCTGTAAGAAGGAACTACAGATGCTGGTTTAAACCAAAGATAGACACAAAAAGCTGGAGTAACTCAGGCAGCATCTCTGGAGAGAAGGAATGGGTGACGTTTCGGCTCCAACCCCTTCGTCAGAACCTATTAATCTCCACCTTAAAAATACCCAATGAATTAAATTAAATTTAAATTTCTTTATTTATATAGCACATTTTTAGTCAACTTGCATTGACCCCAAAGTGCTTCACATAATTACATCCACACACACAGGCAAAGGTGGGTGAAGTGTCTTGCCCAAGGACACACACAGGCAAAGGTGGGTGAAGTGACTTGCCCAAGAACACAACGACAGTATGCACTCCAAGCGGGATTCGAACCAGCTACCTTCCGGTTGCCAGCCGAACACTTAGCCCATTGTGCCATCTGTGAATTGGCCTCCACAGCTGTGTGTGGCAATGAATTCCACAGAATCACCATCCTCTGGGTATAGAAATTCCTCATCTCAAAAGAACATCCTTTTATTCTGAGGCTGTGCCCTCCAGTCCTAGACTCTCCCATTACTGGAAATATCACCTACACATCCACTCTATTTAAGCCTTTCATTATTCAGTAGGTTTCAATGAGATTTCCCCATCCCTCATCCTTCTAAAATCCAGCATATATCCAGCATATATAGGCCCAGAGCCATCAAACGCTCCACATACGTTAACCCAGTCATACCCGGGATAATTCTCAGAAGCCTCCTCTGGAACTTCTCCCCAGACCCCAGCCCATGGAGACCGGGACCCCAGACCCCAGCCCATGGAGACCGGGACCCCAGACCCAGCCCATGGAGGCCTGGACCCCAGACCCCAGCCCATGGAGACCTGGACCCCAACACATGGAGGCAGAGACCCCAGACCATGGAGACCTGGACCCCAGACCCAGCCCATGGAGACCTGGACCCCAGACCCAGCCCATGAGACCTGGACCCCAGACCCAGCCCATGGATACCTGGACCCCAGACCCATGGAGACCTGGACCCCAGACCCAGCCCATGGAGACCTGGACCCCAGACCCAGCCCATGAGACCTGGACCCCAGACCCAGCCCATGGATACCTGGACCCCAGACCCATGGAGACCTGGACCCCAGACCCAGACCATGGAGACCTGGACCCCAACCCATGGAGACCTGGACCCCAGACCCAGCCCATGGAGACCTGGACCCCAACCCCAGCCCATGGAGACCTGGACCCCAGACCCAGCCCATGGATACCTGGACCCCAGACCCATGGAGACCTGGACCCCAGACCCAGACCATGGAGACCTGGACCCCAACCCATGGAGACCTGGACCCCAGACCCAGCCCATGGAGGCCTGGACCCCAGACCCAGCCCATGGAGACCTGGACCCCAGACCCCAGCCCATGGAGACCTGGACCCCAGACCCAGACCCCCAGCCACTGACTTGAACCCGGACCCCCAGATGCCGTCGCCAGCCTTGTGATGGAGGCCGGCTATCCCGGCCAGACTGTCCCCTGGGCCCGGCCACTGACCTGAACCTGCCGCCGCAGTGCTGACACGACTCTCCCACCCACCCGGCCGGACACACGCACTGGCCGGTGGTCGCGCTGCAGCTGCCGTGAACACACGGTTTGTCGCACTCCTTGCCCGGGCCCGCGGGCCCACACAGCGCCCCCGGCACCAGCACCAGCCCCAGCACCGCGACCAGCACCGCTACACCCGGCATCCTCATCCTCCTCCTCATCCAGCAACACCGGCCCACAGTGGCCGTGGTCCCGGTCCCGGCCCGTTGCTGCTGCTGCTGCCGCTGCCGCTGCTGTCCCTCCACCGCCGCCGCCATGTTCTCCAGCCCAGCCCAGCCCAGCCCACGGCTAGCAGCGCCGCCGCCTCCAGCTCCTCCCGTCCGTCCCTCCCCCGTCCGCTCACGCCGGGCTCGTGGCCGTGCGCGTGTGCGTGGGCGTGGGGAGCGTGCGCGTGTCCCTGAGCAGCCTATGTTTCTGAGAGTGCGCGTGTCCCTGTGAGAGTGTGTGTGTGTGTCTGTGAGAGTGTGTGTGTGTCCGTGAGTGTGTGTGTGTCCGTGAGTGTGTGTGTCTGTGAGAGTGTGTGTGTGTCTGTGAGTGTGTGTGTGTCCGTGAGTGTGTGTGTCCGTGAGTGTGTGTGTGTCCGTGAGTGTGTGTGTGTCCGTGAGTGTGTGTGTGTCCGTGAGTGTGTGTGTGTCCGTGAGTGTGTGTGTGTCCGTGAGTGTGTGTGTGTCCGTGAGTGTGTGTGTGTCCGTGAGTGTGTGTGTCCGTGAGTGTGTGTGTCTGTGAGTGTGCGTGTGTCTGTGAGTGTGCGTGTGTCCGTGAGTGTGCGTGTGTCCGTGAGTGTGCGTGTGTCCGTGAGTGTGCGTGTGTCTGTGAGTGTGCGTGTGTCCGTGAGTGTGCGTGTGTCCGTGAGTGTGAGTGTGCGTGTGTCCGTGAGTGTGTGTGTCCGTGAGTGTGTGTGTCCGTGAGTGTGTGTGTCTGTGAGTGTGCGTGTGTCTGTGAGTGTGCGTGTGTCCGTGAGTGTGCGTGTGTCTGTGAGTGTGCGTGTGTCCGTGAGTGTGCGTGTGTCCGTGAGTGTGCGTGTGTCCGTGAGTGTGCGTGTGTCCGTGAGTGTGCGTGTGTCCGTGAGTGTGCGTGTGTCCGTGAGTGTGCGTGTGTCCGTGAGTGTGCGTGTGTCTGTGAGTGTGCGTGTGTCCGTGAGAGTGCGTGTGTCCGTGAGTGTGCGTGTGTCGGTGAGTGTGCGTGTGTCCGTGAGAGTGCGTGTGTCCGTGAGTGTGCGTGTGTCGGTGAGTGTGCGTGTGTCCGTGAGAGTGCGTGTGTCCGTGAGTGTGCGTGTGTCCGTGAGTGTGTGTGTGTCCGTGAGTGTGCGTGTGTCCGTGAGAGTGCGTGTGTCCGTGAGTGTGCGTGTGTCCGTGAGTGTGTGTGTGTCCGTGAGTGTGCGTGTGTCCGTGAGTGTGTGTGTCCGTGAGTGTGCGTGTGTCTGTGAGTGTGCGTGTGTCTGTGAGTGTGTGTCTGTGAGAGTGCGTGTGTCTGTGAGTGTGCGTGTGTCCGTGAGTGTGTGTGTGTGTGTCCGTGAGTGTGCGTGTGTCTGTGAGTGTGCGTGTGTCTGTGAGTGTGCGTGTGTCCGTGAGAGTGCGTGTGTCCGTGAGTGTGCGTGTGTCGGTGAGTGTGCGTGTGTCCGTGAGAGTGCGTGTGTCTGTGAGTGTGCGTGTGTCCGTGAGTGTGTGTCCGTGAGTGTGCGTGTGTCTGTGAGTGTGCGTGTGTCCGTGAGTGTGCGTGTGTCCGTGAGTGTGCGTGTGTCCGTGAGAGTGCGTGTGTCCGTGAGTGTGCGTGTGTCGGTGAGTGTGCGTGTGTCCGTGAGAGTGCGTGTGTCCGTGAGTGTGCGTGTGTCCGTGAGTGTGTGTGTGTCCGTGAGTGTGCGTGTGTCCGTGAGTGTGTGTGTCCGTGAGTGTGCGTGTCCGTGAGTGTGCATGTGTCTGTGAGTGTGCGTGTGTCTGTGAGTGTGTGTCTGTGAGAGTGCGTGTGTCAGTGAGTGTGCGTGTGTCCGTGAGTGTGTGTGTGTGTGTCCGTGAGTGTGCGTGTGTCTGTGAGTGTGCGTGTGTCCGTGAGTGTGCGTGTGTCCGTGAGAGTGCGTGTGTCCGTGAGTGTGCGTGTGTCGGTGAGTGTGCGTGTGTCCGTGAGAGTGCGTGTGTCCGTGAGTGTGCGTGTGTCCGTGAGTGTGCGTGTGTCCGTGAGTGTGCGTGTGTCCGTGAGTGTGCGTGTGTCTGTGAGTGTGCGTGTGTCTGTGAGTGTGCGTGTGTCCGTGAGTGTGCGTGTGTCCGTGAGTGTGCGTGTGTCTGTGAGTGTGCGTGTGTCTGTGAGTGTGCGTGTGTCTGTGAGTGTGTGTGTGTCTGTGAGTGTGCGTGTGTCCGTGAGAGTGTGTGTCCCTGTGAGTGTGCGTGTGTCTGTGAGTGTGTGTGTCTGTGAGAGTGCGTGTGTCCCTGTGAGTGTGTGTGTGTCCGTGAGTGTGTGTGTCTGTGAGAGTGTGTGTGTCCCTGTGAGTGTGTGTGTCCCTGTGAGTGTGTGTGTGTCTGTGTGAGTGTGCGCGTGTCCAGAGTGTGTGTGTGTCCGTGAGTGCGTGTGTCCCTGTGAGTGTGTGTGTGTCCCTGTGAGTGTCCGTGAGAGTGTGTGTGAGTGTGCGTGTGTCCCTGTGAGTGGCGTGTGAGTGTGCGCGTGTCCGTGAGTGTGCGCATGTCCGTGAGTGCGTGCGTGTGTCCCTGTGAGTGGCGTGTGTCTGTGTGAGTGTGCGCGTGTCCACAGTGTGTGTGTGTCCGTGAGAGTGCGTGTGTCCGTGTGAGTGCGCGTGTCCGTGTGAGTGTGCGTGTGTCCGTGAGAGTGTGGGCGTGTCCGTGTGAGTGTGCGCGTGTCTTTGTGAGTGTGCGTGTGTCCGTGAGAGTGTGGGCGTGTCCGTGTGAGTGTGTCCGTGTGAATGTGCGCGTGTCTTTGTGAGTGTGCGTGTGTCCCTGTGAGTGTGCGTGTCTGTGTGAGTGTGCGTGTGTCCAGAGTGTGTGTGTGTCCGTGAGAGTGTGTGCGTGTCCGTGTGACTGTACGCGTGTCAGTGTGAGTGTGTCCGTGAGAATGTGCGCGTGTCCGTGTGAGTGTGTGCATGTGTCCGTGCGAGTGTGCATGTGTCCGTGAGAGTGCGTGTGTCTTTGTGAGTGTGCATGTCCATGAGAGTGTGCGCGTGCCCGTGAGAGTGTGCGCGTGCCCGTGAGAGTGAGCGCGTGCGCCCCTGAGGATGTGCGCCTGTGTCCGTGAGTGTGCACGTGTCCCGAGTGTGTGTGTGTCCGTGAGAGTGTGCGCGTGGCCGTGTAATTATGCGTGTATCTGTGTGCACGTGTCCATGAAAGTGCGTGTGTCCGTGTGAGTGTTCATGTTTCCGTGTGACTGTGCGTGTGTCCGTGTGAGTGCATGTTTCCGTGTGAGTGTGCGCGTGTCCCTGTGAGTGTGCGTGTGTCGTTGTGAGTGTGTGTGTGTCTCTGTTATTGTGCGTGTGTCCGTAAGAGTGTGCGCATGTCCCTGTGAGTGTGTTCGTGAGAGTCTAGTACGTGCGCATGTCCCTGTGAGTGCGCTCGTGTCCCTGTGAGTGTGCGCGTGTCCCTGTGAGTGTGCGCGTGTTGGTGTGTGTGTGCACATGTCCCTGTGAGTGTGCGCATGTCCCTTTGAATGTGCACGTGTCCCTGTGAGTGTGCACGTGAGAGTGAGAGTGTGCGCATGTCCGTGTGAGTGCACACATGTCTCTGTGAGTATGCGCGTATTCTTGTGAGTGTGCGCGTGTTCATGAGTGTGAGCATGTCCCTGTGAGTGTGTGCGTGTCCGTGAGAGTGTGCATGTGTATCCGTGAGAGTGTACGAATGTCCCTGTGAGTGTGCGCGTGTCCGTGAGAGTGTGCGCGTGTCCGTGTGAGTGTGCGCATGTCCGTGAGTGTGTGCGTGTGTCCCTGTGAGTGTGCGTGTGTCTGTGTGAGTGTGCGCGTGTCCACAGTGTGTGTGTGTCCGTGAGAGTGCGTGTGTCCGTGTGAGTGCGCGTGTCCGTGTGAGTGTGCGTGGGAGTGTGGGCGTGTCCGTGTGAGTGTGCGCGTGTCTTTGTGAGTGCGTGTGTCCCTGTGAGTGTGCGTGTGTCCCTGTGAGTGTGCGTGTGTCCGTGAGAGTGTGGGCGTGTCCGTGTGAGTGTGTCCGTGTGAATGTGCGCGTGTCTTTGTGAGTGTGCGTGTGTCCCTGTGAGTGTGCGTGTATGTGTGAGTGTGCGTGTGTCCAGAGTGTGTGTGTGTCCGTGAGAGTGTGTGCGTGTCCGTGTGACTGTACGCGTGTCAGTGTGAGTGTGTCCGTGAGAATGTGCGCGTGTCCGTGTGAGTGTGTGCATGTGTCCATGCGAGTGTGCATGTGTCCGTGAGAGTGTGCGTGTGTCTTTGTGAGTGTGCATGTCCATGAGAGTGTGCGCGTGCCCGTGAGAGTGTGCGCGTGCCCGTGAGAGTGTGCGCGTGCGCCCCTGAGGATGTGCGCCTGTGTCCGTGAGTGTGCACGTGTCCCGAGTGTGTGTGTGTCCGTGAGAGTGTGCGCGTGGCCGTGTAATTATGCGTGTATCTGTGTGCACGTGTCCATGAAAGTGCGTGTGTCCGTGTGAGTGTTCATGTTTCCGTGTGACTGCGTGTGTCCGTGTGAGTGCATGTTTCCGTGTGAGTGTGCGCGTGTCCCTGTGAGTGTGCGTGTGTCGTTGTGAGTGTGTGTGTGTCTGTTAGTGTGCGTGTGTCCGTAAGAGTGTGCGCATGTCCCTGTGAGTGTGTTCGTGAGAGTCTGAGTACGTGCGCATGTCCCTGTGAGTGCGCTCGTGTCCCTGTGAGTGTGCGCGTGTCCCTGTGAGTGTGCGCGTGTTGGTGTGTGTGTGCACATGTCCCTGTGAGTGTGCGCATGTCCCTTTGAATGTGCACGTGTCCCTGTGAGTGTGCACGTGAGAGTGAGAGTGTGCGCATGTCCGTGTGAGTGCACGCATGTCTCTGTGAGTATGCGCGTATTCTTGTGAGTGTGCGCGTGTTCATGATTGTGAGCGTGTCCCTGTGAGTGTGTGCGTGTCCGTGAGAGTGTGCATGTGTATCCGTGAGAGTGTACGAATGTCCCTGTGAGTGTGCGCGTGTCCGTGAGAGTGTGCGCGTGTCCGTGTGAGTGTGCGCATGTCCGTGAGTGTGTGCGCGTGTCCCTGTGAGTGTGCGCGTGTCTGTGAGAGTGTGCGCGTCTGTGAGTGTGCGCGTGTCCGTGAAAGTGTGCGTGTGTCCGTGAGAGTGTGTGCGTGTCTGTGAGAGCGTGAGTGTCTGTGAGATTGTGCGCATGCTCCTGTGTTTGTGCGTGTCCGTGAGGACTTGTGCGTCGTTCTGCCTGCCAAAGCCACTCAGTCCAAAGCCGCTACTCGCTTTGTGTCTGTGTGAGTGTGCGCGTGTCCAAAGTGTGTGTGTGTCCGTGAGAGTGCGTGTGTCCGTGTGAGTGCGCGTGTCCGTGTGAGTGTGCGTGGGAGTGTGGGCGTGTCCGTGTGAGTGTGCGCGTGTCTTTGTGAGTGCGTGTGTCCCTGTGAGTGTGCGTGTGTCCCTGTGAGTGTGCGTGTGTCCGTGAGAGTGTGGGCGTGTCCGTGTGAGTGTGTCCGTGTGAATGTGCGCGTGTCTTTGTGAGTGTGCGTGTGTCCCTGTGAGTGTGCGTGTATGTGTGAGTGTGCGTGTGTCCAGAGTGTGTGTGTGTCCGTGAGAGTGTGTGCGTGTCCGTGTGACTGTACGCGTGTCAGTGTGAGTGTGTCCGTGAGAATGTGCGCGTGTCCGTGTGAGTGTGTGCTTGTGTCCATGCGAGTGTGCATGTGTCCGTGAGAGTGTGCGTGTGTCTTTGTGAGTGTGCATGTCCATGAGAGTGTGCGCGTGCCCGTGAGAGTGTGCGCGTGCCCGTGAGAGTGTGCGCGTGCGCCCCTGAGGATGTGCGCCTGTGTCCGTGAGTGTGCACGTGTCCCGAGTGTGTGTGTGTCCGTGAGAGTGTGCGCGTGGCCGTGTAATTATGCGTGTATCTGTGTGCACGTGTCCATGAAAGTGCGTGTGTCCGTGTGAGTGTTCATGTTTCCGTGTGACTGCGTGTGTCCGTGTGAGTGCATGTTTCCGTGTGAGTGTGCGCGTGTCCCTGTGAGTGTGCGTGTGTCGTTGTGAGTGTGTGTGTGTCTGTTAGTGTGCGTGTGTCCGTAAGAGTGTGCGCATGTCCCTGTGAGTGTGTTCGTGAGAGTCTGAGTACGTGCGCATGTCCCTGTGAGTGCGCTCGTGTCCCTGTGAGTGTGCGCGTGTCCCTGTGAGTGTGCGCGTGTTGGTGTGTGTGTGCACATGTCCCTGTGAGTGTGCGCATGTCCCTTTGAATGTGCACGTGTCCCTGTGAGTGTGCACGTGAGAGTGAGAGTGTGCGCATGTCCGTGTGAGTGCACGCATGTCTCTGTGAGTATGCGCGTATTCTTGTGAGTGTGCGCGTGTTCATGATTGTGAGCGTGTCCCTGTGAGTGTGTGCGTGTCCGTGAGAGTGCATGTGTATCCGTGAGAGTGTACGAATGTCCCTGTGAGTGTGCGCGTGTCCGTGAGAGTGTGCGCGTGTCCGTGTGAGTGTGCGCATGTCCGTGAGTGTGTGCGCGTGTCCCTGTGAGTGTGCGCGTGTCTGTGAGAGTGTGCGCGTCTGTGAGTGTGCGCGTGTCCGTGAAAGTGTGCGTGTGTCCGTGAGAGTGTGTGCGTGTCTGTGAGAGCGTGAGTGTCTGTGAGATTGTGCGCATGCTCCTGTGTTTGTGCGTGTCCGTGAGGACTTGTGCGTCGTTCTGCCTGCCAAAGCCACTCAGTCCAAAGCCGCTACTCGCTGGCTCGCTCAGTTGATGTCCGTTCGGCGGCTTTTTGACGTCATGTCCGTTTTGCATCTTGTCTCTACGGCGTGGTGTCCGTTCGGGTTCATATCCTTTTGGCGTGGTGCACTTTTGGCTTTGTGTCCTTTCGGCGTGATGTACTTTCGGTATCTTGGCTTTTCGGCGTGATGTACTTTCGGTATCTTGGCTTCCACTTCTTGGCTTCGGCTTCTCGTCCATCGACAGCCCGTCCGGGTACCGTGTGCAGTGCTAGTGTATGGGGATCACTGGTCAGTCCGGACTCGGTGAACCGAAGGGCGTGTTTCCACGCTATATCTCTAAACTAAACTAAACTAAACTAATGGCCTAATTTTGTTCCTAAAACAATGAACTATACAGCATGTAAACAGGCCTTCTGGACCAACTCGTCCATACCGACAAAGATGTCCGCATAAGCCAACCCCATCTGCCTGTATTAATCCAATGTTCTTATAAACCTTTTCTGTTCAAGAGTCGAGTCAGGAGTTCTATTTTCATGCTAGACTAAGTGGGACCCATTGGGTCCCAGTCACACGGGAGTCCTGGTCCCCCAATGCAACCCATTCCCCAATGCAATATTCAACCATGGTGTGGGAGAGGGGGTGGTGTGGGAGGATGAGGTGGTGTGGGAGGATGGGGTGGTGTGGGGGGAAGGGGGGAGGTGTAAAGGGGATGTGTGGGGGATGAGGGGGGGGAGGACTCCGCTCAATGGCCATCGGCCACGGCACCACACAGCACCTCCCGGCTCCACTCAGCGGCTTCCCCGGCTCCACTCAGCGGCTTCCCCGGCTCCACTCAGCGGCTTCCCCGACTCCTCACAGTGTCTTCCCCGACTCCACTTTTTGGGTTCACTCAGCACGGCTTGTGGACTCAATCAGCACGGCTTGTGGATTCAGCCCTGCCTCCGGGGTTTTATTCTCCTCGCAGCTGTGATTTACAGTGGGTGCCGGAAGGGGCGTTACCTTCATGGTGACTGACAGGCGAGAAGACCAATCTGCTGCTCACGAATTTTTAAACCATAATTTTTATAATACTCCACCGATCGGAACAAAACTTGGTGCACTTGGAGCAGAGGAGAACGGTGAGTAATGTGGTGAAAAAAATCCTAGTAACATAGGGTACCTTTTTGCGCAAATTAAAAAATAAAGCAAACTGGAAGAGGACAAGATGAGAGTTTTAGTACTAGTTTAGATGTATGGAAAGGGAACAAAGCGTCGGAAGAAACTGCAGTTGCTGGTTTATAGCAAAGATAGACACAAAATGCTGGAGTAACTCAGCGGATCAGACAACATCTTTGAAGAAAAGGAATGGGTGACGGTTCGTGTCGGAACCCTCCTTCAGAAAGGGGACAATCAAATTCTTGCTTGCAGCACGCAACAGGTTTTTAAACACAGTACTTGATAGATGATGTTATAAACAAAGATAAAATAAGAAGTTTAAACATAGGCCGAAGTCCCTAGTGCAATCATGGTAGTTCAGAGCACAGTTGGAGTTTGTAGCTTTCAATAGTCTAAGAAACTGTTCCTGAACCTGGACAGGAACGGTTACAGTTTTCAGACTTCTATACTTTCTTCCCGATGGCGGGAGTGAAATGAGAGCATGGCCAGGGTGGGGTGGCTCCTTTTTGAGGCAATGCCTCCTGTAGATGTTTACGATGGGGGGGGCCAGGTCAGTACCCATGATGGACATGTCCAAATGTATTTTAAGCATTGCAATTGTACCAGGCTATACAACTTCCTCTGGCAGAGAACCGTTCATGAGCTGACATTTAATACCAGATACATGGATAAAAAAGGTTTGGATGGATGTGTGCCAAACATGGGTGATTGGGACTGGCGTGGATAGACCTCTTGATCACAAAACAAACCTCTGGAGGAACTCAGCGGATCAGGCAGCAATCAGGGATGGAAATACACTGACAACGTTTTGGGTCGGGAACTTTCTTCAGACAATCTATATAATTAAGTCAGCCTACACGTCAGTCTATATTGGCCTCTAGACCCACAAATCACTAGGGATTGGGAACCAAATTTTCAAATTACCAAGATGCAGGACAGGACGCCACAGGAGATCCTTCTTCCCAGTGGCTTTCAAACTTTAGAACTCCTCCCCCTTCTGTCGTGGGGTAGACTGACTCCCCCCCCCCAAACTGCACATCCCCCAAGCCTTTCCACTCATCACTTTAATTTCATGTATTTTGTGTTTTTATGATTGTTGGCTGATCAATCACCCTCCTGGGATAAATAAAGTTCTATCGTATCATATTATTTGGTCCTTTACCCGCCATCTTCACAACCTTCTCAAGACTTATTCCCCCTTCGTAACACATCTGTTTTATTCCTTTCAGAGGAGGTAATTTGCCAGTTCTTTCAAAGTAGACATAAATAAGACCGTAAGTCTTTGGAGCAGAATGAGGCCATTCGGCCCATCGAGTCTACTCCACCGTTCGTTCATGGCTGATCTATTTACCCCTCTCAACTTCATTCTCCAGCCCTCCCTGTAACCTTTGACTCACTAACTAATCAAGAACCCAACAATCCCTGCGTTAAAAATACCAAATGTTAAGTTTTAGAATTTTACCAGAATACTGCCTGGATTAGAGGGTTTTAGCTGTAAGGAAATATTGGACAAAGTTAGATTGTTTTCTCTGGAACCTCAGAGGTTGAAGGGAAACCTGATAAAAGTATACAAAGTGGTGTGAGGTAGACAGACAGAATCGATTTCCCATGGTAGAAATGTCAAAGACTAGAGGGCATAGCTTTAAGGTGAGATGGGCAAAATTTAAAGGAGATATGAAGGGCACGTATTTTACACCGAGATTTGTGGGGGGTTAAAATGTGTTGCGTGGGGTGGTGGTGGAGGCAGATACGATAGTGGCATTTAAGGGGCTTTTTGATAGGCACATGGAAATGCTGAGAATGGAGGGATATGGATCTAATACAGACAGCGGAGATTTGTTTAATTTAGCATCATGTCCAGCATGAATATTGTGGGTCGAATGTCTGTACCTGTGATGTAACTGTTCTATATTAATTGAAAGTGGTGGAGAAAGTTGAGAAACTGATTAAAAATAACACATAATTCTCAGCTTTATTGGGTACTAGACCAACGCAATATTCCACCACTCACCCATAGCTCCCAACTGCACAGGCGCAGCTGACGGGTGCCCATTGTAACGCCACGGCAACTATCCCCCAACTGCACAGGTGCGGCCGGCAAGTGGGAGCACGACTGCCAGGTTTATTAAAGTTTAAAAAGTCAATAACTTTTAAAATATATCATCAATCTGAACGAAACTTGCGACTGCACACCGCGGGGCAATGGTGAGTAAGGTGGGCCTAAAATTGCCACGCTGTCCTGTACCGTTTTGGCTGTATTTCAGGAACAAACAAACAAACAAGATGAGAGTTTTAGTAATATAGAGATTGTGTTCAGCTCTGCTTTAGGAAAGATGTAAAGGATTGGGAGAGACGAGGGAAAATTTTACCAAAGATATGGGAGCATTTGCACTCTTTAACATGGACGTGGTCGGTGGAGATTATCCTCCAATCCAAATCTTTTGCACTTTTTCCTCTCTTCAGTGTTTTTCTTCACTACTCTTCTTCTTGGAGCAGAGGGAGTAGTGAAGAGATCTGGTAGAAGTATGTTACACCATGAAGGGTGTAGACAGAAGGAACTATTTTTCATGAGCAGTGGGTTCAAGAATCAGGAGACGTCGAATGAAGAAATATGGAACTATTCTTACTGGTTTACGAAAAAAGACACAAAGTGTTGGACTATCTCAGCAGGTCAGACAGCATCTCTGGAGAACACGGAAAGGTGACGTTTCAGGTCTAGACCCTTCTTCAGACTGATCAAGGAAGATCCTTCTTCAGACTAATCACCTATCCATATTCTCCAGAGATGCTGTCTGACCCGCTGAGTTACCACATCATTTTGTGTATATTTCCAGACATAGAATGAAGGTGAGTGGGTAGAGAAGAGGAAATGACGAGAGAGAAAAGAGCAATTGATATCTGGAATGCACCCCAAAGTTAGTATTGGAGGCAGATGCAATTTAACATTGAAAAGAGCACTATCTATATCTATCTATCTATCTATCTATCTATCTATCTATCTATCTATCTATCTATCTATCTATCTATCTATCTATCTATCTATCTATCTATCTATCTATCTATTATCTAAAACTGTGTGCCTGTCGCCTGCCGTCCGTCCGGCTGCTTTTCTTCCTTTTGATTCGTTTCCATCGTGTGATGTCACAATGCCCAATGCTCGCAGATGTCCAATCACAATGCCCAATGCTCGCAGATGTCCAATCGGAATGGATCCATTTACATGTACGGCTGCCGGCTGCATTTCTTCCTTTGATTCACTGCAACTCCGAAACCAGAAGCAGAATCGCCGACATCTTTTCCATTTCGGTAGAGATTTCACTTTTCTTTCTAAGTATCCGCTCCTCATTACATTTCGTCGTGTTTAAGTACACGTTTTTAATCAAATCCTTCCCCCCCCCAATATTTCAAAAATAAACTGGCTTCTCACCCATAGAAGCAGCACCAGCCCCTGGTGAACGTTCCAACGTGTGATGTCACAATGCCCGATGCTCACATATGTCCAATCGGAACTTAGGGAGTTAGATGTGGCCCTTGTGGCTAAAGGGATCGGGGGTATGGAGAGAAGGCAGGTACAGGATACTGAGTTGGATGATCAGCCATGATCATATTGAATGGTGGTGCAGGCTCAACGGGCCGAATGGCCTACTCCTCCACTTAATTTCAATGTTTCTATGTTTCCCTCTCTTCACCCCTCTCCCTCTCCCACCCATCCCTCTCTCCCCCACCCCTCTCTCTTCCCCTCCCTTTCCCTCTCTCCCCCACCCCTTCCTCTTACCCCTCTGTTCCTCTTCCACCACTCCCCCTACCCCTCCCTCCCCACTCTTCCACTTCTCTACCCCTCCCTCCCCCCCATCCTCCCTCCCCCACCCCCTTCCCTCTCTCCCTCCGCCCCCTACCCCCTTCCCCTCTGTCCGTCTTCCATCACTCCCCCACCCCTCTCCTCCTCCCTCCCCACTCTCCCACTTCTCTTCCCCCACCCCCTCCACTCTCCCTCCCCACTCTTTCCCCTCTCTCCCCCCACACCTCTCCCCCTCCCTCCATCCTCCCCTCCCTCCCCATCCTCCCCTCCCCCACGTCTCTCTCCCCATCCCCCTCTCTCACCTCCTACCCCGCTCTCCTTTCCCTCCCAAATCTGTCCCATTTCCTCCTCCTCCTCTCCCCTCCCTCCCCTCTCCCTCCCTCCCCTCTTCTCACCTCCCCTCCCCCCACCTGTGTGTTTGGGGGGTGCTTAATGTGAGTGTGATGCCGCAGCCCCCCCCCCCCCCCTGATGCCTCCATAGTCCCCTTTGTAATACTGCAATATTGACAGTTCCGGTTTTAACTTCTCCCTCTCAAATTGCAGATTATTGTCAACTTGTCATATTATGGTCACTACCTCCTAATGGCTCCTTTACCTCGAGTTCCCTTATCAAATCCGGTTCATTACACAACACTAAATCCAGAATTTCTTTCTCCCTGTTAGGCTCCAGTACAAGTTGCTCTAAGAATCCATCTCGGAGGTATTCCACAAACTCCCTTTCTTGGGGTCCAGTACGAACCTGATTCTCACAGTCTACCTGCATGTTGAAATCTCCCATAACCACCGTAGCATTACGTTTGTTATATGCTCATTTTAACTCATAAAAACATAGAAAATAGGTGCAGGAGGAGGCCATTGGCCCTTCGAGCCAGCACCGCCATTCATTGTGATCATGGCTGATCGTCCCCAATCAATAACCCGTGCCTGCCTTCACCCCATATCCCTTGATTCAACTAGCCCCTAGAGCTCTATCTAACTCTCTCTTAAATCCATCCAGTAATTTGGCCTCCACTACCCTCTGTGGCAGGGAATTACACAAATTCAAAACTCTCTGAGTGAAAAAGTTTTTTCTCACCTCAGTCTTAAATGACCTCCCCTTTATTCTAAGACTGTGGCCCCTGGTTCTGGACTCGCCCAACATTGGGAAAAATTTTCCTGTATCTAGCTTGTCCAGTCCTTTTATAATTTTATACGTTTCTATAAGACCCCCCTCATCCTTCTAAACTCCAGTGAATACAAGCCCAGTCTTTTCAATCTTTCCTCATATGACAGTCCCGCCATCGCAGGGATCAATCTCGTGAACCGACGCTGCACTGCCTCAATCACAAGGATGTCCTTCCTCAAATTAGGAGACCAAAACTGTACGCAATACTCCAGATGTGGTCTCACCAGAGCCCTATACAACTGCAGAAGAACCTCTTTACTACTATACTGAAATCCTCTTGTTATGAAGGACAACATTCCATTAGCTTTCTTCACTGCCTGCTGTACCTGCACACCAACTTTCAGCGACCAGTGTACAAAGAAATCCAGGTCTCGCTGCACCTCCCCCTTACCTAACCTAACCCCATTGAGATTATAATCTGCCCCCTTGTTTCTGCCACCAAAGTGGATAACCTCACATTTATCTATATTATATTGCATCTGCCACACATCTGCCCACCCACTCAACCTGTCCAGGTCACCCTGCAACCTCCTAACATCCTCTTCACAGTTCACACTGCCACCCAGCTTTGTGTTCATCCGCAAACTTGCTAGTGTTTCTCCTAATTCCCTCTTCCAAATCATTAATATATATGGTAAACAGTTGCGGCCCCAACACCGAGCCTTGCGGCACTCCACTCGCCACTGCCTGCCATTCTGAAAAGGACCCGTTCGCTCCTACTCTTTGCTTCTTGTCTGCCAACCAATTTTCTATCCATGTCAACACCCTACCCCCAATACCATGTGCTCTAATTTTAGTTACCAGTCTCCCGTGCGGCACCTTATCAAAAGCTTTCTGAAAGTCTAGATACACTACATCCACTGGCTCCCCTTCGTCCATTTTACTTGTCACATCCTCAAAAAATTCCAGAAGTTTAGGCAAGCATGATTTTCCTTTTATAAATCCATGTTGACTTGGACTAATCTTTTTACTGCTATCTAAATGTCCCATTATTACCTCTTTAATAATTGACTCCAGCATCTTTCCCACCACCAAAGTCAGGCTAACTGGTCTGTAATTCCCCGTTTTCTCTCTCTCGCTCCTTCTTGAAAAGTGGGGTAACATTAGCTATCCTCCAATCCACAGGAACTGATCCTGAATCTATTGAACATTGGAAAATGATCACCAATGTGTCCACTATTTATAGAGCCACCTCCCTGAGGACCCTGGGATGCAGACCATCAGGCCCAGGGGATTTATCATCCTTCAGTCCCATTAGCTTACCCAATACCTTTTCTCACCTAATGAAAATTTATTTCAGTTCCTCTACCCCCTTAGATCCTCTGCCCTCCAGTACCTCTGGGAGATTGTTTGTGTCTTCCTTAGTGAAGACAGATCCAAAGTACCTGTTCAACTCTTCTGTCATTTCCTTGTTCCCCATAATAATTTCACCCGTGTCTGCCTTCAAGGGACCCACATTTGACTTTGCTATTCTTTTTCCCTTAACATATCTAAATAAGCTTTTACTGTCCTTCTTTATATTTCTGGCCAGCTTCCCCTCGTACTTCATCTTTTCAGCCCGTATTGCCCATTTTGTTTCGTTCTGTTGTCCTATGAAAGTTTCCCAATCCTCTGGCTTCCGGCTACTCTTTGCTGTGTTATACATCTTTTCTTTTAGTTTTATCCTATCCCTAACTTCTCTTGTCAGCCACGGTTGCCTCCTACTCCCCTTAGAATCTTTCTTCTTTTTTTGAATGAAACAATCCTGCGTCTTCCGGATTATGCCCAGAAATTCCTGCCATTGCTGTTCCACCGTCATTCCTGCTAGGATCCCTTTCCAGTCTACCTTGGCCAGCTCCTCTCTCATGCATTCATAGTACCCTCTGTTCAACTGCATCACTGACACTTCTGATTTAACCTTCTCCTTCTCAAATTGCAGATTAAAACGAATCATATAATGATCACTACCTCCAAACGGTTCCTTTACCTCGAGTTCTCTTATCATATCTGGTTCATTGGACAACACTAAATCCAGAATTGCCTTTTCTCTGGTCGGCTCCATTACAAGCTGCTCTAAGAATCCATCTCGGAGGCATTCTACAAAATCTCTTTCTTGGGGTCCTGAACCAACCTGATTTTCCCAGTCTACCTGCATATTGGAATCCCCCATCACCACAGTGGCATTACCTTTGTTACATGCCAGTTTTAACTCCTGCTGCAACTTACACCCTACATCCGGGATACTATTTGGGGGTCTGTAAATAACACCAATTAGTGTCTTCTTGTCTTTGCAATTCCTCAACTCAATCCACCGTGACTACCTCGTCAGTCCCTATGTCTTCCCTCGCAAGGGACTGAATTCCATTCCTCACCAGAAGAGCTATCCCCCCTCCTCTGCCCACCTGCCTGTCCTTTCTATAGGATGTATTAATCTGAATATTAAGTTCCCAGGCCCGATCCTCCTACAGCCACGTCTCAGTAATCCCCACAATGTCATATCTACCAACCTCTAACTGAGCCTCAAGCTCATCTACTTTACTTCTTATACTTCGTGCATTCATATACAATACTTTTAATTCCTTACGCATCTCACCATTCACATCGATCCCTATTACACTTGGCCATACTCTCCTATCCCTTTGTGAGCTTTCTTTCCCGTTAGTTCTGGGGTCATTAACTATCCCTTTACTCCCTTTCTCTTTAACTCCATCCTCCACTATCCCATTTGCCCCCCCCCCCCCCTTAGTTTAAAACCACCCGTGTAGCAGTGGCAAACCTGCCTGCCAGAATGCTGGTCCCCCACCTGTTAAGATGCAATCCGTCCCTTTTGTACAGTTACTCCAAAACAGATCCCAATGATCTAAGAATCTAAATCCCTGCCCCGTGCACCAGTTCCTCAGCCACACATTCAGGTCCTGTATCTCCCTGTTCCTGCTCTCGCCAGCACGAGGAACTGGAAGCAAACCGGAGATAACCACCCTGGAGGTCCTGCTTTTCAGAACTTTTCCGAGCTCTCTAAACTTACGCTTCAGAATATCCATCCCCTTCTTTCCGACATTGTTTGTGCCGACATGCACTACCACTTCCGGCTGTTCACCTTCGCCCTTGAGGATTTTCTGCACTCTGTCCATGACATCCTGGATCCTGGCACCAGGAAGGCAGCACACCATCCTCGCATCCCGTCTGTTGCCGCAGAAACCCCTGTCCGTACCTCTCACAATGAAGTCTCCAACCATCACTGCGTTGCCTGACGTCGGCCTCTTTTGTTTTGGCTCAACAGTCTTATTTGCTTCGCAAGCCAGTCCGCCGCTCAGTGTAACAAAGTCTTCTGTCCCGACAGCTTCTAAGTGGGTGAACCTGTTCACAAGAGGTACAACACCCGGGGACGTTTGCATACCATGTTCACTTTCTCACCGTCACCCACCTTCTCTCTTCCAGTACCTTAGGTGTAACAATCTTACTGTAGGACTTGTCGAGGAACGACTCAGTTTCTCGGACGAACCTGAGGTCATCCACTTGCTTCTCCAGTTCCCCAACTCAGTCCTTCAGGAGCTCTACCTGGATGCACTTCTCACATTTGTAGCAGCCAGAGGCACCAGCGGCACCAACTCCTGATGCAACTTGCACCCTATATCCAGGCTACTGTTTGGGGGCCTGCAGATAATCCCCATTGGGGTATTTTTACCCTTATAATTCCTCAGTTCTATCCACAATGACTCTACATCTTCAGATTGTATGTCACCCCTCGCAAGGGACTGAATTTTATTCCTTACCAACAGAGCTACCCCACCCCCTCTGCCCACCTGTCTGTCTTTTCGATAGGACATATATCCATGAATATTCAGCTCCCAGCTCCGATCCTCTTGCAGCCATGTCTCTGTAATTCCCACAACATCATACTTGCCAATTTCTAACTGAGCCTCAAGCTCATCCATTTTATTTCTTATATTCGCGCATTCATATACAACACTCTTAATCCGGTATTCACTTCCCCTCTCTCACCGGTTCCTATTTCACCAGACATTATTCTCTTATCCCCTCTTGAACTTTCCGTCCCATTAATTTGGGTGTCTTTTGTAACTTTTCCTGTACTCTCTTCCCTTTTATCTCCATCCTTATACTCCCAATTTGTCAACACCTTCCTCACGCTATTTATTTTAAACCCACTCGTGTAGCACTAACAGACCTGCCTGCCAGAATGCAAGATAAAGTCCATTAAAGTCCGATTAAAGATTGTTTGAAGGTCTCCAATGAGGTAGATGGGAGGTACAGACCGCTCATTAATGTTCAATTTAGTTTATTTTCACGTGTAGCGAGGTACAATGAACCATGTTTGGGCGGATCTGCCCTTCATAGGGAATAATGTATCTTTGGAGTTGTCTACCTGAAGGGTTGGGGGAATAGGTCACTGAAGGTATTTAAAGAGGAGGTGGGCATATTTTTGAACGGTCAGGGAATTTATGGCTATGGGGGAAACAGGGAACTGCAGATGCTGGTTTACACAAAAGCACACAAAGTGCTGGAGTAACTCCGTGGTCATCTCTGGAGAACATGGATAGGTGATGTTTCAGGTCAGGGCACTTTTGAAGGGTCTCAACCCGAAACATCACCGATCCATGTTCTCCAGAGGTAGACACAAAATGCTGGAGTAACTCAGCGGGACAGGCAGCATCTCGAGAGAGAGAAGGAATGGGCGACATTTCGGGTCGAGACCCTTCTATGCTGCCTTTCTGAGTTTCTCCAGCACTCTTTGTGTCCTTTTAAGGCTACGGGAAACTGACACAGAAGAGGAGGTGAGGCCTGGGACAGATCAGCCACGATCAGATTGAATGGGGGGAGGGGGCATGAGGCTTGAAGTGCCCAGGCCACTACTGCTCCTATTATGTTCATTCATTCATTTCACGACGGAACATCAGCCAGGCTTCCTCATAGGAAAGGGGAAGACATCTTCATTCAATAATTTTAATTGGTTAGAGCAAGTCCAATTAGTACAGTCAATTAGTTATCGTTGAACTGCACATGATGAATGGGATGAGGCAGCTAATTTGCCCGTAACAAACAGTCACTATATACGATATAATACGATGTTGCATGAGGGATAAATACTGTCAAGTTGCACAAGTACCACAACTGGAGAGCAGTCCTGAACTACTATCTACCTTACTTTATTAGCCAAGTATGTTTTGCAACATACGAGGAATTTGATTTGCCATACAGTCATACCAATAAAAAGCAACAGAACACACAAAATACATTTTAACATGAACATCCACCACAGCGACTCCTCCACACTGTGATGGAAGGCGAAAGAATGTTCAATCTCTGCCTTCTTTGTCCTCCAGCGGTCAGGGGCCTCTAACCTTCCGTTAATGGGACGATCTTACTCCCGTAGCCAGCGCGGGCCTTTCTCGTTGCGGCGATCTAGCTCCTGCATCGGGGGGGAGATTCTCAGCTCCCCCGCACCGGGCGATCTACCCCAGGTCGAACGTCGTGCGGCTTTTGGATTGGATTCAATTTATTGTCATTGTCTCAATTAAGAGACAGCGAAATGCTATTTTCCTTACAGTCATACAAATAAAAAAGCACAGAACACAGTAGTCCACGACACAAACATCCCCACATCGGCACCAAAGTTCCCCACTGTGAGGGAAGGAACCAAAGTCCAGTCAACCTCCTCGCTGATGTTCCCCGATGTTCACCCGTGGTCGGGGCCTCACGAGCCCCCCGTAGTCGCCGCCACGGGTGGCCCGATATTCAGGCCCTCTCGCCGGGAACGATGGAACCCCGACGTCGAACGGAAGAACATCCTCAGCGGCCCGGACCTCTAAATCGGCCACCTTCCACCGGAGTTTGTGGCTCCCGAAGTCCACAGGCCAAGCCGGGCGGAGATTCACGCTGGCGACCCCCGACAAAGGGTCGCAGGACTCCGCGATGTTGGTCAGTGCCACCTGCGTTGGGAGCTCCGTGAACTACAGCTCCGCGATGTCGATGCAGCAGGCCCAACACTCCGGAGCTCCAAACGGCGATCCCAGGTGAGGCATCGCCCGCCCCGCGATGTATCCAGCGCTGCGCCGCTGCTGCTGGAGCTCTGGTCAGTGGCGGCAGGAAAGGCCGCGCCAATCCAGTAGGTAGGCCGTGGGGGGGGGGGGGCAAGGGCGCAACTCGAATAATAGTCGCATCCTCTCCAGGAAGCGACTGAAGGACGGTTTCCCCCTTACCATACCCTCTTCCCCCACATAACACAACCAAAAAAAATAAATAAACATACTTTAAACATAACAAAAAATAAAAAAGATACCAGACTGAAGGCGGAGGCAGCCAGTAACAGCGACACCGGATGGACTATGGAGTTTTGGAGTTTCCCGATGGCCTCGACCCGAGAATGCGAGCACCTTGATGTTAAAGTCCGCAGGCTGTGGTTGGAGCATCGATCGCAGGCAAGGGATCGGCTCCGATGGTAAGTCCACGTCCCCGCGGTGGGGCTCAAAGTCAGCCCCGAGCAAGGCCGCCAGCTCCATGATGTTAGGCCGCAGAGCGACCGGAGATACGATCCGGAAACCAATCACATCTCCGGCAGGAGACTGAAAAAAAGGTTTCCCCTCCCCCACATAAAATAAACCACAGAACATTAACACATCCTTTTTAAACACACTAAAAATAACAAAAAAAATCGAAAAGACAGTCAGACTGTTGGCGAGGCTGCCATCAGAATATCTTTGATCAGACTTTACTGGCTTTACATTGCATTAAACATGATTCCGATTATTCCCTTTATCATGTATCTGTACACTGTGGATGGCTCGATGGTAATCATGTATAGTCTGCTTAGCATCCAATAAAGATTTTCACTGTACCTCGGTACACATTACACTAAACGGAACTAAACTGAGCTAAACTGAACTAACTTCTTCTTCTTTTCGTGTCTTTGAAGCTGGTTGACTATATGACAGTTTCCCATTCCTTTACACAGTCCTTTGCGTTTTTGTTGAACACTGCAAGATCCTTTGAGCTGCACTGGTTGGGTAGTAGGGGGCAGACAAGGCAGTGCTGCATTGTATGGTCCTCTTCTCCACATTCACAGGTGGTTTGGCCAGTTTCATAGCCCCATCTGGCCATGGCAGCTTTTGATCGCCCTGTTCCTGTTCTCAGGCGGTTGAGCGTCTTCCACTGGACCCATGGTGCTTCTGAGCCCGGAGGGAGGGCTTCAGAAGGAGGGATACCCATGTCAGTAGGAGGGGGGTCGTCCTCAAGCCTTTTTGTCCATAGTTGGAGTCTGGTTTCTTCCCGTGATGTTATTAGGGGCTGGACATGGCTGAGAAAGCTTCTCTGGACTTCAGCCGTTGGGCCGGGGGTACACGTCCACTGAACTAACTAAACTAAAGTTATTGCGAGGGAACTCTCTTACTGTTCATGGGGTCTGACCTGAAACGTCACTTATTTACTTTCTCCAGAGATGCTGCCTGACCCGCTGAGTAACTCCAGCATTTTGTGTCTCGGGTCACCCGCCTCTCATGCGAAACAAACCTCCACTGACTTTGTGACACACTCGGTAACACTGCGATCGCTGCGTTGAAGCAACAGCCTGGGTTTCAAGCTATGCTATCCTTGGTGGGCTTGACCCCAACATGTTCTGAGGCGAGAGACAATGGTGCCTTCACTGTGTCAGTTAAGGCAAAAGCGGGCAATCTCTGATGCGTCATATTCTTCCTTGCGTCTGTCCTTAGGCATAAGAGGCAACGTTGTCACACAGTCTCCCTTGAAAACGAAAAGCTTTAGTAGTCCAGATTTCAGTGTAGTTTCTGCCTGTGTTTTAATGCAGGCTCGCATTCATTATTCAGTTTTTTGTTGACACCAACAAAAAGCTAATGGCAACATTATTTTCCATCGTGCTACATTATCGTTCCCTTTCTATACCAATGTGTGACTTTTCTGCTGTGGATGAATGCCTCAAGTGTATCGTTTACTTATCAAAGAGAGCTATTCATTCTGTGCAGCCACATATTACTAAAGCAATTAGTCATGCTTTCTGACCAGGCTCTAAATACTTATTAAGGGTCATTCAAATGCAAGTAAATTCTGGAGACAAAGGTCCCAACCTTGAAATAACTGCATTTAATTTATTCCCTGCGACACCATGGGAACAATTTCATTCCCTCAGACCTATGGCCGGCTTTTTAATCCCCAACAGTTTTTAGTCGCACAGTAGCTGTGGGAGTTAGAAACTTGCCAACTGTTCCAATGGAGAGATCAGTTGGCTGAGAAGCCACACGACAAATGAGGGTCTACAAATGTGACTCTCTGAAAAGAACTTGGGTGGCACGGTGACGCGGCGGCAGAGCTGCAGCCTTACAGCGCCAGAGACCCGGGTTCTATAGAGTTCTTAAAGACAGCGGGGTCAGGGGATATGGTGGAAAGGCAATAACTGGTTACTGAATGTGGATGATCAGCCATGATCGCAGTGAATGGCGGTGCTGGCTCGAAGGGCCGAGTGGCCTACTCCTGCACCTATTATCTATTGTCTATTGTCAACCCTGACTACGGGTGCTTGTCTGTGCGGAGTTTGTACGTTCTCCCCGTGACCTGCGTTGGTTTCCCCCGGGAGTTCTGGTTTCCTCCCACACTCCAAAGACGAACAAGTTTATCGGTTAATTGGCTTGGGTGAAATTGTAAATTGTCTCTAATGTGTGTAGGATAGCGGTAGTGTGTGGGGTGTCGGTGCGAACTTGGGCCGAAGTGCCTGATTCCACGCTGTATCTCTAAACTAAATTAAATTAAACGACAAATCTGAAGAAGAGTCTCGACCCGAAAAGCCACCCATTCCCTCTGTCCAGAGATGTTGCTTGACCCGCTGAGTTACTCCAGCATTCCGCATCCCTTTTTGAAATTGTGGAGACTGTGTGACATTTCTTCACGAGAGGGCAATAAAAATTACAATGCTTTTAAAATTAATTTAAGGGGTGTGAGCTTTGCAGGCTGAGCCAGCATTTAATTGGTCTTCCCTAGTTGCCCTATATGGGCATTGGGTTTAGCCTCAATGAGTTCTGTGATTTTGACCCAGAGATGGTGAAGGAACGGGAATATATTTCCAAGTTGGGATGGTATGCGTCTGGAGGGTAGGTGGCGGTGCTCCCCTGCTTTTGCTGCCCTTGACCATCACGCAAACCAACTTCCCGTCCTTGATAGACACAAAAGGCTGGAGTAACTCAGCGGGACAGGCAGCATCTCTGGAGAGAAGGAATGGGTGACGTTTCGGGTCGAGACCCTTCTTCAGACCCTTCTTCCCTTCCATTGATCCATCTACACTTCACGCTGCCTCGACAAAGCCACCAGCATAGTCAAGGACGAGACTCACTCCTTCTTCTCCTGTCTCCCGTCAGGCTAGAGGCACAGATGTTTTAAGTACCTTTAGATTCTGGTGCAGTTACTTCCCAGCTGTTTTCAGGCAACTGAACCATCCTATCACCAACTAGAGAGCGGTCCTGAGCTATCATCTACCTCATTGGAGACCCTCAGACTATCTTTAATTGGACTTTACTGGATTTTATCTTGCACTAAACATTATTCCCTTTATCCTGTATCTGTACACTGTGGACGGCTTGATCATAATCATGTATGGTCTTTTTGCTAACTGGATAGCATGCAGCAAAAAGCTTTTCACTGTACCGTGACAATAAATTAAACTAACTGGAGAAAAAGGATGCGTGACCTTCAGGCAGTGTGAAGAAGGGTCCCAACACGAAATGTCACCCATCCTTTTTCTCCAGAGATGCCTACTGACCAGCTGAGTTACTCCAGCACTTTGTGTCTATCTTCGGTGTAAACCAGCATCTTCAGTACTTTGTTTCTCCAAACTAACTAACGAACTAACCATATAACCATATAACATATAACAATTACAGCACAGAAACAGGCCATCTCGGACCTTCAAGTCCGTGGCGAACCCTTATTTTCCCTAGTCCCATCTACCTGCACTCAGACCATAACCCTCCATTCATTTCCCATCCATATAACTATCCAATTTATTTTTAAATGATAAAATAGAACCTGCCTCCAACCCTTCCACTGGAAGCTCATTCCACACAGCTACCACTCTCTGAGTAAAGAAGTTCCCCCTCGTATTACCCCTAAACTTCTGTCCCTTAATGCTCAAGTCATGTCCTCTTGTTTGAATCTTCCCTACTCTCAGTGGGAAAAGCTTATCCACGTCAACTCTGTCTATCCCTCTCATCATTTTAGGAATAGGACATAATAGACAATAGACAATAGGTGCAGGAGTAGGCCATTTGGCCCTTCGAGCCAGCACCGCCATTCAATGTGATCATGGCTGATCATCCCCAATCAGTACCCCGTTCCTGCCTTCTCCCCGTATCCCCTGACTCCGCTATCTTTAAGAGCCCTATCTAGCTCTCTCTTGAAAGCATTGAGAGAACCTGCCTCCACCGCCCTCTGAGGCAGAGAATTCCACACTCACCACTCTCTGTGAGAAAAAGTGTTTCCTTGTCTCCATTCTAAATGGCTTACTCCTTATTCTTAAACTGTGGCCCCTGGTTCTGGACTCCCCCAACATCGGGACCATGTTTCCTGCCTCTAGCGTGTCCAAACCCTTAACAATCTTATATGTTTCAATGAGAAGCCCTCTCATCCTTCTAAACTCCAGAGTGTACAAGCCCAGCTGCTCCATTCTCTCAGCATATGACAGTCCCGCCATCCTGGGAATTAACTTTGTAAACCTACGCTGCACTCCCTCAATAGCAAGAATGTCCTTCTTCAAATTAGGGGTCCAAAACTGCAGACAATACTCCAGCACATAATACTCCACAATAATGAATGTACAGGGGCAACTTTTTCACAGGTGGTAGATATATGGAATGAGCTGCTAGAGGAGGTATTTAAGTCAGGTTTAGAGATACAGTGTGGAAACAAGCCATTTGGCCCACCAAGGCAACATCAATCAGTGATCGCATCATACGCTAGTCTACCCCACACACTGGGAACAATTTACAGAAACCCTTTATCCGATAAACCTGCACGTCTTTGCTGTGAGGGAGGATACCGGAGCACCCGGAGAAAACCCGGAGTACGTACAAACTCCGTGCAGACGGGATCGAACCCGGGTCTCTGGCGCTGTAAGGGAGCGACTCTACCCTTGTGCCACTGTCCCTCCATACAGTGCGTTTTGGAAGTTGTGAAAGTAAACGAAAGAGTGGTGCAAAGAGTTAAATAATTGTTTAATGCACTTGGCAAATCTGTGAGTCGTTTGTTCTAATCGCGATTAATTAAAAATATATAGTTATTGGCCAAAGCCTTTGTCTAGTGTGATTCATCATTGTATTTAATTGGCGACAAAGAATATTGCCAAAGTGAATCTTCCTCTTCAAGATCTGTTCACCGACCATGAATCTGCCATATTATTAATAACAAACCTCATTCATGCATTTGTCCTTCAAGGAGGACATTTTCATTTTGCAGAAAGAATCTAATCGCACACCAACGTAGTTGATTTTCTGATATCAACTAGTTTGTGGTCACTTGGTTGTATCAAATCGTTCAAGGTAACCAGAGATGGGCAGAAATAGGCACCCATGATAATTATATCATTATTATGGCATAAATCGATTCAATTCACTATCATATAGGGAGATTTAGTTCAATGCACGATGTTCCTAATCAGTTTGGTTTAGTATAGAGGTACAGCATAGAAGCTGGCCCTTCAGCCCACTGAGTCCATGCTGATCATTGGTCGCCTATTCATACTAGTTCTCCAAAGTCGTACAGGTTTGTAGGTTAATTGGCTTGGTATGAATGTAAATTGACCCTAGTGTGTGTATAATTGTGTTAGTGTGCGGGGATCGCTGGTCGGTATGGACTCGGTGGGCCGCAGGGCTTGTTTCCGCACAGTATCTCTAAACTAAACTATAAGTTCTAGGTTATCCCACTTTCTCTTCATATCCCTTACACACTAGCGGTAATTCTTTGAGGTAAATTAACCTACAAACCCGCATGTTTTTGGGATGTGGGAGGAAACCGGAACACCAGAGGATACCTACGTGGTCACAGGGAGAACGTGCAAACTCCACACACACACAGTACCCGATGTCGAGATCAAATCTGGGGGTCTGGGGCTGTGAGGCAGAGGCTCCACCGGATACGCCAATGTGTCTCGGTGTTCCCATTTATTACAGGGCCACAGGAGATCGTGGGTGCTGGAATCTTCAGCAAAAATACACTGCTGGAGAAACCCAGCTGGTCAGGCAGCATCTGTGAAGGGATAAAGGCAGATGATACTTCAGGTCAGAACACTTCCTCAGACTGAAGGAGAGTCCTGGCCTGAAACATCGTCAGTCTATTTTCCTCCACAGATACTGCCTAACCCGCTGAGTTTGCAGTTTGTTTTTTGCTCCAATTGATTACATATATTTTAGAAAGATGAGGAGGGATCTGATTGAAACTTACTGAATAGTGAAAGGCCTGAATAGAGTGGATGTGGAGATGATGTTTCCACTTGTGGGAGAGTCTAGGACCCGAGGGCACACCATCAGAATAAAAGGACGTACTTTAAGAAAGGATTTGAGGAGGAATTTATTTCGTGAATCTGTGGAATTCATTGCCAAAGACGGCTGTGAAAGCCAAGTCATTGGGTAATTTTAAAGCAGAGATTGGCAGGTTCTTGATTAGTTATGGGGAGAAGGCAAGAGAATAACATTGAGGGGGAGAGATAGATCAGTCATGATTGAATGACGGAGTAAGCTCGATGGGCAGAGTGGCCTAATTCTTCACCTACGACTTATTGCCAAAGAAACACAAAAGTGATGTTGTAATGTCATAAGTTTAAAGTGCATAATCAATAATACTCCAAATGTCCTGCCAGAGTGTATTTATTTGTATGCACATGGGCGGTTGAACCAATATGGATAGGATTCAAATTGTTCTGACGATCCTGCAGGTTAACAGGGCATTGGCATCCATAGCCATAACTTTCATGAAGGCACCAAGATGATATCTTTATGATCAGAAGAGAATGCTTCCTTGTAAAGTTGACCAGAAACATTGCTTTTCATACAGAGAGCTGCTTATAAACGTGGTGACCTTTTACACTTGGCCAGGCCGACCCTGCAACGTTGCCAGGACAACGGGCCTTCACGGTCAGGCCAAGCGCCCTGCACCTACAACAACTGGGACTTGAAAATGGTGCCAATCTGACAGCTCTGTGTACTGTCTCAGTCTACTACCGCTACACACTTGTACTGTATCTGAGATGCTTATCTAACATGTATCTAGATACTTGTACTGAACTGTATACAAAAATGAATTTCACTGTACCTCGGTACATGTGACAAATAAAGTGCCATACCATACCACGTTTTGTAGTTAGTTAAATAAATACAAGAATTATTCCACAAATTATTGGGTTAACATATGATGAGCGTTTGACGGCACTGGGTCTATACTCACTGGTGTTTAGAAGGATGAGGGGCGAACTTCATTGAAACTTACTGAATAGTGAAAGGCTTGGATAGAGTGAATGTGGAGAGGATGTTTCCACTCTGGGATGGTGTGCCCTCTAGGACGAGAGGGCACACCATCAGAATAAAAGGGCATTCTTTAAGAAAGGATTTGAGGAGGAATTTCTTCCATCAGAGGATTGTGAATCTGTGGAATTCATTGACACACATTGGGTATTTTTAAAGCAGAGATTGGCAGGTTCTTGATTAGTATGGAGACAAAAGTTATGGGAATAGGAAGGAGAATGGGGTTGAGAGGGAAAGATAGATCAGGCATGATCGAATGGAAGAGTAGACTCGATGGGGAGAATGGCCTAACTCTGCACCTATGACTTATGAACATATTGTCAAAGAAACACAAAAGTGGTGTTGTAATCTCATGAGTTTAAAGTGCAAAATCAATAATACTCCAAATGTCCTGCCAGAGTGTATTTATTTGTATGCACATGGGTGGTTGAACCAATATGGATAGGATTCAAATTGTTCTGATGATGCTGCAGGTAAACAGGGCATTGACATCCCCAGCCATAACTTTCATGAAGGCACCAAGATGATTTTTATATGATCAGAAGAGAATGTTTGATCAGAAAGAAAGTTGATCAGAAACATTACTTTTCATACAGAGAGCTGGTTATACACGGGGTGACCTTTCTTAAATAGATAAGTTATTGAATAGCTAATTAACTAGAGTAGACAACTGGAAGGAGGCCCTGGGGCCCCAGTGGTTTAATTGCTGCCTCACAGCGCCAGAGACCCGGTTCAATCCTGACTACGGGTGCTGTCTGTACCGAGTTTGTACCCATGCAAAGAGTAGGAGTAAACGGGTCCTTTTCACAATGGCAGGCAGTGACTAGTGGGGTATCGCAAGGCTCAGTGCTGGGACCCCAGCTATTTAGAATATATATTAATGATTTGGACGAGGGAATTGAAGGCAACATCTCCAAGTTTGCGGATGACACGAAGCTGGGGGGCAGTGTTAGCTGTGAGGAGGATGCTAGGAGGCTGCAAGGTGACTTGGATAGGCTGGGTGAGTGGGCAAATGCATGGCAGATGCAGTAAAATGTGGATAAATGTGAGGTTATCCACTTTGGTGCCAAATACAGGAAAGTAGACTATTATCTAAATGGTGGCCGATTAGGAAAAGGGGAGATGCAACGAGACCTGGGTGTCATGGTACACCAGTCATTGAAAGTAGGCATGCAGGTGCAGCAGGCAGTGAAGAAAGCAAATGGTATGTTAGCATTCATAGCAAAAGGATTTGAGTATAAGAGCAGAGAGGTTCTACTGCAGTTGTACAGGGTCTTGGTGAGACCACACCTGGAGTATTGCGTACAGTTTTGGTCGCTTAATCTGAGGAAAGACATTCTTGCCATCGAGGGAGTACAGAGAAGGTTCACCAGACTAATTCCTGGGATGGCAGGACTTTCATATGAAGAAAGACTGGATAGACTTGGCTGGTACATGCTAGAATTTAGAAGATTGAGGGGGATCTTATAGAAGCGTACAAAATTCTTAAGGGGTTGGACAGGCTAGATGCAGGAAGATTATTCCCGATGTTGGGGAAGTCCAGAACTGGGGGTCACAGTTTAAGGATAAGAGGGAAGTCTTTTAGGACCGAGATGAGAAAATCATTTTTTATACAGAGATGGTGAATCTGTGGAATTCTCTGCCACAGGATGTAGTTGAGGCCAGTTCATTGGCTATATTTAAGAGGGAATTATTATTATTATTATTATTAAAGCTTTATTTCAGACACAGGTCCATATAACACATCACACAGTACAAAGAATTACAAAGATACATTAAAAAATTGCATATTAGCCTAAAATATATATAAGCTATTGCACCAATGCTGTCTTAGCCTAGAAGTGAATCTATAGCAGCTTTTCAGAGGGCTGACTAGGGCTTCAATTATGTGGTTCTCTGATTTGTCCAGGCGACACATAAAACTAAACATCAGCTGTCTTAAGAGTGCCTCACAGGTTGACACTCTAGTAGACACAAACAATTGACTGGCACTATGCCACCTAGGGACACGAAGTAGCAACCTCATTGCATCATTGTATGCAACCTTAAGCCTCTGCATACTCTTTTTCTTATAATTAGACCACAATTGAGCAGTATATAACGGTGTGATGTAGGTTCTGAACAGGGAACACTTCACAGAATCAGAGCACATATAAAACTTCCTTATAAGCATGTTGGCTTGAAGATAAATTTTACAGCGCTGTCGGTAGAGGTCTTTGTCATCCTTCCAGTCATCAGATATGACATGACCTAAGTATTTCATTTCCTCACACACAGCAAGAGGACTGTCTGACAAATAAAAGGTCGGAAAAGTTGATTCCCTGTCCTCAGCGCTTCTAATTACCATTATGCGGCTTTTCTTAGCGTTATACTTAATGTCATAATCAAGGCCATACTGAGAGCACACCTTCAGCATCTGCTGCAGCCCAGCACTATATGGACAGAGCAGGACCAGGTCATCTGCATACATCAGATGATTAACAATAGTGTTGCCCACAAGACAGCCAGTTTTTAGCCTATTTAACTGATTTGACAATTCGTCCATATAAACATTAAATAAAATAGGAGACAAAATTCCTCCTTGCCGCACTCCGTTACTAACACAGAGTGGAGCAGATACAACATTGTCCCATTTAACGTAAAACGTTTGATGGGCATACCAGAACACTAAGATTCTAGCAGGCACTAGCATTACAGACATAATATCATTTGGCAAGACACCATGAACCATGAATTAGATGTGGCCCTTGTGGCTAAAGGGATCAGGGGGTATGGAGAGAAGGCAGGGATGGGATACTGAGTTGGATGATCAGCCATGATCATATCGAATGGCGGTGCAGGCTCGAAGAGCCGAATGGCCTACTCCTGCACCTATTGTCTATGTTTCTATGTTTCTATGTTCTCTATGTGACCACGTTGGTTTTCTCCAGGTGTTCCGGTTTCTTCACATATTCCAAAGGCATACAGGTTTGTAGGTTAATTTTGCTTTGGTGAAAATTGTAAATTGTCCCTAGTGTGTAGGATAGTGTTTGTGTACGGGGGGATCGCGGGTCGGCGCGGACTCGGTGAGCCGAAGGGCCTGTTTTCGCACTTTATCACTAAACTAAACCAAACTGGTTGAATTATTAAGCATACGGTTTGATTGATTGAAAATATAAGAATGGACTCTCTGCTTTTCTTTGCAACAAAGATATAGCACAAACTGGCTATCATGGTTTGTATCTCGAAACTATGACTGAATCAAAGAAGCTTTCTCATGTGTTGTGCAAGACCTCTTATATCCTGCTCGCACTGCACAATGAAACTAAAAGAGAACATGAGGAAATGTGAAGAGGTTAAAAATGAAGTGAAAACAATTAAAAGGAATTGTTACGTATTTTTCAGTTTATTACTAATTGGGAAAGTGGTAAAGGCCATAGCAACATCCTGAGAAGATGGGCAGTTTGTGAATGACCAAAAGTAGTCAAGCATTTAATTGTTACTTGACAGGTTTTCAGGACATTGAGTCATGAAAATAATTAAAAAATAAATAAGCTATATTATAATGTAGAATAGGAAAAACCCTTTTCATGTCAAAAATCGCAACACACTTGTAAACTAGCGTTGAGTTGAGTTTAGTTTATTGTCAACTCAAGTCAATGTTCATTTACAATGTTGCAAATATCTGTCTCTAAAGCTTTCATGTTACTTAAATAACTTGATAAACGAATATTCCAGTACTTGGTGGGTATACGGAATGAGCTGCCAGTGGAGGTAGTTGAGGCAGGTACTATAACACCACTGAAAAGACATTTGGACAGATGCATGGGTAGGACTGAAGAAGGGTTTCGACCCGAAACGTCCCATATTCCTTCTCTCCATAGATGCTGCCTCCTCACCCGCTGAGTTTCTCCAGCATTTTTTGTCTGCATGGACAGGAAACGTTTAGTGGGCTCTGGGCCAAAAGGGGCTGATTTTGTGTGGTAATTGTTATCCCCTATTGTGTAGGATAGCGCTAGTGTACGGGGGTGATTGCTGGTCGGTGCGGACTCATTGGGCTGAAGGGCCTGTTTTCGTGCTGTATCTCTAAAGTCTGAAGAACATGAAAGCCAGAGACACATGGAATAGTGGACATGGACAGCGTTGATGCGTTTACGAAGAAGCTTGCTGTATACATGAGAGAGACGCGGATAAAGATAAATAATGCAGGATAAGAAGTGGTAATCAGGGTGAGGGAGGGGAGACTTATAATCACCAACAATATCTGAAGACACAAGGAACTGCAGATACTGGGTTCTTGTGTACTGGAGTAACTCAGCCGGGCGGGCAGCATCTCTGCTGGAAGGCGTCAGGAATAAGTCTGAAGAAAGGTCCCGACACAAAACATCACCAATCCATGTCCCCCAGAGATGCTGCCTGACCCGTGGAGTTACTCCGGCACTCTGTGTCCTCTCCATGTCCTCCAGAGATGCTGCCTGACCCGTGGAGTTACTCCAGCATTTTTCGTTAAACACAATCTGAATGACTTGTACGTGTACTCCATGTATTACGTAGAGTTGCAGCCTATTCTGAATAGATGATATAGGAAAGATATTGTCGAGCTTGAAAGGGTGCAGAGGAGATTTACGAGGATGTTGGCAACACTAGAGGATCTGAGCTATAGGGAGAGGTTGAGTAGGCTGGGTCTCTATTCCTTGGAGCGCAGGGGGATGAGGGGTGATCTTATAGAGAGGTGTATAAAATCATGAGAGGAATAGATCGGGTAGATGCACAGTCTCTGGCCCAGAGTAGGGGAATCGAGAACCAGAGGACATAGTCAAGTCAAGTCAAGTCGCTTTTATTTCTATAGCACATTTAAAAACAACTCTCGTTGGTGGAGGTACTGATGTTATACAACAGTGGTGCATAGAACATTGAACATAGACATAGGTTCAAGGTGAAGGGGAAAAGATTTAATATGAATCGGAGGGGTAACATTTTCACACAAAGAGTGGTGGGTGTATGGAACAAGCTGCCAGAAGAGGTAGTTGAGGCTGGGACTATCCCAACTTTTAAGAAACAGTCAGGCAGGTACATGGATAGGACAAGTTTGGAGGGATATGGACCAAACGCAGGCAGATGGGACTAGTGTAGCTGGGATATGTTGGCCGGTATGGGCAAGTTGGGCTGAAGGGCCTGTTTCCACACTGTGTGACTCTATGACTATGAGTCTAAGATTGAGTTAGCCTGAATAAGTGAGTCTTAATGACTGCACAGCACAATTTGATAAAAAAGAGCAGAGCCTATACTGTAATTAAATGCCTTCAAGGTATCTTGTTCTTAGGCAGTCCCTCAGGATTAAGGATGCCATGTTTCCATTCATGTTACGTGCGCACTGATGGTTAGTTTAGTTTAGAAATACAGGGTGGAAACAGGCCCTTGGCCCACTGAGTCGCTTCCACCAGCGATCCCCGTTCACAATATGAACATTTACCATTTTTATCAAAGCCAATTAACTTACAAACCTGCAGGTCTTTGGAGTGTGGGAGGAAACCGTGCACTCATAGAAAACCCATGCGGTCACGGGGAGAACGTACAAACTCCATACAGGGACTGCACCCGCAGTCAGGATCGAACCCGTCCCTGGCGCTGTAAGGCAGAAACTCTACCACTGCAGCCCCAAAGCTGATGAGGTTAATGCGAGATCCAGTTACACTTTAGTTCATCGTCACGAGTACAGTGAAAGGCTTTTGTTGTCAGACTCTGTCACAGGTGAGAGAGGAGGTAGATGATGGGGGCAGATGTTGCATGGCTCTCGTATTTCCATTGGGCTTCCATATGCTCCTGATGAAGAGACTTAAAGCACTCAGTGGCACCTAAAATGCTCTTTTGGTCAGTCACAGGCCAGGAATTGCCATGAGTAAGTAGGACAGGCCCTCTTGTGTTCGATATGCAAACAGTGGAGCCCACCCATTGCAGTTAGCTGAATGTAACCAAACCCTTGATGTTCATAAGTTGATAAGACAGCAGGAGCAGAATTAGTGGCCCATCAAATCTACTCTGACATCATGGCTGATTTATATCTATAATACAAAAACTCTTCATCTTGTTTGTGGCAGTGTGTGTGTGCGTGTGTGTGTGTGCGTGTGTGTGTGTGCGTGCGTGCGTGCCTGTGTGTGCGTGCGTGCGTGCCTGTGTGTGTGCGTGCGTGCGTGCCTGTGTGCGTGCGTGCCTGTGTGTGTGTGCGTGCGTGTGCGCGCGCACGTGTGTGTGTGCGTGCATGCGTGCGCGTGCGTGCATGCGTGCGTGCGTGCGTGTGTGTGTGTCAATATCTAGTTCATTCCTATTTTCTTCCAAACGCTAGGCCACAACCTTCCCATTTTCACACATTCTACTCACATTTATCCCGTCGAGGCGATAAACATCTTCCCGTTGCATTCCCACCTATATTTCTGAAATTTTTAATCGTTTCAAGTTTTAAAAACAGCCCGAAAACTCACCCTTTTCGGAAAACAAAACCCAAGTGACGTCACAATGCACTCGCAAGGTAGGACGGGACACACCAGGAGAGTGGGGCACTCCAGTGCCCGCATTGGGGGAGCAGACCCAACGGGTCCGGGGTTAGGGACGACTGGACTGCAGCCCAGGTGGCGGCCAAGCTGACGGCTGGAGTCTATAGCTAGGCCCGAGCCCAGTACGAGAACCAGGCCGAGTTCCAGGCCCTGGTGCTGCTCTGCACTTGGTCTAGTTTCCCTCTAAAGCCCATTCTCCTGCCTTCTCCCCATAACCACTGACACCAGTACTAATCAAGAATCTATCTTTCTCCGCCTTAAAAATATCCATTGACTTGGTCATCACAGCCGTCTGTGGCAATTAATTCCACCGATTCACCACCCTCTGACTAAATAAATTCCTCCTCATCTCCTTCCTAAAGGTACGCCCTAAAGATGGTGTGGGAGAAGGCTCCGCTCACGGTTCACTTCTCCTGCGAATGGATTGGGAGGATGTGATGGATGTTTGCTTTGGTGGTACCTGTCCAGTGCTTTGAGATGATTGTGGTAGGTGGAACATATGTCTGATGTACAAGGAAACTGGGGATTACTGCTGCTGGTAACCATGAGATCTTCAGTGAATAGATAAAAAACAAAAATCAATAGGAGTCATTCAAAGGGAATTTCATCATTATACTTCAAAGTATCAAGATTTATAGTTACTGAGAGAAACAATCAAGAACCAGAGAACACAGGTTTAAAGTGAGGGAGGAAAGGTTTAATAGGAACCGGAAGAGCATCTTTTTTACACAAAGGGTGGTAGGGATATGGAACGGCTGCCAGAGGAGACTTTTTCCCAGGGAATCAAGAACCCGGAGGGCAGTCACTGTGGTGCAGTGGTAGAGTTGCTGCCTTACAGCGAATGCAGCGCAGGAGACCTGGGTTCGATCCCGACTACGGGCGCTGTCTGTACGGAGTTTGTACGTTCTCCCCGTGACCTGCGTGGGTTTTCTCCGAGATCTTCGGTTTCCTCCCACACTCCAAAGACGTACAGGTTTGTAGGTTAATGGGCTTGATAAATGTAAAAAAATTGTCCCTAGTGTGTGTAGGATAGTGTTAATGTGCGGGGATCGCTGGTCGGTGCGTACCCGGTGGGCTGAAGTGCCTGTTTCAGCACTGTATCTCTAAACTAAGCTAAACTAAACTAAACCAGTTGGCATAGGTTTAAGAGGCGAGGGGAAATATTTAATAGTAATCTGAAGGGCAACTTTTCCACACAGAGATGGCAAGTATATGGAACAAGCTGATTGAGGCGGGTAGAAAAACAATATTTGGACAGATACATGGACAGGAAAGGTTTAGAGAGATATGGGCCAAATTCTGGTTAATGGGATTAGTTTAGATGGGATAACTTGCTATAGGACGAGTTTGACTGAAGGACATGTTTTCCTCCTACTGTATGTTCAAGGTTCAAATGTATTTGTCACATGCACCGTAAGTTCTCTCCGATTCTAAGAAGAACACAACTTCTGACAGACTTTCTGGATAATGAGAAGTATACTGAGAAAAACAGATGACAAAATCTTCCCAGAATGGGCACTTTGATAAATGATCGCGCTGAGCAAATCAACCACAGAACATTGCTTCCTATTATGTGTGGAAAGAGAAGGTCAGCAGAAGACCAAGAAAACAAGATGAAGGAAATGGCAGGCTTAGTTTAGCTTAGAGATGCAGCACAGAAAAAGGCCCTTTGGCCCACCAAGTCAGCACTGACCAACCACCCCCCACACGTTAACACTATCCAACACCAGGGACAATTTAAATATTTACACCAAGCCAATGAACCCACAAACCTGTACTTCTTTGGAGTCTGGGGGGGAAACTGAAGATCTCGGAGAAAACCCACACAGATTATGGGGAGAATCTACAAACTCCATACAGACAAGCATCCATAGCCAGGATTGAACCCGGGTCTCCGGTGCTGTAAGCGCTGTACCGCAGCAACTCTACCGCTGCGACCCCGTGCCGCCGGCACTGTGCTTCACGCTGCTTGTTGAATAATTATTTTGCATTTGGAATTAGCCAGGAGGAAGATGCCCTCGGGAAACCAAGAACAAGTGCCAAGGGTGAGGTAAATGTCACCTCACAGAAATTCTTCTTTATTCTGTAGTCCGAATGTTGTTACTGCACCTAGACAACATTGTACCAATAAAACGGACCCCCACCTGGACTCGCAACTGTTTCTCCCCTCCCCTTTCCCTTCCTCTTCCTCTTCCTCTTCCTTCAAGAACCAGAGGATATAGGTTTCAGCTGATGCGGGGGAAACATTTACACAAACGGTGGTAGATACAGAGTTGCTGGAGAAGGTAATTGAGGGAAGTATTATCACATTTAAAAAACATCTGGACAGGTACATGGATAGAACAGATTTAGAGGGATATGGGGCAAACACAGGCAGATGTAGATGGGGCATGTTAGTCGGCGTGGGCAAGTTGGCCAGAAAGGCCCAGACAGTTTTCCACGCTGTATTACTCCATGACTCTAGCTTCACAATTCGCAACGCTTCGATCCTTTAGCTTCACATCGACCGTGTTTTAATCTCTGGCGTTTGTACAACCCTCTGCCCCTTTACATTGATGAGAACAAATGTGGACTCGGTGATCGTTTCGCTGAACACATGTGTTGGGTGTGGCCAAGGCCTATGTGATCTCCCGGTTGCTAACCATTTTAACTCCTCTTCCCATTCCCATATTGACCTTGCTGTCCTGGGCCAATGGTGGACATTGCCAGAATGGGGCCACATGCAAACTGGAGGAAGAGCACCTCATATTGCACTTGGGTACCTCACAACCCAATGGTGTGAACATTGAATTCTCCAATTTTAGATGACTACAAAACTCTCCCCCTCTCCCTCTTCTGCCCCCACATTCCTCCCTACCCCCCCCCCCCCCCCACTTTTCCATGTACCCTACCTGGATATACCTACTTCTCCCCATCCCCTCCCACTTTCATTCCTTCCTCTAGCTTCACAATTTGCAACTCTTCAACCCTTTTGTCTCATATCTTCTGTCTTTTCTTCTCTGGCCTTTGTCCAATCATCTGCCTATCAAAATCCCCAATCACCTCAACTTAATACTTGCCAGGCTTTGTCCCGCCCCTCTTCACTACCAGCTTTCTTACCGCCCCCACCCCCACAATCAGTCTGACGAAGGCACCCAACCCAAAAGTCATCCCACCATGTTTCCCAGAGGAGCTGGACACAAAATGCTGGAGAAACCCAGCGGGACAGGCAGCATCTCTGGAAAGAAGAAATGGGTGATGTTTTGAGTCGAGACCCTTCTTCAGACTGTCCCGCTGAGTTACTCCAGCATTTTGTGTCTATCTTCAGTTTAAACCAGCATCTGCAGTTCCTTCCTACACATTTCCAGAGATGCTAAGTTAGTCCAGCATTTTGTGTCATTTTATTAACCAATAAAGTACTGCTGGTTGTCTGTTGTCAAATGTTTTTGCCGTTTTCCTCTTTGAAGAGCTTCACAGCCTACAATGGATAGGGAAGGTTTAGAAGGGGATGGGCCGATGGCAGGCAAATGGGACTATTCAGACATCTTGGTCAGTATTGCTGAGTTGGGCCGAAGGGCCTGTTTCCATGTTGTATATCTCAATGCATTGATTAATGAACGGTCCTTTGGACAAATTCTTAACTTCAGGTCACAGTGAGAATTAAATAAATGAATTAAATTATTGGACTTTATCTCGGACACATCATGTAGGTTTCATCCTGTATCTGGGCATTGTGCATGGCTTGATTGTGATCATCTATATTCTTCTCGTTGACTGGATGGCAAGCAACAAAAAATAAACTTCACACTCTTCCTCGGCACACGTGACAATAATAAACTAAATTAAACGATCTGTCTGTGGTCCCCTTCACTGTTGCAATAAAGCCCAACACAACCTCAGAACAAAGTGTGAGTGCACTGTATCATAATCATACTTTATTAGCCAAGTATATTTTGCAACAGATGAGGAATTTGATCTACCAATCAGTCATACCTTGCAATTATAGACCTGTTAGTTTGACGTCAGTGGTGGGCAAATTAATGGAAAGGATACTTAGAGATAATATATATAAACATCTGGATAAACAGGGTCTGATTAGGAACAGTCAACATGGATTTGTGCCTGGAAGGTCATGTTTGACTAATCTTCTTGAATTTTTTGAAGAGGTTACTCGGGAAATTGATGAGGGTAAAGCAGTGGATGTTGTGTATATGGACTTCAGTAAGGCCTTTGACAAGGTTCCTCATGGAAGGTTGGTTAAGAAGGTTCAATTGTTGGGTATTAATGGTGGAGTAGCAAGATGGATTCAACGGTGGCTGAATGGGAGATGCCAGAGAGTAATGGTGGATGGCTGTTTGTCAGGTTGGAGGCCAGTGACTAGTGGGGCGCCACCAGGATCTGTGTTGGGTCCACTGTTGTTTGTCATGTACATCAATTATCTGGATGATGGTGTGGTAAATTGGATTAGTAAGTATGCAGATGATACTAAGATAGGTGGGGTTGTGGATAATGAAGTAGTTTTTCAAAGTCTACAGAGAGATTTATGCCAGTTGGAAGAGTGGGCTGAAAGATGGCAGATGGAGTTTAATGCTGATAAGTGTGAGGTGCTACATCTTGGCAGGACAAATCAAAATAGGACGTACATGGTAAATGATAGTGAATTGTGGAATGCAGTTGAACAGAGGGATCTGGGAATAACTGTGCACAGTTCCCTGAAGGTGGAATCTCATGTAGATAGGGTGGTAAAGAAAGCTTTTGGTGTGCTGGCCTTTATAAATCAGAGCATTGAGTATAGAATTTTGGATGTAATGTTAAAATTGTACAAGGCATTGGTGAGGCCAATTCTGGAGTATGGTGTACAATTTTGGTCGCCTAATTATAGGAAGGATGTCAACAAAATAGAGAGAGTAAAGAGGAGATTTACTAGAATGTTGCCTGGGTTTCAGCAAATAAGTTACAGAGAAAGGTTGAACAAGTTAGGTCTTTATTCTTTGGAGCGCAGAAGGTTAAGGGGGGACTTGATAAAGGTCTTTAAAATGATGAGAGGGATAGACAGAGTTGACGTGGATAAGCTTTTCCCACTGAGAGTAGGGAAGATTCAAACAAGAGGACATGACTTGAGAATTAAGGGACAGAAGTTTAGGGGTAACATGAGGGGGAACTTCTTTACTCAGAGAGTGGTAGCTGTGTGGAATGAGCTTCCAGTGAAGGTGGTGGAGGCAGGTTTGATTTTATCATTTAAAAATAAATTGGATAGTTATATGGACGGGAAAGGAATGGAGGGTTATGGTCTGAGCGCAGGTAGATGGGACTAGGGGAGAATATGTGTTCGGCACGGACTTGAAGCACCAAGATGGCCTGTTTCCGTGCTGTAATTGTTATATGGTTATATTATATCAAGCTCCTGCATCGGAGTGGCTAATATTGTCCTTCTGTTTGAGAAAGGTTGTAGAGACTAAATATAGGAGGGTATCGAAAACTGAACACATTACTCCAAATGCGGCCCCGCCAATGTCTTGTACAACTGTAACATTATGTTCTAACTTCTCCACTCAATACCCTGACAGATGAAGACTAATGTACCAAAAGCCCTTTTTACCACCCTACTTGAGTTTGGCTTGAATATATTTGTGTTTATCATTATCTGATTTTACTTCGGAGTCACGTGAGTGACTACGTGAAGAACCCCGCCACGACGCATGTGTGTCATATCGCTTTCACGCTTGCGAAACGACAGGCGGGGTGGAACGTTCCCCCGCAGCGGTAAGTTGAAACCGCGACCTGCAGGTAAGTGATTTACTCTGCGGTAGTTTTTACCCCCCCCGCGCTGTTTTTACACAGGGGGGGGGAAGCTGGACAAAATAGTGTCCACAAGTGCTGCGAGTAAAGCTGGCTGGGGAGGACCGCGAAGTTGCGGGACCCAGCAGCAGCTGAAGGCACAAGCCCCGTAAGGGATCTGCTGTGCCGACTTTTGGTCCCGCGCCGGCCAGAACACCACGGCCGGGCGGGAGACTATTCAAATGGGGCCGTCGACTTTTTGGACAAGTCGAAAACGGCAGGAGACGGGGTGCAACGACGTTCCCTCGTAGCGACAATTTTAACCTGGACCTGCAGGTAAGAGCTGCGGTCTTTTTTGTGTTTTTACCATGCTAATTACAGGTGGAGAAACCAACGGGCTGCGACAAAGCTGGTGGGCTAGATGGGATCAGCTGTGCCCGATGCCGCCTCCGCACCGGCCAGATCCACTCCACGGCAGGGCAGTAAGGCCAAAGCTGGTGAGGGAGGACCGCGGAGCAGCGGGCAGCCAGCAGCAGCCAGCGGCACTCGGATCACCGATAGTGGGATCAGCTGTAAGTAAGTAAGTAAGTAAGTAAGTAAGTAAGTAAAATTTATTATATAGCACGTTTAAATCAACTCGCGTTGAGACCAAAGTGCTTTACATAGAAAAAAATAATAATTAAGCTTCCGTACATCCATAGAAAAATTAAAATTAAGAAAAATGACACAACATATTGTATAATTCAACACAAACGTCCCCCCACAACAGAATAAAAAATTTCCACTGTGGGGAAAGGCATCAGAAAGTTCAGTCCTCTCCCTCTGTGATCACCCGAGGTCAGGGCCTATTTGTGGCCTCCGCAGCCAGTCCGATGTTTTCAGGCCCTCTTGCCAGAAAGCTGGAATGCCGGCATCGGGTGAACACTCCTCGGCGGCTTGGAAATGTCTGGAGCGGCCGCTTCCTCCCCGGAGACCGACCGCGGCACCCGAAGTCTTCAGACCGCGCTGGTTGGAGCTCCGACTCTGGTGATCTCGAATCCCAGGCTCCGCGGTGTTTAAATCCAGCGCCGCCTGCGACTGGACGCTCCGCAGCCACAGCTCCTCGGATGTTGGTCGGCGGTCACAGTACTCCGGAGCTTACCGCACGGCGACCCGGTAAGGCATCGCCTGCTCCGTGATGGTGTCCCAGCGCTGCACCGCTGCCGAAGCTGTAGTCCCGGCCGATCCCGACAGGAAACGCTGCAACAGTCTGATGGTAGGCCGCGAGGAAGGGGCCTCCGCCTCTGCACCGGCCAGATCCACGCAGCCGGGCGGAAAGGCTAGACACAAAAACAAACAAGGTCGTGGACTCAGAGGAGTCCGACTTTGAACAACCGCGGGCGGCCAGCGACCGAGAGCACTGGAGCCGGATGTAGCCGTGTGTGGAGCATTTGCTCCAATGTGACAGACTCCGGGAGATGGAGTCGGGTCACTGTGGGCCCTATGATAAACCCACAGCAGTACCTCTTGAAGGGCTGCACAGTGCTTCTACCTCATCAGAGGGGAGCACTGCGGGTCAGTTCTGGGCTGACCTGGAAGAGGGGTCCGCAGAAGGAAAGATAAGTGTGCAAGGGGTGCAGGAACAAGAGAACCTACTGGACTAATAAAATGGACTCCAACAAACACTACAGCCAAAGACAGCACCCCTACGCACCCACCAGCAGAACTGGTGAAAGCTCGAAAGCCCGGTATTCAAAACATGAGTCTTTTTAGGCCATGGCCCAGGCCGGCCTTCTTGGAAGATGCGGGGACCTCCAACGCCAACCAAACCGAAAATCCAGACACCAGCGCAACAACAGCAGCGAAGAACCTACAAAAGAAGTAAACCTGCCACTGGTAACTATGGAGGTAGGTGGGTCTGGTTCCCTACAAAATACAGGGAGCATGGAGGTTGGGGGGAGACTACACTCTTTTCTGAATGCATGGAGCATGTTAACAACCGACACTTACATCTTAAGCAGTATCCAGGGATATACAGTAGAGTTTATACACAAGTACAGCCCTCCTGTTCAACATATACCGAACCGAATGTTCGTGCCTTCTGATAAAGAAAAATCAAAAGCGCAAGCTGAACTGGAGCGGCTTTACATAAAAGGTGTAAGTGAGAAAACTCAACACGAACCATTTGAATTCGTGTCCAATATATTTATCAAAACCAAAAAAGATGGTGGTTGTCGCATCACTATAGATCTGACAAAATGGATACCTTTGTTACTGCTAAACCAGCCCTAGCGTTTCTACGTAAACGTAAACACATGGTCATGGCATATTTAGATGACATACTCATTGTGGGCAAAACTTTGGAATTGGCCAAACAAACTGTAACAGCCACAAAACAGTTATTTGAAAAACTGGGATTTATTATCCATCCAGTTAAATCTAAACTAACGCCTTCCACTACTATGGACTATTTGGGGGTTTCACCATTGACTCAGTTCACATGTCGGTGACTCTGCTTAAGGGAAAGGCTAGAGAATTAATAGAGGCTTGCATAACCTCATTGACATCAGCAAACCATCCACCAGATTGGTAGCAAAAGTAATTGGCAAATGGTGGCTGCCTTTCCAGCCACACAATTTAGACCTCTACATTACCAAAACTTACAGAGAGCAAAAATACAAGCACTCTAAATTAATGCAGGTCACTTTGACAGACCTATGAAACTACCAATCAAAGCGAAAATGGAACTAAAATGGTGGATAGATCTGGCTTTGTTCCAATCCAATCATTGTCAGTAACCCTTCTATGGTACTACAAACTGATGCCAGTGCACTTGGGTGGGGAGCCACCAATACCATCACCAGCTGTGGAGGTAGATGGACTGCTCAGGAGGCATCATTATTACTCACACTGGGCATAAACAACCTGGAAATGTTGGGTGCATTCCATGGCCTAAAGTCATATCACCAGCATGTTAGACTACAGATAGACAATACCACCGTGGTAGCATACATTAACCACATGGGTGGAAACAAATCGACATCATGTGACAATCTGGCTAATACAATTTGGCAATGGTGTATCCAGAGAGATATTTGGATATCAGCCACTTACCTACCAGGAAGACTAAATTTAGTGGCAGACACCAGGTCACGCAAATTTAATGAAAACATCGAATGGATGTTGAATAAAAAAGTATTTGCTGATATTACAGCAAAATATAGAACACCAGATATCGATCTATTCGCTTCCAGACTGAACCACCAGTTATCAAATTATATTTCATGGGAACCAGACCCTGGGGCAGCAGCGACAGATGCATTTTCGCTGCATTGGGGGGGGGGGGGGGGGGGGGGGGGGGGAATTGTTTATTTACGCATTCCCTCCTTTCCTGCCTCATCAGTCGGGTATTAAGGAAAATACAACAAGACTCTGCGTCTGGTATTTTGGTAGTACCCGATTGGCCTACTCAACCATGGTTCCCAGTGGTATTAAACATGGTATTAGAACCATGTATCACCATCCCACATAGACCAGATTTATTGCTACATCCCGTAACAAGGGATAGCCACCCATGCCATAAACATTTGAACTTATTAATTTGTAGAGTTTTAAAAACACCTCAACTACAACTGGGACTGACGGACCGAACAGTGAACATGATCTCGGCGGCCCAAAGACAGTCAACCAAAAACAGTATCTGGTCTATATCAGGAAGTGGGCGATGCACTGCCATAAAAACAACATCACCTACAGAGACATGAACATCCCGTCTGTTCTGGAATATCTGGCAGGCCTCCACTATGATGAGGGGCTCAGTTACAGTGCCATCAACTGCGCCAGAAGTGCCCTATCGACTTACCTATGGCAGGGGACAGAGCGTTACTCTGTTGGGACTCACCCACTGGTAACAAAACTTATGAGGGGAATTTTTAATACTAATCCCCCAAGAACCAGGTACTCCCAAATATGGGATGTAAGTATTATCCTGAAGATGCTCAGGAATTGGTCTCCAGCAACAGCTCTGTCCCTACACAGACTGACATTAAAAACAGTCATGCTAATGGCATTGGTCACGGCATAGAGGGTACAGTCACTGCATAAACTAAGACTGGACAACATGACTTCCTCAACAGAAAATATTACGTTTCATATCTATGAATTAGTAAGCAGAACAGACAGGGGTCAGCAGGCCTCAATATACAATTTAGGTCATACCCAACAGATGACCGTCTGTGTATAGTAAGACATCTGTCGTTATACATGGAGAAAACGAAAATCCTAAGAGGCAATGAGAAGGCACTTTTTGGTCAGTCACTAGCAACCACACAAAAGAGTGACGGTCCAGACCATCTCAAGATGGCTGAAACAGGTGCTAACACAGGCTGGGGTGGATACTAATATTTTTAAATCTCATTCCACCAGGGCTGCAGCTACATCAGCAGCGATACAGTTGGATGTACCAATGGACCAAATCCTCAAGGCAGCAGGATGGTCTGGGGGAAAAAACATTACAATTATTTTACAATAAACCAGTAATGAAACCTGGAACGTTTGCAGAAACAAATTTAAGTTCTGTAAATTAATTTAAACCCATAAAAAGGAGTTATAAATTTGTGTTAATAAATTTTATGATTTCAATGTCGAATTCATGTCTAAATTATGTTAACACAATTCCTCCTACAGTCATCAAGGCAGACGTGATGCATGGACTCGTTTCCACGGCATGAAATCACAGAGCTTTAAAATCTTTACGTAGTCACTCACGTGACTCCGAAGTAAAATAGTAAGATTAAACGAGAACTTACCAGTTCGAAGTTTGATCTGTATTTTATGAGGAGTTACGATGAGGGATTATGTGCCCTCCGCTCCCACCCTTGATCATATGGTATCTCTTCTCTAATCTTACTATGTTTAGTCATTACAGTTATCTGTGATTTCACACCGTTGCTTTGAAGAATGACACGCATGTGTCGTGGTGGGCTTCTTCACGTAATCCCTCATCGTAACTCCTCATAAAATACAGATCAAACTTCAAACTGGTAAGTTCTCGTTTAATCTTACTATTTGTTTGGATAGCATGCAAAACAAAGCTTAACACTGTTCCATTGTTGCATGTAACAATATTAAATCTCAAACTAAACCTAAGGTATGTCAGGTTGCAGTTAAAGTGAATATATTGAAGATAATTATTCATGTTCATAAGAATTAGGAGTAGAAATGGCCCATTTGGCCAATTAACTCGACTCTGCCATTCAATCATGACTGATCTATCTCTCCCTCCTAACCTCATTCTCCTGCCTTCTTCCCATTACCCCTGACACCAGTACTAATCAAGAATGTATTTATCCCTGCCTCAAAAATACCCATTGACGACCACTACAGCCTTCCATGCCAATTAATTCCAAAGATTAACCACCCTCTGACTAAATAAATTTATCCTCACCTCCTTCCTAAAGCAACGTCCTTTATTTCTGAAGCTATGTCCTCTGGTGCTAGACTCTCCCACTGAAACATCCTCTCCGCTCTATCCAGATTGTATTTGGCTCTTAGCACCAGCAAAACAGAATGGATGTTTGCCTCAGCATATCTTGAAGTGTTGACAAAAGAGAATTACAAATATTAATATTAGCTTCTCGGACTATAGAGTTTGGTACACAGTATTTATCTATCAGCACCATTAAAAATGCAATTAGATAGTTTTGACATTGTTGCAGGTGAAAGTCAAAGCTGTAATTTTTCTCTGTTGAGATTTATATCAATGGGAGAATTACCAGTACCCAATGGTTCAGAAACAAACTGATAATAACATTAAAAAGAGCAAGATTAATAAAAAATAAATAAAGGAGCTATATTAATGTCATAAACCCTGTGGAAACATAATGTTCAGTTTCTTGAGCAGATAATAATAATAATAATAATAATAATAATAATAATAATAATAATAATAATAATAATAATAATAATAATAATAATAATAATAATAATAATAATAATAATAATAATAAATACTTTATTGATCCCCTCAGGGAAATTCAGATGTCCAGAAGCCCCCAACCAACAAACCCACAGATTCAAAACGAACGCAGACAGAAAATACATAGAATACAATGTGGACACTACCAGAGAGCAATAAATACTTAAAAAGACCAATAATTAACAATTAAAAATTAAAAATTGCAAAATGCATCCCCCTACAGCCTAGCGGTCCGAATGATAAAATCTAATGGCTGCAGGGGTGAAGGATCTCCTGAACCGCTCCGTTCTACAGGGCAGGGAGAGGAGCCGGTTGTTGTTCCGAGTGCTCTTTTGACTCTCCAGAATTACATGGAGGTGCTGCCCGGGGTTTTTCAGGATGAACTACACCTTGTGCCTCATACGCCTCTCAAGCACATCCATCCCAGAGTCTACTCTCCCCTCCAGCACTGAGCTAGCTCGTTTAACCAGTTTGACCAACTTCTTGTTGTTTTTTGCACTAATGCTGTTGCCCCAGCAGACAACAGCGTAGAAAATAACACTTGCAACCACAGTGTTGTAAAACATGTGCAGCATGTCATTACACACATTGAAGGATTTGAGCCTTCTGAGGAAAAAGAGTCTGCTCTGGCCTTTTTTGTAGAGGGAGTCAGAGTTGACAGACCAGTCCAGTTTGTTATCAAGGTGCACTCCAAGGTATTTATATGTCTGCACCACCTCAATGTCAGCCCCTGCAGCGTTGACCGGCTGAAGGGGGAGCTTGGACCTGCCAAAATTAACCACCATATAACCATATAACCATATAACCGTATAACAATTACAGCACGGAAACAGGCCATCTCGACCCTTCTAGTCCGTGCCGAACACGTATTCTCCCCTAGTCCCATATACCTGCGCTCAGACCATAACCCTCCATTCCTTTCCCGTCCATATAACTATCCAATTTATTTTTAAATGATAAAAACGAACCTGCCTCCACCACCTTCCCTGGAAGCTCATTCCACACAGCCACCACTCTCTGAGTAAAGAAGTTCCCCCTCATGTTACCCCTAAACTTCTGTCCCTTAATTCTCAAGTCATGTCCCCTTGTTTGAATCTTCCCTACTCTCAGTGGGAAAAGCTTATCCACGTCAACTCTGTCTATCCCTCTCATCATTTTAAAGACCTCTATCAAGTCCCCCCTTAACCTTCTGCGCTCCAAAGAATAAAGCCCTAACTTGTTCAACCTTTCTCTGTAACTTAGTTGCTGAAACCCGGGCAACATTCTAGTAAATCTCCTCTGTACTCTCTCTATTTTGTTGACATCCTTCCTATAATTAGGCGACCAAAATTGTGCCCCATACTCCAGAATTGGCCTCACCAATGCCTTGTACAATTTTAACATTACATCCCAACTTCTATACTCAATGCTCTGATTTATAAAGGCCAGCACACCAAAAGCTTTCTTTACCACCCTATCTACATGAGATTCCACTTTCAGGGAACTGTGCACAGTTATTCCCAGATCCCTCTGTTCACCTGCATTCTTCAATTCCCTACCATTTACCATGCACGTCCTATTTTGATTTGTCCTGCCAAGATGTAGCACCTCACACTTATCAGCATTAAACTCCATCTGCCATCTTTCAGTCCACACTTCCAACTGGCATAAATCTCTCTGTAGACTTTGAAAATCTACTTCATTATCCACAACCCCACCTATCTTAGTATCATCTGCATACTTACTAATCCAATTTACCACACCATCATCCAGATCATTGATGTACATGACAAACAACAGTGGACCCAACACAGATCCCTGTGGCACCCCACTAGTCACTGGCCTCCAACCTGACAAACAACCATCCACCATTACTCTCTGGCATCTCCCATTCAGCCACTGTTGAATCCATCTTGCTACTCCACCATTAATACCCAACCATTGAACCTTCTTAACCACCCTTCCATGAGGAACCTTGTCAAAGGCCTTACTGAAGTCCATATATACAACATCCACTGCTTTACCCTCATCAATTTCCCGAGTAACCTCTTCAAAAAATTCAAGAAAATTCAACTATCTCTTTGATATGTCAGATATGTCAATATGGATAGCTGCAATTAAATTTTTGTTTGGAATTTTATTGTAACCTTTGTCATCATTAGGTATTGCACATAACCTGATGGTCACATCATTCACTTGAAACGGAAAGGCACAAAATGCTGGAGTAATTCAGCGGGCCAGGCAGCATTTCTGGAGAACATGGACTGGTGACGTTCCCATTCTTCAGACCTGATCCGACCTGAAACGTCACCTATCCATGTTCTACAGGGATGCCGCCTGATCCGCTGAATCATTCCAGCATTGTGTGTCTTTCCTTGATAAACTAGCAACTGGTGGCGCGCCAACAATCTGTCTGTCCTTTCTTCTTTGTGTTATTTTTAGTGTGTGTTAAAAGTATGTTTTAGCGTTCCTTGGTTCGCTTTATGTGGGGGCTGGGCAGGAAGGGGGGGGGGGGCGGGGGAGGGGTGGGGGGGGGCTGGGGAGGGGTGGGGGGAAATGTTTTTTCAATCTCTTACCTCGACGGCGAAGCAATTTTTTCCTGTATCGTATCTCCGTCTCCAATGCGGCCTAACATCGTGGAGTTGGCGGCCATTTCTGGATACAGACCCAGCGCTCCAAGCCGCGGGAATGTGCGGGACTTTATCATCACGGAGCTTGCGATCCCTTTGTTGGGGATCGAAGCTCCAACCGCGGGGCCTGTGGACTGTAACATCGTTGAACCCCGCGGTCTCTGGTGAGAAGAGGCCGATTCGGGAGCTGAGAGTCTCAGCCGCCCCGACGCAGGAGTTTCTATCACCCCAACTTCGATCGTTGGCTGTGGGAGCTTTGATCCCCCCGACTGCGGAAGGTTTGATTGCCCCGACAGCGGAAGGTTTGATTGCCCCGACTGCGGAAGAACAAAGAGGAAGAAGATTGCACTTTACTGCCTTCCATCACAGTGTGGAATGTGGAATCCACTGGGGTGGATGTTTATGTTAACTTTTATGTGGTCGTGTGTCTTGTTGCTTTTCACTTAGTGTGGCTGTATGGTAATTCAAATGTCACTGTACTTTAATTGGTACATGTGACAATAAACTGACCTTGAAACCTTGAACTGCAGCTCCCTGTTCCCTCATTTGAGAAAAATGTTAACATTTGCTAAGTTAATAAGAATATGAAATGATTTAAATGACAGATATACAATATTTGGTTGCCCAACAATCAGGGACGCTGTTTGTCATGTGATTATATGAATTAAATCAAAAAGAAAGATATTGTGAGAAGCTGGAGCATGTTTACGAGCAAAGCCACAACACAGACAAGAGCAAAAAACAAACGGAGACACAAGGTGCTGCAGTAACTCAGGCGGTCAGGCAGCATCTCTGGAGAATATGGATCGGTGACGTTTCGGATCGGGACGCTTCAGATGTGTGGGCACTGGAGTCGGAGCAGATACAAGCAGAGTGCAGATGCTGGGAACTTGAGCAAAATACAAAGGGCGGCACAGTGGCGTAGAGGTTGAGGTGCTGCCTTACAGTGGCAGAGACTCAGGTTCCATCCTGACTACGGGTGCTGTCTGCACCATGTTTGTACGTTCTCCCCGTGACCTGCGTGGATTTTCTCCGAGATCTTCGGTTTCCTCCCACACTCCAAAGACGTACAGGTTTGTAGGTTAATTGGTTTGGTGGAAATGTAAAATTGTCCCTAGTGCGTGTGGATTCAGTGGGCCAGGCAGCATCCGTGGAGGGGATAACAAGGAACAGCAGATGCTGGAATGTTGTGGAAAAACACAAAGTGCGAGATGAACTCAGTGGGTGTGGCAGCATCCATGGAGTGAATGGGGGGACAACATTTTGGGTCGGGGCCCCCCTTCAAACTCTTCATGGGTACAAATTCCTCCACACACTTCCTGACGAAGTCTGTGACAGCAACATATTCAACGAGGTTATCCATAGAGTCCGTGATTATGGATCCGTCCACCAACTCAAATCAGGTGGGAAGGATCCCATCAGTTTCCTCAGACCAGCACCGTACAACGTTCTGCACCACATCCTCCCATTGATGGCCGAGGCATCTGCGATAGTCTTGTTTAAGAGGTGTTTAGATAGGTACATGGATATGCAGAGAATGGAGGGATATGGATCATGTGCAGGCAGATAAGATTAGTTTATCTTGGATTTAGAGTTGACATGGAGAGGATGTTTCCAGCAATGGGAGAGTCTAGAACCAAAGGGCACAGCCTCAGAATAAAAGGATGTACCTTCAAAATGGAGATGAGGTGGAATTGATTTAACCAGGGGGTGATGAATATGTGGAATTCATTGCCACAGAATTGCCACAGAATGCTGTGCAGGCCAAGTCACTGGGTATTTTTTAGGTGGAGATTAAAAGGTTTTTGATTAGGAAGGGCATCAAAGATTAAGGGGAGAAGGCAAGAGAATGGGGTTTAGAGGGAGAAATAGATCAGCAATGATTGAAAGGTGGAGTAGACTTGAAGGGCCGAATGGCCTAATTCTGCTCCTATGGTCTGAAGAAGGGTTCCGACCCGGAACGTCATCTATCCATGTTCTCCAGAGATGCTGCCTGACCTGCTGAGTTACTCCAGCATTTTGTGTCTATCTTTGGCCTCATGGCCTTCATGGCCTGTTCCTGTGGTGTACATTTACATGTTCTATGTTTTATTTTATTTTATTTACTTGGGGATTATTGTGAAAACAAAATACATTGCGTCTTTGGACAATGAGACGTTCTAAAGATTTTGAATAATGTATTACCGGGTATATTTTCATTTGAGAAAGGGAATGACTGGGTCAGTTGAGACCATAAGTTATCCCCTTTTCTATGACTCTCCCAACAGTGGAAACATCTCAATATCGTGTGTTCTTTTCCTGTACAATTGCTTTATTCCTTGATTCCATTCGTATCCAGAAATCTAGTGAGATCATAAGTTCATTCTAAGAGCAGAATTAGGCCATTCGGCCCATCATGTTTATTCCGTCATTCAATCATGGCTGATCTACTATCTTTCCCTCTCAACCCCATTCTCTTGCCTCCTCCCTATAACCCCTGACTCCCGTACTAATCGAATTTGGCTTTGAACGTTGGAGGAATAGACCAAAGCATAATCTGTAAAGGTCTACTTCCAGGTCACCTCTGACCATTGAAGGCAATACATTCTTCAGGGGATATCTAAGCCACTCATGGAATTATTCCTTATGTTTTTAAAAACGGGAAAATTAATCAACTTGGACTAAGGAGCATCATCAGTCTGAGGAAGGATCCTAATCTGAAACATTCTTCCAACCTCATCCGTAGTTCTAGGTGTGAACTCCTACATATCGGTGAGAGCAAGCGCAGGCTTGGTGATCGTTCCGCTGAACACCTCCGCTCAGTCTGCCTAAACTTACCTGATCTCCCGGATGCGAAACACTTTAACTCCCCCTCCCATTCTCACACTGACCTTTCTGTCCTGGACCTCCGCCATTGTCAGAGTGAGACCCAGAGCAAATTGGAGGAACAACACCTCACATTTCGCTTGGGCAGCTTACACCCCAGCGATATAAATATTGACTTCTCTAACTTCAAGTAACCTTTGCCTTCCCTCTCTCTCTCCATCCCTCTCCCTTCCCAGTTCTCCGACTAGTCTGACTGTCCCCATTTACATTTTATGTCTGAAGAAATCTGAAGAAGGGTTTCGGCCCGAAACGTCGCTTATTTCCTTCGCTCCATAGATGCTGCTGCACCCGCTGAGTTTCTCCAGCATTTTTGTGTACCTTACATTTTATCTCTGTTTGCTTTGTTGTTACTTCTCCCAGATAACAATGGTATATTCTACATTTTCCTTGATCTCTATAGTCTTTGCCTCATTTTCACACCTTACATTTCCTTATCTCTGTATCTCCCTCTCCCCTGATTCGGTCTGAAGAAGGATCTCGATCCGAAACGTCACCCATTCCTTCTCTCCAGAGATGCTGCCTGTCCCGCTGAATTCTGGGCCTGTCCCACTTAGGCAATGTTTTTGGTGACTGCCGGCGACTGTCATAGTCGTAGCAGGTCACCGAAAAACCAGCGACTGGACCCCCCCACGACAATGCCTACGACAACCTACCTCCGAGTCGACGTCAAGCTTCCGACAACCGGCGACCTTAGGACGTCCACCTACAACCACACCGCGACAAGCTACGGCAAGGTAAGAAAATTTCAGTTGCCGGTACCTGTCTCCGGTTGACGTAGGTTGATGTAGGTGGTCGCCAATGGAATTCACCAAAGTCAGCACCGGCGACCACCTATGTTGAAGAAGGGTTTCGGCCCGAAACGTCGCCTATTTCCTTCGCTCCATAGATGCTGCTGCACCCGCTGAGTTTCCCCAGCAATTTTGTGTACCGACAACCTATGTCATCCTGGCGACAACCTACGTTAACCTGGCGACAACCTACCATAGCACCTAGGTCAGGAGAAGTCAAGATACGCTCATATGCGTCAAACCCACTTTCACCAAACATTTTTCAACATGTTGAAAATTTTGCAGCAACCAGAAAGACACTACGACTCCTTGCGCGACTGAGGAGTCTACTTACGACCTTTCCAGGTGACACAATGGCGACCATGTGGTGACAGCCAAGTCGCCTGTAGTTGCCTAAAAAAATCGCCAATGTGGGACAGGCCCATTATCCCAGCATTTTGTGTCCATCTGCAGTTTCTTCCTACAACATCATGTGCTGTCCAACTAACTTCACATTTTGTGAAGACATTAGATTAGATTAGATTAGATATAATTTATTAGATTAGATTAGATTAGATATAATTTATTGCCACACAGCCAGGCTGGTGGAAATTTGGGTTGTCTGCAGCGATACAATAATAAAGAACACACAACCACAATAAAACTGTAACACAAACATCCACCACAGCATTCATCACTGTGGTGGAAGGCACAAAATTTGGCCAGTCCTCCTCCATTTCCCCCCGTGGTCAGGACCAGAGTCCAGAGTCAGTCCAGGATCGGCTCTTCCTCACCGGAGACCGCGGCTTTAGATTGTTGTAGGCTGCAGACCGGCGGTCAAGATTTAAGTCCCCGCCGCAGCCAGAAGCACCGTAGACTGCAGGGCCGGCGGTCGAAGCTCCCCTCCAGGGGTGATGGTAAGTCCATGCCGGCCCCGCGGTAGAAGTTGGCCGCGGGCCGGCAGTGATGGCTTCTTCTTCCCCCGGGTCCCCCACGTGAGATCCCGGGCTGTAGACGCCGCACCAGCTGGAGCTCTGCAGACAGCGACTTCAGGCTGCGGCTTCAGGCTGCCGGCTGCCCCGGGCCAGCGAAACGGAGCGCTCCCCTCCAGCAAGCCCCAGCGAGGGCTCACCCGCTCCACGCCGAGAGTCCACGCTGCGCCCGCCGCTGAAGCCCCGGGCGCGCCTCCGGGAAAGGCCGCGTCGATCCTTGATGTTAGGCCACCGGGGAGGCGACCTGGAAAAACTCGCCTCTCCGTGGAGGAGGCGACCGAAACGGTTTCCCCCTCACCCCCCCACACCACCCCCCACACAAAACACACAAGGAAACATTAAATACAGACTTTAAAACATACTAAAAAAATTAAAAAAAGTTGAAAAACTGACGAGCTGCATGACATGGCTGCTGCCAGAGCAGCGCCCCCTCCGAAAATAAGATCAATTGGTGATAAAATTTGTCAGTGCTGACATTTTCTCCTCCTTCATTCGTTCATCGTCTCCTCGAGAGACTGAGGTATGTTGTTTAGTTTGCTGCTTCAGTGTGATACTTCGGGAATACTTATACTCCCCAATGAACTTCAAAAGAATGGAACCAAAAAAAAAATGACACGGCTGTGAGGACGGAGAATAATTTGGCAAGTCTTTCACAAAAACCCTGGCACAGGTGCAGTGAATGGCCAACTCGGGAACCTTTGATTCTTTAAATATCTGCGTACAGAAGGCATTCAGTGTTTTTAACCGATGGCTTGCGAGCAGAAATCAACCTAAACAAAGTAATCTCATGATTGCCTTTGAAGATTCTGTTTTTGTTTCTGAATCGCCATCTCCCACTCGCTGAGTGTTTCAGCATTCATCACTCGTTCAGTTTTTGTGTCGAATTATTAGTTTAGTTTAGTTTCGAGATACAGCGCAGAAACAGGCCCTTCGGCCCACCGAGTCCACACTGACCAGCGATCACCTTACACTAGCACTACACACACTAGGGACAATTTACATAGATGTCAAGCCAATTAACCTACACACCTGTATGTCTTTGGGGTGCGGGAGAAAACCGAAGGTCTCGGAGAAAACCTACGCAGGTCACGGGGAGAACGTACAAACTCCATAAAGGCAGCCCCTGTAGTCAGGATCGAACCCGGGTCCCTGGCGCTGTAAGACAGCAACTCTACCGGTTGCTCAATCCGTTTTGCTCCCAAGAGGAGAAAGAAGAAAAAGGAAATTGATTCATGAATTTAACTTGGCAACCTTGAAAGTATCAATATGCTGGAGTAACTCAACAGGTCAGACCGCATCTTCTTGAGAAAAGGAATGGGTGATGTTTCGGGTCAAGAGACTTCTTTCGACTGAAACATTGTATGAGTCTGAAGAAGGGTCTCGACACCAAACATCACCCATTCATAAGCTCACAAGTGATAGGAGCAGAATTAGGCCATTCAGCCCATCAGGTCTACTCCGCCATTCAATCATGGCTGATTTATCTTTCCCTCAACTCAATTCTCCGGCCTACTCTCCATAACCCCTTGATTGCCCGTACTAATCAAGAATCTATCTATCTCCGCCTTAAAAATATCCATTGACTTGGCCTCCACAGCCGACTGTGGGAATTAATTCCTTTTCTCCAGAGGTGCTTCCTGACCCTCTGAATTACACCAGCAGTTTGTGTCTATCTTCGGTGTAAACCACTATCTGCAGTTCCTTCCGACACAACCTTGCTAGTCTGTTGTGGATTCAATTGGATTGTTGTTGATCTGCACCATCCTTATTTCGTTCAGTTTAGAGGTATAGTGCGGAAACACGTTCTTCAGTCCAACAAGTCCACGTTGACCATTGATCACGCTCACAATTTATCCCACTTTCTCACCCACTCACTACACGCATAGTACAATTTAGAGAGGACCGTTTGCATGAATAAGTGACCCCTCAGGTTCCCATAACCTTTTCCACCCCTCACTTCAAATCCATGACCTCTTCTGGTTTTCGCTTCCCCTACTCTGGGCATATTGATCAGGCTTTTACAAGAAACCAAGTCAATTGAATGGAGTTGAAAGGCAGATGAGCAATGATCTCTTTGGATATTGGGAATGCTGAGAGGGACCAAATGGCCTACAGCAGCTGTGGGCTCAGGATGAGTAAACGTTTCCACACGTCCTGAGATCAAAGGCATCTTCGGAAAATCAATGCCGCAGTCTGCTTTTGTGGTTCTACGTTGGAATTCTTTCCCCCGGCTTGACATTTGACTCTGTTGGCACTGAAGATAATACGACCACTCAACTAAATTTTGTAGGAAAGAACTGCAGATGCTGGTTTAAATCAAAGATTGACACAAAATGCTGGAGTAACTCAGTGGGACAGGCAGATTTTTCCATCCAGGGAAAAAGGTTCTGACTGTCTACCCTATCTATGCTTCCCCTAATTTTATACACTCTTTCCAAAGCCTCTACATCCTACTCGCTAGAATTTAGAAGATTGAGGGGGGATCTTAGAGAAACTTACAAAATTCTTAATGGGTTGGAAAGGCTAGATGCAGGAAGATTGTTCCCGATGTTGGGGTAGTCCAGAACAAGGGGTCACAGTTTAAGGATAAGGGGGAAATCTTTTAGGACCGAGATGAGGAAAACATTTTTCACACAGAGAGTGGTGAATCTCTGGAATTCTCTGCCACAGAAGGTAGTTGAGGCCAGTTCATTGGCTATATTTAAGAGGGAGTTAGATGTGGCCCTTGTGGCTAAAGGGATCAGGGGGTATGGAGAGAAGGCAGGTACAGGATACTGAGTTGGATGATCAGCCATGATCTGATTGAATGGCGGTGTAGGCTCGAAGGGCCGAATGGCCTACTCCTGCACCTATTTTCTATGTTTCTATGTTTCCTGTGATGGGCAACCAGAACTGCATGCAATACCCCAAATGCAGGCTAATCAAAGCTCTAATCCAACTTGTCCGTACCAACCAAGTTTCCCCAATCTAAGCAGGTCCCATTTGCCTATGTTTGGCCCATATACCTCTCAACCTTTCCTACCCATGTAACTGTCCAAATGTCTTTTAAATTATGTTTTAGTACCAGCCTCAACTACCTCTTCTGGCAGCTCATTTCATATACCACCATCCTTTGTGTGAAAAACTTGCTCCTCTGGTTCCTCTTACATTCCCCCTTCCCCTTAAACCAGTGATTCTTGATAATCTACCCTGGATTAAAGGCTCTTTGCATTCACCCATTCTATTCCCGTCATTGTGAACAGATCTTGTGACTGTTCTTTGTATTGTATCCAGCATCTTGTACATTCATAAAACATCGGGGAAGAATTAGGCCATTCGGCTCATCGATTCTACTCTGCCATTCAATAATAGCTTCTCCCTGTAAACGTTGACGCCCTTACTAATCAGGAACCTGCCAACCTCCGCTTTAAAAATGCCCAATGACAGCCTCCACAGCCATGTGTGGCAATGAATTCCACAGATTCACCACCCTCTGACTAAACAAATTCCTCCTCATCTCCTTTCAGTTTAGTTTATTGTCACGTGTAACAAGGTACAGTGAAAACCTTTTTAGAAAAAGCTTTCTAAAGTTACGTCCTTTTATTCTGAGGCTGTGCCCTCTGATCCTACACTCCGCCACTAGTGGAAACATTCCCTCCACATCCACTCTATCCTTTCACTATTCAGTAAATTTCAATGAGATTCCCCCTCATCTATCCAAACTCCAGTGAGTAGAGGCCCTGAGCGGCCAAATGGTCATCATACCTTAACCAATTCATCCCTGGGATCATTCTCGTAAACTTTCCAATGCCCACATAGATATGGAGCCCAAAATTGCTCACAATACTCCAAATAGTACTCCAAATATTGGCAAAACTCCGGCACTCCAATACACCTGGACGATTTCCGACACTTCCCTACCATTCCTTGACCTCACCATCTCCATCGCAGGGGACAGACTCCTGACCGACATACATTACAAACCCACTGACTCACATGGCTATCTGGACTACACGTCTTCCCACCCTGCCCCCTGTAAAGACTCCATATACTACTCCCAATTCCTCCGCCTACGCCGCATCTGTTCCCAGGATGAGACATTTCATACCAGGGCATTGGAAATGTCCTCGTTCTTCAGGGAACGGGGATTCCCCTCCGCCACCATAGATGAGGCTCACACCAGGGTCTCATCCATACCCCGTAACACTGCTCTCTCTCCCCATCCCCGCACACGCAACAAGGGCAGAGTCCCTCTGGTCCTCACCTTTCACCCCACCAGCCGGCAAATACAACACATAATCCTCCGCCATTTCCGCCACCTCCAACGTGACCCCACCACTCGCCACATCTTCCCATCTCCCCCCATGTCTGCCTTCCGCAAAGACCGCTCCCTCCGCAACTCCCTCGTCAACTCTTCCCTTCCCTCCCGCACCACCCCCTCCCCGGGCACTTTCCGTTGCAACCGCAAGAAATGCAACACCTGTCCCTTCACCTCCCCCCTCGACTCCATTCAAGGTCCCAAGCAGTCGTTCCAGGTGCGACAAAGGTTCACCTGTATCTCCTCCAACCTCATCTACTGCATCCGCTGCTCTAGATGTCAGCTGATTTACATCGGTGAGACCAAGCGTAGGTTGGGCGACCGTTTCGCCGAACACCTCCGCTCAGTCCGCAATAACCTACCTGACCTCTCGGTGGCTCAGCACTTCAACTCCCCCTCCCATTCCCAATCCGACCTCTCTGTCCTGGGTCTCCTCCATTGCCAGAGTGAGCAACAGCGGAAATTGGAGGAACAGCACCTCATATTCCGTCTGGGGTCCTTGCGTCCTTATGGCATCAACATTGAATTCTCCCAATTTGGCTAGCCCGTGCTGTCTCCTCCCCTTCCTTCACCCTCTAGCTGTCTCCTCCCACCCTCCCATCCGCCCGCCCTCGGGCTCCTCCTCCTCCTCCCTTTTTCCTTCTTTCTTTCCCCACCCCCCATCAGTCTGAAGAAGGGTTTTGGCCCGAAACGTCGCCTATTTCCTTCGCTCCATAGATGCTGCTGCACCCGCTGAGTTTCCCCAGCAATTTTGTGTACCCACTCCAAATATTGTCTGACCAGCACCTTATAAATCCTCAGCATCACACCCTTGCTTTTATATTCGTCCCCTCGAAATGAATGATTGCATTCACCTTATAAAGCCTCAGCATTACATCCCTGCCGTTATATATCTAAAAGCATTCACGCATCTTGTCAACCAGAACTACAAGCAATACTCAATATTGTGCGCGATCAGAGCAAAATGCAGTTTCATCATAACTTTGCTTGTGCCCTATAATAATAATCTCCAACACTATGATTAATAATTCAGATGTACTGTTGATTTCATATATAAAGGTTACAGGAAGGAAATGAGGAGAAATTTCTTCAGTCAGAGGCTGGAGAACCTGTGGAATTCATTGCCACAGAAGGCTGTGGAGGCAAAGTCTGGATATTTTTAAGGCAGAGATGGATAGATTCCTGATTAGTACGGGTGTCAGAGGTTATAGGGAGAAGGCAGGAGAATAGGGTTAAGAGGGAAAGATAGATCCCACACAGCTACGCAGCGGCTGTGGAAAGCATCTAGTCTGGAAATATTACCATCTGGTTTGGGATTTGCTCTGCCCAGGACAAGAAGGCTCTGCAGAGAGTAGTGCGTTCGGCCGAACGCACTATGGGAACTTCACTCGCCCCCCTGCAGGAACTATACATCAGGAGATGCAACTCCAGAGCCAATAAAATCATGGGAGACCCCTTCCACCCCTGCAACGGACTGTTCCAGCTGCTACGGTCAGGCAAACGCCTCCGTTGCCATGCTGTGAGAACGGAGAGGTTGAGAAGGAGTTTCTTCCCAGAGGCCATCAGGACTGTAAATCTCACCAGGGACTAACTTTACTGAACGTTTTTCCTTCCAATATTTAATATGTAAAAGAATATGTGTGTGTTTATGATTGTGTTTGTCGTTTGTTTGGTTGTTTGTTTGTTTGTCTTTTTGCACAAAGTGCGCGAGCATTGCCACTTTTCATTTCACTGCACATCTCGTATGTGTATGTGACGAATAAACTTGACTTGACTAGATCACCATGATTGAATGGCTGTGTAGACATGATGGGTCGAATGGCCTAATTATGAACATGAACTTACGAATCATCCTATAGATCTGACGGCGCAACATCAAGAATTCTTTATCTTTCTGCTGCTGAAATTTGAGACAATTATAAAATACTCAAATATTGGTCCAAAGCGGGCAACCTGAATCAAAATGACAGATCACCCCAGTACAATCAATCACGGTTGAATGGGCAGCTCAGTGAGTATCGTATCAGCTTGTAATGTGTGTGCGAGCTTCTCAGCTCCAGCTGGTTGAGTTCAATGTCTTTGAATCACCTTCCAAGCTGGGTGTAGATTTGGCTCTAAACCACAGTCAAATAAATGTGTGACCTTCACACTGCTTAAGCATAAAACTTGGCAGAACGGGCTGCTGGAAACCTGTGTTAATTGCTGCTAGTGTGTTGGAGAGTGTGAGATGTGGTAGGTGAAAGGAGAGCGAGTGGGAGGGAGGGAGGAAGGGAGGGAGAGAGAGAGGGAGAGAGAGAGAGACAGGCGGAGTGAGGGAGAGAGAGAAAGGGATAGAAAGAGAGATACAGAGAGAAAGAGAGAGGGAATGAGAGTGGGAAAGAGAGTGGGAAAGAGAGAGAGACACAAAGAGAGTGATAGGATCCAGTGAAGAGGGAATTGGAATGAGCTTCTAGAGGAGGTAGTTGAGGTGTAGACTGTAACAAAATTTTGGCTTAGTTCAGTTTAGTTTATTATTGTCACGTGTACTGAGGTACAGTGAAAAATGTTTGTTTGCGTGCTATCCAGTCAAAGAAAAGACTATACCTGATCACAATCAATCCGTCCACAGTACACAGGTGAAGGGTACAACATTTAGTGCCAAATATAAAATTGAAATCAAATGAAATCTGATTAAATATAACTCAAAGTTCCCCAACGAGGTGGATGGGATGTCAGGACCGTGCTCTAGCTGATGAGAGAACTGTTCAGTTGTCTGACAACAGCTGGGAAGAAACTGTTCTTGAATCTGGAGGTGTGCGTTTTCAAACTTCTACACATTTTGCCTGATGGTAGAGGGGAGTGTGGGAGTGACCACAGGGGTGAGACTGGTCCTAGATTTTGCTCGTGGCCTTGTTGAGGCAGTGTGGTGTAGATGGATTCACTGGAAGGGAGGTTGGTTTGTGTGATGGTCTGAGCAGCGTCCACAACTCTCAGCAATTTCTGGGGATCTTGAACGGGGCTCTTCCTGGTGTGATGCTTTCCGATCGGTAGAAGTTGGTGAGCATTGTTGGGGACATGCTGAATCTCCAAAGCTTTCTGAGGAATTAGGGGCATTACTATGCTTTATTTGCCATCGTTTTGATGTGGCTGGTCCAGGAACAATTGCTGGTTATATCTATTGCTAGGAACTTGAAGCTTTCAACCATCTCTACTTTTTACCATCAAAGTAGACTGGGATGTGTGTATCGCTTCGCATTCTCAAGTCAATCACAATCTCCTTTGTTCATAAGTTCTTGGAGCAGAATTAGGCCATTCGGCCCATCATGCTTACTCCGCCATTTAGGGAGAGGGAGAGGGAGAGAGGGGGAGAGAGGGGGGGAGAGAGGGGGAGAGAGGGGGGGAGGGAGGGGGAGAGGGAGGGGGAGAGGGGGGGAGAGAGGGGGGGAGAGAGGGGGGAGAGGGGGGGAGAGAGAGAGACACACACACACACACACGCTTACCTTAGGTCATTCATTCTGCTCCTCTCCCCATCTGACAGAAGAGACAAAATCTTGAACCTACCAGATTCAGGAAAAGCTTCTTCCCCATGATATCGGACTGCTGAATGGTCCTCCCATAATCTAGGATGCAGTCCTGATCTTCCAAACGATCGCAATGCAAAGGCTGGACTTTTTCTCGGTATCTGTAATGCTATAAACTATATCCCGCACTCTACTTCATTTCTTTCTGTACTACCTGTTGTACTTGTGTCTGGCTTGTTTGTACTCTTGTAGAGTATAATTTGATTTGGCGGCACAGCACGCAAGGTTTGTCACTGCACCTTGATACACGTGACAATAATTAGTCTCCTTATCATCTCTAGCCTTTGTCCACTAATCTGCCAATCCAAACCCCCTCACCTGTAACCAAATATCCTATAGCGAGCAAGATAGATCACTCGACGAAAAAGACGTAGTACGGTCATGGGCAGATCCATGGGTAATTTTAGGCCCCATTTCCGTAATCTGCTTCCGTCTCCACACCAAAGATCCCGTAGGATACTAGTGCGGAGACGGAAGCCGGTTACGGAAACATCCTCGTAAAAATAAAAGTTATTTGGGAAAGATCTTCTCCTCATTTTCAGAATGATAATTTATTAACACAAACTGTTCCCCCGCAACGCTGATTACACTGCGAGTCGGGTCGGGTCGGTTACGGAAATGGATGAAAAAAAGGCCCACGTTCTGCTCCGTTGCGTACTACACGTCAGCACATTGCATTTAGAAGGAGTGGTCTATCTTGATTGCTATAGGATCTTTGCCTGTAACCATCTATCACTTGCCAGGTTTAATCCCATCCCACCTCTCTATTTTCAGCTTTCACCTGCCCACTTCTATCAGCATGAAGAAGGGACCCGACCCAGAATGTTGCCTGTCCATTCCCTCCACAGATGCTGCCTGACCCACTGAGTTCCTCTTAGCATCTGCAGATTCTTGTGTTCTGTTCTTCGCCGCTCTGCTGACTTTGAACATTATCCTCTTGAGAAGATTGTGCCTTTACCTGAACTTGAGAGTAGGCCTACACATCCCGGCCATCTAACACATGGGGGAATTACATTATAATGCAGTCATTATATAGAAATATGCACTGATTAGAAATGTACTCAGTATCAAAGTGTTGCACCTGCAAATAACCGTACAGGCTATCGTACATATAAACCTTATAAAAAAATCCAGGTTTGACAATTCTTTTGCTAATGTTATTCACCAAAACAAATTCGCACCTGTTATCACCTTCCCAATGGGGAAGATCTAAAAATAGGAGGTACAATGAGACAAGGAACTGCAGGTGCAGGGAGTTTAATCAAAACACAGAGTGATTTGGATGTTATCCAGGCGTGGATAGAGTGGACGTGGAGAGGATGTTTCCACTAGTGGGTGGGTTACGGACCAGAGGGCACAGCCTCAGAAACAAAGGATGCACCTTTAGAATGGAGTTGAGGAGGAATTTCTTGAGCCAGAGGATGATGAATCTGTGGAATTCATTGCCACGGAAAGCTGTGGAGACCAAGTCAACGGGTATTTTTAAAGCGGAGATTGGCATGTTCCTGATTAGTAAGGGCATCATCGTTTACAGAGAGAAGCTATTTTTGAATGGCGGAGTAGATTCGATGAGCCGAATGGCCTAATTCTTCACTGATGTTTTATGAATGTACAAGAGGCTGTTTGAGGATAGGTCAGAGGGCCTTATTCCATGCTGTTTCTCTACGGTCTAATGTCTAAAATATTGGTACTTCCCCAATAGCTCAATGGTAATCATTTCCCACTGAGAAGCAGTGACAAATGCATGGTTAGAGTCACAGAGACATACAACACGGAAACAGACCCTTTGGCCCAACTCGTCCATGTTGACCAAGAAGCCCCATGGACGCTCGTCCCATTTCCCTGTGTTTGACCCACCTCTGTTTAAAACTTTCCTATCCATGGACCTGTCCGAGTGTCTTTTAAATGCTGTTATAGTACCTGCCTCAAATACCTCCTCTGGCAGCTCATTCTATATACCCACCACCTTTCCCGCGAATAATTTGCCTCTCAAGTTTCTATTAAATCTTTCCCCTCTCACCTTAAATCTATATCCTCTGGTTCTTGATTCCTCTACCCTGGGTAAGACTCTGTGCATTCACCTTGTCTACTCTCATGATTTTATACACCTCTATGACATCACCTGTCAGCCTCCTGCATTCCAAGGAATAAAGTCTGAGCTTGCCCAACCTCTCCCTGTAGCTCTGTTGCCAAAACTTTAACCTACTTTTCAGTGAAACCACTCCCAGTGTAAACAGTCTGCACTTTTTAAGTGTTACGCCTGAAGAAGGGTTCTGACCAGAAACGTCACCTATTCTTCGTCTCCAGAAATGCTGCCTGACCCATTGAGTTACTCCAGCATTTTGTGTCTATCTTTGATATAAACCAGCATGTTCATAAGTGCCAGAGCAGTATTAGTATAGTATAGTATAGTATAGTATATCTTTATTGTCATTTTCCTGAGTACTCACATACCAAGAGGAAACAAAAAAAGGTTGCTCAACCAGTGTCCATTCAGTGTGCAGTAAAAAATAAATAGAAATAAAAATACATATATCATGAACAAATTAAACACTCTACTCTCTACTAAACATCAACAGGCGTTCCGATCGACAGCTGCTGCAGTGTGTCCAGGTTGGTGGTTGGTGCGCGATACTTTGGCAGGGGGCAAAGTCCGTTTATCAGTCTTATAGCCTGCGGGAAGAAGCTGAGGAGCATCCGGCTGGTTTTGCAGCTAATGCTCCTGTACCTCTTCCCAGATGGCAGGATGGAGAATATGTGATGCGATGGGTGGTAGAGGTCTTTGATGATGGAGATGGCTCTGCTGATACATCTCTTCCTGTATATGTCCAGCAGGAAAGGGAGTGGAGCACCAATAATCCTGCTGGCGGTCTTCACAATCCTGTCTAGTTGGTGCCGTTTGTACGCCTTGCAGCTCCCGAACCAGGAAGTGATGCCGTTGGTTAATGTGCTCTCGATTGTCCCCCTATAAAAAGTTCGTAGGTGTGTAGTGGGGAGACCTGCTTTAAGTAGTCTTCGGAGAGGGTGTAGTCGCTGCTGGGCTCTCTTGACCAGTGCTGTGGTGTTGGTCGTGGACGTCAGGTCATCTGACAGGTGGAGTCCTAGCAACTTCACGCTGCTGACCCTTTCCACATCAGCTCCATCGATGTGCAGAGGTGTATGGTGTTGTTTTCCCGCCCTCCTGAAGTCAACCACCATCTCCTTAGTTTTTCCCACGTTGAGAATGAGGTTGTGGGATTTGCACCATCCTGTGAGCAGCTCCACCTCCATCCTGTACGCCGACTCATCATTGTCACTGATGAGACCCACCACTGTTGTGTCATCAGCGAACTTGTTGATAAAGTTGTTGTTGAGTCTAGCAGTACAGTCGTGTGTAAGCAGACTAAACAGCAGGGGGCTTAGGACACAGCCTTGGGGCGAGCCAGTGCTCACGGCTATGGTTTTTGATGTCCTACTGCCCACCCTGACTGTCTGCTGCCATTGCGATAGAAAGTTCAGGACCCAGTTACATGTGCCAGCATCAACCCCCAATAGCTCCAACTTCTCCACCAGCTGCTGCGGAATGATTGTGTTAAACGCAGAGCTGAAGTCTATGAAGAGGATCCTGGCATAAGTATTTTTCCGATCAAGGTGTGACAGTACGAGGTTCAGTGTTGTTGAGACTGCGTCCTCTGTGGATCGGTTGGCTCTGTAGGCGAACTGCAGTGGGTCTAGGTCGGCAGGTAGACTATTTTTGATGTGCTGCATAACCAGTCGCTCAAAACACTTCATTGCTATGGGTGTTAGAGCCACTGGTCGAAAGTCATTATGGCAGGCTGGGTTTGGTTTCTTCGGGACAGGGACGATGGTGGCACTCTTAAGACAGTTGGGCACTACTGCCTGGCTGAGTGAGATGTTAAAAATGTCTGTGAAGACATCTTTCAGTTGCTCGGCGCAGTCTCTTAAAACGCATCCAGGAATGTTGTCCGGCCCTGCAGCTTTGCGTGGATTGATGCTGGCAAAGGCCTTTTTAACTCCGGCTGCGGACAGCCTGAGCGACTGTCCTTCCGGATGGGCTAAACTAAATATTAGGGCATTCAGCCCATCAAGTCTACTCCACCATTCAATCATGGCTAGACACAAAATGCTGAAGTAACTCAGTGGGACAAGAAGCATCTCTCCAGGGATGCTGCCTGTCCCGCTGAGTTACTCCAGCATTTTGATTTAAACCAGCATCTGCAGTTCTTTTCTCCACATTCAATCATGGCTGATCTATCTTCCCCTCTCAACCCCATTTTTCTGCCTTCTCCCCATAACCCGTGACACCCATATTAATCAAGAATCTATCTATCTCTGCCTTACAAATATCCATTGACTTGGCTTCCACTGCTTTTTGCAGCTCCTTCCTACATACTTTTTAATACTGTGTTAAACTCAGTTGTTAAAAATCACAGAATCATGCAGGGCATTTTGCTTGTTGTGCTTCTGCTGGCTTTCTGAAATAACTATCCAATTAATTGATCACCTCTGGTGCTGCCCCAGAGCCCTGCAAAATATTATTTTTCAATTGTGTGATTTATCCAAAACATGAATTCTCTTGAGAGTCCCCGGGTTATTTTGCAATGTGATCATCACTGCTATAGGTTAGTGCAGTTCACCAACAACATCATGAATGGAGAATATCAAAGGTCTCGAGGAATGCAGAGGGTGAAGGTGAGAATTTCAGAAAGGAATTGGGAGGGGAAACGAGGTAATTAAATATCTGCGGCATTAGGGAGATTGTGGAAAATCCCAAGACATTCAAGAGCCTATGTACGCCATATATTTTGCTATGGTAGGGATAATGATCATAGATGCACATTAGAAACAAGCGAACATACAGTATGTTTAAGGTAAGAGGAAGGTGTTTAAAGGGAATTTATTCATAGAGGTTTCTGCCATGCGCTGCCAATGACAATGGTGGACTCACATACAATCATTGCTTCGAGTTAGCAGTTCAGTTTAGTTCATTGTCACATGCACCGAGGTACAGGTTGATAGATCTCCCTCCTCTCCTGTGAATACCACAGCTGTCTGTATCGATAAATTCCACATTTCACTCTCATGATTGTTAAATAAAAAAATATATACACACCGAAGCACAAAAAGACAGAGTGTACTATAAAAAAATTAACCTTGTGATACATGATATCACTGCACCCCCTGCTGCCCAATAACAATCAGCAGTTGCATTCGGTTGCACAAGATGTTGGTGAGGCCACCTTTGGAGTATTGTGCTCAGTTTTGGTCATACTGCTATAGGAAGAGTGTCATTCAGCTGGAAAGTGTGCAGAGAAGATTTACAAAGATTTTGAAAAGACTGAGTGGGGAGGAAAGGCAGGCTAGGACTTTATAAGATTGCCCTTGTCCTCCTCCACTCCAGGAAATCGAGGTGGATAAGATAATGAGGGGAATAGATAGGGTAAATGCACACAGTCTGTTACCCAGAGTAGGGGAATCAAGAGCCAAGAAGATAGGAAAGATTTAATAGGATCCTGAGAAAAAAATGAGCTTTTCCACACGGAAGGATAGTGTATGTGTGTATGTGGAAGGAGATGCCAGGGGAGGTGGTTGAGGCAGGTATTGTAATAACATTTAAAAGACATTTGGACAGGCACATGGTTTAGTGGAATATGGGCTAAACGTGGACAGATGGGATGAGTGTAGATGGGCTACCTTGGTCGGGATGGGCAAGTTGGGCCGAACGGCCTGTGTCCACGCAGTTTGGCTCTGTGAATCTATAACTGTGACTGTGTGTGCAGCCAAGTATCAGTCCAACTCAATTTACAAGTTCGCAGACGACACCACTACAGTTGGACGGATATTAAATAAAGACGAGGCGGAGTACAGGAAGGAGTTTGAAAACTTGGTAGCTGGTGCCCAGCCAACAACCTTTCCCGCAATGCCAGCAAGACAAAGGAGATAATGATTGACTTCAGGAAGCAAAGCGGTACACACAACACCCGGTATATATTGATGGCGCCAAAGTAGAAATGGTCAAAAACTTCAAGTACCGAGGAATGAATATCACCAGCAATTTGTCCTGGACCAGCCACATGGAAGCTATGGCCAAGAAAGCACACAAATGCCTCAACTTCCTTAGAAGGCTTCGGAAGTTCAGCATGTCCCAAACAACCGTCACCAACTTTTACAAATGCACCGTAGATAGCATTTTGTCGGGATGCTATTGGATCTGTCTTCATTAAGGAAGACACAAACAATCTCCCAGATGTACTGGAGGACAGAGGATCTAAGGGGGTAGAGGAACTGAAAGAAATTTTCATTAGGCGAGAAATAGTATTGGGTAGGCTAATGGGACTGAAGGATGATGAATCCCCTGGGCCTGATGGTCTGCATCCCAGGGTCCTCAGGGAGGTGGCTCTAGAAATAGTGGTGATCATTGGTGATCATTTTCCAATGTTCTATAGATTCAGGATCAGTTCCTGTGGATTGGAGGATAGCTAATGTTATCCCACTTTTCAAGAAAGGAGCGAGAGAGAAAACGGGGAATTACTGACCAGTTTGCCTGACTTCGGTGATGGGAAAGATGCTGGAGTCAATTATTAAAGAGGTAATAATGGGGCATTTGGATAGCAGTAAAAGGATTAGTCCAAGTCAACATGGATTTATGAAAGGGAAATCATGCTTGACTAATCTTCTGGAATTTTTTGAGGATGTGACAAGTAAAATGGATGAAGGGGAGCCATACAAGTTGGCTTGTATCTAGACATTCAGAAAGCCTTTAATAAGGTCCCGCACGGGAGACTGGTGACTAAAATTAGAGCACATGGTAATCGGGGTAGGGTGTTGACATGGATAGAAAATTGGTTGGCAGACCGGAAGCAAATAGTAGGAGTGAACGGGTCCTTTTCAGAATGGCAGGCAGTGGCGAGTGGAGTGTCGCAAGGCTCGGTGTTGGGGCCGCAACTGTTTACCATATATATAAATGATTTGGAAGAGGGAATTAGGAGCAACACTAGCAAGTTTGCGGATGACACAAAGCTGGGTGGCAGTGTGAACTGTGAAGAGGATGTTAGGAGGTTGCAGTGTGACCTGGACAGGTTGAGTGAGTGGGCAGATGCAGTATAATATAGATAAATGTGAGGTTATCCAATTTGGTGGCAAAAACAAGGGGGCAAATTATTATCTCAATGGGGTTAGGTTGGGTAAGGGGGAGGGTGCAACGAGTCCTGGGCGTCCTTGTACACCGATCACTGAAAGTTGGCTTACAGGTACAGCAGGCAGTGAAGAAAGCTAATGGAATGTTGGCCTTCATAACAAGAGGATTTCAGTATAGGAGTAAAGAGGTTCTTCTGCTGTTGTATAGGGCTCTAGTGAGACCACATCTGGAGTATTGTGTACAGTTTTGGTCTCCTAATTTGAGGAAGGACATCCTTGTGATTGAGGCAGTGCAGCATAGGTTCACGAGATTGATCCCTGGGATGGCGGGACTGTCATATGAGGACAGATTGAAAAGACTAGGCTTGTATTCACTGGAGTTTAGAAGGATGAGGGGATATCTTATAGAAACATATAAAATTATAAAAGGACTGGACAAACTAGATGCAGGAAAAATGTTCCCAATGTTAGGCGAGTCCAGAACCAGGGGCCACAGTCTTAGAATAAAGGGGAGGTCATTTAGGACTGAGGTGAGAAAAAACTTTTTCACCCAGAGAGTTGTGAATTTATTGAATTCCCTGCCACAGGGGGCAGTGGAGGCCAAGTCACTGGGTGGATTTAAGAGAGAGTTAGATAGAGCTCTAGGGGCTAGTGGAGTCAAGGGATATGGGGAGAAGGCAGGCACGGGTTATTGATAGGGTAATCCCTCTTGACCAATAATCTTCTATGCCTAAATGATCCCAGTGTTCATCGGTGCACACTTTAAGTGTCTGGAATTCTTCTTACACCACTCCCTCAAGCAGTTTATTCCAGCGATTCAATATTCTCCGGGTGAAAAAAGGTCACTTTGAGAATCTAAATCTCTTGCCTCCTACCCTAAATCTTTGTCCTCAACACTTTTGAGGTGAAAAGATTCAAACAGTCATTAACTATCTGTATCTTAATCATATCCCCTCTCGACCTTCTCCTCTTCAGGGAAACTGGACCCAGCCTCTCCAGTCTCTCCTCATAACTAACATGGTGCAACCCCGGTAACATCTTGGTGAGTCTCCTTTGCATCCTTTCCCCACTCTTACATTGTTGCTGTCGTGTAGTGAACAGAACTGCCACAGTCTTCCAGTTGGCGTCTGATTGATGGTTTATAAAGTTGAAGCATAACTTCCCTGCTCTCATCTTTAATACCCTGACTAACGAAAGCTAATATCTCGCATGCATTCTTAACCATGTTACCTACCTCGCCAGGACCTTTCGACTTGATATTAACCACAACAAATTGTACGGGGATTGTTTGTCGGTGCGGACTCTTTGGGCCGAAGGGCCTGTGTCTGCGCTGTTTCTCTAAACTAAACTAAACTAAGATGGCCTCCTCCACTGTCAGAGTGAGGCCCAGCACAAATTGGAGGAACAGCACCTCATATTTAGTTTGGGCAGCTTAAACCCCAGCAGTATGAAGATTGATTTCTCTAAGTAAGTAGCCATTGCTTTCCCTCTCTCTCCATCCTTCCCCCTTCCCAGTTCTCCGACCAGTCTGACTGTCTCTCTGATTCCATTTTCTCGGTTTGATTTGTTGTCACCTTCTCCTCGATAACAATGATATTCTACATTTTCCTTGATCTACATCTCTTTTGATGTCTTGTTTTCACACCTTACCCTTCCTTATCTCTGTGTCTTCCTCTACCCCTGACTTTCAGTCTGAAGAAGGGTCTCGACCAAAAACGTCACACATTCCTTCTCACCAGAGATGCCGCCTGTCCCGCTGAGTTACTGCAGCATTTAGTGTCTATCTTCGGTGTAAACCAGCATCTGCTGTTCCTTCCTACAGATACAATGACCATTCAGAGGTTAACACACAGATCAGTACTGAGCAGCAAGGACAGTTCAGGAGGGTATTACTGTCAGAAAGATGGGGCCCAAGGTAATGGTGAATATGGCAACAGGAGAAACCCATTCAGTACCTTGATCCTGTTGCTCCATTCAATTGGTAGTTTGGATTCTTAACTTTATCCATGGCTTCGGTTCTGAATTCCTTCATGTCCTTTTGTAACAATCTCAGTTTTGAACTTTAAAAAAAAATGTATTCATCTTTTTAATTCACAAGAAAAGAGAAAATGGTATCTATTTTAGTTTTCGAGTGGCAAGGTGGCGCAGGGCTGGAGTTGCTGCCTCACAGCACCAGTAGACCCGGATTTGATCCTGACCACGGGTGCTGTCTGTATGGAGTTTGCACGTTTGCCCTGTGACCTGCGTGGGTTTTCTCCGAGATCTTCAAATTCCTCCCACATTCCAAAAACGTACAGGTTTGTAGGTTAATTGGCTTGGTATAAGTGTAAATTGTCCCTAGTGTGTGTAGGATAGTGTTGTTGTGCAGGGATTGCTGGTCGGTGTGGACTCAGTGGTCCGAAATCTCTAAACTAAAGTGCTGTTTCTCTAAACTAAACTAAAGATATAGCATGGAAACGGGCCCTTCAGCCCAATGAGTCCACACAAACCATCGATCACCATTCACACCAATTCTATGGTATCCCACTTTCTCCTCCACGCAATACAGAGGGGGTAATTTACAGCGGCCAATTAACCTGCAAACCTGCACGTCTTTGGAAGGAGAGCATGCAAACTCCACACAGACTCGGCGTGCATGTCAATAAAGTAAAATAAACTAGACACCACCCAAGGTCAGGATCAAACTGGGTCTCTGGTGCTGTGAGGCAGCAGCTCTACCAGCCATGACACTGTGCCACATTTGGATTGATTGCAATTGTTTTTAGTTGGCTTGGAAGGTAAATCACTGTTTGGTCACTAGTTAAAATTGTTGTCAGACTCATTGAAGCTATTGTTCTGTTAATACAGCGAGAATTTGCAGCAGGAGTTTGTGGCTTCCTTTGGGTATTCATGCTGCCAGCTCGGATGAGCAGATTCAAAATGAAGATGGAAGTGGAAACGCTGCAAGGTTTTCATGGGCAAGTCTCATGGCCAGTGTTAACTCCCTGACCATCTGCTTTCTGTCAGGTGAATGGAGTTGATATCACTGCAAAGCACAAAGTGCTGGATCAACTCAATGGAACAGGCAGCACATGGGGAGGGAATGGACAGGTGGCGTTTCGGGTTGGGACCGAGCCTGAAGAAGGGTCCCGATCCAAAACATCACCTGTCCATTAACCTCCCCAGATGCTGCCTGACCTGCTGAGTTACTCCAGCACTTTGTGTTTTGTTTAAGGTTCAAGCAATTGTAAGATGGTGGGGAAGCTGCTGGAAACAATTATAAAAAATGAAATAGCGGCACATTTAGATAGCAGTACAGGATCGGACCGAGCCAGCATCCATATACCTATCCAATTTAATTTTAAATGATAAAATTGAACCTGCCTCCACCACTTCCACTGGAAGCTCATTCCACACAGCTACCACTCTCTGAGTAAAGAAGTTCCCCCTCATGTTACCCCTAAACGTCAGTCCCTTAATTCTCAAGTCATGTCCCCTTGTTTGAATCTTCCCTACTCTCAGTGGGAAAAGCTTTTCCACGTCAACTCTGTCTATCCCTCTCATCATTTTAAAAACCTCTATCAAGTCCCCCCTTAACCTTCTGCGCTCCAAAGAATAAAGCCCTAACTTGTTCAACCTTTCTCTGTAACTTAGTTGCTGAAACCCAGGCAACATTCTAGTAAATCTCCTCAGTACTCTCTCTATTTTGTTGACATCATTCCTATAATTAGGCGACCAAAATTGTACACCATACTCCAGAATTGGCCTCACCAATGCCTTGTACAATTTTAACATTACATCCCAACTTCTATACTCGTCCCAACTTTGGGACGACAGATGGCACAATGGGCTAAGTGTTCGGCTGGCAACCGGAAGGTAGCCGGTTCGAATCCCGCTTGGAGTGCATACTGTCGTTGTGTCCTTGGGCAAGACACTTCACCCACCTTTGCCTGTGTGTGAATGTGTGTGAATGTGTGTGAGTGATTGGTGGTGGTCGGAGGGGCCGTAGGCGCAGATTGGCAGCCACGCTTCTGTCAGTCTGCCCCAGGGCAGCTGTGGCTACAGAAGTAGCTTACCACCACCGAGTGTGACTGAGGAGTGAATGAATAATGCGATGTAAAGCGCCTTGAGTATTAGAAAGGCACTATATAAATCCCATCCATTATTATTATTATTATTATACTCAATGCTCTGATTTATAAAGGTCAACACACCAAAAGCTTTCTTTACCACCCTATCTACATGAGATTCCACCTTCAGGGAACTGTGCACAGTTATTCCTAGATCCCTCTGTTCAACTGCATTCCTCAATTCACTACCATTTACCATGTGCGTCCTATTTTGATTTGTCCTGCCAAGATGTAGCACCTCACACTTATCAGCATTAAACTCCATCTGCCATCTTTCAGCCAACTCTTCCAAATGGCCTAAATCTCATTGAAAATCTACTTCATTATCCACAACACCACCTATCTTAGTATCATCTGCATACTTACTAATCCAATTTACCACACCATCATCCAGATCATTGATGTACATGACAAACAACAGTGGACCCAACACAGATCCCTGTGGCACCCCACTAGTCACCGGCCTCCAACCTGACAAACAGCCATCCACCATTACTCTCTGGCATCTCCCATTCAGCCACTGTTGAATCCATCTTGTTACTCCACCATTAATACCCAACAATTGAACCTTCTTAACCAACCTTCCATGCGGAACCTTGTCAAAGGCCTTACTGAAGTCCATATAGACAACATCCATTGCTTTACCCTCATCAATTTCCCGAGTAACCTCTTAAAAAAATTCAAGATTAGTCAATCATGACCTTCCAGGCACAAATCCATGTTGACTGTTCCTAATCAGACCCTGTTTATCCAGATGCTTATATATATTATCTCTAAGTATCCTTTCCATTAATTTGCCCACCACTGACGTCAAACTAACAGGTCTATAATTGCTAGGTTTACTCTGAAGAACCCTTTTTAAACAATGGAACAACATGCGCAGTACGGCAATCCTCCGGCACTATTCCCGTTTCTAATGACAATTGAAATATTTCTGTTATAGCCCCTGCTATTTCTACACTAACTTCCCTCAATGTCCTAGGGACTATCCTGTCCGGACCTGGAGACTTATCCACGTTTATATTTTCCAAAAGTGTCAGTACTTCCTCTTCTTTGAATCTCATAGTTTCCATAGCTACTCTACTTGTTTCCCTTACCTCACATAATTCAATATCCTTCTCCTTGGTGAATACCGAAGAAAAGAAATTGTTCAATATCTCCCCCATCTCTTTTGGCTCTGCAGATAGCTGTCCACTCTGACTCTCTAATGGACCAATTTTATCCCTTGTTATCCTTTTGCTTTTAATATAGCTGTAGAAACCCTTTGGATTTACTTTCACCTTACTTGCCAAAGCAACCTCATATCTTCTTTTAGCTTTTCTAATTTCTTTCTTAAGATTCTTTTTATATTCTTTATATTCCTCAAGCACCTCATTTACTCCATGCTGCCTATAATTATTGTAGATCTCTCTCTCTTTTTCCGAACCAAGTGTCCAATTTCCCTTGAAAACCAAGGCTCTTTCCAATTTTTACTATTTCCTTTCAACCGAACAGGGACATAAAGATTCTGTACTCTTAAAATTTCATCTTTAAATGTCCTCCATTTCTCCTCCACATCTTTCCCATCAAACAAAATGTCCCAATTCACTCCTTTTAAATCCTTTCGCATCTCCTCAAAGTTAGCCTTTCTCCAATCAAAAATCTCAACCCTAGGTCCAGTTCTGACCCTCTCCATAATTATATTGAAACTAATTGTATCTCCAGATTCCCCGGCTGCGTTCTCATCCTCGAGTTCTCCACCACCCAGCCCTACTCACTCTTCCAGAACAGAGGGGGAGGGGTTTGTCCACATGCGCTCGGGTCGGGTTAGTAGACCGCCAGACAGATACGGCGAGTATGTTTAACCGCACGTATTCTAACAACCGACTAACAACTCGTTCCTCTACAAGGAAGGATGTAGGTTGGTTATTGCATGTGAACCAATCAGAGTAATGTACTACCACTATCTCTAGCCTATTGAACACTTCATATTAACACTCACTTCCTATATTACCTAGTTGCACTGGTGGTAGAGTGGAACTAACATGTATTGTACTGTGACACTGTGACTGATGATTAAAGCTGACATACACCATACAGTGTCTGTACACTTGTTTACAAAAAGTACATGTCTTTGGGATGTGGGAAGAAGCCGGAACACCCAGAGGAAACCCACATGGTCACAGGGAGAACATGCAAACTTCACGCAGACAGCGCCAGTAGTCAGGTTCAGACCTGGGTGACTGGAGCTGTGAGGCAGCAGCTCTACCACTGTGTAACCCTAGGATGCCCTCCCTGGGTCACTGCGTGTTTCCTCCAGGTGCTCTGGCTTCCTCCCACATCGCAAAGTTGTGGATCAGGAGATTAATTAACCATTCACCACAAATTGTACCGAGTGTGTGTGAATGGTAGAATTGGGAGTGGGCAAATTGATACAATGTAGGGAGAATGAGATTAATGCAGGATTAGTGCAAATAGGTGGTTGATCGTCAGTGCAAGCAAATGGATCCGCTTCCATGCTATGCCTCTCTGGGGTTCCATGACAATAATTGTTGCTAAGCCTGAACAGAACTGGAAGTTAAACATTCGATAACCAATTTAACTTCAGTTGGATGCCACTGTTTTCAAGCTCAAAGGACTTAGCTGATGGCAAGGACTCAGGTGGATCGGATATGTTGCTCCATTAGGAACAGCTTTCAGGATTTGACAGCTGCCCTGGTGATGAAATGTGATTGCAATGTTTCACATTAAGCTTTGACGGATTCCAACAGCGACCAGACCCTTCCAGCTACGTTTTGACTTTAATACAAGCCAGCATGAAGGAAGTTTCTCACAATGTTTAAAAATGGGAAATAGTTTGTTATTAATGTGGCAACTCAAATCGAGTGTGTTGTTCTGCTACAGGAAGGATGTTGAGGCTTTGGAGAAGGTGGAGGAGAGGTTCACCAGGATGATGCCTGGATCAGACAGTGTTAGCCAAAAGGCGAAGTTGGACAAACCTGGATCTCTCGGTGCGCCTGTTTCCTCCCATATTTCCAACCTGCGGGTTTGTAAGTTAATTGGCTTCTGTAAATTGTCCATAGTGTGTAGAATGTGAAAGTGGGATAATATGGTCGGCATGGTGAGCCGATGCGCCTGTTTCCACACTGTATCTATAAACAAAACTCAACTTAACTAAACTAAACTGTGATGGAGGCAGTGGAGTATTAATGGGTGAGGCAGCATCTATGGAGCGAAGGAATAGTCGACGTTTCGGGTCGAGACCCTTCTTCAGACTGATTTTGGAGGGGGGGGGGGGGCAGGAAAAAGAAAGGAAGAGGCAGAGACAGTAGGCTGTGGGAGAGCAAGGAAGGGGAGAGGAAGGAAGGAGAAAGCAAGGACTACCTGAAATTGGAGAAGTCAATGTTCATATCGCTGGGGTGTAAACTACCCAAGTTTCTCCAGCTTTTTTGTTGGCCTGTGATGGAGACAGAGTGTTCAAGAAAGGGGAGAGACGTGTCAGAGTAATGTCGTTAATTTGACGGGAGGGGAGGGTAGGAGAGGGTAGAAATTAATGCTAAAGTTAAGCCACATTTGGAGTATTGTGTGCAGTTCGAGGAGGGATGTGAAGGCTTTGGAGGGGGTGCAGAAGAACTTCACCAGGATGTTAGACACAAAATGCTGGAGTAACTCAGTGGGGCAGACAACATCTCTGGATAGATGAGTCGAGACCTTTCTTCAGACTATTTTTATGAATTTAAATGCAGGATGGAAATTAGTGGTGATGCAGTTAATAGTGATGCATTAATAGTAATTGCAATGATGCAATGGGGCTCATATGAGTGCCCATGGATTTGAAGGAAGTGGGAGAAGTCGATGGAGAAGTAGTTAAGAGTAAGGACCAGCTCTGCTAGGAGGAGGACAGTGTTGGTAAATGGAAATTGGTTGGTTCTGCGGTCGAGGTAGAAACGGAAGGCTTTCAGACCATCCTGGTGGGGGATGGAGGTGTAGAGTGAAGAACATCCATAGTAAATATGAGGGAGTGGGGGCCTGGAAAACGGAAGCCATTGAAGAGGTGTGTGAGGTGCCTTGGACATAGGTAGGGAGAGATTGGACCAGGGTGGATAGGTTAGAGTCGGGGTATGTGGAAATTAATTCAGTGGGACAGGAGCAGGCAGAAACAATGGGTCTGCCAGTGCAGTTGTATTTATGGATGTTGGGGAGAAGATAAAACCGGGCCGTGCAGGGCTTGAGAATGATAAGGCTGGAGGCTGAGGAGGGCAGACAGAAGTGATAAAATCAGAAATGGTCTGTGAGATTATGGCCTGGTGCTCATCTGTGGGGTCATGGTCCAAGCATAAGTACGAGGTGTCTGAGAATTGGCGCCTGACTTCAGAGCAGTAGAGGTCAGCGCACCAGACAACCACGGCGCCTCCATTGTCGGCAGGTTTGATGATAATGTCGGGGGTGAGCAGAGGGCTGTATGTTCAGAGGGGGTGAGGTTAGTGTCGGTAAGGGGAGTGGAAAAGTTGAGACGGTTGGTGTCACAATGTTAGAAATAAAAAGGTGTAAAGAGGGTAGAGGGCTGTCCGGGGTATCCACGAACAGGGGGGCCACTGGAGTCGGGAGAAAGGGTCATCACTAAGTGGTGAGTCGAAGCAGGGTCTCGACCCAAAACGACACCCATTCATTCTATCTAAAGATGCTGCCTGTGCCAATGAGTTACTCCAGCATTTTGTGTCTATCTATGGCGTAAACCAGTATTTGCAGTTTCTTCCTACACATTTCATCAGGGTTGGGAGTCTAAATCTAGGGAGCACAGATTTAATGAGGGAGGGAAAAGATTTGAGAGGGATCTGCGGGCAACTTTAAGACAGAGAGGTGGTGAGTGTGTGGAACGAGCTGCGGAGATGTGTACAATTACAATGTTTAATATATCTTTGGACACATTTGGTAGAGGGATTTTGAAGTATATGGGCCAATTGCAGGCAAATGGGAGTACTTGGCCAGGATATTTTGGTTGGCATGGACAAGTTGGAGTGGAGGGCCTGTTTTGATGCTGCATGTTTTGGAGAGTGAGTGAGTGAGTGAGATATGGCACAGAAACTTGCCCTTCAGCCCACCAAGTCTTCATCAACCATCAACCTCCCATTTAATCGTAATCTAAACATTAATCATCATCATCATCGTTGAAAACATTCGTGACACAGTGGTGCTGGTTTCCGACGGGCACGGTGACGAGCGCACCACATATCTCTGTCCTCGATGCAGCTGGCAAGCTCCTCTTTTGTCTCTACACATGCGTCTTCCATCAACGTCTTCAGCTTCGTCTTGATTGTCCGTCCCGTGCCACTTTCAAGCAGTGACCAGCGAGCCTCTTCCTTCTTGCCTGATCTTCTCGGTCAGAGGTGGATTCTCCCCATAGAGCAGTGCGTTGCTGAACGTTAATCCTATGTCATTAGCTCCCAGATTATGCTCCGCACCCACTAGAGTCAATTTACAAAGGCCAATTAACCTACCATTTGCATGGCACAGTGGTAGAGTTGCTGCCTTAAAGTGCCAGAGATCCCATTTCGAGCCTGACAATGGATACTGTCTGTATGGAGTTTGTACGTTCTCCCTGTGACCACGTGGGTTTCCTCCGGGTGCTCTGGTTTCCTCCCACATTCCAATGATGTACAGGTTTGTCGAAATTGTAAATTGTAAATTGTCTCCACTGTGTAGGATAGAACGAGTGTACAGGGTGATCGCTGATTGTTGGACTCTGTGGGTGGAAGGGCTGTTTAACACGCTGTATGTCCAAAGTCTGAAGTCTTTGGGATGCGACATATAAAATTATAAAACGACTGGACAAGCTAGATGCAGGAAAAATGTTTCCAATGTTGGGCAAGTCCAGAACCAGGGGCCACAGTCTTAGAATAAAGGGGAGGTCATTTAAGACTGAGGTTAGAAAAAACTTTTTCACCCAGGGAGTTGTGAATTTGTGGATTTCCCTACCACAGAGGGCAGTGGAGGCCAAGTCACTGGGTGGATTTAAGAGAGAGTTAGATAGAGCTCTAGGGGCTAGTGGAGTCAAGGGATATGGGGAGAAGGCAGGCACGGGTTATTGATAGGGGACGATCAAGGGCCGAATGGCCGAATGGCCTCCTCCTGCACCTATTTTCTATGTTTCTATTAAACTGGAGCAGCCAGGAGGGGTGGAAGATTGCAACCTTCACGTGGTCCGCCCTGTTTCGACGAATGCAATCAACTCGACGTGCACAAACGGAAGATCAAATAGACAAGTTGTCCAACAACTTTATGCTGTGCACGCCACACGGAAGAAGAAGAAGAAGAAGAAGTGCAGCCAGGGGAAACCCACGTGGTCACAGGGAGAACGTGCAAACCCCAAACGGGCAGCATCTGAGTCGGGGATTGTACCTGGGTCTCTGGCGCTGTGAGGCAGCAGTTCCACCAGCTGTGCTGACCTCAGTGTCTCCATCACCCTTTTGTGAAAGGGACCCCACATAATCCTCTCTGTCAATATTCTGCCATAATCGGCATGAACACAGACGCAAGTGTTCCCACATGTTCGGGTTTTTTGTGATTGTTTGACTGAATAGTAACTCAATTGAAAAACATGGACATAAGGGAGGACAGATTTATCTGGAGCTGTGTGAACTTTGACAGGAACACTGAGCACGACATAAAGAAATATTGTCCTCGTGAAATTTCTCCCACTCGTTGCTGATCTATATGTAAATGAGATGTAAGCAGAATCGTTCTCAAATCATAAAATTGATGGAAATGTATTCTGTTCCTTGTTCGGGAATCTGAATGCAGTAATTAACTTTTTTTTTTTAATTGTGTCGATCTTCACGATGGCAGATTCTGGCTCACACCAAATGTCAGACATGACAGATGGGAGTAAATTATTATGTGCCTGAGCTTCACAAAGGGCAATTCTTGCAGTTTCTTATATCGAAATATTCTCTCACAAAACTGGCTTTCAATCTCAGATTCTACTTTTAAAGCAAGACGGTAAATAACATGTTCTCATGGAAATTAAAAGCACATCATTGAATGAAAGTCATTTAAAGGTTGAATGCTGGAGAAAGTGAGACTCGTTATGCTAAAGAGGGTGAAATTAGTCTATACTTTCTCTCAGAGTAAGCAGATACGAAACAAGCGATCGAGAGAGACGAGATCAGAGCGAGAGAGACAGAGAGAGATGAGAGAGAGATGAAGGACGAGAGAGAGAGAGAACAGAGAGAGATAGATGAGAGAGACGGAGAGATATCTAGATATCGCGGCACTACGCGCGCTCTCTCTCTCTCTCTCTCTCTTCCTCTCTTCCTCTCTCTCTCCTCTCTCTCTCTCTCTCTGCCCTCTCTCTCTCTCTCTCTCTCTCTCTCTCTCTCTCTCTATCTCTCTCTCTCTCTCTCTCTCTCTCTCTCTCTCTCTCTCTCTCTCTCTCTCTCTCTCTCTCTCTCTCTCTCTCTATCTCTCTCTCTCTCTCTCTCTCTCTCGCTCTCTCTCTCTCTCTCTCTCTCGCTCTCTCTCTCTCTCTCTCTCTCCCTCTCTCTCTCTCTCTCTCTCTCTCTCTCTCTCTCTCTCTCTCTCTCTCTCTCTCTCTCTCTCTCTCTCTCTCTCTCGCTCTCTCTCTCTCTCTCTCTCTCTCTCTCTCTCTCTCTCTCTCTCTCTCTCTGTCTGTCTCTCCCTCTCTCCCACTGTACCTCTCTCCATCTCTCTCTCTTCCTCTCTCCCTCCCCCCCCCCTTTTTTCTCCCCCCCTCTCTTCTCTCTCTCTTCTTCTCTCCTTTTCCTTCTCTCTTAGTTTCTTTTCCTTCGCTTCTCTTTTCTCTTCTTTATCTCTTTCTCCCACTCAAAGGAATGGCTTGTTCTCTTTCTCAGGGAAGATTGAGTAGGTTGGGTTATTATCACTGGACTGTAGAAGGCTAAGTGACATAGTGGTTGATACAATTATGAGGGACATACTGTAGATTGATATATAAAATCTTTTTCATGGAGTTATAGAACAACACAGCATGGACAAACCAAGGGTTGCCAACTTTCTCATTCCCAAATAATGGACAAAAGGTCAAAATAAGGGACAGAATACCAGCGGCAATTCATTGACCCACTCGGCCATGGCTGGGTGAATGATGAGTTGGCCCGGGTGCTGGACTGCACACAAAGCCCAGCCGGCGGGACAGCTAAGGAATTTCGGCCTGACATCCCATCCAACTCATGAACCGATAATCGGCCATGAGAAAGAAGTGTGGTGGTGTCGGCAGTAAGTGAAGGTCCTCAGGTCGGACGGCTGGCCGAGCTGCCGAACGACGGGGCCACGGGCGAGGCGCTGCTGCACTCCTTGGGCTGCACTATGTTGGTACGGGTGAGGTGGGGCCGGACGCAGCGCTCTGAGCTGACAGTCCCCTCGACCGCAGTAGTAGCAGTCAAATATGGGGCAAGGGCGGTCCCGTATGGGACAAACTAATTTAGCCCAAACAACAGGATGTCCCGGCTAGTACGAGACAGTTCGCAACCCTAGACAGACCCTTTGGCTCAATTTGACAAAGATGCCCCATCAGAGAAGGTTCAATGGTTGGGTATTAATGGTGGAGTAGCAAGATGGATTCAACAGTGGCTGAATGGGAGATGCCAGAGAGTAATGGTGGATGGTTGTTTGTCAGGTTGGAGGCCAGTGACTAGTGGGGTGCCACAGGGATCTGTGTTGGGTCCACTGTTGTTTGTCATGTACATCAATGATCTGGACGATGGTGTGGTAAATTGGATTAGTAAGTATGCAGATGATACTAAGATAGGTGGGGTTGCGGGTAATGAAGTAGAGTTTCAAAGTCTACAGAGAGATTTATGCCAGTTGGAAGAGTGGGCTGAAAGATGGCAGATGGAGTTTAATGCTGATAAGTGTGAGGTGCTACATCTTGGCAGGACAAATCAAAATAGGACGTACATGGTAAATGGTAGGGAATTGAAGAATGTAGGTGAACAGAGGGATCTGGGAATAACTGTGCACAGTTCCCTGAAAGTGGAATCTCATGTAGATAGGGTGGTAAAGAAAGCTTTTGGTGTGCTGGCCTTTATAAATCAGAGCATTGAATATAGAAGTTGGGATGTAATGTTAAAATTGTACAAGGCATTGGTGAGGCCAATTCTGGAGTATGGTGTACAATTTTGGTCGCCTAATTATAGGAAGGATGTCAACAAAATAGAGAGAGTACAGAGGAGATTTACTAGAATGTTGCCTGGGTTTCAGCAACTAAGTTACAGAGAAAGGTTGAACAAGTTGGGGCTTTATTCTTTGGAGCGCAGAAGGTTAAGGGGGGACTTGATAGAGGTTTTTTAAATGATGAGAGGGATAGACAGAGTTGATGTGGATAAGCTTTTCTCACTGAGAGTAGGGAAGATTCAAACAAGGGGACATGACTTGAGAATTAAGGGACTGAAGTTTAGGGGTAACATGAGGGGGAACTTCTTTACTCAGAGAGTGGTAGCTGTGTGGATGGGAAAGGAATGGAGGGTTATGGTCTGAGCGCAGGTATATGGGACTAGGGGAGATTATGTGTTCGGCACGGACTAGAAGGGTCGAGATGGCCTGTTTCCGTGCTGTAATTGTTATATGGTTATATGGTTATATGGTTATATGTATCTGTCAAAATGCCTTTTGAAGGTTCTAATTGTACCTGTCTCAACGACATCCTCTGGCAGCTTGTTCCGTATACCCACCATCCTCTTCTGAAAAAGTTGCCTCAAATTTCCTTTCGCTTCTCACCTTAACCTATGTCTGCTGGTTATTGATTGCCCTACTCTCTGGGTAAAGAAATCTGAGCATTTGCCCTATCTATTCCCCTCATGATCTTATACACCTCCATAAAATCATCCCTCAGTCTCCTACCCTCCAAGGAATAAAGTCTTTGCTGCCCAACCCATAGCTCAGGCCCTCAAGACTTTGTACATCTTTACTGCAATCTTTCCAGCTTAATGAAAACATTCCTTTAGCTGCGTTCCTCCCCAACTTTTTCTGCTGCTGAAATGTTAAATCTATTTTCCTTTGCACAGTTGTGTCCTGACCTGCTTAGTGTTTCTGACATTTTCTGTTTTTAATTTCCCCCATTTCTCGTACTTCCTTGTTTTTATTTTCATTTACTAGAAAATGCACTCCTGCATACAGCCTTAATTCAGTCTTTCCCACTTCCTGCACCGTCTAGCTGCAGAGGTCATCTTTAAGAGGTGCTGTGCAAAGGAGATATAGGGAACTGCCAATGCTGGTTTACCAATACAGCACCTGTAATCGGGTTTGAACCCGAGTCTCCAGCGCTGCAAGGCAGCAACTCTACCGCTGCGCCACCGTGACGCCCCAATGCACGGTGACTTTAAGTTATATCCACGATCATTGGGAAAGTTGCATCTCTGAGGGGTTTCAACGCCTCCCAAGGCAATTCAATCGATAAGTACTTTATGTTTGAGCAAACTACACAGTGCAGAAGCAAGTCGGTCCATCAGGCAGCATCTGTGCAGGAAAATGGGCAGACGGCGTTTCAGGTCAGAACCTTTCATCAGCCTGAAGACGGGTCCCAACCTGAAATATCATCCAAAGACACAAAATGCTGGCGAAACTCAGCGGGTCAGGAAGCATCTCTGGAGAACAAGGGTGGGTGACGTTTTGGGGTCGGGACCCTTCTTAGAAACCTAGAAAATATGTGCAGGAGTACGCTATTCGGCGGGGTGGGAGATTGCAACTTTGAGCCAGCACCGCCATTCAATATGATCATGGCTGATCATCCTAAATCAAGTACCCCGTTCCTGCTTTTCCCCCATACCCCTTGATTCCTTTAGCCCTAAGAGCTAAATCTGATTCTATTGAAAACATCCAGAGAATTGGCCTCCACTACCTTCTGAGGCAGAGAATTCCACATATTCACATCTCACTGGGTGAGAAGTTTTTCCGCATCTCAGTCCTAAATGGCCTACTCCTTATTCTTAAACTGTGACCCTTGGTTCTGGACCTCCCGAACATCGGGAAATTTTTTCCTTGCATCTAGCCTGTACGATCCCTTAAGAATTTTATATGTTTCTATGAGAGCACGTTTCCTCCCCAGCGGGTGGCGCCACGGCAGTGGCTGCCTCACTAGCAGTTCGTCAGTCCTTTCGCCTTTTTAGTTATTTTTAATGCGTCTAAATGTATATTTTAATGTTTCACAGGATGTCTTATGTGGGGGGTGATGGGGGGGGAAGTCACTTACCTGGACGGAGATGCGTCTTTTCTCCGCGTTGCAACTTCGCCCCCCTCGCGGCCTACCAACTGGATTGGCGCGGCCTTTCCGACTGGAGACCGGCCCAGAGCTTCAGCAGCAGGCGCAGTGCGGAATTACCATCGCAGAGCCTGGGATCCTTGCCAAGGATCGCCAGTGTTGGAGCTCCGTCTAGCGGAACCTGCTGACTTTAACATCGTGGAGCTGTGGTCTGAGGAGCTTCTAGCCGCGGGCGCGGCGCTGACTTTAACATCGCGGAGTCTGGGACCTTTTGCCGAGGATCGACAATGTTGGAGCTCCGTCCAGTGGGGCCTGTGGTCTCGGAAGCCGCGGTAAGAAGCAGCCGATTCGGGAACTCCAAGCTGCGGAGTGTGTTGCGATCCATCCCAACATCGGAGTTTCGATCAACCCGGCAAGAGGACCTGTACATCGGGCCGTCTGTAGCGGCAAATGCGGAGGATTCTAGGCCCTGACCACGGGTGAACAAAGAGGAAGATGCCTGAACTTTACTGCCTTCCATCACAGTGAGAAATGTTGATTCCACTGTGGTGGATGTTGATGTTAAATTCTGTTGTGTTCTTTTTATTCGTATGGCTCTATGGTAACTCAAATTTCACTGTACCAATTGGTGCATGTGACAATAAATGTGAACTTGAACTTGAATTCCAGTGCATACAAGCCCAGTCAACCCATTCTTTCATCATATGTCAGTCTCGCCATCCCTGGAATTAACCTGGTGAACCTCGGCTGCACTCCCTCAATAGCAAGAATGTCCTGTCACATGCACCAATTGGTACAGTTATTATCTGAATGGTGGCCGATTAGGAAAGGGGGAGATGCAACGAGACCTGGGTGTCATGGTACACCAGTCATTGAAAGTAGGCATGCAGGTGCAGCAGGCAGTGAAGAAAGAGAATGGTATGTTAGCATTCATAGCAAAAGGATTTGAGTATAGGAGCAGGGAGGTTCTACTGCAGTTGTACAGGGTCTTGGTGAGACCACACCTGGAGTATTGCGTACAGTTTTGGTCTCCTAATCTGAGGAAAGACATTCTTTCCATAGAGGGAGTGCAGAGAAGGTTCACCAGACTGATTCCTGGGATGTCAGGACTTTCATATGAAGAAAGACTGGATAGACTCGGTTTGTACTCGCTAGAATTTAGGAGATTGAGGGGGTATCTTATAGAAACTTACAAAATTCTTAAGGGGTTGGACAGGCTAGATGCAGGAAGATTGTTCCCGATGTTGGGGAAGTCCAGAACAAGGGGTCACAGTTTAAGGATAAGAGGGAAATCTTTTAGGACCGTGATGAGGAAAACATTTTTCACACAGAGAGTGGTGAATCTCTGGAATTCTCTGCCACAGAAGGTAGTTGAGGCTAGTTCATTGGCTATATTTAAGAGGGAGTTAGATGTGGCCCTTGTGGCTAAAGGGATCAGGGGGTATGGAGAGAAGGCAGGTACGGGATACTGAGTTGGATGATCAGCCATGATCATATTCAATGGCGGTGCAGGCTGGAAGGGCCGAATGGCCTACTCCTGCACCTATTTTCTATGTTTATTATATCTCCCCTTTTCATAATCTGACACCATTCAGATAATAATCTGCCTTCCGGTTCTGGCCACCAAAGTGGATAACCTCACATTTATCCACATTATACTGCATCTGCCATGCATCTGCCCACTCACCCAACCTGTCCAAGTCACCCTGCAGCCTCATAGCATCCTCATCGCAACTCACACTGCCCCCCAGCTTTGTGTCAACCGCAAACCTGGAGATGTTACATTTAATTCCCTCGTCTAAATCATTAATATATATTGTAAATAACTGGGGTCCCAGCACAGAACCTATCGGCACCCCACTAGTCACTTCCTGCCATTCTGAAAAGAACCCGTTAATTTCTACTCTTTGCTTCCTGTCTTACAACCAGTTCTCTATCCATGTCAATACCTTACCCCCAATACCATGTGCTCTAATTTTGCACACTAATCTCTTGTGTGTGACCTTGTCAAAGGCATTTTGAAAGTCCAGGTACGTTACATCCACTGGATCTCCCTTATCCAATCGACTTGTTACATCCTCAAAGAATTCCAGAAGATTAGTCAAGCATGATTTTACCTTCATAAATCCATGCTGATTTTGACCGATCCTGTCACTTCTTTCCAAATGCGCTGCTATTACATCTTTAATAATCGACTCAAGCATCTTCCCCACTACCGATGTAAGGCTAACTGGTCTATAATTCCCTGTTTTCTCTCTCCCTCCTTTCTTAAAAAGTGGAGTTACATCAGCTACCTTTCTTCAAAGATGCTGCATGACCCACTGATTTACACCAGCACAAGTGTCCATCTTTGGTATAAACGAGCATCTGCAGTTCTTTGTTTCCACCTGAAATATCATTTGTCCATTTCCCTCCACTGATGCTGCCTGATCAGCTAAGTTCCACCAGTGCATTTTTTTTTTTGCTTTAGGTTCCAGCATCTGCAGTATCTGGGCCTGTGCTGTTCGTATAACTTCTGATCATTGTTGTAAAATAGTCAACAGTGACAAAGATGGCGCACGGTAGAGTTGCTGCCTTATGGCACCATAGATCTGGGTTCGATCCTGACCACGGCTGTTGTCCATATGGAGTAAGTACGTTCTCCCCATGACCCGCATGGGTTTTCCCCGGGTGCTCCGGTTTCCTCCCACACTCCAAAGACGTACATGTTTGTAGGTTAATTGGCTTCTGTAAAATTGTAAATTGTCCCTAGTGTGTGTAGGATAGTGTTAGTGCGTGGGGATCTCTGGTCGGCGTGGACTCGGTGGGCCTAAGGACCTCTTTCCACGTTGTATCTCTAATCTAAGATAAATTTGCATTCAGCAATTTCCCCAAAACAGCAGGGAAACAAGCGATTGTTTAACTGACACCTTCGGAGGGATAATAGCTGTTAAGACACTAGATAATATAGAACAGGTGCAGGAGCAGGCCATTCTGCCCTTCGAGCCAGCACCGCCATTCAATATGATAATGGCTGATCATCCCCAATCAGTACCCCCGTTCCTGTCTTCTCTCCATATCCCTTAACTCTGCTATCCCTAAGTATCTAACTCTCTCTTGAAAGCATCCAGAAAACCAGCCTCCACCTTCTGAGACAGAGAATTCCACACACTCACAACTCAAAGTTTTGCTCATCTCTGTTCTAAATGACTTACCACTTATTCTTCAACTATGACCCCTGGTTCTGGACTCCCCCAACATTGGGAACATGTTTCCTGCCTCTAGTGTGTCCAAACCCTTAATAATCTTATATGTTTCAATAAGATCCCCTCTTATTCTAAATTCCAGAGTATACAAGCCCAGCCGCTCCAATCTATCAACATATGACAGTCCCACCATCCCGGAAATTAAACTCGTGAACCTACGCTGCACTCCCTCAATAGCAAGAATGTCCTTCCACAGGCTTGGAGACCAAAACTGCACACAATAGTCCAAGTGTGGTCTCACTAGGGCCCTGTACAACTGCAGAAGGATCTCCTTTCTCTTATATTCAACTCCTCTTGTTATGAAGGCCAACATGCCATTCGCTTTCTTCACTGCCTGCTGTACCTGCATGCTTTGATGAACAAGGACCCCAGATCCAGTTGTACTTCCCCTTTTCCCAACTTGACACCATTTAGATAATAATCTGCCTTCCTGTTTTTGCCACCAAAGTGGATAACCTCACATTTATCCTCATTAAACTGCATCTGCCATGCTTCTGCCCACTCACCCACCTGTCCAAGTCATCCTGCATCCTCATAGCATCCTCCTCACAATTCACAGTGCCACCCAGCTTTGTGTCATCTGCAAATTTGCTAATGTTACTTTTAATCCCCTCATCCAAATCATTAATATATATTGTAAATAGCTGCGGTCCCAGCACGAGCCTTGCGGTACCCCAATAGTCACTGCCTGCCATTCTGAAAAGGACCCGTTAATTCCTACCCTTTGTTTCCTGTCTGCCAACCAATTTTCTATCCATGTCAGCACCCTACCCCCAATACCACGTGCTCTAATTTTGCCCACTAATCTCCTGTGTGGGACCTTATCAAATGCTTTCTGAAATTCCAGGTACACTACATCTACTGGCTCTCCATTGTCCATTATCCTGGTTACATCCTCAATAAATTCCAGAAGATTAGTCAAGCATGATTTCCCCTTCATAAATACATGCTGATTCGGACCGATCCTGCTACTGCTATCCAAATGTGCCACTTCATCTTTTATTATTGACTCCAGCATCTTCCCCACCACCGATGTCAGACTAACTGGTCTATAATTCCCTGTTTTCTCTCTGCCGCCCTTCTTAAAGAGTGTGACAACATTAGCTACCCCCCAATCCACAGGAACTGACCCTGAATCTATAGAACATTGGAAAATGATCACCAATGCATCCACGATTTCTAGAGCCACTTCCTTAAGTACCCTGGGATGTAGACCATCAGGCCCTGGGGATTTATCAGTCTTCAGTCCCATCAGTCTACCCAACACCATTTCCTGCGTAATGTGAATCTCCTTCAGTTTCTCCTTCGCCGTCTCAGTAGAGTTTGCATGTTCTCCCTGTAAACGTGTGGGTTTCCAGGTTCCCCTTGCCTTTGTCTTTCATACGGTCCATACAATAAATGGAGAAACCCTCAGTTGGCACTAATGGGTCAGGTGACTCAGGGGTGAGTCATGTTTCAATGAAAAAAAGAACACAGTAGTCTTTGATCTTCCTTTGCGATGGCAGTCAAGCTCTGCAAGCATGTTATAGCATGGGAATGGTCCCTTCAGCCCAACACGTCTATGCCGACCAAGATGCCCCATCTAAATTAGTCCGATTTACCCTAATTTGGCCATTATACCTCTAAACTGTTCTTGTCAATGTACTTGTCCACATATCTTTTAAATGTTGTTATCGTACCTGCCTTAACTGCCTCTCAGGCAGCTTGTTCTATATACACAGGTTCCTATTAAATCTTGCCACTCTCTCCTTATACCTATGTCCTCTGGTTGAGGTTGAGAAAACATTTCAAGGACGCTTTTAAAGTATCATTGAAATTGAAATGGCAGAACTTTAAAAAAACAATGATGTGTACATTACTTTGTGTTGCTTAGTCAGGTACATTTAACTTTCAGATCACCCAGTGATAATCTTGACCTCGAGCTCTCATTCAATCAGGCTGAATTATGTGGAGGACAGATGGTAGGGCACAGTGCATCAGAAGATAAGAGGAATGTATTCATGCTTGTGTGAATCCGACAGTGACAGCTCGATCATATTAAAATTGAAATTGAGGAAGGGAGAAAAACAATCTCATTGCAACAATCTATGATAACAATAAATTTGCTTTTCTAATAAATGTATATTTAGTTTAGAGATACAAAGTGGAAACAGGCCCTTCTGCCCACCGAGTCTGCGCCGATCAGCTATCACCCATACACCAGTTCTATCCTACACACTAGGGACAATTTTATAATTTTCACTGAAGCCAACTAACCTACACACCTGTACATTTTTGGAGTGTGGACTCACCTATCCATGTTTTCCAGCGATGCTGCCTGATCTGCCGAGTTACTCTAGCGCTTTGTGTCCTTTTTTGGAAACCAACATCTGCAGTTCTTTGTTTCTCATTGAACATCTTGGGTTACCGCATCATACGTGTTCCTTGTCTATATCAATAAAATTGATTATCTGGTTCTTAGTTTAGAGATACAATGTGGAAACAACCCCTCGGCCCACCGAGTCCTTGCTGACCATCGTACATTAGTTCTATCCTACCCATTGGGAACAATTTACAGAGGCCAATTAAGCTAACAACATACACGCCTTTGGAATGTGGGAGGAAACTGATGCACCCGGAGAAAACGCACATGGTCACACGGAGAAGATGCAAATTCCGTACAGACAGCACCCGAGGTCAGGATTGAACCTGGGTCTCTGGTGCTGTAAGGCAGCAACTCTACCGCTGTGCCACCGTGCCATTCTCATGGCAGTTCTTGCAAACTTGCTGCTTTCTGATTGGCTTCCCCATACTTTAAATTGGCTGCAGGAGGTGGGGAGGTGGGTGTAGAACAAACTTTTAATTTCCAGTGCCCTTTTACTCTGATGCATTCTTTCCTGACATCACTTCAGAATATCCTGGCTGCAATATTGAAGAAGGGTTCACTCTGCCAAAGGGTTTCGACCCAAAACGTTGCCTATTTCCTTCGCTCCATAGATGCTGCCTCACCCGCTGAGTTTCTCCAGCATTTTTGTCTACCTGCAATATTGAGGGCTGGCTCTCATAATCTTGGTTTCCAAGTTTCACTCTCTGCACTATACCTGACCCTTTAATAATCTCAAACATAATAAACATCTCGGTGAGATAAACTCTTAATCTTCATTTCTTAACAGACTAAATTTAGCAACTAAAGATCGGGATTTAACCTTTTTAGCCCAATTAGCAACAACATTATCTTTGTGATTTCTTTGGGAAAGATTAATCTGGAAGAATTGGCCTCTGACAATAAGAAAGAGCAGACTAAGTCCACATTAACTATGGCTATTCATCAAGGGTGCCTTTTTAACCTGTTACCTTAATTGGTAAGGTCACAGGTTATTAATTGGCTATTAATTAATTTAACTGGGAATAACTGGACATTTACCTATATTCTGTATGCTTTTGTGCTTTTGATTCTTGTCAAATCACTGGACGCAGCTCACATTAAAGAAAATGTTTAAAAAGATGCAAAGTTATGGGGTGGATCTTCTCAGTAACTCAGCAGATCGGGAACTCTTCTTAATTCTGATTGTGGTGGCGGGGGATACAAAGCTGGAAAAGAGGTGGGGCAGGATAAAGCCTGGTGATAGGTGGCGACTGGAGGGAGATTTTGTCAAAGGCCTGAGATGAAAAGACAAAAGGTGTGAGATGAAGATAGAAGAGGTACAAATTGCGAGTTCAGTGGAAGGAATATTGGGGCAAAGATGAGAAACGGGTGTGTCTAGGTGGGGCACATCCTATAGAAGGTGTGTGAAAGGTTTGTAAGTTGCATAAGTCAATTTGGAGAATTCAACGTTAATTCCCTTAGGTTTAACTTGGTTCTGTGACGAACATACCGTTGTTGTTCTGTTTTGGACAAAGGAGTTAGAATGAACCTTATGAACTCCTTCTCTATTATTTGATCTTGCAATGCATTACAAAAGAGTGAAATCATGCCTTTAACTGTAGCAGACACATATTAAGCAATCACTTTTGTTCATTTTCTGCGATAGAATTGGAATTTCCTGCAGTCTGACAGTCCTCCTGGAACAGTCTGTCACTGTGACAGAAATATTTATTTTTAGACAGCAGAAAAGCAGGGGGCGGAGCCTTGGATAACGTGACTGTTTTTTCCTGCAGCATTCTGTTGGTTTATTTTTAGAATTCTGGAATTGGGTATCCAACTACTGAATGTCATGGCATTCCTTCACGTAGCACTTGGATTCTGACAGATGCAACTTCAATTATTAGCGCCAGCTAGTGCAATATTTAATCCAAATATATCACTCATTAATTTTTAGCAATAATAGGAATTTTAATAGGAGTCCAAGGGATAACTTTTTCACACAAAGGGTGGTGGGTGTATGGAACAAGATGTAGTTGAGGCTGGGACAATCCCATCATTTAAGAAACAGTTGGTAGACAAAAATGCTGGAGAAACTCAGCGGGTGAGGCAGCATCTATGGAGCAAAGGAATAGGTGACGTTTTGGGTCGAGACACTTCTTCAGATTGATGTGGAGGTGGGGGGGGCGGGAAGAAGAAAGGGAGATGTGGAGACAGTGGGCTGTCGGAGAGCTGGGAAGGGGGGGGGGGGGGAAAGGAGGGAGAAAGCAAGGACTTTTAAGAAACGGTTAGTCAGGTACATTGGTAAGTCAGGTTTGGAGGGATATGGACCAAGTGTAGGCAAGTGGGACTGGTGTAGCTGGGACATTGTTGGCCAGTGTGGACAAGTTGGGCCGAAGGGCCTGTTTCGAGACTGTATCACTCTATGACTCTATGAACAACAACATCTGTACTTTGATATAGAAACAAGGAACTGCAGATGCTGGTTTACCAAGGAAAGATACGAAATGCTGCCGTAACTCGGTAGGTCAGGCAACATCCTTGCAGAACATGGATAGGTGGCATTTCAAGACTGAATGCCCCAGGATGAGCTTATAGTTTAGTTTAAATATGATTTATTTGTCTGTTGAAATGAGCTAACCCAGCACTGACCTCCATCCATTTACCTTACTGCATGAGCAGATTAACGTAATACTGACATCCAATCATTTCCTTTAATGCTGGAGTTACTTTAAAAAGAGAATTGAAAATTACCTTAGATATGTAATGGGAGTGAAAAGCCTCTATTTGAACTGTGGGCCATATAATTTTAATGGCTTTCTTTCATTTGAACTTTGAATGCAGTTATTGTTACAGCTCTGTTAACCTATTTGCTTACTCTAGAATTAACAAATTCAGGCCCATCAAGTCTACGCCATTCAGTCATAGCTGATCTATCTCACCCTCCTAAGCCCATTCTCCTGCCTTCTCAATTTCCGTCCTGGGATAAATAAAGTTCTATTGTATCGTATCATATCTCCCATAACTCCCGACACCTGTATTAATCAAGAATCTATCTATCTCTGCCTTAAAAATATCCATAGCCTTCTGTGGACTAAAAAAATTCCTCCTCTTCAAGTGTAATGGAATGTGTAAAAGAATGTGAAACGTTTAGAAAATGATTGAGGTAAAACATGGTAGGATGTTTTGGATCTGAGTTAAAGGAGAGGTTGAGCAGGCTGGGACTTTGTTCCTTGGAGCGAGGAAGCTGCTGAGTGATCTTGTGGCGATGTGCAAAATCATGCGGGGAATAGACAGGGTGAGCTCACAGAGTATATTTTACCCAGAGGGGGGGGGGGGGGGGGGCATCAGGAACCAAAGGATCTAGGTTTAAGGTGAGAGGAGAGGGATTTGATGGGAATTTAAGGGGTAACTTTTTCCACACGGAGGATGATGGATATATAGGACGAGTTGCCAGAGGAGGTAGTTGAGTCAGGTACGATAATAACATTTAAAATACATTTGGGCAGCTGCATGAATTGAAAAGGTTTAGAGGGATATGGGCCAAACCCAGGCTGGTGGGAATGTAGAAACAAATAACTGCCGATGTCAGTTAATGCACAAAAGGACTCAAAGTGCTGGGGTAACTCAGCAGGTCAGGCAGCATCGTTGGAAAACATGGATAAGCGACGTTACAGCTAAGAGGGTCATAGTATGGAGTTAGAGCTAAAACTGATTGTGTTTGTGATTAAATGTGTAGGAAAGAACTGCAGGTGCTGATTTAAACCGAAGGTTGACACAAAATGCTGCAGTAACTCGGAGGGTTAGACAGCATCTGTGGAGAAAAAGAATGGTTGACGTTTTGTGACACTTCTTCTGACACTTATTCAGAGATGCTGCCTTATCCACTGAGTTACTTCAGCATTTTGTGTCTATTTACATTTGAGATTAGTTAAGCACAGAGCTGATTTATTTTCTGTAAATAATTAATGATCAATAGAATTTTACACTGTATGTAAATAGTTAATCAATAGAAAAATATTTGTAAATAGCCGACGTTGTTCAACTTTTGAATTGTCCCTGATGAGATCACCACCCGGACACAAGTGCTGATTTATTGTGTATTCCTAATATTTTGTTTCTAAGACACATCAGTTGCTGTTTAGTACATACTGGTAGCATAGGTGGTGAGAGTAGGTATTGAGGGGGGTGGTGCTGGCACACCACGACTAACTGTTGAGCCTACCCGAGGTGTAATGGGCCTAACTCAATGAAACACCAGTGAAGGGAGGTGTTCACTTGATCACCCTAATGATATACTGGCATCGATACGATTAGTTTTTATGTGCTTGTTAACATGTAGACAGCTTATACGGAGTTAGTTATTGTCCTATAGCATAAGTGCATATAAGCAGTTCAGATACGACTTCGACTTTTAGCTTGATTGAGCAATTATCCTGGTGTTATAGCACAAGTACTTTGTGTTTTAATACTAATTTTAGTAATGGATACTGTGGTTTGGTCTCAAGCAACCTCCTTGCTTATCCATTCAGGTTATTGATCACCCGCTGTGTAATCAAATGCCTCTCATTGTTAGATTATATTTACTCTTTATGGAAATGAGCTTCTTGCCTTGCTGCTCAGGCATCTCCTGAAGCATTCAGAATCAAATTCACCGACATTAACCCCTGCACAAATTATGTTTAATTTCCAACCCACCACAAAGCCATTTTCAAGACTTGGTTAATACTGCATTTGAGGTACTGTGTTCAGTTTTGGTCACCCTACTATAGGAAGGATGTCTTAAACTGGAAAGAGTGCAGAAAATATTTACGAGGATGTGGCCAGAACTGAGGGCCTGCGCTATAGGGAGAGGTTGGGCAACCTAGGACTTCATTCCTTGGCGCGCAGGACATTAAGGGGTGATCTTATAGAGGTGTATAAAATCATGAGGGGAATTGATAGAATGAATACACAGAGTCTTTTACTTGGGGTAGGGGAATAAAGAACCAGAGGACAAAGGTTTAGGGTGAGAGTCTCTTCTCCCAATTCCTCCGTCTACGCTGCATCTGTGCCCAGGATGAGGTTTCCATACTAGACCATTGGAGATGTCCTCATTCTATAGGAAATGGGGGTTCCTCTTTTCCATTATAGATGATGATCTCACTAGTCTCCCGCAGCTACAATCTTGCTCATCCTCCTCCTATTCGCAACAAAAGTCCCCCTTGTCCTCCCCTTCCACCCCATCAGCTGTCGCAGACAGCATATAATCTTCCAACACTTTCGTCACCTCCAACAGGATCCCACTACTGGTCACATCTTCCCATCTCCACCCCTGGTCAACTCGTCCCTTTCCACCCAAACCACCCCCTCCCCAGGTACTTTCCCCTGCAATCGCAGGAGATGCACCTGTCCCTTTACCTCCCCCTTTGACTCCATCTAAGGACCCCAACAGCCTTTCCAGGTGACGCAGAGGTTCACTTGCACCTCCTCCAACATCATCTATTATCCACTGTTCCAGGTGTCAACTTCTGTCCATTGGTGAGACCAAGCGCAGTTTCGCTGAACACCTCCGCTCAGTCCACCTTAACCTACCTGATCTCCCGGTTGCTCAGCACCTCAACTCCCCCTCCCATTCCCAACCTGACCTTTCTGTCCTGGGCCTCCTCCATTGTCAGAGTGATGCCCAATACAAATTCTTCTTCTTCTTACGTAGGGCGTGCACAGCCTAAAGTTGTTGGACAACTTGTTCTATTTGATCTTATTTGATTGCATTCGTCAAAACAGGTCGGACCACGTGAAGGTTGCAATCTCCCACCCCCAGTATAAATTGGAGGAACAGCACCACATATTTCGCTTGGGTAGCTTACACCCCAGCAATATGAACATTGACTTCTCTAACTTCAAATAGCCCTTGCTTCCCCTCTATACCCTCCCCTTCCCAGTTCTCCCACCATTCTTAATGTTTCCGACTACATGCTATCTTTGTCCCACCCACTCCCCTAACATCAGTCTGAAGAAGGGTCTCGACCCGTAATGTCGCCTATTCCTTCTCTCCAGAGAAGCTGCCTGTCCCGCTGAGTTACTCCAGCATTTTGTTTCTATCTTCGATTTAAACCAGCATCTGCAGTTCTTTCCTACACACCCTGCCATCCATATGTCCATTCAAGTCTCTTAAATGACACTATCAATCACCAGCCTCAGCAGCACATTCAGGCACTCACCACCCTCTGAGTAAAAAAAAGTTGCCCTGCACATCTCCTTTAAACTATGCTGCTCTCATCTGAAAGCTACGCCCTGTAGTATTTGATTTTTCTATCCCGAGAAAAAGGTTCTGACTATCTCCCCTTTCTAGGCATCCCAGCCTTATACACTTCTGTCAGGGTAAGATAAGAATGTGATCAGATATTAGTGATAAGATATCGTAAAACCTCTCAATTTTTGCTCTCTAAATCTATATTACTAAAAGTCTGATCTTGACCACTCCTGTTGTTCTGTATATTGATTTTAGAAAAAAACGCTGCCACTTACGGCTGTGATTTTTGGCCATCTTACTCAGTCCCGCTCCACTGCGCTGGACAGGAGAATTTTTCCCATCGATGAAAAATAAAAGAGTTATTAGTGTTTAAAAAATGTTGAGATTCTCTCTCCTGAAGGCCCCCTTCCAGAGGGACTATAAACTCCAGAAATGTTGAGTGCTTCAGTCAGTCTCTGCAAGATGGGGGAGCGAGAAGGTCACGTCTCTCAGTCTGAGCTGTGAATAACACCGAACACATGTCTACTAAACTGTGAGTGATTTTACTGACCTGTCAGTGCCCTTAATGTGGTTTGAAAATATAGTTTGGAAATGCTAAAGCTGTGTTGCCTTTGGTTTGGAAATGCTAAAGCTGTGTTGCCTAATTAACGCTGCCTTGCCTAATTAACGCTGCCTTGCCTTCTATATAATTAAAAGTCTAATCTTGACCACTTCCTATTTGCGCTTTATATTGATTTTAGAAAAAACGGTACCACGTACGGCTGTGATTTTTGGCTATTTCCTCATAGTCCCCCTCCGCTCATCAGGTGCCGAGGATTTTTCCCCATCGATAAAAAAATAAAAGAGTTATTAGTGTTTAAAAAATGTTGAGATTCTCTCTCCTGTCAATCACACCATGAAGGCTACGCCCCTTCTGGTGGGAAGGGGGGAGGGACTATAAAACCTAGAAGTGTGGGCGTGGCTCAGTTTCTGCAAGATGGAGGAGGGAGAGGTCACAACTCGCTGTCTTTAGTGGCCTTGCGCCCTGCTTGAAATGGTATGAACTGCACTGGAATTTGGTGGCCTTGCACCTGGCTTGAAATTGAATTTCAAGGAATAGCCGCGAGTCAACTGCCAGCCCACCAGCCATGAGTGAGTTGCCAGCACAACAGGCTTGAGTGACTGAGCCGCCAGCCCAAGAATCCATTTGGCCCACAATGTCCATACTAGTCCTCTGGAAACCAGTCCAGCCCACAACACCTATACTAACGCTCCAGAAATCCCCCCCCCCCCCCACTGGCCACCAATATTGGAATTGGTGGAGAGGTGGAATATTGCATTGCGGGACCAGCCCTCTCGTGTGATGCTGGAACCCAACAGGTCCCACTTAATCTAGTATCTAGTATAGAAACATAGAAAAATAGGTGCAGGAGTAGGCCATTCGGCCCTTCGAGCCTGCACCGCCATTCAATATGATCATGGCTGATCATCCAACTCAGTATCCTGTACCTGTCTTCTCTCCATACCCCCTGATCCCTTTAGCCACAAGGGCCACATCTAACTCCCTCTTAAATATAGCCAATGAACTGGCCTCAACTACCTTCTCTGGCAGAGAGTTCCAGAGATTCACCACTCTCTGTGCGAAAAAAGTTTTTCTCATCTCGGTCCTAAAGGATTTCCCCTTTATCCTTAAACTGTGACCCCTTGTCCTGGACTTCCCCAACATCGGGAACAATCTTCCTGCATCTAGATTGTCCAACCCCTTAAGAATTTTGTAAGTTTCTATAAGATCCCCCCCCTCAAACTTCTAAATTCTAGCGAGTACAAGCCGAGTCTATCCAGTCTTTCTTCATATGAAAGTCCTGACATCCCAGGAATCAGTCTGGTGAACCTTCTCTGTACTCCCTCTATGGCAAGAATGTCTTTCCTCAGATTAGGAGACCAAAACTGTACGCAATACTCCAGGTGTGGTCTCACCAAGACCCTGTACAACTGCAGTAGACCCTTCCTGCTCCTATACTCAAATCCTTTTGCTATGAATGCTCACATACCATTCGCTTTCTTCACTGCCTGCTGCACCTGCATGCCTACTTTCAATGACTGGTGTACCATGACACCCAGGTCTCGTTGCATCTCCCCTTTTCCTAATAGGCCACCATTCAGATAATAGGCTACTTTCCTGTTTTTGCCACCAGTGGATAACCTCATTTATCCACATTACACTGCATCTGCCATGCATTTGCCCACTCACCCAGCCTATCCAAGTCACCTTGCAGCCTTCTAGCATCCTCCTCACAGCTAACACTGCCCCCCAGATTCGTGTCATCCGCAAACTTATATTACTAAAACTCTCATCTTGACCACTTCCTGTAATTAAATTTGCACAAAAACAATCCCCTATAGCGCTACGATTTTTCGCCATCTGACTTACCATTCTCCTCTGCTGCAAGTCAAATATGTTTTGTTCCGATCGGTGAAATAGTACAAAAGTTATGAAGGTTCCCCACCTCCCCACAGCCCCCCCCCCCTCCTCTTCTCCCCCACAACCCCTCCTCCCCACCTCCCTCCACACAACCCCCTCCCCCACCAAGAACAGTAGTGGCATTAGGGGAACCCCAAGCAAATTTTACAATGACAACATCAGTATAGAATAATTATAACGAGCAGGTAACTTTCAATAAGTTGGAGCTTCTTACTTTGTTAGCTTCTTGCTATTGTGGGAGTGCAGCATAGGTTCACCAGGTTAATTCCTGGGGTGGCGGGACTGACATATGCAGAGCTGCCAAATAGTACGGATTTTCGGTATTCTGTACGGAAATGCGATAAGAATACGTATGTACAATTTTGCGTTGTTAAATACGGATTTTTTAAAAGTCAATGCAAAATTGACCATAGATAATCGTAACAACGAGGTGCAGCAGGCAGGTGGGAGCGGCCGGGATCGGCCCGATTTCCTGTTTCGTTGCCATGTCACTCGCCAATGGAGGGGTGGTGGCCCGGTGGGGTTGACGGGATCTTACTGCTTGGAAAATGCAGGGATGTGGGGGGGGTCATGCTGTACCTCTGGGGATTGTACCAGATTAATGCATTAAGTTATGCATTCTTGTACTCTTACATGAGTATGACCGAACATAAAAAAACATTTTTTTCCAACAAAATAGCACCACGTAAAAATACTGATTTCCTCAGCAAAATACTGATTTTCAGGTACTAGAATACTGGCAGCTCTGCATATGACGAAAGAATGGGTCGACTGGGCTTGTATTCACTGGAATTTAGAACGGTGAGAGGGGATCTTATAGAAACATAAAATTCTTAAAGGATTGGACGGGCTAGTTGTGAATCTGTGGAATTCTCTGCCACAGGAGCCAGTGGCAGACAATTCACTGGATTTTCAAGAGAGTTAGATTTAACTCTTAGGGCTAAAGGAATCAAGGGATATGGAGAAAAAGCAGGGACGGGGTACTGATTTTAGATGATCAGCCATGATCATATACTGGCTCGAAGGGCCAAATGGCCTACTCCTGCACCTATTTTTCTATGTTGGAGACCAAGAGTTCTATAGAGGCTATGAAAGGGCCGGGTTTGCTGAGATGTTTACTAATAAATACCACAGCAAAATAAACATGCATTTCTTTGTCAGCAATTCGATTTGTTAGCACAAGAAATAGTTGAAGCACAATGCTTTCAGAAGAAAAACACAAAAACAGCCAAAAGAAAATGTTGAAAGGTTCAGATTAGGTAGAATGGAAGGAAACATAACTAATATTGTGGTTCAATGGCACTTTATTATCACATACCCGAGTACAGTGATTTAAAAAAAAAAAAACATTTCAGTGACCATACATTAGGCAAAATCATACCAAGTTTTAGACTGCAAGATAATAGTACAAACTGGAGTCAGTACATAAGAGTCACCACATTTTAGGCACCATCTTGAGCCCTTCAGGTCTGAAGTTTAAAAAAAAAAAGTAGTCTTAACTTAGCCATAAAGGCTTGTTAGTCCTGACAGCGGCACTGGGTTAGAGTTGCGGGGATCGGCTTGATCAGGTGATGTGCCTCTTCAGCTGCTCCACCATTCCATGCTGCTGCAGGAGGCGCCCGTTCGACGTTCTTGGTCACAGAGCGGTGCCCGATCTAATGGAGTCCAGAAACTCGCCATCCTTCTCGTCTCCGATGGCCATTGCTCAGGTCCACTCCCCCAGAACCCCTCCCGCAGACAATGCAAAGCACATCTGAGGGTGCAAGGGACAAGAACCCAGTCCACTCACTGGCATTAATCTTTCTTTCCTTCTGTCTGTCCATCGCCACCTGGTAGGATTAATGGTTGGTTGGGCTGAATTACCTGCTCTAACACTACATCAATGGAAATCCATGAAACATTCTCTTTAAAACACCATTGTGGAAACCCTCAGGTCCTGGAGAATGAATGACATTATTTTTTTTAAATAATATCATTTTCTTACCTACAATAACTTCAGTATGAGCTAGGCCACTAAATGCTAGGTGCATCTTCTTTTCCACTGTGAAAACTGAAACAAGATTATTATTAAGTTTGCCAATTCATGTGAATTTTCTTTAAACATTTTAGCAGAGCGCTTTTAAAATGAGATAACTGACAGCTAGGATAGAATTGGGGTTATACAATGTCAGATCAACTCATCTATGAGTCTGTTGGCATTTCATTCACTAAAGAGCTTTACTTCCCCCATTTGGGCTGGAGGTTTTCAGAATCAACCATTCATGTGATCTGGAAGACAGTGACAAATCGGTTGGATGTTAGTTACAGTTTAGTTTATTGTCACATGTACCGAGGTACAATTAAAAGCTTTGTTGCATGCTAAACAGTCAACAGGAAGACAACACATGATTGTAATCAAGCCATTTACAGTGTATAGATACATAAGGGAATTACATTTAGTGCAAGGTAAAGCCAGCAAAGTCTGATCAAGGATAGTCCGAGGGTCACCAAAGAGGTAGATAGTAGTTCAGGACTACTCTCTAGTTGTTGGTTGGATGATTCATTGACTGATAACAGCTGGGAAGAAACTGTCCCTGAATCTGAAGGTGTGCATTTTCACACTTTTAAACCTTTTGCCTGATGAGCGAGGGGAGAAGAGGAAGTGACCAGGGACTCATCCTTGATTGTGCTGCTGGCCTTGCCGAGGCAGCGCAAGGTATAAATGGAGTCAATAGAAGTGAGGTTGGTTTGTGTGATGGTCTGGACTGCGTTCACAATTCAATGCAATTTTTTGCAGTCTTGGATGAGGCTGTTCCCGAATCAAGAGGATTTGTTGATTCATTGATATGAACCGGGATCAATGGATTGGTTCTAATAGCCTTCAGTTCTATTCTTTAACCAATTAGAACAGGGAATCCCATTGGTCATGAAAATAACTTTTCTGGCTCTCTGGATTTTTTCCTGCCCATAAGCACAAGGCACGAAACATTTGAATGAGTTTATCAGAATCACAGATTTAATGCTGCATTCCTGTTCAAACAGCGAGAGTGAAGCTACCTTGTATTTTACATGTTTAAAAAAAAAAAGAGATACATTTTGGTATTAAGAATAAAGGCGTAACCTATTTACTAAATGGAGCGAGAATCCAGAAATCGGAGGTGCAAAGGGACTTGGGAGAGCTGGTGCATGACTCCCAAAAAGTTAATTTGAAGTCGAATTGGTAGTATGGAAGGCAAATTCAATACTGGCATTTATATCAAGAGGACTGGAATACAAAACCAGAGATGTAATGCTGAGGCTCTATAAGGCGCTGGTCAGGCCACATTTAGAGCAAATCTGGGCCCCATGTCTGAGGAAAGATATGCTGGCTCTGGAGAGGTTCCAGCGGAGGTTTTCAAGAATGATTCCAGGAACGAGTGGGTTATCATATGATGATCAGCTTGACAATACTGGGCCTCTACTCGCTGGAGTTTAGAAGGTTGAGAGGGGGACCTCATTGAAACTTTCAGAATAATGAGTGGATTTGGAAAGAATGTTTCCGCTGGTGGGAGAGTCTAGGACCAGAGGTCAATGCCTTAGAATTAAAAGGCACTTTTAGAAAGGAGGTGAGGAAGAACTTATTTAGCCAGTGGGTAATCAATCTGTGGAGCTCATTGCCACAGAGGGCTGTGGAGGTCAAGTCAGTGGATATTTATGGCAGATAGACAAATTATTGATTAGAATGGGTGTCAAGGGTTCTGGGGTGAAGGCAGGAAAATGGGATTAGGAGGCAGAGATCAGTAATGATTGAATGGCGGAGTAGATGCGATGGGCCGAATGGCCTAATTCTCCTCATAAGGTCATAAGTGATAGGAGTAGAATTAGACCATTCGGCTCATCAAGTCTACTCCACCATTCAATCATGGGTGATCTATCTTTCCCTCCTAACCCTGTTCTCCTGCCTTTTCCCCATAACCCCCGACACCTGCACTAATCAAGAATCTATCTTTCTCCGCCTTTAAAATATCCATTGACTTGGCATCCACAGCCTTCTGTGGCAAAGAATTCCACAGATTCACCACCCTCCGACTAAAGAAATTTCTCAACTCCTTCCTAAAAGAACATCCTTTAATTCTGAGGCTATGACCTCTAGTCCTGAACTCTCCTACTAGTGGAAACATCCTGTCAACATCCACTCTATCCAAGCCTTTCGCTATTCTGTATGTTTCAAAGAGGTCCCCCATCATTCTTCTAAATTGCAGCGATTATAGGCCCAGTGCTGCCAAACACTCATCATAGGTTAACCTACTCATTCTTGAGATCATTCATGTAACGGCCCCAGCACCGACCCTTGCGGAACTCCACTAGTCACTGGCAGCCAACCAGAAAAATCCCCCTTTATTGTCACTCTTTGTCTTCTGCCATCCAGCCAACCTGCTATCCATGCTAGTATCTGCTCTTTGATACCGTGGGCTCTCATCTTCCTTTGCAGCCTAACATGTGGTACCTCATCAAAGGGTTTCTGAAAATCTAAGTAAACAACATCTACTGACTTTAACATGAACTGCTATAACGTGAAGTTTGGAAACAAGCCCTTCGGCCACAGGCTGACCAAATACACTAATTCCTATCCTGCACACTAGGGACAATTTAGCTATAAAGCTGCATGTCTTTGGGATGTGGCAGGAAAGGAGAACACCCGGAGAAAATCTAGTTACAGAGAGAACATGCAAACTCCGCACAGACAGTACCTGTTATCACGATCGAACCCGGGCGTCTGGCGCTGTAAGGCAGCAGCTCTATCGCTGTGTCACTGTGCTACCCGCCATTTGAATTGGGATTCATTGATTCGTTCTAACAGCCTTCGGATCTTTTCTTTAACCAATTAGACAAGGAAAATCCGTTGGTCTTGAATACGCCTTCCGTGCCTCTCAGGATTTTATCTGCACACAAGCACAAGGCATGAAACATCTGAATAAGTTTATCAGTCACAAATTTAATGCTTCATTCCTGTTCAAACAGTGAGAGAACAGCCATCTCGTTTTACATACAAATACAAGGCGTAGCTATGGGCACACGCATGGGCCCCAGCTACGCCTGCCTCTTTGTCGAGTACGTCGAACAATCCTTGTTCAATACGTACCAGGGCCCCATCCCCGACCTCTACCTCCATTACATCGATGACTGCTTTGGGGCCACCTCCTGCACCCACACACAACTGACTGACTTCATCCACTTCACCACCAACTTCCATCCGGCACTCAAATACACCTGGACTATTTCCGACACTTCCCTACCATTCCTTGACCTCACTATCTCCATCGCAGGTGATAGACTTCTGACCGACATCTACTATAAACCCACTGACTCCCATGGCTATCTGGACTACACTTTTTCCCACCCTGCTTCCTGTAAGGACTCCATCCCCTACTCCCAATTCCTCCGTCTACGCCGCATCTGCTCCCAGGATTAGGCGTTCCACACCAGGGCATCTGAAATGTCCTCATTCTTCAGGGAACGGGGGTTCCCCTCCTCCACCATAGATGAAGCTCGCACCAGGATCTCTTCCATACCCCGCAACACTGCTCTCTCTCCCCTTCCCCGCACTCGCAACAAGGGCAGAGTCCCCCTAGTCCTCACCTTTCACCCCACCAGCCGTCACATACAACAAATAATCCTGTCATTTTCGCCACCTCCAACGTGACGCCACCACTCGCCACATCTTCCCATCTCCCCCCATGTCTGCCTTCCGCAAAGACCGCTCCCTCCGCAACTCCCTTGTCATTTCTTCCCTTCCCTCCCGTACCACCCCCTCCCCGGGCACTTTCCGTTGCAACCGCAAGAAATGCAACACCTGTCCCTTTACCTCCCCCCTCGACTCCATTCAAGGACCCAAGCAGTCGTTCCAGGTGCGACAGAGGTTCACCTGTATCTCCTCCAACCTCATCTACTGCATCCGCTGCTCTAGATGTCAGCTGATCTACATCGGTGAGACTAAGCGGAGGTTGGGCGATTGCTTCGCCGAACACCTCCGCTCGGTCCGCAAGAACCTACCTGACCTCCCGGTGGCTCAACACTTCAACTCCCCCTCCCATTCCCAATCCGACCTCTCTGTCCTGGGTCTCCTCCATTGCCAGAGTGAGCAACACCAGAAATTGGAGGAACAGCACCTCATATTTCGCTTGGGGAGTCTGCATCCTGCGGGCATGAACATCGAATTCTCCCAATTTTGTTAGCACTTGCTGTCTCCTCCCCATCCTCAGCCTTCGGGCTGTCTCCTCCCATCCCCCAGCCCTCGGGCTCCTCCTCCTCCTTTTTACTTCCTTCTCCCCGCCACCCCCTATCAGTCTGAAGAAGGGTTTCGGCCCGAAACGTTACCTATTTCCTTCACTCCATAGATGCTGCTGCACCCGCTGAGTTTCTCCAGCATTTTTGTGCACCTCGTTTTACATGTTTGATTTATGAGCTTTTGGAATAATGCACGTTTAATTAAAATCAAAATGTTTGAAATAGCGGCCAAATTTACACTTGGTCATATAGTCACGTGCAATGCCTGGCAAGGCAACAGCGACGTTTTGCAGCGAGCTGCTGCTTAAATTAGATATTAAATAAACATTTATTTAAGATGTCTTTTCCTGTTATTTTTTCTTTAACTTTTTTATATTATTGTACAAAGTAAAAGAATAATGGCTGTCATAAATGAACTATTTTTCATGTGATGTAAACAGTTATGACTCTTCCCCTTGACTACATTCCTATGGTAAAAATAATATTTAAGTTACACATTTCTGAGATAGTTATGGAGTAATATAACAGGCCCCTTGGCCCAACTTGCCCACACCAACCAACATATCCCACCTGCCTGCGTTTGACCCATATCGCTCTCAACCTATCTTATCCATGTACCTATCCTAATGTTTCTTAACGTGCTGCTTGTCAAGAACATAACCCCGTGTAAAATGAGAAATGGCTGCAGAGCAATAGTATTATTCAGCACAGAAACAGGCCCTTCGGCCAATTCATCCATGCCAAACAAGATGACTCTCTGAGCTAGTCCCGTTTGCCCACATTTAGCCAATATATGGTAAAATGAGAGGAGTCCGTACAGCCAAGTCAGAGCATAGTTACTCCACCTAGTGTTGTTATGCAAACATTGTTAAAATGAAACTTTTATTTAGGTTTTCTTTTCTTCAAAAGAAAATCTTCTAAAAGTAAGCTGCATTTTAACAACACAGATAAGACTATGTGCAAGAAGGAATTGCAGATGCTGGAAAATTGAAGGTAGACAAAAGTGCTGAAGAAACTCAGCGGGTGCAGTAACATCTATGGAGCAGACAAGTCGCGGGGTGACATCTGTATGGTCGTGAGTAGTCGCCCAAAGTCGTAACTTTTCCTGATCTCTACTGGATTTACATCGTTGAAAATTTTCGACGACCTGCTGCGATTATGACTGGTGCCAGCAAGTCGCCGAAAAAAATTGCGCAAGTGGGACAGGCCCTTTACTGTGCTTAGGTAGCTTTCAACATAATGTATCAACATTGAATTCTCCAATTTTAGGTACCTAACCTACAATCAAACCCTCCCATTTTTTTTTCTTATTGCCCTTCTCCCTTCCCTGGGCCCTACCTGAATTCACTGCCATTTCTCCCCTCCCTGCTCCCCCCTTTCCACCTATATTCCCTCCTCTGGCTTTACAATTCCATCCCCTTCTATCCTCATATCACAATTTTTGCCTTTTCATCTCTGGCCTTCATTCAACCATCTGCCTATCAACCACACCCTCCTTTATCCACCAATCACTCGCCAGGCTTTGTCCTATTCCCTTCTCTCTTCCAGCTTTCTCATACCGCCACCACAAATATTCTGAAGAAGGGCTCCAACCTATATGTCACCTGTCCATGTTCTCCAGAGATGTTGCCTGAACCACTGAGATACTCCAGCACTTTGTGACTTCTTTTTGTAAACCTGCACCTTCAGTTCCTTGTGTTTACTTGCTGAGTTTAGTGTAATGCATCGTTCAAGAATCTTATGGTTGAGGGCAAGTAGCTGTTCTTGAACTTGGTCACCGATGCATTTGGGCAATTTACAGTGGCTAATTAACACACATTGGAAGGAGTGATCTTGTAGGAAATCAGACCTCCCAGAGAAAACCCACGCAGACACAGGGAACACAGGCAAACTCCACACAGTCAGCACTCACGGTCAAGACTGAACTGGATTGACATATGATGAAAGAATGGGTCAACTGGGCTTGTATTCACTTCAATTCAGAAGGATGAGAGGGATTCTTATAGAAACATATACCATTTTTAAAGGCTAGATGCAGGAAAAATATTCCCGATGTTGCAGGAGTCCAGAACCAGGGGTCACAGTTTAAGAATAAGGGGTAGGCCATTTAGGATTGAGGTAAGGAAAACATTCTTCACCTAGAGAGTTGTGAATCTGTGGAATTTGCAGCCACAGAAGGCAGTGGAGGCCAATTCACTGGATGTTTTCAAGAGAGTTAGATTTAGCTCTTAGGGCTAAAGGAATCAAGGGATATGGGGAAAAAGCAGGAATGGAGTACTGATTTTAAGTGATCAGCTATCATCATATTGAATGGCGGTGCTGGCTCGTAGGGCCGAATGGCCTACTCCTGCACCTATTTTTCTATGTTTTCAGGGAGTGGTTAACATTTATAATTACTGTAAGAAGATAAAGTAAAAGTAAAACAAAATCACTGATGCTAGAAACTCTCAGCAGGGCAAGCAGCAACCGTGGAGAACAAAATATTTAACATTTCAGGCGCTGCCCCTTCACAAGAAAGAAAAACATTATTTGGTCCCAACAATCACATTCTTAGATAGTAATTTAAATTGCCCGTATCCACAAACTATGTACGTGTACATCTTGATTTATTTTCTATATTACAAAATCACAGCACATTTAGTGTTTACAAGCCTGAAGTTGTGTCAAATAGCGATTGATGTCAACTAGCACGTACGTGAAAGAGAATGGAAGGTTCAGGTTTAAGGTAATGGATAATTAATGAGTGATTTTGTTCATACACAACTCAGCTTGTATCACAGGCAGAAGAAATGAAAATACGAAGAAACAAGGAACTGCAGATGCTGGTTTACAAAGAAAGGCAAAATGCTGGAGTAACTCTGGCAGAATCCCTGGAAAACATGGACAGCTGATGTTTCGGCTCGGGACCCTTCGGATATGTCAATATAGGAGGTCTAACAAGCACTTCTGGAGATGACATAAAAGTTTGTGTTTGGATAACAAGAAAGGTTTACGAAAGCTAAATTTATCAGATCTAAAGTTGGGCAGAGCAGATGGAATTTAATCCCAACAATTGGGAAGTTATGTATTTTGGGAAGCAAAATTCAGTACGTGTGTCAGGAGTTATGTGGAGAAGGCAAGAGATTGGGGTTAGGAGGGAGAGATACCTTGTAAACCTACGTTGCACTCCCTCAATAGCAAGAATGTCCTTCCTCAAATTAGGGGACCAAAACGGCAGGAACTCAGTGGGGGTCCTGTCCCAAAACAACATCAACGGTCCATTTCCCTCCATGATTCCCGCCTGATTCGCCAAGTCCTCCAACATTTCTGTGTGTTTTTTTGTTAGTAATTTGGCACATTTATCTGATTCATGAAGGTTGTGTTCAACTTCCCAATCTAATGCAGGCAGATTAGTTTATCTTGGTGTCATCTTTAGCAACACAGGTCTGCAGTTTCTTTTGTAAGCATGGTGGTGGTGGAGGCTGATGAAATAATGGCGTTTAAGAGGTGTTTACAGTAGATAGGCACATGGATAGGATACGCTAGAGGCAGGAAACGTGTTCCCGACGTTAAGGGAGTCCAGAACCAGGTACCACAGTTTAAGAAGAAGGGGTGAGCCATTTAGGACTGAGGAAATAATTTTTTTCAGCCAGAGAGTTGCGAATTTGTGGAATTCTCTGCCTCAGAAGGCAAGGGAGGCCAATTCACTGGATGCTTTCAAGAGAGAGTTAGATAGAGTTAAAGATAAGGGGTATGGGGTGAAGGCAGGAACAGGGTACTGGTTGTGGATCTTCTTCATCTTGCGTATGGCGTGCACAGCCTAAAGTTGTAGGACAACTTGTTCTATTTGATCTTATTTCATTGTGCACGCCGGGATGATCAGCCATGATCACATTGAATGGTGGTGCTGGCTCGAAGGGCCGAATGGCCTCCTCCTGTACCTACTGTTTCTATGTATGTCTCGACCTGAAACGTCACCCATTCATTCCGTCTCTCCAGAGACGCTGCCTGTCCAGCTGATTGATACAAATACATTGATAAATGCTCCTGAACACATCATCAGTGATGTAACCTGGGGTCATTGGGTGTTGATCAGACCACGACTTGTGTTCAGGTGGCATTCGCTCCTCCCCTGATCCAGAGCCATCTCGAGGCCTTCTCCGCTGCCTCTGTGGTGTTCTTGATGGCCCTTCTCCCCTCCACTCCGTTGATGCCCAGTGCACTCAAGGCTTTGTAGAGCGATTGCCCTGCAAAACCTCTGCAGCCAACCTCGATGGGCGTACACCTTGCCTTCCAGCCCTGCATACGGCAGTCCATGACCAGCTCTTCATACTTGGCCATCTTCCTGAGTTATATCCAGGCTTTTTGTGCCCAATATTCAGTGTAAACCAGTATCTGCACTGCTGTTCCTTCAATCCTTGCACAATAAATGTCGCCCGCCCGCTCTACGTCGCCCGCCCGCCCGCTCTACGCCGCCCCGACCGACCGACCGACCGACCGCCAGCTCGCTCAGCGCCGACGCCAACCACAAGATCAACTTTGCAGACACACGCAGCGACGGGCGGGCGGGGCTGTGGGGGAAGGTACCACGGCAGCGGGGACGGAGGGGTGGCGAGAACACGACGCACCACCGCACAAACCCCACACAGGGCAGACAACGGCAACGGCAAACACAGCTCCGCTGCTCTGTCCATTTCCGGGCCTGGGAGAGGCGAGGGCACACGTAACCCGAGTTTTCGCGGTGCTGTGGTACAGAGGGGCGGCGTTGGCAGCAGCTTCCCCCCCCTTCTCCTCGGCTACCAGAGCCCAGTGGGATCCGTGTCCCCGCCCGGCCCGGCAGCCATTCGTCAGGAGGATGGCGCCGCAGTGAAGGGAGGCTCGCTGTCTCGCTCGCTCACTTGCTTGCTCCTCCTCCCTTCAGAAGCTGCACAAAGAAAACGCCCCACCCGCATTCCGTGAAGAGAAATCAGCAGTTTATAAACAAGAACAAGAAACACTTACACGGAGGAAGATGGAGGGAGAGACGACGCTGTCGATGCTGCAGGAAGCCTCGGCGGGGAGGGAGCGCCGGTCGGCGGGAGCCTGGAGGAGCAGCAGCGCGAGGTTCCACTCCTTCAGCGCGAGGTTCCACTCCTTCAGCGCGAGCCTGAGGTGCGGGCGGCAGTTGGTGTGAGGGGGCGCGCGGCGCGGGTCAAATGTTCAAAGCAAAGATGGTTCAAATGAGGGGGCGGGTGTTACCGCGCGGGGGGGGGGGGGGGGGCGGCGGCAAGCCGGAGGTGGGCGGTTGGGTTGGGGGGGGGGGGAGCGCTGTTTAAATGGAATGGGGGCGGGGCGCGAGGGGGTTGAGGGTAATGGGGAGGTGGGGTTGGGGGTTATGGGGAGGGGGGGTTGGGGGTAATGGGGAGGGGGGGTTGGGGGGAGGGGTTGGGGTAATGGGGAGGGGGTTGGGGTAATGATGAGGGGGGGTGGGGTAATGGGGAGGGGGGGTTGGGGTAATGGGGGGGGGGGTTGGGGTAATGGGGAGGGGTTGGGGTAATGGGGAGGGGGTTGGGGTAATGATGAGGGGGGTGGGGTAATGGGGAGGGGGGGTTGGGGTAATGGGGAGGGGGGTTGGGGTAATGGGGAGGGGGGTTGGGATAATGGGGAGGGGGGGTTGGGGGTAATGGGGAGGGGGGGTTGGGATAATGGTGAGGGGGGGTTGGGGTAATGGGGAGGGGGGTTGGGAGTAATGGGGGGGGGTTGGGAGTAATGGGGAGGGGGGTTGGGAGTAATGGGGGGGGGGGTTGGGGGTAATGGGGAGGGGGGTTGGGGTAATGGGGAGGGGGGTTGGGAGTAATGGGGGGGGGTTGGGAGTAATGGGGAGGGGGGTTGGGAGTAATGGGGGGGGGGGTTGGGGGTAATGGGGAGGGGGGTTGGGAGTAATGGGGGGGGGGTTGGGGGTAATGGGGAGGGGGGTTGGGGGTAATGGGGAGGGGGTTGGGGGTAATGGGTAGGGGGTTGTGGTAATGGGGGTGTTGGGGTAATTGGGGGGTGGGGCGGTGTGTGAGCCTGAGGTGGGTAGGGGGTGGGATCGATGGATGGGGGCAGAGGCACTGGTGGAAGGAATGATATGGTAGGGGAGGGTTTGTAGGACTGAGTGAACAAGAGATGCTCGCGAAGCCTGGAGCGGCTGGATTGGGGGGTGGGGTGGGGGGGAATGGTGCGGCTGGAATGGGGGCGGAGAGATACAGCGGCTGTTCCTCTACTGATCGCTCAGCGGCTGGAGCGGTGAGACTGCCACCTCATTTTATTCCTCGTACCGGAGGAAAGGAGATATAAATAATTCATGATCATATTTCCATTCCTCTTCGAATTCGTCCGTTGACGGTCCACTCACCGAGCCTTTGTCCTCGCCGTCACTTTCTTCTCCATGGTCGGTGATGACAGTTCAGTTGTAGCAACCCATGTTTAAAAACATAGACAATAGGTGCAGGAGTAGGCCTTTCGGCCCAACGAGCCAGCACCACCATTCAATATGATCATGGCTGATCATCCACAATCAGTACCCCGTTCCTGCTTTCTCCCCATATCCCTTGATTCCGTTAGCCCTGAGAGCTATAACTAACTCTCTTGAAAACATCCAGTAAATTGGCCTCCACTGCCTTCTGTGGCAGAGAATTCCACAGATTCACAACTCTCTGGGCTCAATCCTAAATGACCTACCGCTTACAGAGCTACAGAAAAGGATTACCTTTTTGGTTACTTCTTCAAACATTTCAATCCAAGCTGTGCTGACCATCCCATCACATCTCCTCGAAAAGCCAACACGGTAACGGTGAAATTTTTACATATTCTGGTAGAGATTTACCTCATATTTCAAAAATCCACTCATCTGAAAATTTGATTAATTATTTCCCGAGTTTTTTTTACTAAAATTGTTCACCAATCGGACATCTTTTTATAAATCTAACTGCTGAAGCGAGCTGGATGACGTCACAATGTCTTTGCTCCTCGCGGCCAGCTGCGCAGAATTTTCAACGCGCTGCCTGCTGGGCACTGTTTTCCAAGAGCCACGTCACCGACCTCCCCCCCCCACCCCTCCCGGTTCTTCAAAAGACGCAGAAAGAACGATCAAGTAGGCTCTGTTCTGCAGATCCCGAGGGCTTCCGAGGTCATGAGCACTCAAGAGCTTCCTGGCTTGCTTTTGAAGAACTTTCTCCTCGCGGCCTGCAGCGCTATGTTCCACGCGCAGCGAGTGAAATCACGCCCCCTCCCTACCGCTCCTCCCCGCTCCCTCCTGCTGCTAACCGCTCCTCCTCACTTACCCCCCCCCCCCCCCACCGCTGCTATACGTCTCGACTCGGGTTTCCAGAGAGATGACGGGTCGGGCCCTGTACCAAAGCTCTCTCCCTCCGGGCTCTCTCCGCTTTTCGCAACCCGCTCACTCGCCCGGATCCCCTCTTCCTCTCCTCCCCTCCTCTTCTTCACCTCCTCCTCTCCTCCTCCCCCTCCCCCCTCCCTCGCCCCCTCGCCCCCTCCTCTCTCACCCCCTCCTCTCTCGCCCCCTCCTCTCTCTCCCCCCCTCTCTCCCCTCTACTCTCCCCTCTACTCTCTTCCCCCTCTCCCCCTCGTCCTTCCCTCCCCTCTTCCCATGTTGAAAATGCAGTGGCGATCAGAACAAGGTACGACTCTTTGGGCGACTACTCACGACCATACAGGCTTCACCCCGCGGCATGCCGCGAGGGTGTCGCCTGTATGGTCGTGAATAGTCTCCTCAGTCGCCCAAAGAGTCGTAGCGTCTTTCAGGTCGCTGCTGAATTTTCAACATGTTGAAAAATTTTGGCGACCTGCAACGACCTATGACGGGTGCCGGCAGTCGCCAAAAAAGTCGCGTAAGTGGGACAGGCCCATTACCCGTTCCTTAACAGGGTCTTCAATATATTGCCTGAGGAAACTATCGTGGACACACTCAACAAATTACCAAGGGAAGACACAAAGTGCTGAAGTATCGCAGTGAGTCAGTGAGCATCCCTAGAAAATGTAATCCTTTTCTGTTCCTCGGACAGCTATTCGACCTGAAATTTCACACTTTCAATACAGCTGGTATGTGATTGGCAGTGTATTCAGCATTTTCCATTTTTATTTTAGATTTCTAGCATTTGCACATTTTTGATATTTTTTCACTGTTAACTATGTGTTTCCTTAGCTAATTTTCTATCTGCATGGTTGCAGATGTTTTTATTCTACTGTCTAATCATTTGGGAGTCCATGCATACCATCTCAAGTGCCATTCCTTCATTGAACTTCTTTGCTTCCTTGTTGAGTTGGATATATAATCCATGCAAATCAAAACATACTAGAAAATAATTGCTTTGTTTGCACATGTTTGTGTTGCCATGGTGGAAGATGGAGCGTCTGTCTTTCATTTCCATTTCAGTATGTCATTTAATATTTAACTTTTCATAATTCACAATGGCCAAATTGAATTGAATCGTTGTATGTTATCATATAGTTAGATTATTCAGAGGATAGAATCTGTGATTCAATTTCATGTAATACTGCACACTGCTATTAGTTTGGTTTAGAGATACAGAAGGGAAATGGGCCATTTGGCCCAACGAATCCATGCTGGCCATCAATCATCTGCCCTACCTTCATTGATAATCTTCATAACTTCCTAAAAAAATGTGATCAGACTCGCATTCTCCTCTCTTGCCTCAATAACCTGCGTTATTTCCTGAGAAGGCTTACTTTCTTAGAAGTTCGGCATATCTCCCATAACCCTCACCAACATCTCAATGCAGTTCAGTTTATTGTCACGTGTACCGAGATACAGTGAAAAGCTTTTTGTTGCATGCTAACCAGCCAGCAGAAAGACAATACATGATTACAATCAATCTATTTAAGGTGTATAGATACATGATAAGGGAATAACCTTTCGTGCAAGATAAAGCCAGCAAAGTCTGGTCAAGGATAGTCCGAGGAACACAGATGCGCCATAGAGAGCATCTTATCAGGATGCATCACAGTCTGGTTTGGGAACTGCACCATTCAAGACCATAAGATGTTGCAGAGATGTTAACGAAACCCAGACCATTACACAAACCAGCCTCCCTTCGATTGACTCCATCTAGGACTGGTCTTAGAAACATAGATCTTACCCCAGCCACACCTTCTTCTCCCCTCATCAGGCAGGAGGTAGAGAAATTTTGAAAATGCATACCTCCAGATTCAGGAACAGTTTCCTCCCAGCTCTTATCAGGCCTCTCATCAGCTAGAGTGCGGTTTGAACTCCCATTGACCTAATTTGAGACCTTTGAACTATTTTTAATCGGACTTCAATGTTATATCTTGTACTAAATGTTGTATCCTTTATTGTGCATGTTGGACGGCTTGCAACATGCACAATTTATATTTGGTCTTTGTCTGGATAACACACAAACAAAGGCTTTTCATTATACCTCTGTACACGTGACAATAACAAACTAAACTAAATCCCATCAGGTCCTGGGGATTTATTCGCTTACTAAACTAATGCTCTTCAAGAGCCCCAACACCTCCTCCTCCTTAATCTCAAACTGCCCTTACATATTAGTATTTTCCACACTGATCTCATTGTCCTGCATGATCTCTTTGGTGAAAACAGATGCAAAGTAACTGACTTTGTACCTTGCCTACATCCCTTAACTCCAAGCACAAATTACCTCCTTTATCCTAAGGCAGTCCTACCTTCTCCCTGGTTGCTTCATGTTTTTAATGGAGATATAAAAAGCCTTGGGAATTTATTTAATCCGAGTCACCAAAGCCATTTTGTGAGCCCTTTTGGCCCTTCTAATTGGCTGATCGAGTTCTTTTCTCCGTTGTTCCTCAAAGAGCCTCATCCTCTTAAACCTTGCATGTGCTTCCTTTTTCTTTTTGACCAAATTTACAACCTCTTTGGTCATTCAAGGTTTCCTTACTTTGCCATCCTTATCCCTCTTCCTTCCTGGAACTTGCTTGTAGCAGGAAAAATAGTTGGAGCCATGATAAATGGTACTGAAAGTATGCTACTAATACCCAGACTGAAATTACTTTTTAGTTTAGTTTTAATTTAGAGATACAGCGCGGAAACAGGCCCTTTGGCCCACCGAGTCCGCACCGACCAGCAATCCCCGCACATTAACACTATACTATACACACGGTGCCACAGGAAGGCCGTCAGCATCCATAAAGACTCCTCACACCCTTGTAACGGACTGTTCGAACTACTTCCCTCCGGCAGACGTTACAAGGCCTTCTACGCCCGAACCTCCAGACTCAGAAACAGCTTTATTCCCAGAGCTATAGCGGCTCTGAACCGGCCCTGCTGAGTGCCCCCCATCCCCCCTGGACTGTCTCCCTCGGATGGTCACGTCACACAGCTATTTATTTATTTTACTCTTCTTTTACATCGGTTGGAAGCTGCATACTAAATCTCGTTGCACTGACGTGCAATGACAATAAAAGATATTATTATTATTATTATTATTAACCTATAAACCTGTACATCTTTGGAGTGTAGGAGGATCTCGGAGAAAACCCACGCAGGTCACGGGGGGGAAAGTACAAACTCCGTACAAACAGCACCTGTAGTCAGGATCAAATCTGGGTCTCTGGTGCTGTAAGACAGCAACTCAACCGCTGCACTACCTTGCCACCCAAAACCTGTAGGAAAGCCCTAAGACACAAACATTTGATTTATTGATAATTAATCAAGTTTCTTGATTCTTGGGTGGGAAAATAAAATCGTCTAATCCGTAGAAATTATTTAAAACAATTACAACTTTCATATCTGTTGAAATCGCAACAATGTCTTTAATCTATAACTGTTGTCAATGATAAATATTTAGTAAAAAAACAAGCAATTTTTTGGCTTCTGCAAGAAATAGGATTTTGATTTCTTCTGATTTCTGAGTCTACAATTTAATGGGCTGTTATTTCAGATATGCATTTTTATTTTAGTTGCAGCCGTCTTCGGCGAGTGCAAGCCCTCCTGAATTACAGCAACAAGCAGAAATCTGATGGAATTCTCTGCATTCTGGGTATGTTTCACCGTTTGTTTGTAAGCTTCAACTACAAATTGCTTGATTATTTATATATTATTTTTGTTGCTACAATGTTCAATTTGTTTGGTAGATAATACAAGAAGTTCAAGTGAAAAAAAGATACAAAGTGCTGGAATAAGTCAGCGATAGGTCATGTCTGCAGAACATGGATAAGTTATCTTTTGGATCGGGACCCTTCTTCCAACTGATAGTGGGAAGAGGGGTGGAGAAAGCTGGAAGAGAGGTCAGGGTGGGATGAAGCCAGGCAAGTGATAAGTGGATACAGGTGAGGGGGAGTATTTGATTGGCAGTGAGTTGGACAAGAGGTAAAAATAAAAAGACAAAAGTGTGAGATAAGGAGTTAAGTATAGAAAAGTCTCGAAATGTGAAGCTTGAGGAAGGAAGTCGGGGCTGGGGAAAGGGAGCAATGGGTGCATGTCCACGGAGGAGAGAGGGAAGAAAAGGGGGTGGGTGATTGTAGGTTAGTTACCTAAAATTGAAGAATTCAGTGTTCATGCCAACGCTACCTAAGTGGAATATGAGATGATGTTCCTCTGGTTTGCATATGGCCTCATGCTGAATGGAGGAGACCCAGGACAGATAGGTTAGTATGGGCATGGGAAGGGACTTTAAATGGTTAGCCAACCCTCTGCCAATTAATAGCCCCCCCTCACCTATTACTAGGGAGAAGGTGCTTGGGAAGCTGGAAGGGCTGAAGGTTGATACGTCACCGGGACCGGATGGACTGCGCCCTAGGGTTCTGAAAGAGGTGGCTTTAGAGATTGTGGAGGCATTGATGGTGATATTTAATGAATCACTAGAGTCAGGAGTAAGTCAAGAGTGACAATATAGGGTGCTTTTTCTGGATGGCTGCCGGTGACTAGTGGAGTTCTGCAAGGGTTGGTGCTGGGGCCGCTACTCTTCACGTTGTAGATTAATGATTTGAACGAGGGGATTGAAGGCTTTGTGGCAAAGTTTGCGGATTATACGAAAATAGGTGGAGTGACAGGTAGTGTGCAGAAAGCAGGGACTGCAGAAAGACTTGGACAGGTTGGGAGAGTGCGCAGGGAAGTGGCAGATGGAATATAGTGTAGCAAAGTGTGGAGTCATGCATTGTGGTAGTAGGAATAAAGGCGTAGACTATTTTCTAAATGGGCTGAGAATCCAGAAATCGGATTTGGAAAGGGACCTGGTAGTGCTGGTGCAGGATTCCCAACATGTTAATCTGCAGGTCGAATCAGGCTTGTATACAAAAGCAGGGATGTAAAGTTGAGGCTCTATAAGGCCACATTTGGAATATTGTGAGCTATTTTGGGCACCGTATCTGAGGAAGGATGTGCTGGCTCTGGAAAGGGTCCAGAGGAGGTTTACAAGAATGATCCCAGGAAAGAGTAGGTTAACCTATGATGAGCTTTTGTCGGCACTGGGCCTGTACTCGCTGGAGTTTAGAAGAATGAGGGGGGACCTAATTTAAACATACAGAATAGTGAAAGGCTTGGATAGAGTGGATGTGGAGAAGATGTTTCCACTAGTGAGAGAGTCTAGGACTAGAGGTCATAGCCTCAGAATTAAAGGATGAGGAGGAATGTCTTTAGTCGGAGGATGGTGAATCTGGCATTCTTTGCCACAAAAGGCTGTGGATGCCATCAGTAGATAGTTTTAAGTCAGAGATAGATAGATTTTTGATTAGTAGAGGAGGCAGGAGAATGGGGTTAGGAGATAGATCAGCCATGATTGAATGGCGGAGTAGACTTGGTGGGCCGAATGGCCTAATTCTACTCCTATCCCTTATGACCTGTATCCAACTATCACTTACCTGGCAATGTCCCACCCCCACCTCTCTTCCAGCAAATTCCCCCCTTCTACAATCAATCTGAAGAAAGGTTCCTGACATGAAACATAGCATGTCCATGTCCTCCAGAGCTGCTACTTAACCTGCTGAGTTGCTCCAGGTAGACAAATGCTGGAGTAGGTCAGTGGGGACAGGCAGCATATCTGGAGAGAAGGAATGGGTGACATTTCGGGTTGAGACCCTTCTTCAGACTAGTCTGGGGAAGGGAAACGAGATACATAGAGAATGATGTAGAGAGATATAGAACAAATGAATGAAAGATATGCAAAAAAGTAATGATGATAAAGGTAACAGACCATTGTTAGCTGTTTGTAAGATGGGAACGGGAACCTGTTTCGACTTGGGTGTGCGAGGGATGGAGAGAGAGGCAGTGCAGGGGTTGTTTAAAGTTAGAGAAATCAATATTCCTACCACTCGTTACTCCCTCTCCTATCTACTCCAGATCTTTGGGGTTTTTTGTAAACCAGCATTTGCATTCCTTGTATTTTCAAGTCAAGTCGTCAGGTCGAGTTTATTTTCATAATATGCACACTGGTACAGGTACAGTGAAAACCTTGCTTGCAACAAGGCGGCATTGCAGGCACATAGACGCAGACAATACAAAATAAATTAAACCTAAATTATAAATAAATTCTTCAAGACAGATGAATATAAAAAGGCTGCAAGAATGCACAATTAGAAAACACAAGTTTGCAGTCGTGCAAGAGCTTGTCCTTCATTTTCAGTTGCTTAGATGCATAGACAATAGGTGCAGAGTAGGCCATTCGGCCCTTCGAGCCAGCACCACCATTCAATGTGATCATGGCTGATCATCCACAATCAGTACCCCATTCCTGCCTTCTCCCCATACCCCTAAGAGCTCTATCTAACTCTCTGCAATGCTTCTGAGGCAGAGAATTCCACGAATTCCTCATCTCAGTTCCAAATGGCCCACCCCTTATTCTTAAACTGTGGCCCCTGGTTCTGGACTTCCCCAACATCGAGAACATCTAGCATGTCCAATCCCTTAATAATTTTATATGTTTCTATAAGAGTCCCTCTCATCCTTCTAAATTCCAGTTAATAAAAGCCCAGCCGCTCCATTCTCTCATCATATGACAGTCCTGCCATCCCCAGATTTAACCTCGTGTACCTTCGCTGCACTCCGGCAATAGCAAGAATGTCCTTCCTCAAATTAGGAGACCAAAACTGCACACAATACTCCAGGTGTGGTCTCACTAGGGCCCTGTACAACTGCAGACAGACCTCTTTGCTCCTATACTCAAATCCTCTCGTTATGAAGGTCAACATGCCATTTGCTTTCTTCACTGCCTGTTGTACCTGCATGCTTACTTTCAGTGACTAATGTACAAGGACACCAGGTCTCGTTTTCCCTTTTCCTAAACTGACACCATTCAGATAATAATCTGCCTTCCCGTTCATGCTGAAGTAGGATTACGGTGTCGCAGGTGAGGCAGAGTCTCGCGTAGATGCTTTTGATGGTGCGGAGGGTTGTGCCCATGATGGACTGGGCTGCAGCGCACCATACTCTGCAAACTCTTGCATTCCTATGCATTAGAATTGCCACACTAGTCGATGATTTTACCAATCAGGATACTGTCTACAGTGCATCTATGTACTGGGACCAAGATAGGTCACCCAACATGTTAGCGCACAGGAATTTGAAGCTGTTAACTCAGTCCACCACCAACCCATCAGTGTGGACTGGCATGTGTTCTCCCAACTTCCCCTTTCTGAAGTCAACGATTAATTTCTTGGTTTTGTTGACATTGCACAAGAAATTGTAGTTGTGGCATCACTCAACCAGGTGATCTATTTATGTCCTATACATTGACTCGTCACCACTTGTGATTTGGCTTTGGGTGCAACAGAGATTTAGCAAAATGCTTTGAGAAATTAAGGACTTTAGTTACAGTGGTAGATTTATGTTATTCTTGCAATACAAGTCATGAATTTGTATGACAAAGTAGATGGAGAGAAACCTTCCAATTGGTTGAGGGGTAAGGAGCTGAGGTACATAGTTTAGTTTATTGTCACGTGTACCGAGGTACAGTGAAAAGCTTTTGTGCATGCTAACCAGTCAACGGAAAGACAATACATGATTACAATCGAGCCATTTACAGTGTACAGATACATGATGAAGGGAATAACGTTTAGTGCAACATAAAGCCAGTAAAGTCTGACCAAAGATAGTGTGAGGGTCTCGAATGAGGTAGATAGTAGTTCAGGACTCCTCACCAGTTGTGGTAGGATGGTAGGATGGTTCAGTTGCCTGATAACAGCTAGGAAGAAACTGTCCCTGAATCTGGAGGTGTGCGTTTTACACAAGATGGCGCCAGCTTGTGGCGACATATTGCCAGCAGCGGAACAGAATACAATCAAATACAGCTTTTCTCAGCTTACTTGGATAAAAGAAACAGCAGAAACCAGCGCTGTGACCAACAAGCTGCTAACACATTTAAAGGCGTTAGCACTATTTCAAAACAATTCTGAAAAGGAGGGAATCCCCGATCGCTGCGGAATCCCCGACTCGGCGGAGCATCGCAGCAACTGAAGAGAGCACCACCAGAGGTGAGGACTGCAAAGAGCTGGTCTGGGGAGGCAGAGGAACAACTACAGGACTGCTTGGAGTCTGTGAACCAGGCAATGTTCAAGGAGTCGGCAACGGACCTGAATGAATACGCCACAGTCGTTACAGACTTTATAAGGAAATGTGTGGAGGACTGTTCCAACAAAAACCTTCCGAGTGTTTCCTAACCAGACACCTTGGATGAACCATGAGATCCGCATACTTCTGAAGATCAGATCTCGGGCATTCAGGTCTGGTGACGCAGCGGTCTATAAGAAGTCCAGATACGACCTTGACAAGGCCATCAAAAAGGTCAAAAGGGACCTGCTCTAAGCTGGAGGATGGCGGATGTTCAGCAACGGTGGCAGGGCTTGAATGCCATCACCTCCTACAAGGCGAAATCAGGAGGCAGCTCAAACGACAGCGAAGCATCACTCCCTGACGAGCTCAATGCGTTTTACGCACGCTTTGATAGGGAGAATACTGATGTGCCTTCCCGAGGCCCATATCACAGTCACAGAGGCTAACGTTAGAAGATCCTTCAGGGGGGGTGAACCCTGGGAAAGCGCCTGGACCTGATGGTATACCGGTCAAATTCTCAAAATCTGTGCAGACCAACTGGCGGGAGTTTTTGCGGACATTTTCAACCTTTCACTTCTGAGGTCTGAGGTTCCCACCTGCTTTAAGAGGACATCCATAATACCGGCACACGAGAAGAGTAAGGTGACATGCCTCAATGACTCGACCAGTGGTACTATGGTCTGTTGTGATGAAGTGCTTTGAGAGGTTGATTATGGTGCATATCAATTCCTACCTCGACAAGAATCTCGACCCACTACAGTTCGCCTACCGCCACAACAGGTCAACGGAGGATGCGATTTTACTGGCTCCACTCCGCATTGGACTACTTGGACAATAAAAACCCTTACGTCAGGCTGTTGTTTATAGACTACAGCTCGACGTTCAATAACATCATCCCCACCAAGCTCACGGAACTGTTGCAGCCACTGTTTCAATACCTAAAGGGGCTGCTCCTTGCCTTCTGTTTGCATTTCTCACCCACCATCCTCATCTTTGGACACCCTGTGCGTAGGGGAGAGGGTAGGGCTGAAGATGTCCTGGTTGGGTTGCTCCTGGGCCTGGCCAAGCTGGCCATCCGCGAGTCACGGCGCCAGACGGTGGAGGGCTCTACCCGAGCCAGCTGCCTGCCCCTTTTCCGGGGATACGTCCGTGCCCGGGTGCGGATGGAAAGGGAATACGCCCTGTCTACGGGCACCCTGAGGGAGTTCCGGGACCGCTGGGCACCGAGGGGGGTTGAATGTATCCTTGACAAGGATTGCAATATAATTGTTTAGCTCGTCTTGTATTATGGTGGTGTTTTGTTTTATTGTATTGTCAATACTATTTTAATATGTGAATAAATATTTTTGATTTAAAAAAAAAAAAAAAGCTCACGGAACTGGGTCCTCGACTTACTCATTCACAGACCACAGTTAGTTCGAATTGGCAGAAACACTTCCTCCTCAGCAACAATCAGTAAGGGAGCACCTCAAGGCTGCGTGCTCAGCCCCCTGCTTTACTCACTCTATACCCATGACTGCATAGCAGGGCATATTGCGAATTCCATCATCAAGTTCGCCAGCGACATCACTGTTGTTGGACGATTCGACCGATTGACCAAATGGTGCCAGCACAACAACCTGGCTCTCAACATCAGTAAAATCAAGGACCTGATTGTGGACTTTGGTCGGGGAAGGATCCTGTTTACATCATTGGGACGATGGTGGAGAGGGTCAAAAATGTCAAATTCCTGGGCATGCATATTTCCGAAGATATTTCCTGGACCCAGCACTGTTGCAATTATAAAGACGGCACCTCAGCGCCTCTACTTCCTGAGAAGATTACGGAAATTCGGTATGTCAAAGAGGATTCTCCTGAACTTCTACAGGTGCACAGTAGAGGGCATGCTGACTGGTAAAGAGGGAGAGGGCGAGGGGCGGAGAGGGAGGGGGTTAGGGAGAGGGAGTGTAGACGTTTGAACAACTCTCCGGGGTGGGAGATTGCAACCTTCACGTAGTCCGTCCTGTTTCGACAAATGCAATCAACCTGTTTTGCACATTCAAATAAGATCAAATAGAACAAGTTGTCCGACAACTTTAGACTGTGCACGGCATAGGAAGAAGAACATCTCTTCCTACCCCCCACTCTCCCTCAATCATCCCACTCTCCCTCAATTCCCCCACTCCCTCCACAACTCCCCAGGATTTATTTCCTCTCCACTCCCCCAATCCCTCCCTCACCTCTTCGAGCGGAGCTGGTCTTAGCGGGTCCGAGCCGAACGGAGCCAAGTGGAGCCGTGTGGGTTGGAGTGCTGTAGTTCCCCTCGTAGGGAGGAGGGGAGGGAGGTGAGGGGGGTAGAGAGGTGAGGGGGGTAGAGAGGGAGGGGGGGGTGGAGAGGGGCAAAGATGGAGGGGGGGGTAGAGTGGGGGGGAGGGAGGGTAGAGATGGAGAGGGCGAGGGATCCTAGCCGGGTCGAGTGGGCTGGAATGCTGTAGTGCCCCTCGTGCCCGGAACGTGCGAATGGATTGTGACGTCAGTCGGAATTTTTTTCTTCAAAATGAGAGCTTGAAAATCTTTAATATTTTGAAACTGTTTTTAAAAGATTAGTAACTTGGGAAATATAGGTTGAAATGCGACGGGAAGATATTTATTGCGTCCGCGGGAAAAATGTGAGTAGCATGTGTGAAAATGGGAAGGCTGTGGCCTAGCGTTTGGAAGAAGATAGGAATTAAGGACATTGACAGAAAGCTGACACAACCCTGGCCCACACAGACACAAGAACAAAGGGAAGAGTTTTAGTATAATAATATAGATGTACCAATTAAGGTACAGTGAAATTCGAATTACCATACAGCCATACTAAAAAAAAGCAACAAGGTATGCAACTCCATCACAGTTGATCCACCACAGCGGATTCCCCACTTTCCTCACTGTGGCAATTAAGTCCAAACTTCTTCCTCTTTTATTCTCCCGCGGTCGGTGCAGTCGAACCATCTGCAGTCGGGGCGATCAAAGCTCCTGTAGAACAATCGAAGCTCCTGTAGAACTCTTTTATTCTCCCGCATCGGGGAGATCGAAGCTCCCGCGGCTTGGAGTTCCCAAAAGTCGGTCTCTAACCAGAGACCGCGAGCTCCGCGATGTTAAAATCTGCAGGCATCCACAGTTGGAGCTCTGAGGTTGATCTCTGGCAAAGGGATCGCAAGCTCCACGATGTTAAAGTCCGCAGGCCCCGTGGTGGAGCTCTCAAAGTCAATCTCCAGGAAAGGCCACCAACTCCTAGATGTTAGGCCGCAGTGCGGACGGAGATACGATACGGGAAGAAAAAGCATCTCCGTCGAGGTAAGAGATTAGAAAAAGGTTACCCCAACTCCCCCCCCCCCCCCCCCCACATAAAACAAGCTAAAGAACACTAAAAACATACATTTAACACATATGTTCACACATAAGACCATGCCTGTTTCTCTTATGAACATTCTCAGACAGGAAGACCTGAAAGGATTTGAATATAGGAGCAAGGAGGTTCTACTGCAGTTGTACAGGGTCTTGGTGAGATCACACCTGGAGTATTGCGTACAGTTTTGGTCTCTTAATCTGAGGAAAGACATTCTTGCCATAGAGGGAGTACAGAGAAGGTTCACCAGACTGATTCCTGGGATGTCAGGACTTTCATATAAAGAAAGACTGGATAGACTCGGTTTGTACTCGCTAGAATTTAGAAGATTGAGGGGGGAACTTATAGAAACGTACAAAATTCTTATGGGGTTGGACAGGCTAGATGCAGGAAGATTGTTCCCGATGTTGGGGAAGTCCAGAACAAGGGGTCACAGTTTAAGGATAAGAGGGAAATCTTTGGTGAATCTCTGGAACTCTCTGCCACAGAGGGTAGTCGAGGCCAGTTCATTGGCTATATTTAGGAGGGAGTTAGATGTGGCCCTTGTGGCTAAGGGGATCAGAGGGTATGGAGAGAAGGCAGGTACGGGATACTGAGTTGGATGATCAGCCATGATCATATTGAATGGCGGTGCAGGCTCGAAGGGCCGAATGGCCTACACCTGCACCTAATTTCTATGTTTCTATGTTTTAGGACCGAGATGAGAAAAACATTTTTCACACAGAGAGTGGTGAATCTCTGGAATTCTCTGCCACAGAAGGTAGTTGAGGCCAGTTCATTGGCTATATTTAAGAGGGAGTTAGATGTGGCCCTTGTGGCTAAAGGGATCAGGGGGTATGGAGAGAAGGCAGGTACAGGATACTGAGTTGGATGATCAGCCATGATCATATTGAATGGCGGTGCAGGCTCGAAGGGCCGAATGGCCTACTCCTGCACCTATTTTCTATGTTTCTATGAAACAATGGCCTTCCTTGAAGGCTATCAAGATTCCTGTAATAGACTCTGGCATCGACCTACTCGTCGGAACTAATGCTTTGAAGGTATTGGAACCATGGGAGCTGGGGATGGACCATTCGCCATGAGGACCTCACTGGGGTCGGTCATCTATGGTCTTGTAGAGGCGCAAACGTTGTGAATAAATGGATTGTTTATTCAGGCAATGTAAGTTTGAAATACATGGACGTTTAGCACTCTAACATAGTTGTAGTTGTTGTTGCTGAGAGGCTGTTGACTCGTGGGCTCGGTTGTGCTCCTGTGGTGGCAGGACACTCATGAAGTCAGGAAGCAGAAGAGCAAGAGAGCGAGAGAGAGAAGGTCAGGACTTATATACTAGGCCACACCCACATATATCTCGTGACTCCTTCCCAGGGATGCTGAGGATTCATATAGCAGGAGAGGCTGAACCAGTAGGTGCCGCTACAGGACCCCCTCCCAGAACCGGAGGCAGACCGTGAGGGCAGACGTCGAAAAAGGGTGCGGAGACAAGATCGAGTGCGGCTCTTGCTGTGGGGTCGGTGGCACCCCGGCGGTGAGTCGGGATGAGGGGCCCGCGGGCGCAGTCGACGCTCCGGCTGTGGGCGATCCCGAGGTATGCCGAGCGGCGCCAGAAGACCAACGCAAAAAACGCACGACGCACGAGGGATAAACCAGTCATGTTGACCAGCAGGGGATCGTGAGAAAGACGTCAGCAACAACAAGAAACTAATAACAATAAGCTAAGACATTACAGAGTAAAATGGAAAATATACACCAAGTCCAAAGTGGTAGGATGCTGAAAGTTCCGTGATTCAAATCAAGCAGGGTAGGACAGGAAACAAAAGTTTGAGATGGCCCGGTCTTTCTCCCCGCCCCCGAGGCTGTCAGGTGGGAGCCGGTGAAGCTGGGGGGCGGTGACGGTGATGCTGGGCTGCTACACTCGCAGCCCCTGTAGCAGCTGGTTGGGGAGTGTCGGCTGGTGGGGAAGCAACGGCAGACGCGGTCTCTCAGTCCCGGTGGGCAGCTCCGGGCAGGTCCTGCGAAGGGAAAGCGAGGGCCGAGGCTGCTGCGCCGCTGGCTGCTGCGGTGGGCCAGGGACGCGGTCGGGCGACCCTGGCAGCCTGCGGTCTACTAGGCCAGGCATAGGTGGAAGGGGACAGGGCCCAAGATGGCGGCAGAGCCCAAGACGGCGGCAGGTCCCAAGGTGGTGTCCGGTTGCCGCGCAGAGTTGATGGCTACACACATAGCGCTAATTACCGTAGCTGGGCTGGGCTGTCGGCTGCAGACATCAGGTCACCACCAATCTGAAATCCAAAATACGTTTTGGAACATCGGGTCACCAATGTAGAGGCGCAAACGTCGTGAATAAATTGATTGTTTATTCAGGCATTGTAAGTTAGAAATACATGGACAAGATACAAGATACAAGATAGATTTATTCATCACATGTGCCAGATGGCACAGTGAAATGAAATTCCCATACAGCAATACAATATAAAAAGGGACACAACACACTATAGGGTTTGACATAAAACATCCCCACACAGCAGAATCAAAGTTTCCCACTGTGTGGGAAGGCACCAAAGTCAGCAAAGACATTTAGCGCTCTAACATAGTTGTTTTTGCTGAGAGGCTGTTGCCTCGTGGGCTCGGTTGTGCTCCTGCTGCGGTGGCAGGACACTCATGAAGTCAGAGGAAGCAGAAGAGCGAGAGAGGGAAGGTCAGGACTTATATACTAGGCCACACCCACATATATCTCGTGACTCCTTCCCAGGGATGCTGACGATTCGTATAGCAGGAGAGGCTGAACCACTAGGTGCCGCTACAGTCTCTTGCGAAGAGACAATGACAGCAGGGATGAAAATGGTTGCCCTGCTGCTGCTGTCAATCGAATATCCATTGTAAACTTAGAAGAGCTGCTGGTCAAGCAATACAATCAAGACTTCAGTGAAAAAACCAGCAAGGAAACAGAGGAAATATCCAAAGAAGAGGTAAAGTTCTTGGTTATTATGAATTGCTCAGCAAAGATGATTGACGTCATTTTGTTTGGACCTCAAGGGGTCCAAATGACAAATAAATTGTATCGTATCGACGGACACTATTGTCTAGACTTACCTTTCAAACAAGGAAATGTCAGTTTGCTGAATGATTATGCTGAAATGGTACTAGTGGACCAGCTGAATCGGAGTGTTGGAGAGCTCTGGTACATCCCTCACCATGGGGTGTATCACTCAAGGAAGGAACCTTGAGAGTGGTCTTTGACTGTGGGGCAGTCTTCAAAGGAGTATAACTTAACTGCCAATTGCTGCAGGGTCCAGACTTTACCAATTTATTCATTGGAGATCTTATCAGATTCAGACAAGAACTGGTGGCTTTGATTGCTGATATAGCAATGTTTCTTCAGGTCAAGGTATCAGAAAAGCATATTGACTATTTGCGTTTCCTGTGGTGACCTGAGGGTGATGTGCAGCAAAATCTTGTTGAATACCGGATGAAGGTACATCTTTTTGGACAGTGTCATCACCAAGTTGTGCAAACTTTGCATGAAGGAAGACTGCTGAAGATAACAAAGCTCACTTTCCAGCAGGGGTGACAAACACAGTAAAGAACAACTTCTATGTAGATGATTATTTAAAATCCATGCTTTCGGAACAGGAAACAGTTTGGATGGCAAATGACCTGACTTCCCTCTGCCAAATGGGAGGATTCATGCTGTCAAATTGGATCAGTAACAGCCGTGCTGTATTGCCAACCATTCCTCAAGAAAACAGAGCCAAGGAGACCAGGGAGTTGGATTTGGACAAAGACAATTTGCCTATGGAAAGGGCACTGGGATTGTACTGGTACTTTGAAACAGATGTTCAAGCTCAGAATTGCAGCACAGGAACGACCATCAGAGCTGCCAAGTAGTATGGATTTTCCATATTTTGTACGGAAATGCGATAAGAATACTGATGTTCAGATTGGCTTTATAAAATACGGATTTAAAAAAAATCGTCCTTACTTCCTGTTTCATAATAATAATAATAATAATATATTTTATTGTCATTGCACATCAGTGCAACGAGATTAGGTATGCAGCTTCCAACCGATGTCAAAAAAAAAAAAAGATAAATAAACTGTGCGACGTGACCATCTGAGGGAGACAGTCCAGGTGGGATGTGGGGGGCACTCAGCAGGGCCGGTTCAGAGCCGCTATAGCTCTGGGAATGAAGCTGTTTCTGAGTCTGGAGGTTTGGGCGTAGAAGGCCTTGTAACGTCTGCCGGAGGGAAGTAGTTCGAACAGTCCATTACAAGGGTGTGAGGAGTCTTTATGGATGCTGACGGCCTTCCTGAGGCACCGTGTGTGGTAGATGCCCTCCAAGGCTGATAGCTGTGTCCCAATAATCCTCTGCGCTCTGTGGACGACGCGCTGAAGAGCTCTCCTCTCCGCCTCCGTGCAGCTGAGATACCACACATAGATGCCATACATTAATATGCTCTCTGTGGTGCAGCGGTAGAAGGTTGTCAGCAGCTGTTGGGGCAGACCAGTCTTTTTTAATGTCCTCAGGAAGAACAGTCGTTGCTGTGCCTTCTTGACCAGCGCAGTGGTGTTGGTGGACCATGTGAGGTCCTCTGAAATGCGAGTGCCCAGAAACTTAAAGCTGGACACTCTCTCCACACTTTCCCCGTAGATGGAGATTGGAGCGTATTCTCCATTATGGGACCTCCTGAAGTCAATAATCAGCTCCTTGGTCTTGGAGGTGTTTAGTGACAAGTTGTTACGTGTGCACCAGTCCGCCAGGTTCTGCACCTCCACTCTGTATTTTGTTTCATCACCGTTGGTGATCAGCCCAATCACTGTTGTGTCGTCTGCAAACTTCACGATGGTGTTGGTGTCGAATGCAGGAACACAGTCGTGAGTGAAGAGGGAGTAGAGCATGGGGCTTAGTACACAGCCCTGTGGTGTGCCGGTGCTCAGGGTGATAGTGGAGATAGCCCAGGCAGTGAGTCCGCATTCTGCGGTCGCTCCGTCAGAAAGTTCTGGATCCAATCGCATATCGGCGAGCTGAGGCCTAGCTGGTGGAGTTTGGTGGTGAGCTTGGTAGTGATGACCGTATTGAATGCAGAGCTATAGTCAATGAAGAGCATCCTTACGTACGTGCCCTGTCTATCCAGGTGAGTCAGGACAGTGTGAAATGTCAGAGAGATGGCATCTTCTGTCGATCTATTTGCCCTGTATGCAAATTGATGAGAGTCCAGTGAGGCAGGGATGCTGGATTTGATGTGGGAGAGGACCAGCCTTTCGAAGCACTTCATTGGTATTGGAGTTAGGGCAACCGGGCGGTAGTCATTCAGGTTGGTGACTTTAGCCTTCAGCCATGATCATATTGAATGGCGATGCAGGCTCGAAGGGCCGAATGGCCTACTCCTGCACCTATTTTCTATGTTTCTAGACTTTTTCGGCACCGGCACTATGGTAGCTGTTTTCAGGCACTTGGGGACCGTTGCCAGAGATAGAGACAGATTAAAGAGTTCTCGTGAATACCTCCGCCAGCTGTACAGCACAGTCCTTTAGTACCCTTCCCTGGAATCCATCCGGGCCTGCAGTCTTGCGTGGATTGATCCTACGCAGAGCGCACTGTACCTCCTGAGTGCTCAGTGTTAAGGCCTGTCCCTCCGCCATGGCCGGGGTTATTCCACTCCTGGTAGTGTTGCCAGTTTCGAAGCGGGCAAAGAAGGTGTTTAGTTCGTTGGCCAGTGCGATATCACCGTGGGGGCAGGCGGGGCTGCTCTTGTAGTCAGTGATGTCCCTGACACCCTGCCACATGCTTCTGGTGTCCGCGGTATTGAACTGGTCTTCCACCCTTTGCCTGTGGATGTCTTTGGCCTTTTTTATACCTTTGTTCAGGTTCGACCTGGCAGCACGGTAGGCAGATTTAAAGGCATCGTTGCGTGCCCTTAGCATCTGGCTGCTTAAAAAATGCAAGGATATAAAAAGTCATACTGTAACTCTAAAAATTATAGCAGATTAAATCTAATTATTTTTTGATCTGCCTGTTCCGCTACAGGTTTAAGCTGAGCGCTGTCAATTTAACGCGTGGGAGTTTAAAGGAACAGCGCTATGGGTTCTAATTATAACGCTACCAGCTGGAGCGCTATTGCCTTTACACATAGCGCTATGGGCTTTACACATAGTGCTATGGGTCACAGACTGTTCGGGGAGGGAGAAGGAGAGAGGGATGGAGGGAATAAGAGAGGGAGGGAGAAAAAAAGGAGGGCGAGAGTGGGAGGAAGAGAGAGGGAGCGGGAGGGAAAGAGGAAGGAGGGAGAGAGAGCGAGGGAGGGAGAAGGAGGCATCCAAAATGGCTTCTCCATCATTATCTGGTGCTAAAAGCAGGAAGCAGCCGTTCAAACTGAAGTATACAAAGAGATGGCAATGAATGCACTGTTAAGTAAGGTGCGTAGAAGACATGTCAATTGATAGTAAAGTTATGCATTCTTGTACTCTTACATGGGTATGACCGCACATAAAAAAAAACAGCATTTTTTTCAGCAAAATGGCACCGCGTAAAAATACTGATTTCCTCAGCAAAATACTGATTTTCAGGTACTAGAATACTGGAATGCTCTGCTAAAACTTTGGACCACACACAACTGGAGCTTAGGACCATGCAGCTCTGGACCATACACAAGACAGGGCATCTTGTCCGTGGTTGGCTCGATATACGGCCCTTTAGGATTTATAGCACCATTTATTCTGCCGGTCAAGCTGATTATGCAAGAGCTCTGTAAAGAAAAACTCGGATGGGATGAGAACATATCGCAAACCTTCTCTCAGCGATGGGCAGGATGGTTAGTAGATCTCAACAAGATGTTGGAATTTAAAGTGGACTGGTGCATGAAGCCTGCAAACTTTGGTCAAATTAGATATGCACACCTGCACCACTTTTTAGACGCAAGCAGAAGTGGCTACAGTACTGTTTCATATCTAAGACTGGAAGATAAGAACAAGGAGGTGCATGTTGCATTCATAATGGTAAAATCCAGAGTGTCACCATTGAAACAAATGACGATTCCCAGAATAGCTGGTATAGACGAGAGCGGCGTGACTCACCCGTTGCAGCGGCCCCTACAGCCTGTCTGTCTTTTTTTTAATTTTGTGTCTAGTTAATGTGGTGTTGGTGTTTTTTAATACTGGTTTTAAATGTGTATATGTGGGGGGCGAGGGGGGGGGAAGGGGGAAACCGTTTAAAATCTCTTCCCTGTACGGGAGACCCGACCTTTTCCCTGTCGCGTCTCCGTTGTCGTTGGGGCCTAGCACCGTGGAGCGGCCTCCAACCTGAACGACCCGGGGGCTCGGGAGACTGCGGAGCTGCGGACTCACCATTGTGGGGCTGGCCGGCCTCGGAGCGTGGGGAGCGGTGGTGACGCGCTGCTGCGACTCTACTCCTGGGGCTCGGAGGCTCCAGCAACGCAGCCGCAGGTCCGGTGGACTGTCGGGACATCGGGAGCTCGCGGGTCCGGTTGAGGAGACTGCATCCCGGAGCTCCCGCAAGGCGACTTCTCCATCCCGTGTCGCGGGGTTGGAACGACCCGGAGCGGGGCCGTACATCGCCCGGCGCGGCTTCATGGCCGTGGGACATTACAGCGCCCGCCGGGGGCTCCAACATTGTGACTTTAGACCGGGAGCGGGGCCATAAATCGCCCGGCACGGCCTAAAATGGCCGTGGGACTTATCATCGCCCGCCTGGGGCTTGGACATCGGGAGAGACATGGAGAACAGGGGAGAGAAAAGACTTTGCCTCCCATCACAGTGGGTTCACTGTGATGGATGTTTGTGTGAATTAAATTGTGTGTATGTCTGTAGGAAATTGTCTTTGTTTGTATGGCTGTGGAAACGGAATTTCGTTTGAGCCTCACTGAGGCTCAAATGACAATAAATATTGTATTGTATTGTAATGGAGCTTACAGCTGTCGTCCTAGCTGTCAGAGTTGACATAATGCTGAGAAAGGAATTACAGTTACCGCTGGATCAATCCATCTTCTGGACTGATTGCTTAAGTACATCAACAACAAAACCAAATGCTTCCAAACATTTATAGCAAATAGGATCTCTTTTGTAAGGGATGCAACTGATGTATTACAATGGAGATATGTAGGCACAAAGGAAAATCCTACAGATGAAGCCTCTAGAGGACTAATAGCCGACCGCTTCTTAAACAACAAGTTCTGGACGATGAAGGATTGCAAACTTTATTTTGTGAAGTTGAAGCAATTTTGAATGATCGACTCATTACCAAGAGTTCTGATGATCCAATGGACCTGGAAGCACTTACACCAAACCATCTTCTGTTGAAATCCAAGCCAATACTACCACCTGGACTCTTTTTGAAGGAATATTTGTGCATTAAACGCAGATGGAGATACGTACAATATATGGCAGACCTTTTTTGGAAATGGTGAACACAAGAATACTTGCCTCTAATCCAAGAACAACAAAGATGATCAAGGGTAAGGAGATGCTTTATACCAGGTGATATCCAGGTTGATTCCAATGCACCACAAGGCTCCTTGCTAATTGGAGATCATACCAGATGCACAAGATCTTGTGCGTACAGTACGACTTCAGACAAAGAGCAACATCTTGGTAAGACCGATAACTAAGATATGTCTGCTCCAAGATGCCAAATAAGAAGGAAAAGAAGAAGATTGAAGAATCACCAGAGAAGATTAAATGCAACACATACATACTTTTGTTTTTGATAATATGTAAAGCTTTTATGGCTCCTTTTAATGTTTATTGGTGATTGTTTTGTTATATACGTAGAACAATTAGGGGCCGGTGTATAGAAGCCATTTATGCTTTGGCTAGTTATTGTTGGCATACTATATTATTTTGTCAAGATATTTCTAGCAGTATTATTTTGAACGCTTGGGGCAGGCATTTGATGCATAGATGGGCCTTACATCTATCATATTGGACAGGGAGTGACCAGATCAGATCAGGCATGGGAGTTGGAGAGAACATAGTTCTTACCAGATAGTAAGAACAGAAAGCCATAATTTGTTTAAGAATAAAGAGGATCTGGTATGTTCATCTTTTTGTCTGTACAATTACTTCAATAAAGAACCAATTAAGCTGGAAATGACGACTGGAAGATCCGTTCTTTTCGTCTGTGTAAGATCATTCCAACTTACCCGTGTAGTAATGGCAACGGAAAGTTGGACATTTAAAAATAAGAAATTTCACAAACAAACAAAAAAGGAAGGAAGGGACAGACAGACTGTTGGCGAGGTAGCTCCTTCCTACACAAATCCTTACTTGCAGCAGATAACAGGTCTATAAACACAGTATTCAGTATTGAGTACACAGTGAATAAATGAAAAAAAGTTTAATGTATAAAAAACCCCAATATTATTTCAAAACATAGCAAAAGCCCAGAGTCCTTAGTGCAACTAAGGCAGTGTGAAGACTTGATGGATGACATACAGATACTTAAAACAAGTATATGTGTTAGCAGGGAACAAAGGACATTTTTTTTTCCACCTAGAGGTTGGTTGCAATGAAGGGTATGTATGCTCACAACATTAAAAAATATCTAATTGAGCTATAAAAGACTGACCAAACCTAGCGTAGATGGGCATGAAGAGCAAGGGACAGAGTAGCCATGTTGTACAAGATTCAAAAGGGGATCGTGGGCATAACTGCAGATAGATACAAAACATACTCAACAGAAAGGAGAACAAGAAAGAGTATTGATATGCAAATAGAAACCCCATTCGCCAGGACAGATATTTATAAGAACTCATTCTTTGTAAGAACCTTAAGGGAATGGAATAAACTAGACAACAATATAATAAAATCACCTTCCCTAGATAGTTTTAAGGGGGCGCTAACAGCACGTTAGTATGCACAACACATCCAAGTTGGCAATATGCCGATTACTGCCCTGCCGACTACAAATTCAGAAGGTTCAAAAACATAGAAAACAGGTGCAGGAGTAGGCCATTCGGCCCTTCGAGCCTGCACCGCCATTCAATATGATCATGGCTGATCATCCAACTCAGTATCCTGTTACTGCCTTCTCTCCATACCCCATGATACCTTTAGCCACAAGAGCCACATCTAACTCCCTCTTAAATATAGCCAATGAATTGGCCTCAACTACCTTCTGTGGCAGAGAATTCCAGAGATTCACTACTCTCTGTGTGAAAAATGTTTTTCTCATCTCGGTCCTAAAAGATTTCCCCCTTATCCATAAACTGACCCCTTGTTCTGGACTCCCCCAACATCGGGAACAATCTTCCTGCATCTAGCCTGTCCAACCCCTTAAGAGTTTTGTAAGTTTCTATAAGATCCCCCCCTCAATCTTCTAAATTCTAGCGAGTACAAGCCGAGTCTATCCAGTCTTTCTTCATATGAAAGTCCTGACATCCCAGGGATCAGTCTGGTGAACCTTCTCTGTACTCCCTCTATGGCAAGAATGTATTTCCTCAGATTCTTGATGGTCAGTATGGATAAGCTAGTCCAAAAGGCCTATTTTTGTGCTATATGACTCCATGAACTTCATTGTGTACAATGCTGGTTATCATATAGGAAGAATACAATTGCATTGGGGAGGGTGCAGAGGAAGTTCACAGTGGAGTTACTGGGATGAAGACCGACTGGACAGACTGGTTTTGTTTTCCTTAGAGCAGAGGAGTTCGAGGTGGGACATGATGCATTTAAAATCATGAGGGATAGATAGATGGGGCAGAAAAATAAGAGTCCTTTCCCCATGGCAGAGTATTGTTGATCAGTGTCGCTCATGTTATGAGTCATGCTTTTGTAGTTACGACCACTAGTTTACTGTAACCCATCCTGCCTGGTTCCCACATTATTAGAGAATCGTGCAAGTATGAAGTTACCGATGGTGTAACATTAATAAAGTCTTTGGACCTTTATCACGGTGTAAGACTTCAGTTATTTGAACAGCAACATCACAACTTGGTGTCAGAAGTGTCAGAGTACACAAACTCACTCCTTGCTTAATTATATTGCTTTTATTTTAATTTATTGTTTTTCAACTGTATTGCAATGGCTTCTCTCAGAAAACCAGAGGTCCTGGTATTTGATGGCGATCTCGCAGAACGTTGGCGTGCATTTGAAGACGATTTCTCAATCTACATTGAAGCGGCTCACCCTACTGCTGATCCTGGTGTTCGAGCGTCAATCCTTCTTAATTTGGCAGGCACAGAAGCTGCTCGTCGTGCCAGAAGATTTTGCTATGAACCGGTTAGAGTTCTGGCTGGTGTCCAGATTGCTCCTGCTGAATCCATTCGAGATCCTGACTGCTTACTGCGCAAATTTCGACAATTATGTGGGTTACAAACAAATTTAGTGATTGAACAGCAACTGTTTTTTTCCCGGTGCCAGAGACAGGGAGAACCTGTGGAGTTATACATCAGTGCACTGAAGCACATCGCAAGTCAGTGCGATTTCAGAAATATATGTGACAGCCTAATCCGTGACCGTATGATTCATGGCATCCGCAATGATAAGTTACGCGACGAGCTTCTGCGGGATGCTGACCTTACCCTAGAGACTGCTGAAAACCGCTGTCGCATTGCTGAAATGGCTGATGCTCACATCAAAGTTTTGGGACACTACTACTCGTGAAGTTAATGCTGCTGGTATGTCTTATCAAATCTCTCCTCGTTTTTCTCACGTGCCGGATGCCAAGTTGAGACTGATTGACAATTGCTTTAACTGTGGGGGTTCACATGCCGCTGTTCGTGACCGTTGCCCTGCGTATGGAAAATTATGTCGATTTTGCAACAAAAGAAACAATTTCCTTATGTGCTGTTGTTCACGTAACAACAGAGTTCAACAAGACAATCTGTTAATACGCTTGGCCGTGAAAGCTCTATCTCAGATTTCTCACAACCAGCTCCCATGGATTTATAAGAAGAAGGGTTTCGGCCCGAAACGTTGCCTTTTTCCTTCGCTCCATAGATGCTGCTGCACCCGCTGAGTTTCGCCAGCTTTTTTGTGTACCTCCCATGGATTTATAGGCTGCTGGCGAATGTAGGTGTTGATGTCGATGTGCATGCTTTGTCTGAATTAATGCATAAACAACTAGACCCCAAGGTCGCTTTGCTCATTAATGGCAAAACTCTTTATCTGAAAGTAGATTCTAGAGCTCGCTGCAATGTTAACTGTCTGGCTGTGTTCCAAAAGTTGCGAAAAACAGAGACTGTTTCTCCAACGGCTGCATCCCTTGTTCCATTCGCAGGAGGTTGAGTGCACCCTATCGGTCAAGTTGAGTTACGCTGCTGTCTTAACTCACCTGTCCACAACCTGGATTTCTATGTGGTTCATGAAAATGTGCCATCTCTGCTGGGTGCCAACGCATGTCTAGACATGGGCCAAATTACCGTCAAACCTTCTGTTTGTCATCTGACTACAGACTGTGACTTAAATCATCAAATCCTGACACAATACAAGGTTTTGTTTGATGATAAGCTGGGCAGGCTGCCTGTCAGGTACACGGACTTGTGACGCCTCACAAACGGACTAGGTGCAGCATGTCTTCAGAATGATGGTAACGGAAATAAGCCTGTTGCCTATGCCTCGCACACTATGACTGACACAGAACAACGATATGCCCAAATTGAGAAAGAGCTGTTGGCGGTTGTTTTCGCCTGCAAGAAATTCAACGATTTTATCTTTGGACACACGGTCACGATTGAAACTGACCACCAACCTCTGATCAGCATTTTTAACAAACCGATCCACGCCTCTCCAGCGCGCCTACAGCAGATGTTGCTGCAACTTCAAAAATATGACATTATTCTGATCCACAAACGCGGTAAGGATGTGCACCTGGCCGACACTCTCTCGCATGCACCCCGGAAGACCTGCGAGGATCCGCCCTCGCCAGACGATTACTTTATTGGAATTTTATGTCTTTTATCCCTTCATCCTATATGGAGGATTTAGTTGCCCACACTGCTGCTGACAGTACTCTACAGTCGCTTACCTCCGTCATTAAGCGTGGCTGGCCAGGCAAGCACTACAACGTTCCGCTGCCAGTCCGGCCTTTCTTTGCCATCCGTGATGAGCTAGTGTTGCAGGATGGCATTGTTTTAAAAGCACACAAGGCTGTGGTCGCTGCTTCACTACACAACAAGTATTTTAACGCTGTCCATGCAGGGCACCCAGGCGCTGAAGTTACTGTCCTACGGGCATGTTTTACTAGCCTGGCATGGCCGACTACATCACCGAGAATATGGCATCCTGTGCAATGTACAACAGCTTGGCACCTCACCAGCAAAAGCAACCACTTCTTTCACATCCGGTACCTGCACTCCCGTGATCTACAGTGGCAGCTTACATATTTGAATGGCATGGCAAGCAGTACCAGGTACTCGTCGATTCATATTCAGGATGGTTTGACATCGATTTCTCAGCAGCCCCACTTATAGCGGGGTGATTTCGAAGTTATCGCCATTTTTCAGTCCATGGATCTCCGGGCAGACTGTTAACTGACAACGGCAGTCATTTCACCATCCAGCACTTCAGGGAGTTTGCTATACGCTGGAATTTCCGCCATATTACTAGCAGCCGTGAATATCCTCAGTCGAATTGACTGGCTGAGCGGGCTGTCAAGAGTGCCAAACAGCTCATGGAACGTTTGTACAGAGCTAATTCCAACGTATTCCTGGACCTGCTCAACTTACGCAACATCTCCCGTGACCCCATTTTGGGTTTACCCGCTCAACGCTTATTGTCGAGGCAGACCCGTGCCACGGTGCCTGTGGCGGATCAGGCATTGATCCCACAGGTGATCCCAACTGAGGAGGTTCAATCCAGGTTACAACATAAGCGTGACATTCAAAAACAATGGTTTGATAAAACAAGTAGGCCACTGCCACCATTGAACAAGGTGGTCCGTTTACAGACTGACAAAGGCCATCACCGTGTTGGTGAGATTTCTGGAATTGCTTCTGAACCACACTCGTATATGGTCAGTGCCAATGGCGCACCTACAGGCGTAACAGATAACATATCTTGCCTGTGAACGAGCCAGTTCCTCCTCCGTATTATCCTGACCGTACAAGTATACTTCCGTCTGTGTCTCGCAGCACTCTTCCACCTATACCAGCACAACAACCCTCGTCTGCAATGGCTCCTCTGCCAGTGACGACTTCGCCTGCACCACAGTCCTGCTTCATCACCTGCTCTGTCCTCGGGGGGGGGGGGGGGGGGAAGGAAGAATGGAGATGGTCTTTATCATACACATGCTGGTCGTGTTTGCAAGACAGTTGTGAAGTACCCGGATTTCTCCCATGGATAACAACTAAAATTTTGCTCATTGCTCACGGTCTATGTCCAACTAGTTATCCTAGCAAAGACAAACCAGAATGAGCAGCTTCAGTACATATTTATTTTGATTTGTTTACTTTTTAATATATAACTAGACCAGGGGGGACCTGTTGGGTCCCGTCCCCTCAACGCACGGTTGCGGTGGGTGGGGGGCCTGCGACGTCACACACACACTAACCACCCCCCGTACACACGGGGGTGAGAGGGGGAGGGTGGGGGGACAGAGGGGGGAAGGGTAGGGGGAGAGAGAGTAGAGGGGAGAGAGGAGGGGTGTGGGGAGACGGGGAAGGGGGGTGGTGGAGGGGAGGGGGGGAAGGGAGGGGAGAGAGGCAAGGGGTAGAGGAAGATGGGAGGAGTGGGGGAAGAAAGGGTGGAGGGGGGAGAGGAGGGTGGAAGAAGGGGGGGTGGCGGGGAGGTGGAGGAGGGGGGAACGGGAGGTAGAGGGGGGAGTGGAGAGGGGGAGAGGAGGGGAGGGTGGGGGGAAAGGGAGGGTGTGGAGGGGAGGTGGGGCAGAGGGGGGGGAGAGAGAGAGGGGAGGGCGGAGAGGGAATAGAGAGGAGGGGGAAAGGGATGGGGTGTAGGGGAGGGGGGTGGAGGAGGGGAGAGGGGGGAAGGAAGGGGGGTAGAGTGTGTGGGGGGGAGAGAGGGTAGGGGTAGAGGAGGGGTGGAGGAAGGGGCGTAGAAAACGGCTGAGAGTTTTTGATCGTCCCCGATTAATAAGCAGTGCCTGCCTTCTTCCCAGATCCCTTGATTGCACTAGCCGCTAGAGCTATAGAAACGTTATAAATGCAATAGATCTCAGATTGGTGAACAATTTTAGTAAGAAAATAATGAATCAGATTTTCAGATGAGGCGATTTTTTAGATCATGAAGTAAATCTCTACCGGAAGATGTAAAGATTTCACCGTTATCGTGTCGGATTTTCGAGGAGATGTGAATGACATATGAAAAAACACACACACACACAAATAAATAAATACCACATCCAAGATCAGAGTTTTATTTATAACTGGACCAAGGGAGACCCGTTGGGTTGCGGGGGGGAGGGACTTTGGCGTCACACACACACACACACCAACCACCTCCCCAGATACACACACGCGCACTAACCCCCCCCCCCCCCCTTTGATATATTAATATTATTAATTAGGTCCTTTTACCCCATCCCCCGCCCTATCCACTCACGCATAACCCCCAACTGCACAGACGCGGCTAGATCCTGACTATAACGTTTCTATAGCCCTAGCGGCTAGTGGAGAGGGAGGGAGGTAGTAGAGGGGGAGGGCTGGTTCCCGCATGCAATCACCACTCGCCCATAGGTCCCAATCTTCACCACTCCCTAGAGAGGGAGGGGGGGGGCATAGAGGGAGGGGGGGTGGGCAGAGAGGGAGGGATGCACAGAGAGGAAGGGGGAGGGCAGAGAGGGAGGGCCCCCTCCCCCCCCCCCTCTCCTCCCTCTCCTCTCCCCCACACTCCTCTCCTCCCTTTCCATCCCCCCTTCCACCCTTTTCGCTTGTCCGCGCCCGTGCTGCGATAACCACTGCCGCCATTTTGTAGAACTTCAAGGAGCCCAGCGGAGCTCGCTGCACGACGAGCACGTGTTCAACGGCTACAGTCCAGAGCCCTGGGGGAGGGCGGGAGGGAGGGATGGCAGCTGGGCCACGTAACCCGCAGCTCGTGGGAAACTGCGGCTGCGCATTGAAAATTCTGTCCAGCTTGCCGCGAGGAGCAGAGGCATCGTGACATCCAGCTCGCTTCAACACGTTAGATTTTAAAAAGATCTCAGATAAGTGAACAATTTTAGTAAAAAAACTCAGGAAATAATGAATCACATTTTCAGATGAGGCGATTTTTGAGATCATGGGGTAAATCTCTACTGGAATATGTAGAAATTTCACTGTTAGCGCGTCGGGTTTTCGAGGAGATGCGAATCACATACTAAAGCAAAGCAAGAATTTCATTGACCTATCAGGGACACATGACAAAAAACTCGAACGCTCTTGAACTTGAACGCTTGTTGAACATATGAAAACACACATACACACACAAATAAATACATCCACATCCAAGATCAGAGTTTTATTTTATAATCGATAGATAGATGTTTGCTCCTTGCAAACTTCTGTGTGGTTTTTAAATGTTTGAAGATTAGAAATTAGTAGTGGCGCAGTGGCACAGCGGTAGTGTTGCTGCCTTACAACGCCAGAGACCCGGGTTCGATCCTGACTAGGAGTGCTGTCCGAACAGAGTTTATACGTTCACCCCCACACTCCAAAGACGTACATGTTTGTAGGTAAATTGGCTTCAGTAGAAATTGTAAATTGTCCCTAGCGTGTGGTGTACGGAGATCGCTGGTCGGCACACACTCAGTGGGCCAAGGAGCTTTTTTCAGCACTGTATCTCTTAACTAAACTAAAAATCTAAACAAATTGTTAGAGTGTATTTCATACTTGGTAATTGTTTACTCTGTGGTCCGTCCTTATAGGAACAATGCATGATTAATTTCACTCCTAATTCTGTTGTATTCCTCTGGGAGGTAGAGTGTTCTCTTCCTTCATTATCCTTTTGGTAAAGCATTCTGCCGAAAGGAACATTCCTGCCAAGTTATTGGCCCGAGTCTCTAAAATCAGTTGCTGCCTGACACTCTGGGTGTCTCATGATTTTCTTTGTTTTTAAACTGCCTTATCAACGTCTTCATTCTGGCAATTATTTGAGCATACTCCAGGCTGTTTCTTTGGAGTTGTAATGCTCTCAAAATGTTCTAATTTTTTCCTTCCAAAAGTTTCACTTTTTTACTTTATTGCCTCATTAATAACTTTCTCTGCCTCAGAGGGCGATGGAGGCAGGTTCTCTGGATGCTTTCAAGAGAGAGCTAGATAGGGCTCTTAAAAATTGCGGAGTCAGGGGATATGGGGAGAAGTCAGGAACGGGGTACTGATTGGGGTTGATCAGCCATGATCACATTGAATGGCGGTGCTGGCTTGAAGGGCCGAATGTCCTACTCCTGCACCTATTGTCTATTGTCTATTGCCTTAAATTTTGCCTGACCATTTTAACAAATCAGTCTTTCTGAACTGTTATATTCTCCTCACTCCTAAGTACATTTCCAACTTTTGTCTGCTGCTAATTTTAAAATTCATTCCTACATTCCCTAAAGTATTCCAAATGCATTTATTAAAGTTTAACTGCTTTGAAGCATATTGACAAATTTTCATTGAAGTAACTTGTTATTTTCTTTTGCAGGTATCGATAGCCGATATAACGAGGGCTGTAGAGAATTGGCAAATTATCTGCTCTTTGATCTGTATAATCAGACAAACATTGGTTCTGATGTTACTGATTTGCCTGAAGAGGTGTTTGATGGTAAATGTATAATCCTTATCTTAACTTGCACATTTGTTTCCAATATGATGCTTTTTTAAGCAAGAGAGTGGGTTGGTATCATTGAAGGAGAATATTCTTTTCTGATTTCACTACAGGGACGACAGATGGCACAATGGGCTAAGTGTTCGGCTGGCAACCGGAAGGTGGCCGGTTCGAATCCCGCTTGGAGTGCATACTGTCGTTGTGTCCTTGGGCAAGACACTTCACCCACCTTTGCCTGTGTGTGAATGTGTGTGAGTGATTGGTGGTGGTCGGAGGGGCCGTAGGCGCAGAATGGCAGCCACGCTTCCGTCAGTCTGCCCCAGGGCAGCTGTGGCTACAGAAGTAGCTTACCACCACCGAGTGTGACTGAGGAGTGAATGAATAATGCGATGTAAAGCGCCTTGAGTATTAGAAAGGCGCTATATAAATCCCATCCATTATTATTATTATTACCATCCCATCTTCAGGCATAAGTCAGCATTGCTGCTAGAGCCATTAGAGATATAATGATACAAAATACCTTGGCCATCAGAATTTAAAAACAAAATCTGAATTCAATGGTGCTTCAAAACAATTATACGTTTTCTCTCAAAATATGTGTTCTCACGATGTCCAATTTCAATTAATGCTATGGTCAAATTTAAGTCCTTTCTCGTTATGGTAACTGCATGGTCCCATCTGGCATTTCCCCCATGCTGAATCTTTATTTCTGTCAGATGACATTAGTTGCTGCGATGGTGTTTGCATGCAATGAACTTTGTTATGCTATGTATTTTATATCGCAATTCTTGACTATATTTCTTGATATTTTTAACTATAAAATGTATAACGTTTTCTATATTGGTATACAAAGAAGATCCCTCAATTCTGTATCTTTGATAATGGTAGAATTACATAATTAATAACTTTGTCAATTAGCAAATCTTGGATTCTTTTGTGGAGTCACATGAAATACAAATTGTTGAAAATACGATAATTAATTTCCCTTTCTGTTTCAGATGTAATCATACTGATAAAGTCTGAGAGTGTTCATCTTTATTGCAACCCGATAAATTATAATTATCTTCTGCCATATGTGGCATACTGGAAAAATCTGCACTTGCACTGTTTGACAGTAAAAGAAGTAAGTAATAACAATGATACAGCTTGACTAACCTGATTCAATTTTTAAAGATGAGAGGTTGCATTTGATGAAATCTTGTTGCATGTAAGCACAGTGTACTTCGTTTGCTGAGGATTTGTAAATATAAATGAACATAATGCAATCTTCAGCAAGTGTCCCCACTTCTAATCTTACAATGGAAGGAAGTTCATTGAAGAAGCAGTAAAAGATGGTTGGGCCTTCATTCCTGCTCTGAATAACTTCTACAGTAATGTTCTGAGATGATTAACCTTTAATAACTACACCCATCTTTCCTTGTGCAGTAGAAACAGAACTGCAGATGTCGGCTTACCAAGAAAAGACTCAAAATGCTGGTGACGTCACCTATCCATGTTGTTCTGGGGTGCCGCCTGGCCCGCTGTGTTACTCCAGCATTTTGAGTCTTTCCCGATGCAGCATAAGACTCCAGCCATTGCATTATTTTCCCTGTGATGGTCATTGTTCTCAATTTCACCAGGACACATTGATGCTGCACGCACACAAATGCTGCCTTGATGTCTATCGCTGTCACTCTTATATTGCCTCCAGAATCCAGCACTTCATTCCATTTTAGATCCAGGGATAAAGAGCAGTGAGACAGCAGCTTTATTAACTGCTCCACACTCTCATTTATTGCATGTTGAACATAGATGATTTACAAAATGATCACCTAATCACCTGTGTTTGGCTTCTCCGAGTATGTGCCCTTCAGAATTCATTTAACCAGGGTTGATCCCCTATTTTAAGAGCGGGGAATTAGCTGAGTCACGAGGCTATAGATTATGTTGGTGTAGGTTTCCGCTGCTAATAAGGCCTTGTGGATCCCCAGTTTTTGGGCTGCCAGATCTATTCTGAAGCTATCCCATTGAACCTATTTGAAGAAATGCACCATGATGGTATGAAAAAAGGATTGTGCAATGGTCAGTTCCAACAATTCTTGTGAACATATGCATCTGGACAGGTATACTGCCAAAATTGAGGTCAAGTAGGTTTGTATGTCGTATTGCTTCACCCACCATGTTACAGACCCAGTCTGGCAGCTCTGACTTTCATGATTTGGCCAGTTCAGTCACTGGTGGTCCTACCATGTCCCTTTGGTGTTGGATGTTGAAGTCTCCCATCTAACATGCTCTGCCCTTGCTACTTTCAGTGTTTCCTATGTATTGTTTAGCACTGGGGAACACTGATGCATCTGCTGGGCGATGATAATAGGTGGTAAAAGCAATGTCCTTGCATATGTTTGATGTGATACCATGGGATTTCTTGAGGTCTAGAGGCACTGTTGAGGACCAAGGCCTACTATGTTCTGCTGCATAGCATGTGATGACATTTTCATGTTTCTGTCCGACGGGATGGAGAAAACAAACCCAGGATTGTGATGGAGTAGTCGAATACATTGTCTGTAAGGTATCATTTTTCGCATTTGGTAGAGAATAGGCTAATTAGTGACAGTCAGCATGGCTTTGTCCACTGCAGGTCATGTCTTATAAAGTTGTTTGAGTTTTTTGAGGGGCGGCATAGTGGCACAGCAGTAGAGTTGCACCACCAGAGACCCGGGTTCGATCCTAACCCATGGGTGCTGTCTGTACGGAGTGTGTTTTTTTTCCTCCGTGACCCCGTGGGTTTTCTCTGGGCTCTCCAGTTTCCTCATATGTTCCAACGACATACAGGTTTGTAGGTTAATTGGCTTGTAAATAATTGTAAATTGTCCCTAGAGTGCGTAGGATAGTGTTAGTGTGCGGGGATCGCTTGTCGGCATGGACTTGGGGGTCTGAAGGGCCTGATCCGCTCTGTATCTCTAAAACTAAAATTTGACAATGTTAATTCATGAGGGTGGGGCAGTGAATATTGTCTATATAGATCATTTTTATGATACTGACTGTAAAGGGAAATTCATTTCGTTGTCTCTAATTGAGACAATGACAATAAATTTGAATACAATACAATACAATACAATTTAGTATGTCATTTGATAAAGTCCTTTATGGCAGGCTGATCCAGAAGATTAGGATGCATGAGATGCACAGTGACTTGATATTTGGGTTCAGAATGGCTTACTCGGAGAATACAGAGGGTGCTGATAGTAAGGTCATAAGTTCTAGGAGCAGAATTAGGCCATTCGGCCCATTAAGTCTTCTCCGCCATTCAATCATGGCTGATCATTCAGTCGTCTCCCCATTAAGTCTTCTTCCCATAACCCCTGACTTCTTTTCTAATCAGTTTAGTTCAGGTAGATAGAATCTTAAATTGTGAGTGCTTTTGAGGTATAAGTTTTAAAATGGATATATTTCATGAGTATCACAGAATTTTTTATGTATGGTTAAAGGAGGAAATTCTAATCTGCGAAGTTCACAAAGTTGAATATCTTCTGAAATTTTATTTCTGTTATACAACTTCATCATACATATTGTGTATGTTCCATGATTTAGTATTGCAATAAATGATGAAGGTATTTAACATGTCACATGTTAAAAGCATTTCACATGTTTAATCAATAATGCTATTAATGTTTAATGTTTTATGTATCATTCCTAACTGTCATTGTACTTCATGTTGTCAAATTCCTTGTATGTGAATACTTGGCCAATAAACTTATTCATTCATTCATTCAATGCATTTAATTTACTGTGAGAAATATAGCACAATATTTTGGTTGGGAAAATGTCCATTGAAGACATTTTGTTGTCACATAATAGTATTCCCATGCCCATGGTAACTCCCTCTAGTTTTCAGATAAACAAATTATATTATGTCATTGCACAATGAAAATGTTACACTATAACTTACAAAGTTTAAATTTATTTTCTTAGTATGAAGATGAAGAGCTGGCAGAAGAGTTTAAAATTACCAGCTTTGTCAACATGGTGCAAGACTGTTGCCGAATTCAAGTTCCATACAGTTTCCAGGGTAAAGACAAAATTGTTTCCCAACATTATACATTTTTATGTGAAAAGGATAAACAAATCCCAACAGGATTTTCTTCTAATTTATTGTGTCTTTTTAAGGTGTATTCATTTTTCTTGTATAATGTGATATGTTTTCCACAGGCTGTGCTAAATAAAAACATTCTTCTGGATTTTAATGAACCTCTATTTAACCTCTCTGATTCTGATGAAATGTATTTTTGTATCTCCTTCAAAATCATAGATGCACTCTGATAACTTTGTCTGCTATTATCTATGTGTAACGTTTAAATGGAAAGAGAATTAATAGTGTTTTGAAGGAAAATATTTTTGTGCAGCATGTGTTTGGAAATTGGAATGTACTGACTGCAGATATGATGGAGTCATGTGGCCTCAAAGAGGGAATTGGATAAACGTACAGTGGATAAAAATTTGCAAACGACACAGAGGGAACCGGCAGGTGTAACCTTGAATTGCTTTAAAACAGAGATAGTGTGACACAATGTGCTAAACTGCCTCTTAACCATTCAATGATTTGATACCACCATTTAAAGATGAACTACATCAAAACACACCCCCCAGCAGGTCCTCCCCAACTTACAAACACACCACTTATCTACAGACTGCAGATACAAACAAAGGTTTAGGAGACCGCTGGTATGGATTTGCTGGCTACTAGAGGGCCGCAGGTATCTCCTGTTGTGTGGAAACTCAGTTTTTCACTTGAGAACTGTTTGAGTTATAAACAGTTCACAGGAATGGAACCCTGCCATAACCTGGGAAGGAACTGTATATAGAAATCATGGTTTTCTTGGTCACTCAAATGGGTATGTCTTATTCGAGGATGATTGTATCAATGTTCAACAGAGGGAAATGTAAACCTGGAATGGTTTCTCATCCACTCAAAATGTGTTCAATAATACGGAATTGCATGTAGTTGTAAATTTACCAAAGCATAAATTTATTTATCATCCTTTGGGTTGGTAAATTTATTTTTTTCTTTAACTTCCGTGGTGTTATTGATAAATTAACTACATCTCATTTTTAAGAGCTTTTTATTTGTTTATGTATTTTTATTCTTTGATCACCTCATTGTGCTTATCAACGTGTGACCATTGCTGTTTATAGGCCATGTTCGGACGTTTGACATGTTCATTGTTGAAAAGTGGCCCATTGTACAAGCATTTGCCCTGGAAGGAATTGGAGGAGGGGAGTTTTTTACAATGAAACATGAGGTATTTAATTTAAATTTATGTGAGTCACGAACAGAATTTTGGCAATATCATGACCATAGGTTCACAATAACAGATCATATGAGAATTTCCCCAAAAGGCTTTATGTCAAAATAATTGAATATCAGATGTAAATAATATGGACTAAAAAAAGTTAATTATTCAAAAAATCCAAGAGATTGTTTATTTATTCCATTACTGGGAACTTGGAGTAGAGATTGTTGGAGCCTATCACATTAATAGATTGTTTCTAAACATTAGAAATATCAGGAAATTCAATACTTTGATAAATTTGGAAATTCGGTAACTTGGAAAGGTCAATCACGAATTCGTTCTCCCCACTGCACACTTTGCCTATTCACTCCATCTGATTTGTTTTGTTCTCTTTGTTTTTGTCTGTGAAACTCCAGTTTCTTTCCTGTATCATAAAGCATTTTATGCAATCCCTGAAACTATACAAGGAAGCATTCATTTAGGTGCCCCAAATTGACAATTACCTTTCAACTCGCTTGAAATTCATTGTCAGAGAGCGTTGCAGTTCAAAAAAGTGGTTAGGTACTGTGATTGGTGGGATGTGACAAATAGTTGGGAATAATTCTAATTTTAATGTACATCAGGGAATAGGTAATGCCATAATACTCATTTGGTCATAATATTTCAGTAGTTGCTGAATATCAATGATATTGCAGTATATATTAATCTCAGAACAATTTAAAAAAAAATTATTGTTTTCTAGTAACAATTAATCCACGGTGAAGAATAAATAGTCTTTATGTTTGCTTTCTTGCATTAATTTTTATGCAGATGTATAAATATTGAACTGCAGATAATAAAACAATGTTTAATAGTAATGATCATACATATTGTACTGAAAATAGACACAAAAAGCTGGAGTAACTCAGCGGAACAGGCAGCATCTCTGGAGAGAAGGAATGGGTGACGTTTCGGGTCGAGACTGAAGACGGGTCTCTACCCGAGACATCACCCATTCCTTCTGTCCAGAGATGCTGCCTGTCCCACCCACTGAGTTACTCCAGCTTTTGTGTCTATCTTCGGTTTAAACCAGCATCTGCAGTTTCTTCTCATACATACTGTACTCATGTGTAGTATGATTTGGCTGGATAGCACGCAAACAAAGCTTTTCACTGGATCTCAGTACATATGATAATAATAAACCACACCAAATCAAACATATACCCTCATCTAATATTAACTATCCTAGTCCATTCTGATCAACTACATTATTGCAACTAAATTTCTTTATACGTATTAAAGAAAAGCATTCACTATTTCACTCTGAAAAATAATTCACAATTTAGTATCATGTTGCCATTTTCTTTTTTTCCGTTGCAGATGTTTGATGCTAGCGAGGAACTTTGGCAAGTGTATAGCAGCTTGGATCCAGTTTCCCTGGAAGTCTTGATCACTGAGGTAAGGTTGTATTTTATAACTATGTGGAAAAGGATGCATTGCAATAATACTAACTTTGTTTAGTTCTGTTTGCTCTGAATTTGATTTTGTCTTCATTTGGTTTTAGGATTTGGTGGCATTTGAGAAACAATGGGACAGCTTCTTTTCCAATTTTGACATTGAGAATTCGTCCTCTCTACTGGAACTTTCAGAAGCACAATCTGGAGAGGTGGGAAATAAATCTTAATTTTAAAGTACTCATTGTATTTCTCTTTAGTTAGATATATTTTAGTCACTAGTGAGCAAAAAATTACATTAGTTAGAATCATGTCTGCAAGAAAAAAATCCTAAATTAATTTGTAACTTCAACTTGGTCATCTAGATTTCATTTTCTGTGGGCTGTCTGGTTATGAATTCTTGCATTGCCTGAAAGTAAGAATGCTTAATCTGGTTTGGAGCTGCAAGAACCTTGGCTTCATTAACATCTTTGTAAAATTAAATATCCAGATTTGGTATCCTACATGTCACGTTACAGGTTTGTTAACATGGTTTTACTTCTCTGTTTTCATTAAACTCTCTCTTCCCATAACTCCCCTACCTTGCCCCTTTCACAGCCACTTGCCTCCAGATATACCACATATAGCTGGAAGAGCAGACAAATGGGCTGCAAGCTTCTTCATGGCTTTCAACACCAATGCTCTTTCATGGATCAACTATCAGGAGGCATGATGGTAAGGGGTATGGAATTCTCTTTTTAACCCTGCATTGGAATGCTGCAATGCTTTTTGCAGATAGCCCCCCCCCCCCCCACCCTCCCACTCCATGGCTTAGTATGAAACCAGCGGGAATTTATGACAACTGTTTTAGCTGAGCGTCACACAAGCATTATCATGGTTGGATGAAATCTGGGATTGACATCTTTTTCTTGCCATTTTAAATAAATAAATGATGTAAACTGTTGTTTGTTTTTTTCAAAAATATATATTCATTTTATTTGAGAATCATTTAAAAATTAATTGTTTGGTTGATGTGTGTCCTTTACGGTTATAGCAATATTTCTCTGCCTTTTTGTAACGTACTTTTGCACAATCCACCTGGTAAGAAATCAATTTTGAGTTTGCTGCTCAAAGTACTTGCTGTTCATGCATGCTTATTTTCAGTATGTTACGTATTTTCAGTGGGGGCGGGGGTGGTGGGGGTGGCGCAACTGACATCTTGCTCTGTCTTTGGCTTCAAATTGGAAGAATTCAGTTTTGCTATTCTGAAGTATAGAATAGACGTTTACATGGTCCTCTACCTTTATTCCAACCTTATAAGGGGTAGCACAATGGTAAGGTTGCTGCCTTACAGCTCCAGAGACCCAGGTTTGATCCTAAATGCGGGTGCTATCTGTAAGGAGTTTGTACGTTCTCCCTGTGATCGCGTGGGTTTTTTCTGGGTGCTCCTGTTTCCTTCCACATTCCAAAGATGTGCAAGTTTGTAGGTTACTTAGCTTCGGTAAATTGTCCCTAATGTAGGATAGAACAAGTGTATTGGTGATCGCTGGTCGGAGTGGACTCAATGGACCAAAGGGCCTGTTTTCACTCCGTATCTCTAAACTAAATTAAACTAAAGTGATATGAAAGGTAAGTGGAGTTCATATCAATTGCTATTATTGTTTTAATCCAATTACAAGTGTTTTAAGTACATTTTCTTTTTTTTATTCTTTTATTTAAATCTATTTCAGTTTTTTAAATGCCTCTGATGATATTCAGGATAAAAAATATATATTTGCCTATGTTTCCTGCAGAGAACCCTTGCTTGGCTTCTGAGTGGGTTTTCAATATATGTTGCTATGGGCATGTCACCACTCATGGACCGTTACGCTTCATTAAACTGGTGCAGTAGTAAGAGCTACATAAAACCTGCGGGAAAATCACATTGATTGTGCAGAAGTGAGACGAGGAGGGGTCAGAAAAAGCACAACAGCCCTAAGAACATTTTAAGCATAATAGGATATGTTCTGAGATGTTTATTTTCCTTTTCAGCCTTTTAGAACGTACTTCAGCCATGGGTTGATAACGAGTCAAATTACAGAAAAAAGGTATTTGTTTCTACCAAATAATCTTTATTTTACTGATATTTCATTTTATCTGATCATTGAAATCTAATTTTAAAACCAATTATGATTCTTAGTCAAGTCAAGTTCAATTATTTTCAGGGACATATGCCATGGATTGTTGAGTTGACAATCCTGGTCTTTCAACCATGTCTCTGATAGTCACAATATCATATTCTTATTTGATGATCCACACTCTCACGTTCATCTGCTTTATTAGTTTGACCTTGCATTAAAATAGATGCATTGTAGCCTTACATTCCTCCTATATGTGTGCTGCCTAATGTACTGACTTACCCCTTCCTAACAGCATCAGCACACTTCACTGCAAAAATGTTGAACCTGTTCCAGTTCAATTCCAACTTACTCAATTTGTACAGATCCCTCCTTCCTCAGAAACAGCCAGTCATCCAGAAATCGAAAATCCAAGGTGATAAATAACTATTGTTGATAAAATACTAGAATGTTACTGCCCATTGTCACTGAACCAGAGTGTTGTATAATTTATTGGCATTCAAAGAACACCAGCAGGTGAAGATTTTTTATTTGTAAAGGATGATTATAAGTGTCCCATAAGATTGTGCAGATATGGGCAGATTCTGTCTTTTTAATGTAATCTGAAAGCGCTGCATACTGACTCCACACTGCCATAATAACATTTCAAAGTAATTCATCTTAAATTTATGTATCAATACAATATAGTTTTTTTGTTCAGTTTGTAAATGGATTAGAGTCTACTAATAGAGAAATTGCTTAATGGAGAAGCAGTCAAAAGATCTTTATTGAGGCATGTGTGGATATTATTTCCCATTATTAGTATATGCATGCTCATAAATTCAAATATTTTAACTGATTTATGAATGAGATGTAGTTTGAGGACATCAGGCTTGTACATTAGCCAATCCTGGATATTTTAATGTGGTATATAACTCATTTCTTTAATCGTAACTTTTTAGTTAGTCGATAAATTTGAAGTGTTCAAATTCTGTCAAACCTTAAACCACTGAGTATAATTTATCTATGTCAAACATATATTTTGCACATTGCTTGATGCAATTAGACTATAAATATTGAAGTTGGATTTTCATCCTGTTATGTTTTTCAGTTCTTTATTCAGCACTCATCGCCAGCCTTTTGTTCTTTTTGGTTGTCACTCGACAAAAGAAAACTTAAACTCATACAGCTTCACTTTTCCATCTGAGGGTCACCTTGTTAAAAACACAAACAACAGGGGAGGCACTGCCAGGCATATGGTATTGTACCTTATTTCTCTTTTGTCGTTTTTTCAGTGTGGCTAATTGCTTAATAGCATATTTGTTTTTTTTCTTCCATTTCTCAGAGATATGCAACATTTATTCCACATGGAATAATTAGCTGGGGAGTGGATGTTCAGTCATCCACTCCCCAGGTCGGTGGGAGTTCCCACCGCCACTGGTACCATTTAATCCCGCGCTACCTGCTCCATGGTCGGACAGTCGGCGACTAAACCGTCTCCTCCACCTAGTTTGCCAGGTGAGGAGGGGGCTGTGAACCCCCAGCAGGACTAAAAACAAGACCTGTCAAAGGGCGGATGAGCTTCCAGCGAGCCAACGGCCATCCACACTTCAGTAGAAGTTGCGATCACTATCGTACATAACATTGTTAGGAATGATGATAAAGCACAAATACCAAAATCCTATACTTCCAGTGGCGGAAGTCAGCAGGAACTGGACTGAGATGTGTGGTGCGTCCGTCACTGTTCCCATTGGAAACCAGCACCACTGTGTCACTACACCACCCCCCACCAGGAAGGCGTTTAAAGCCTCCGTTTCTTCCTCGACTGCAGAACCAGCCAACTCCCCTCTACCAACACTCTTTTCTGCCTAGCAGAGCTGGTCCTTACTCTTAACAACTTCTCCTTCGACTACCACTTTCTCCAGTTCCAAGGTGTAGCTATGAGCACTCGTATGGGCCCCAGCTACGCCTGCCTTTTTGTAGGGTACGTTAAGCAATCCCTGTTCAAGACTGGCCCTATCCCCGAATATCTCCACTACATTGACAACTGCATCGGGACTACCTCCTACACCCATGCAGAACTCAGACTTCATTAACTTCACTATTAACTTTTATCCTGCACTCAAATTCACTTGGACCATCTCCGACATTTCCCTACCGTTTCTTGATCTCACCGTCTACGTCACAGAAGATAGACTATCGACTGGGGTGGAAAATTACAACCTTCACGTGGTCCGCCCTGTTTCGACTAATGCAATCAACTCGACGTGCACAAACGGAAGATCAAATAGAACCAGTTGTCCAACAACTTTAGGCTGTGCACGCCACACGAAAGAAGAAGACTATCGACTGACATCTACTATAAACCTACTGACTCCCACAGCTATCTAGACTACACTTCTTCCCACCCTGCCTCCTGCAAAGATTATCCCCATCTCCCAATTCCTCCTCTACCCGGCATCTGCACCCAAGATGAGGTGTTCCATACCAGGACATCTATGATGTTCTCATTCTTTAGGGAATGGAGGTTCCACTCTTCCATCATAGATAAGGCCCTCACTAGGACCTCCTTGATATCCAGCAGCTCCGCACTTGCTCCCCCTCCCCCCAGTCGCAACAGGGACAGAGTTCTCCTAGTCCTCACCTTTCACCCCATCAGCCGTCGCATACAGCACATATTCCTCCAACATTTTCACCACCTCCAACGGGATCCCACCACTAACGACATCTTCCCATCTCCACCACTTTCAGCTTTATGCAGAGACCGTTCCCTCCGCAACCTCCTGGTTAACTCGTCCCTTCCCATTCAAACCACCCCTCCGCAGGTACTTTCCCCTGCTACCGCAGGAGATGCAACACCTGTCCCGATACCTCCTCCCTTGACTCCATCCAAGGACCCCAACATTTTTTCAAGGTGAGGCAGAGGTTCACTTGCACCTCCTCGAACCTCATCTACTGTATCCGCTGCGCTTGGTCTCGAACACCCCCGCTCAGTTCGCCTAAATCTACCTGACCTGAATCCGCTGTTCCAATAGATAATAGGTGCAGGAGTAGGCCATTCGGCCCTTCGAGCCAGCACCGCCATTCAATGTGATCATGGCTGATCATCCCCAATCAGTAGTCCGTTCCTGCCTTCTCTCCATATCCCCCGTCTCTGCTATCTTTAAGAGCCCTATCTAGCTCTCTCTTGAAAGCCTCCACCGCCCTCTGAAGCAGAGAATTCCACACTCACAACTCTCTGTGTGAAAAAGCTTTTCCTCATCTCCGTTCTAAATGGCTTACCCCTTATTCTTAAACTGTGGGACCTGGTTCTTGACTCCCCCAACATCGGGAACATGTTTCCTGCCTCTATTTCAATAAGATGCCCTCTCATCCTTCTAAACTCCAGAGTATACAAGCCCAGCCGCTCCATTCTCTCAGCATATGACAGTCCCGCCATCCTGGGAATTAACCTTGTAAACCTACGCTGCACTCCCGCAATAGTAAGAACGTCCTTCCTCAAATTAGGACCACCAAAACTGCACACAATACTCCAGATATGGTCTCACTAGGGCCCTGTACAACTGCAGAAGGACCTCTTTGCTCCAATATTCAACTCCTCTAGTTATGAAGGCCAACATGCCATCTACTTTCTTCACTGCCTGCTGTACCTGTAGGCTTACTTTCATTGACATGAACAAAGACCCCCAGATCCTGTTGTACTTCCCCTTTTCCCAACTTGACACCATTTAGATAGTAATCTGCCTTCCTGTTTTTGCTACCAAATTGGATAACCTCACATTTATCCACATTAAACTGCATCAGCCATGCATCTTCCCACTCACACAACCTGTCCAAGTTACCCTGCATTCTCACAGCATCCTCCTCACAGTTCACACTGTCACCTAGCTTTGTGTCATCTGCAAATTTGCTAATGTTACGTAATCCCTTCATTTAAATCTGTGATATATATTGTAAATAGCTGCGGTCCCAGCACCGAGCCTTGCGGTACCCCACTAGTCACTGCCTGCCATTCTGAAAGGGACCCGTTAATCCCTACTCTTTGTTTCCTGTCTGCCAACCAATTTACTATCCATGTCAGCACTCTAACCCAAATATCCTGTGCCCTAATTTTGCCCACTAATCTCCTATGTGGGACCTTATCAAATGCTTTCTGAAAGTCCAGGTACACTACATCCACTGGCGCTCCCTAGTCCATTTTCCTAGTTTCCCCCATCAAAAAATTCCAGATTAGTCAAAGCATGATTTCCCCTTCGTAAATCCATGCTGACTCCGACCGATCCTGTTATTGCTATCCAAATATGCCGCTATTTCATCTTTTATGATTGACTCCAGCAACTTCCCCACCACCGATGTCAGGCTAACTGCTCTATAATTCCCTGTTTTCTCTCTCCCACCTTTCTTAAAAGGATTAGGTGTGGACTCCTGTATATCGGCGAGACCAAGCGCAGGCTCGGCGATCGTTTTGCTGAACATCTCCGCTCAGTCTGCCTAAACCTACCCGATCTACTGGTTGCTCAACACTTTAACTCCCCCTCCCATTCCCACACTGACCTTTCTGTCCTGGGCCTCCTCCATTGTCCGAGTGAGGCCCAGTGCAAATTGGAGGAACAGCACCTCATATTTCGCTTGGGCAGTTTACACCCCAGCGGTATGAATATTGACTTCTCTAACTTCAAGTAACCCTTGCTTTCCCTCTCTCCATCCCTCCCCCTTCCCAGTTCTCCGACCAGTCTGACTGCCCCTCTAATTACATTGTATCTCTGCTTTGTTGTCACCTTCTCTAAGCTAACAATGGTCTATTCTCCATTTTCCTTGATTCTCATTTCCTTTGGTCTCGTACACTTCCTCATCTTTGTAACTCCCTCTCCCCTCATGCTCAGTCCGAAGAAGGGCCTCGACCTGAAACATCACCCATTCCTTCTATCCATGACAGATGGTGATGAGTCAGAGTATGCCAGCATAACAACCTGGCTCTCAACATCAGTAAAATCAAGGACCTGATTGTGGACTTTGGTAGGGGAAGGATCCTGTTTACATCAATGGAACGATGGTGGAGGATCAAACCCGTCAAATTTCTGGGCGTGCACATTTCCGAAGATCTTTCCTTGACCCAGCACACTGATGCAATTATAAAGAAGGCACATCAGGGCCTCTACTTCCTGAGAGAATTACAGAGATTCAGTATGTCAAAGAGGATTCTCCTGAACTTCTACAGGTGCTCAGTAGAGAGCATACTGACTGGTTGCATCGTGGCCTGGTTCGGGAATTTGAACGTCCAGGAGCTAAAATGACTGCAAAAAGTTGTAAACACTGCCTAGGCCATCACCGGCTCTGACCTCCCCACCATCGAAGGGATTTACATAGCTGCCAAGTAGTACGGATTTTCCGTATTTCGTACGGAAACGCGATAAGAATACTGAAATATTATTTTGCATTGTTAAATATGGATTTTTTTTAAATGACCATAGACAATCGTAACAACTGCTGTACTGGCTATGTTGCAGCAAAATCGCCTTGGAACTTTACATTTTTAAACAGCTTGGGTTTTAACAAGTACTGCAGAAAGATTGGAGTCGTTTATAACTTGATTCCTCTGAAACGAAAACGATTTGTTAACTCCCACTATTAGCACTTGTTAACTACCAGTAGTTAACAAGTAGTTATACAGTGTGTCACCATTACATCGATATGCATTCCTCAGTAAATATAACTGTTTTAACCTTCAAGTATTACGGACGCCGCGTTCCTTTGACGGGAGAATTTCTTAAAACTCATTGTCATTAAGGGCTCCGGACAGCGAGCACGGGCTTCTTCCTGGCGTGCAGGTGCAATCCCTCATTCACCCACGTTATTTAGTAATTTTTACCCGTCATTTAGGGATGTTATATGAATTTAAAAAAAATAAGTATGTTTATTTTTGTTAGTTTATCTAAAGTGAAATGTTTGATCTTTCCCAACCCCTTAAAAAATATCTGAAGAAGGGACCCGATCCTAAACGTCGCCTAGCCATTCCCTCCATAGATAAACATAAAATGCTGGAGTAACTCAGCGGGTCAGGCAGCATCTCTGGAGAGAAGGAATAGGTGACGTTTTGGGTCGAGACCCTTCTTCGGACCCTCCATAGATCCAGCCTGACCTGCTGAGTTCTCCAGCACTTTATGTTTTGCTCTTAAAATAAATCTGTGGTCCGCTGAAGAAACAACACGATAAACCACTCTGGAAGTGCAAGTTTTGCTGGACACTTCATACAGTAGAACACATCATAATATACCCTGAGTGAATTAATGGGGTTAGATTATTTGTTTAATCTGTTGTCTAGATCAGCCATTATCACAATGAATGGCGGTGCTGTCTCGAAGGGCCGAATTTTTTTTCCAGCAAATTGGCACCGTGTAAAAATACTGATTTCCTCAGCAAAATACTGATTTTCAGGTACTAGAATACTGAAATGCGCTGACAAAACTTGGCAGCTCTGAATTTATCGTAGTCGCTGCCTCAAAAAGGCGGCTAACATCATCAAAGACCCACACCATCCTGGCCACACACTCATCTCGCCACTGCCAACGGGAAGAAGGTACAGGAGCCTGAGAACTGTAACGTCCAGGTTCAGGAACACCTTCTTCCCAACAGCCATCAGGCTATTAAGCACTACAACCTCATAAGCCGTGAACTACAATAGACTTATTATTATCATTGCATTGTTATTGTTGTTCTTTTTTTTCCTGAGTTTTTATATTTATTATGATTATATATTCTGTTGTGCTGCAGCTAGTAAGAATTTCATTGTTCTATCTGGGACAGATGACAATAAAACACTCTTGACTCTTGACAATGGGAACCCAATGAGCAGGAATGGCTGCGCCGCCGGAGAGCCACTAAGAATGGGGGGGGGGGTTGTGGGGGGATGGAGTGAGTGCATTGGTGGGGGGTGGTAAGGGCAAGCGGCGGAGTTGGGGGCAGTGAGGGGAGGAGGGGGGGATCAGGGGCATCACAACGGGAACCTGTCAGCTGCACCTGCGCAGTTGGGGGCTATGGGCGAGTGGTGGAATATTGCGTTGGGGGACCAGGCCTCCCGTGTGACAATGGGACCCAACAGGTCCCACTTAGTCTAGTATATTACTAAAACTCTCATCTTGTTTGTGATTCTGTCGGTCTTCGTGTCTGTCTGCCCATTGTGGTAGCGGTGTGGAATGAGCTTCCAGTGGAAGTGGTGGCGGCAGGTTCGTTGGTATCATTTAAGAATAAATTGGATAGGCATATGGATGAGAAGGGAATGGAGGGTTATGGTATGAGTGCAGACAGGTGGGACTAAGGGAAAAAAATTGTTCGACGCGGACTTGTAGGGCCGAGATGGCCTGTTTCCGTGCTGTAATTGTTATATGGTTATTGTCTCCCGGAACTACGCCAAAATGGTATACGATAGCACTACAATTGTTGCACCAACTTACTATTGTCCTGTGGTTTGTTTTCATCAAGTTTTGTTCAGATTGATTGTATATTTTACATGTTATTCACGTTTTAAACTTTATAAAATCCAGTTTGAGAAAAATCATTTGAATTTGCAATGGCAGTTGGCGGCTATGACGTCACAATGAGATCTAATTTACATAAACTGCCTGTCAGCAGTGTTCCAATGTTGCAGTGTTAACAAAGACAGGACTCCCAGTGCAATGAGAGATTTGTTACATTGTTGTAAGGAGAGGGAGGGAGAGATGAAGGAAACAAGGAGAGCATTGTTTAATGTTATTTAAACAGATAGAGGGGGATAGGGAGGAGAGAGGGGTTATTGAGGGAGGGAGTGAATGAGGGTAGGGGAAAGGTGAGGGAGTGTGAAGAGAGGAGGGAGGGAGTGTTGGGGGATGAGGGGAAATGAGCCGCAACTGCGCAGTTAGGGGCTATGCGTGAGTAGTGGAATATTGCGTTGGAGGAATGGGTTGCGTTGGGGGAGCAGGTGAGTGGTGGAAACAGGTTGCGTTGAGGGAACGGGTGAGGTGTGGAATATTGCGTTGGGGTAACGGGTCCCACTTGGTCTAGTACTGTATAAAGATACATTTCTTTATTATGATTTCTTACTTGCAGTGTTAGATGAAACATTTTTCTTATACCATGCAGGTTGTGCAATGTTCATCTCCCAGAGGACCTTTGGCATGCTCAAGGACATACTTCTTTGGAAACACTCATGTACCTTACATGTGTAAGTTAATACTTAAATAAACAGTTAACTTTCCATTATGAAGATGATCAGAATTGAAATTAATGTACACTATTTTAATTTCAGCCAAAGACAGCAATCAACAGAAAAATGATGATTTTTTGTAAGTTTGACTCCTTAACTTTATGCCACTTTCAAAAGTAAATACATGAATAATGATTTCACGAATGTTTGAATAAGAAAATGGAACAGGAATGGATAATTAACCCGTTTGAGCCTGCTCCATTATTATTTATGCCTAATCTTCTACCAGGCTCAATTCTAATTCACTCATAATTCTGTAGATCTTATAATATCCATTAAACTCTGGGGGGCTTTCCCCCACCCCCCATCAGTCTGAAGAAGGGTTTCGGCCCGAAACGTCGCCTATTTCCTTCGCTCCATAGATGCTGCTGCACCCGCTGAGTTTCCCCATCAATTTTGTGTACCTTCCATTAAACTCTTGATCTGTCTTGACTCAATTAGTGAAAATCCATAGTGCAAATGCACTGGTTCAGAGAATCCCAAGGACTAATGAACCACTTAGACACATTTTTCTTCCTTACACTGCCCCTATAAATTGCCCCTAGTGTGTGATGAGTGGATGAGAAAGTGGGCTAACATAGAACTGGTTTGAACGGGTGATCAATGGTCGACACGGACTCAGTGGGCCGAAGGGCCTATTTCCACGCTGCATCTCTAAACTAAACTAAACACTTGAAACTGGTCACCTTTATTCTGATTCTGAGCTCACTTCATTCAATATTAGTTGTAACATTTGTTTTAATACACTTGTAGAAAATCTCAGAATAGGAAGCTTTGATCCTGGAGGTCTATGTCTTGTGTCTTGAGTAAATATCTGCAAGCTTTATTGTTTGTTTTTTGTATGGAAAAAATTGAATACTCTAGTTAATCTAGATATTTACTGCAGAAATGAAATGCAGTCAAATACCAAAATGGTCCATTTCATATTTTCCCTGATATTCTATCTGCCATGTATTGCACCTTTTTTTTAAATTGTCTTCCACTGTTTTTGGGGTTCTTGAGGATGATGATCCTGTAAATTCCAGATACTGGTCAATTTTCCTATGAACTCGATGGAAAAAGTTACAGGATTCACTCCTACACATCAAGTGGATGTGCTTTCTTCCTCCCAAAATTCTCAATTCATTCTCAGTCTTGCCATGGATTCTTCAGTAAACTTTCACAAACTTTAATTGCATTTTCTTACATATTTTTGAGAGTGCGGGTAGGTATGACAGAGAAATGCAACTTGTTACTAACTTTGCATTATTGCACTCTCCAATCTTAATTACTGGTTGGTTATATTATTGCTGTATATGTAACCATATAGTAACCCAGGACAACATTAAAAAAAATCCCATAGCCCCTTTTTTGCTTCTGGTCACCAAATATTGAAATTCCACCCGGGCTCACAGTGCAAATTTGTGTTTTTTTATGTTCATTGCCAGGTGGTTTTTTAATTAATAAACACAAAATGTTACAAAGTCACAGAGGCTTTATGTCTGAAATGTGATAGAGGACATTCTCTAATGACAAGAGGATGAATCAGCAATTAAGTCTCTCAATGATCTTTATTTCTTAGGGTGCTGCCACAGATTTATATTGCTGTAGTAGAAGCAGTGTTGGCTAGCATCCGATGCTACGTAGAAACTCCCAGCATAAAAATTGTAAGTCTTTTCTGTAAGATTCTATTTTAATTGTTAAATCAAAGATTTGTGGTTATTTAGGTGTTGCAGTCTGTATTAACCTTAGCTGCTCATTCAAAATACCAAGAATCTCTGAATTTGGTTATATTCCTCATGGGATAAAATATATTAAATACTCAACAACTTTTCATACAAAACATTCTGTTGGACTTCACACATTATCAGCTATTGTTCTGAAAAATACAGAATTGTTGCCCAAAGGAGGTTGCATTCATCCCTACTCCTTTTGAATGAGAACATTCCTGCTTAAAGCTGCGTAAAATACTTCAGAAATAAATTAAATTAGTGATTGAACGCACAAAGTACCAGGATCTTCAAAGAGGATGTTGGGGCTAATTAGGTATAAATGTAAATAAACTAAAGCTATATTTTAACACTTTGTTGAATTACACTAGAAATAAAATTCAAAGTTTCAGCCTACTTTTGCCAAATTCAAGTTTATGTTTTTGAAATATTTATGGAATTGCTTAATATTCAGAAATTTTTGCCTGTTTCATGAGAATTATGGATGGATAAATATTGGAAAAACAATTATTTGCTGTATTAAAAATACAAATGCTATTAGCATACTTAGTTTCCATACCACTGATATCACTTCCACTGGCAACTAAATCTGAGGAGCTTTGGTCCACATCCATGTCATAACAAATGCATCCATTTGTTTTGGTGTTCAACGCCACCTCTGCTTCAAATTTATTCTCATGTACTTTTGTTGAAATTCCCTTGTTCTAACCTCGATAAGCTTGATATGGTCAACATTTCTGCCCTTGTCTCAAACTTTCACTAGTGTGTTTGCTGAGTGTTTTGCTAGCTCCTTGCCTTGGATTTTATAATTATCACCTGTTTTTGCAATCCTTTCATGGTCATGGTCATACCGATCTCTACTGATCTAACCACCCAAGGTAAATGCAATACTCTAGTTTATTGCTTGTAATGTACTGTTGCTGATTGTGGCTTCGGCTGCTGAAGCTCTTCTAAGATCTGGTATTCTCCCTTTAATTCTCCATTGCCTCTTTAAACCTGCTTTGCTCTATAGCTCTATATGTGGTTGAATGTCAAGTTTTTGTTGAGTAATGTTCCATTGAAACTCAGGGAAATATTACCTTGGTAAACACAATATATACTGAAAGTTTTTGGTAGTAAATATTGTATAGAACAACTACAACTTGCACAGCATTTCACAGAAAACAACCAAGGCTCTTTATAGGATATCATTGATAAAAATGTTGCATTATATCATGTGTGGAAACTTTAGACAAGAATGTTAGATTGTAATGTAGGCAAGATTAGGGAAGAAATTCCAAAATGTAATACCTAGGAAACTGATAAATTGGTGGAGATCCTTGAACAAGAATGTGGGGAATCTTGAATACAGGGAAAAGTGTTTTAAATTTGTGGTGTTGCAAAGCTGTGTTGGTCATTGAGTGCAAATAAAATGGATTGATGGGCGTTTGGATATGGGAATAATGTAACTGAGTTTTGGATGAACATACCGATGGCAGTGTGATTAGATAAATTTGTGAAGGGAATAGTAGCTTGAGTCCAATTGCCAAATGAAAGAGTATTCAAATTGTTAATTCTGGAGAAAACAAATATCAGGTGCTGTGGCAAGTGAGCAATATAACAAAGGAGGAAATTGGCATTTTTGATAATGGTGCAGGAACAGAGTCAGCAATTCCTGTGAGCAATCATTTAGGATGTCCCGTTTGCAAACAGTATAATGTACCCTCAAAGTGACGAGGATAGTTTGATAACTTTGTGAACGTTAAATGTATGAAACTTTTTCAATTGATGAACTGGCCAATAACTGAACATGAGCAACATTGGTCTCTGCTGTTTCATTGTGCTGAATGGAAAATAATTATAGCTGAACAGATAAATTCAGCGACACTCAGATTTTCTAGAACAATTAACATAAATGAAAGGAAAAATAAAGAAATTATATCTAAGGGGGGAATAGTTTAATATCTAGAAAGGATATGTACCACAAGTAATTATCATCATGGACTTCATCATTAGAAGACATGGAATTCAAAAACTCCCTTTTCACACAAAAAATTGTGAGAATGTGGGCTTGCTATCATATGCATTAGTTTAAATATGAAACAGTAAAGGTTGGTAAGCATATGAGGGAGAAGAAAGTTGAGAGTTGTGTTTTAGATTTAGATGAGGAAAGACAGGAGTAGGTTCCAGGGAATGCTCAGATTGGCTGGTTCAACTGAAAGGCGTATTCCGTGCTATCTTATAAAGTAAAAAGTCCTGTGTTCAAGATTGTACGTTGGTCTATATATAGTACTTTTTTGTGCATTTGAGTCACTAATGAATGCATTCTACTTTAGGCCAAAGAAATTGCGGAAGATGTTTTTCTTTCAACATTGGATTGCTATGATCTTGGTCACTACAAAGCTATCCTAAGGTATGAAACAATCTTGAATTTGAAGCTCTAACTTTGTTCTTTAACTTTGTAAATAGGAATGACAGTAAGATTACAGAGTGCCCCCCACAAGCAGGATTTGACCGGAGATACAGTTAGAATTGATGTTTTTTAATTCTTCGTAGAGCTGTAGAATGTGCAGCAAATAATTGTCAGATAATTGAATATATGTTAATATAAACTTTGCAGCTGAAATTATCATCATTCATTCTGTGTATTTTCCAAAAAAGATATACATTTTTAGAAGATGAGTAATTCATGATGAATAATGTAATCAGATGAGCATAAAATAATCTGGACAGGAAGCACAAAGTTTTGACAGGCACAATTTGTCAAATGGGAAGAGAGGTATACCTTTATGAATCTGAACGTTCCTTCACGTAGAAATTTGTAAAGATTTTTCCGTTTAACTGATGATTTTAACTGATTTAACACTTATTATGACACTATTTGGCTCATCAGATCCATGCTGGCTCCCACCAGAATATTATTCTTATTCCCTCTTCTTTCCCAGTTACCTTACAATGTATTCTCACTTATATTGACTCTCTTCATTCTTTTGTGGCTTAGCTAATCTTGGGGGTAAATTGCAGCCATTTAACCTACAAACATATCTTTGGGCTGTGGAAGGAAGCCAGAGCACGGGTGGTTACAGGGAGAATGTGCAAATTGCACACAGTAAGCATCCAATCTCACGATTGAATCCAGGTCATTGGATTCACAAGGCGGATACATTTCTAACGGTGAAATAAACTGATGTTTTAAACTGAATTTTCTAAACCTTCCACAACCTCAGGACCTTCTGACTGTTCTTTCAATTCCATACATTTTTCAGAGATTAAAGTTTGAATAATGATCACTTACTTATTGTCACTTACAGTGCCCTCCATAATGTTTGGGACAAAGACTCATCATTTATTTATTTCCCTGTGTATTTCTCAATTTGAGATTTGTAATAGAAAAAAAATCACGTGGTTAAAGTGCACATTGTCAGATTTTAATAAAGGGTATTTTTATACATTTTGGTTTCACCATGTAGAAATTACAGCACAGTTTGGGGCACAGAAATGTCATGTAAATGAAAGTAGTCATGTTTAGTATTTTGTTGCATATCCTTTGCATGCAATGACTGCTTGAAGTCTGTCCACAAGACTCATCTGTCCACAAGACCTTTTTTCCAGGACTGGTTGATCTTTTAAGTACTTCTTGGCAAATTGTAACCTGGCCATCCTATTTTTGCAACTAACTAGTGGTTTGCATCTTGCAGTGTAGCCTCTGTATTTCTGTTCATGAAGTCTTCTGCGGACAGTGGTCATTGACAAATCCACATCTGACTCCTGAAGAGTGTTTCTGATCTGTCGGACAGATGTTTGGGGATTTTTCTTTATTATAGAGAGAATGCTTTGGAGGTCTTCCTTGGCTTGCCAGTCGTTCTGCGATTAGTAAGTTCACCTTACTTAATGATGTTCCAAACAGTTGATTTTGGTAAGCCTAATGTTTGATTGATGTCTCTAACAGTTTTATTCTTGTTTCTCAGTCTCATAATGGTTCTTGGACTTTCATTGGCACAACTTTGGTCCTCATGTTGATAAACAGCAATAAAAGTTTCCAAAGGTGCTGAGAGACTGGAGGAAAGACTTGGTGCTGAAAGCTCTCTTATACCTGCAAATAAACACTCCTGAGCAATTACAAACACCTGTGAAGCCATGTGTCCCAATCATTATGGTGCCCTGAAATGGGGGGACTATGTATAAACACATCTGCAATTTCTACATGGTGAAACCAAAATGTATAAAAAGACCCTTTAATAAAATCTGACAATGTGCACTTTAACCACATGTGATTTTTTTTCTATTACAAATCTCAAATTTTGGAGTACAGAGGCAAATAAATAAATGATGGGCCTTTGTCCCAAACATTATGGAGGGCACTGTACTACAGTCCCCTAAAACCTTCTTTGACGTTGGTTGTAAATTGGAAAGTAGCCCAACAGTTGGAAAAGCATGGGAGGAGCAGATGTGAAATTTTAAGATCCTTTGTGATGTTTATTTTGCCAGCATTCTGAGCAGTTTGTATGTGGATGCTACCTGACCTGAGAATTTGTAGAACACTTGATTCTAACCTGCAATATTTATGATTTCTGCAAAGCTCCTATCAGTCTTTGCTTTGTCACTGACAAACACAATTTTTTTGCCATCCTCTGGTGCAAGTGATTATGTGGGCAATTTATATTATTGTCTAACAACTGTGTAAGAAATTGGATTTTGCAAGAATGAGTCTTTTCAGAATTTTTTTTGAGACAGTTTTTGTGCCATCAGTGCTATTTTACTTTTACAATTGAGCCATTTTCGTAAAACATTTTTGGTAACTGTTATTTTTCCAACAGATCAAAATTGTGCTTTCTGATTGAAGCTGTGAATAGCCATGGAACGTGAGTGTTTTGGTGCCTAGCTTTGTTTTCAAAAACCCTTTGATAACTTTATTGATATTGATTTAGACAATAGACAATAGCTGCAGGAGTAGGCCATTCGGCCCTTCGAGCCAGCACCGCCATCCAATGTGATCATGGCTGATCATCCCAAATCAGTACCCCGTTCCTGCCTTCTCCCCATATCCCCTGACTCCGCTATTTTTAAGAGCCCTATTTTCATAGCATCCAGAGAACCTGCCTCCACCGCCCTCTGAGGCAGAGAATTCCACAGACTCACCATTCTCTGAGAAAAAGTGTTTCCTCATCTCCGTTCTAAATGGCTTACTCCTTATTCTTAAACTGTGGCCCTTGGTTCTGGACTCCCCCAACTTTATTTATTATTGTCACGTGCACATGAGGGGGAGTTAAAAAGGTGGAGGTGTTGCTTTACTAATCAGGGAAAATATCACAGCCGACTTGGAGAGGACATACTGGAGGGTATGTCTACTGAGACATTATGGGTTGAGCTCAAAAATAAGAAAGGAGCAATTATTCTTATGAGATTATATTATAGGCCGTGCAATAACCAGCAGGAGAAAGAGAATCAGACATGTCGCAGATTATGGAAGGATCCAAGAACCACAGGATTGTTGTAATGGGTGACTTTAGCGTCCCCATTATTGATTTTGACTCAGTTCAAGACGATTTTGTGAGGTGAATCCAAGAAGATTTGCTTAAACAGTACGTGGATAGTCAGACTCAATGACCATCGTGGACCTTATATTGGAAAACGAATCTGGCCAGATGACTTGTGTTACGGTGGAAGAGTATTTTTGAGATAATGATCACAGGTTTTAAGATTGTTTTGAATATGGACAGGTCTGGATGTTGGGGGAAGCTACTTAATTGGCGCAAGGCAGATTACAATGTCAGGAAAGTTTCCTCCGGCAACATGTAGAGGGCCCCACACGGGAGAGGGCAATGCTTCATCTTGTCTTGGGAAACTGGGAGGGGCAAATGGATAAAGTGTTCGTGGATGAGTCTTTTAGGCCAGCGGCCACTGTTCTGTTAGGATTAAGATGGTTATGGAAAAAGACAGGGCGGGCTCACATGTTAAAATTCTAAATTGGTGCAAGGCCAACTATGGTGTAAGACAGGATCTCGCTCAGGTTGATTGGAGCAGGTAGTTTGAAGCAAAAAGAATGTTAGGAAAGTGGGATGTTATTAAAAGTGAGCTGATAAGAGTCCAGGACATGCACATTCCTGTTAGAGTGAAGGGCAAGGCAGATGAGCGTAAGAAAGCTTGAATGGCAAGGGAAATTGAAGCTCTACGAGGATGTTGCCAGGACTAAATGGTCTGAGCTATAGCGAGAGGTTGAGTAGGCTGGGACTCTATTCCTTGGAACGCAGTAGGATGAGGGGTGATCTTTTAGAGGTGTGTAAGATCATGAGAGGAAAAGATCGGGTAGACGCACAGAGTCTCTTGCCCAGAGTAAGTTAATCGAGGACCAGAGTACACAGGTTTAAAGTGAAGGGGAAACAATTTAATAGGAATCTGAGGGGTAACTTTTTCACACAAAGGGTGGCGGTGTATGGAACAAGCTGCCAGAGGAGGAGGTAATTGAGGCAGGGACTATCCCACCATTTAAGAAACAGTTAGACAGGTACATGGATGGGACCGGTTTGGAGGGATATGGACCAAATGCGGGCAGGTGGGGTGAGTGTAGCTGGGACATGTTGGGCCGGAGGGCCTGTTGCCACACTGTATGACTCTGACAAGTTTTCCATGTCATTTCTTTCTAGAATCATCTCATTGGAGAGCCATTCAAGCAAATTCCTCATTAAAACTGTAAGTTATCCATTAAATAGAACATTTTCCTTTCGTTTTCCTGACATTTCTCAAGAGGAGTTGTTTGTATATTTAAACATTTCCAAGATAAGGGTTAGAATGAAACCGCAACAATGACATTTTAAAGACAACCGTTCTCGCTATTAAAACAATATCAGTAAATTATGATATCAAATTTCCAGATTTTATTCCAACCTGATTCTGATACTGAATTGCATACTTAATGCTGTTGCAGGAGGTTCTATACCTACATATCTTTGATATTGTCTGGATTGAAGTTCCAGTTCCAAGACTTCAAAGATAAAATGAAATATCAAGTAAATTTAAATCCTAAATCTTTAATTATAAAATCCAGATGAGACTGATTAAACTTGATCCAGCCCCCTGACATCTGACTCTGGTTGATTCCTAATGGGCCACTTAGGTGACTTTTTAGGCGACTGCAGGAGACTGCAGTCGCCGCATGGACGCCACGTGTTCGCGGGTGCTTGCCGGGAAGTCGCCTTCATGGTCATGAGGAGTTCCCGCATTCTAGGAACTAGTGGCCTCATTATGGTCGGCGTGAATTTTTCAACATGTTGAAACATTAGCGGCGACTAGAATGAAGCCGCCATAGAGAGTAGCGAGAATTCTCGAGCTGTAGGTGAGTCGTCAGGAGGTCGGAGGTTCTTGTAGGTTGTAGATGCTGACCAGTGAATTTCATTGGGTCATTAGGGGAAAAAAAGGTAAGCAGTAGATTTCAGAACCAAGGATAACCGATCGGTAATGTTAAATGTTCGCCGAGCTTCACAGCCTTGTATCTCTGGCTTCCTAAAAGTTGTCTCCACTCATTCTCTCCCCCTCTTTTAAAGAACTTACCGTACACTGTGCTTTAGCCGTCTTTTTGCCGTCAATCTTCCTGCGGTGTGTGTCTGTTTCACCTTGGCTTTGCACCATGTGAATTTTCTAGACAGCGCTCCCCCCGCTTGCCCTGTCCCCTGCCTGCATAACGGGCTGGTGAAGGAAGTGATGTGTTTGTGTGTATGTGAGTGTGTTCCACTCTGACAGTCGCCGTTCCAGTTGCCGGTTTTTCAGGCGACTGCCGGCAACTTGACAGTCGCCGGCAGTCTGCTGAAAAATCGCCTCGGTGGGACAGGCCCATTACGTTAACAAAATTCACAGGTGGGGAAATCAGGAATGACCTGACCTTCACACTGTAGCTAGGTTTTAGTTTTCCATTAAATAGCTGCATGAATAGGATTAGTGGGAATAAACTGAGAGCCAATGTTTGTTTATATTTACTTTACAATCATGCACTTTTAATGTCCATCTTCTTAATCTTGTCTGTGTAAGAAAGAACTGCAGATGCTGGTTTAAATCGAAGGTAGACACAAAATGCTGGAGTAACACAGCAGGACAGGCAGCATCTCTGGAGAGAAGGAATGGGTGACGTTTCGGGTCTAGACCCTTCTCCAGACTGCTGTCAGGAGAGTGGGCAGGACAAAGATAGAATGTAGTCGGAGACAGTAAGACTAGTGGGAGAACTGACAAGGAGGAGGGGATAGAGAGGGAAAGCAAGGGCTATTTGAAGTTCGAGAAATCAATGTTCATGCCGCTGGGGTGTAAGCTCCCCAAGCAAAATATGAGGTGCTGTTCCTCCAATTTGCACTGGGCCTCACTCTGACAATGGAGGACGCCCAGGACAGAAATGTCAGATTGGGAATGGGAGGGGGAGTTGAAATGCTTAATAGACAATAGGTGCAGGCCCTTCGAGCCAGCACCACCATTCACTGTGATCATGGCTGATCATCCACAATCAGTACTCCGTTCCTGCCTTCTCCCCATATCCCTTGACCGCTATCTTTAAGAGCTCTATCTAACTCTCTCTTGAAATCATCCAGAGAATCGGCCTCCACTGCCTTCTGAGACAGAGAATTCCACAGATTCACAATTCTCTGGGTGAAAAAGTTCTAAATGGCCTACCTATTATTCTTAAACTGTGGCCCCCTGGATCTGCACTCCCCCAACACCAGGAACATGTTTCCTGCCCCAATCCCCTAATAATCTTATATGTTTCAATAAGAATCCCTCTCATCCTTCTAAATTCCAGTGTATACAAGCCCAGTCGCTCCATTCTTTCAACATATGACAGTCCCGCCATCCCGGGAATTAACCTTGTGAATCTACGCTGCACTCCCTCAATAGCAAGAATGTCCTTCCTCAAATTTGGACACCAAAACTGCACACAATACTCCAGGTGTGGTCTCACTAGGGCCCTGCACAACTGCAGAAGGACCTCTTTGCTCCTATACTCAACTCCTCTTGTTATGAAGGACAACATGCCATTAGCTTTCTTCACTGCCTGCTCTACCTGCATGCTTAATCTTGTCATCTGTCTGGCTCGAAGGGCCTGCACCTATTGTCTATTAAGCACTTCAACTCCCCCTCCCATTCCCAATCTGACCTTTCTGTCCTGGGCAAATTGGAGGAACAGCACCTCATATTTTGCTTGGGTAGCTTACACCCCAGCTGTCATTTCTTTCTTTTGGAGTTAACTGTGCTTCCTATTTTTATTGAATAGCATTGATATCTTATTAGTTTTAATCTTTAACCAGCTGTAAGTATTTTAGAAAAATGTATATGGGTAATTTCTGATTAAATTAGTTTAGTTTAGTTTAAAGATACAGCGTGGAAACAGGCCCTTCAGCCCACCGAGCGCATGCTGACCAGCGATTACCCTAGTTCTATCCTACACTCAGTAAACAATTTACAGAAGCCAATTAACCTAATTTATAAATAAACAATATTTCTAGATTTCTCTTCATTTGTCTGCCCTTCTGCACTCAAGCATCAATCGCAATGAATTAATGTATTTCACTATCTCCTTTCAAGGGCTCCCTCCCCATGCTAATATCAATGTGAATTATGTGGAACATAACGTTACAGTAAATAGCTGTGGTTTCTCCGTATATCAATATATAGCCTATAAAAGCTTCAAGCTCTGTCAATTTAATTATTGAATTGTGGTCCACTGTAATCTTGGTTTTAGATTGCTTGACTGGGTGCTTTCCATTGTGTTGCAGGCCTCAATGACTGTTTATGACATTCCAGATTTAACAGGAGGAAAAGGGACTCTAGGATCCATAGTTTTCTCTGAATCATTCATAGAATCTAAAATATTTTTGAAAGAAAAAGGTAAGCAACAACAATTTAGAAAACTTAATTTCTCATCCTACATTATGAAACATTGGCAGTGGTGTTGTAGCAAAGTTGAATCTCATCATAGCTGTGGAATTTAAATTCAATTAATAACCTGGATTTTTCTTTAAAGTCGTTAATTATGATGATCACATAACAACCAGTTAGTTTTTCAACATGTTGTTTCACTAATATTCTTCAGAGGAGGAAATCTGCTGTCCTTGTGTGACTCTGGACCCAGCAGTGAATTTTCCAAAAAAAAAGGCTTTCTGAAATGACTTCGGCTACTCTGCTCAAGAGTCTTTGAGATGGGCAGTAAATTCTGGCCTGTCCAGGTGCCCAGTTTCTGAGAGATGAATCTTCAAAACTCAGTATTACTTTTGGAAGGATCTGTGATGGTAGATTGTGGTTCTTTGATATTAGTTACCATTTAACAAGGACATGAACAGGATTTCTGACTGTTTATATTGAGAAAAAAGGCACTTTCTGATTTTCCATCTGTTAGTAAAATTGAGAGCACAGGAAGTTTGAGAATCCATCACTTGGGTGCATTTGGACCAATGAAGGATCCCAGATCTGAAAAGTTAACTACTTTTCTATCCACAGACCAATTGAGTTTTTATTTCATATTTCCAGTACCTGCAATTTTTTTTAACTTTCAGAGCAAAGAGAATATTGTGAGGTTGGACAGCAAGAGGAGATGGATGATATAGATTGGTGTTGACCAGGAAATGGTGCTGAAGGCCTGATAGCAAATCTTTCTGGTGGAGGTGAAAATAGAATCGTACAGCACGGAAACAGGCCCTTCGCCCAAATTGTCCATGCCGACCAAGATTCTCCATCTACACCAGTCCCATCTGCCTGCATTTGACCCATATCCCTCTAAATCTTTTCATCTTCCTGTCCAAATGTCTTGTTATTATATGTTGCTATAATACCTGCTTCAACTACCTCCTCTTGCAGCTTGTTCCATATACCCACCACCCTTATGTGAAAACTTTGTCCCTCAGGTTCCTATTATATCTTTCCTCCCTCATCTTAAACCTATGTCCTCTGGTTCTTGATTCCCCTAGTCTAAAGGATACTCTGAGCATCCTATTCCCCTGATTATAATAAACACCTTTATAAGATCACCCCTCATCCTTCTGTGTTCCAAGGAATAACTTCCTAGCCACCTCATGCTCCCCTTATAGCTCAGCCCCTCAAGGTCTGGCAATATCCTCGTAAATCTTCTCAGCTCTTTCCAACTTAATGACAGGATGACCAAAACTTAACACAATACTCCAAATGTGGCCTCACCAACATGTATAAATATAACATAACATTCAAAACAGCTTCCAGCCTTCTCATAAGATGAGAGAAGTTGTGAATTTGTGGAATTCCCTGCCACAGAGGGCAGTGGAGGCCAAGTCACTGGATGGATTTAAGAGAGAGTTAGATAGAGCTCTCGGAACTAGTGGTGCAAGGGATATGGGGAGAAGGCAGGCACGGGTTATTGATAGGGGACGATCAGCCATGATCACAATGAATGGCGGTGCTGGCTCGAAGGGCCGAATGGCCTCCTCCTGCACCTATTTTCTATGTTTCTATGATGTCACAATGCCTCTCACAGTGCACCGATCGCAATGGGCTCTCAAGCTGGCTGCCGACTGCCACAATGACATCACAATGGGACGTTGGGCCTTACATCATCGCCCGGCGCGGCTTCAACGGCTGCGGGACTTTGCTAGAGCCCGCCGGGGGCTCCAACAACAAGACCCGGAGCGCGGCCTTGCATCACCCGGCGCGGCGTTAATGGCCGCGGGACAATTGCCATCGCCCGCCGGGGACTTTGACTCTGACATCGGGAGGGGAATGGGGAGTGCAGTGGAGAGATAGGTTTTTTTGCCTTCCATCACAGCGAGGAGGAGATGCGCTGTGATGGATGTCTGTGTAAATTGTGTTGTGTCTTGGGTCTTTTTTTCTTGTGTGTATGACTGCAGAAACAACATTTAATTTGAGCCTCTATGAGGTTCAAGTGACAAATAAATTGTATTGTGTATTGTGTACGTTGCCAACGGTAATGTGGTTGCTGCCCCTCTACCAATATCTGAAGGAGCTGCTCCTCAAGTTCTGGTTGCATTTTGGACCCACACCGTACTCAGCTTCACTTAAGATTTCATGCTATATTTCAAAAGTTATTCATGATTAAAGTTTAAATAAAAAGCCAAAACCGCCTTCTCACAGACAGCCCTTTTTCCAGGAGTTTCCAGTGATGATGTCACAATGTCACTCACACTGCACCAATCACCATGGGCTTTCAAGCTGCCGACTGCCACAATGACATCACAATGGGACGTTGCTGCCCCACGATCCTGGTGATTGGCCACAAGGCAGGGTGTGGGGAGGGCCGATCGGGGGGGAACTCTCATCGCCACCCCACCCCCCCTCGAGGTGAACGCCGATGCCACACCCTCCCCCCCTGCGTTGGGGGACGGGGCCCAACAGGTCCCTCTTGGTCTAGTGCAAAGATTATAGATGGTCTAGTGGAACTATACATTTGCTGCAAATCTGAAATAAAGGAGGATGCTGAAAAAGGCCATAAGAAATGAGCAAATAATTATATCATATTGCCACAGAAGGCTGTGGAGGTCAAGTCAATAGATATTTTTAAAGCAGAGATAGATAGATTCTTGATTAGTATGGGTGTCAGTGGTTATGGGGAGAAGGCAGGAGAATGGGGTTAGGAGGGAGAGATAGATCAGCCATGATTGAATAGCAGGGTAGACTTGATGTGCCGAATGGCCTAATTCTGCTCCTATTACTTATAACCTAATGACCTAATATTGAAAAAGCATAAAGTGAAATTTTAAAAATATTGAGAAAAAAAAGTGTCTTACATAATGATTGCATATTTTAAGAAGAGATTGAGGGGAACGTGGGTGGTGCATTTAATTCATACGCACTGATTTTAGGAAAGTGTTTGCTCAATCCCATAGGATGCAAGAGAACCTAGAATTTAAAACATATTTGGCCCAGTGGCCAGAAACGGTGTTCCTGTCAATGGATATTGTTGATTAGGAAGTCATTTTTTCATAATTTTGCAGAGCTCAATACTAGGTTCCTTGCTTTTTGTGGTGTTTATTTACAGTTTGGTCTATTAGAGGAGCCACAATTGAAAGGTTTAATGATTATAAAATAAGTGATAGTAAAATAAGTTACGGTGAAGTTATGTCCCTAAAACCTGCCATTGGAATTCTTTTTCATAAGTGATAACCATTTGGCTCATCAAGTCAACTCCACCATTCAAACAGGGCTGATCTATCTTTCCCTCAACCCTGATCTATCTGCCTTCTCCCTGACACCCGTACTAATCAATGACATCCGTACTAACCTTTTGACTATCCTGACAGCAATCTACATCCCACCCCATTTTGATGCTAAACTTGCGCCAGACCTCCTGGAGTAAGGAGTCAGCACCCCATCTTCAACTGGATCCTCGATTTGCTGGACTTCTAGACCAAAATCAATGAGGATAAGTGACAACACAAATTCTGCTCTAACTGCAATTACAAATTTGCAAATGACAACACCATGGTGGATGAACCAGGAAGGCGATAGAGAGCTTCATAATATCGTGTCAAGACAACAACCTCTCCCTCAAAATTAGCAACATTGTCAGGAAATGAGGTGGTGTGCATGTCCAGTCAGCATCAAAAATACAAAAGTGGAGATGGTCAAGAGGTTTAAGTTCCCTGGCGTAAATATCACCAACAATTTATCCTGGAGCAACCACATTGCTGGCTAAGAAAGCACACATATACCTCAACTTCCTCAGAAGACTAAGGAAGTCCAGCATGAATCCAAGACTTGCCAATATCTACAGATGCACCGTATAAAGTATCCTGTGAGATGCATCACACCTTAATTTGGCAATTACTGTACCCAAGACTGCAAGAAATTACAGAGAGTTATGGATGTAGCCCACACAAACCAGCTACACCCCCCCCCATCAACTCCGTCTGTACTTAATGCTGTCTGAAAAGCTGCCAACATAATAAAGAACCATTTTTCACCCTGGATATTCCCTCCTTTCCCATCAGGCCGAAGATTAAAAAAAACTTGAAAGCACATACCAACAGCTTCCCCGCTATTATCAGATTACTGAACGGTCCTCCCATAAGTTAGGGCTACATACCTCATTGCACTTAACTGTCTCTCACTGTAACACTATAACGCTGTAACACTATATTCTGCATATGGTATTTTTGTCTGTTGCACTTGTGTGATGGCTTGATTTTACTCATGTATAGTATGGTTTATTTTTTATCTTCCTAATGGGCACTACTTTTCGGGGTTTCATGTCATCTATAGAATTTGAAATATGTTCATGATACCCAAGTCCCAATTATAAATTTGGTCAAAAAGAGAAATGGTTCCTACCTTTACTAACCTCCGCAATGTCCACTCTGCTATTCTATGCTTTCTGGTTAGAAGCCATTTATGCACAGGTAGTTCTGCCAAAACATGTGCTTCCATAAAGTGAATTGAATATAACTTGATGTGTATTATGTGAGCCACATTGGTTATAATGCAATTTGATCGGGAAATTGTGAACACTTAAAGGTTACTTTGGAAATTGACAAGCAGAAAAATATAATTGTTTTGGAAAAAAACTGTCTGTGGAAAATAGTGTTTCCATGTAACCTCCCTGTAGTAATCAAATACCATTGTCTCTTCAGAACAAAGACTGTTAGTTTCACTGCAGGTGGTCATTGAAATTAATAAGCAGTCACTTCTATTGATCCTTGCACAATAATGCTTTGTTAAACAAATTACGGTATGACCATCAATATTTTCAGCTCGCAATAACAAAAATAAAAATACCTTTATTTTGCAAAATCCTGCAGGGGGAAAAACAATCTTTGTCATTGCGTCTGAAACTCTCGAGCTTCTCGCCTCCCCTTTTCCCCCATTGACATATGTTGTTTCAACAATGCGATTTTCTATAAAGTGAGGTTTCTTAGGAATGCAACCATGCATTATTGCAGATGTACTGTATCCAAACTCTCATTGTCAGCGCCTTGAGTATTCTAGAAAGGCGCTATATAAATCCCATCCATTATTATTGTTCCTATAATTCTATATGCTGTGCCTTCGCTGATGAAGAGATTTGAGAAAATAATAAACTGTTGTTCTACTTTGTTCCCTGTAGATGGTACTATGTCTACAGACAGCAACTACATGATTCTCTCAGCAATTGTGCCTCGATATGTTTCTTGGATGGTAAGTGTACACCAATAATTTCCAAATTTTCTTTGATAAAAACCTCCTGTTCATACTTGTTAAACCTCCAGAAATGTATGGAGAGAAATTATAGCTTGTGACCAATAGTATACATAGGGACCATTGCTGGAACTTTTGTTATGTACTTTAATAATCCAGATGTGATTGTAAAACGATCTCATTATGGCCCTTTATCGGCATTTCTCGATAGTTGTAACACAATATTTTCCTTTTATCTGTTTATTTTTTATTTGCATTATGTGTTGTACTCTTTATATAGATGGTAGACATAAAATGCTGGAGAAACTCAGCGGGACAGGCAGCATATCTGGAGAGAAGGAATGGGTGACGTTTCAGGTCGAGACATTTCAGACTGATGCGGGGAGTGGGCGGTACAGAGATAAAATGTAGTCGGAGACAGTGAGACTGATAGGAGAACTGGGAAGGGGAGGGGAAAGCAAGGGCTACTTGAAGTTAGAGAAGTCAATGTTCATGCCGCTGGGGTATAAGCTACCCAAGCAAAATATGAGGTGCTGTTATTCCAATTTGGCCTCACTCTGACAATGGAGGAGGCCCAGGACAGAAAGGTCAGTGTGGGAATGGGAGGGGGAATTAAAGTGTTGAGAAACCGGGAGATCAGGTAGGTTTAGGCAGACCGATCAGAGGTGTTTAGCGAAACTATCGCCGAGCCTGTACTTGGTCTCGGTGGTATACAGGAGTCCACACCTGGAACAGCGGATACAGTAGATGAGGTTGGAGGAGGTGCAAGTGAACCTCGCCTCACCTGAAAAGACTGTCGGGGTCCTTGGACGGAGTTGAGGGGAGAGGTCTAGGGTCAGGCATCTCTGATGACCTGGTATGGAAAACCTCATCCTGGGCGCAGATGTGGCATAGACGGAGAAATTGGGAGATGGGGATGGAGTCTTTACAGGAAGCAGGGTGGGAAGAAGTGTAGTCTAGATAGCAATGGGAGATAGTGGGTTGTAATAGATGCCAGTTGATCGTCTATCTCCTGTGATGGAGCCATTGAGCTCTAGAAACGATAGGGTAATGTTAGAGATGGTCCAAGTGAATTTGAGGGCATGATGGAAATTAGCCCTGAAATTGATGAAGTCAGTGAGTTTTGCATGGTTGCAGGAGGTAGCACCGATGCAGTCGTCTCATTGTATCGTTTGATTGGACTCATGAATGTTGCTAACATTTTACATTAATAAACCAATATCAATACCAAAACTTCTGGCAGCTAGAATATATCTCATAGACTGCAGAATATCTGCTCCTGGTCTCTTTTAGCTGGTTTCTGTAAGAACTCTCATTCATTAGTCCCTTTTTAATTTGATGCTTCGGGGCAATGTATGTGGTATGTGAAATGGAATTGACTTAGTGTTGTTGGAGACTATTAACCAAATTTACAGATATTCTCAATGTCAGCTGGAGTATTTTGATAAAATAGAATTTCTGAAAATATATGAGATTGAGGTATTTCATAACTAAAATTGTCTTTCTTTATCAGGTTGAGGATGCTGAGGTGAAACTTTCAGAGGAGGTGCAGCAAGTACTGAAGGTACATCTTTTGGATTTGTTTTCATGTGGTTAATTATAAACAAATCCCTCAAATCCCTTTTGCTGCAGTGACAGATATTGCAGATTTTAATTGTGAAATGTACCAGGACTAATGGAGATATTTATATGAGGTGCAGGCTAATGGGGTGAAATGTGGGGACCAGGGGAACTCTATTTTTGTTCCATCTAGGGGGAGGAAAGTGAAGGCAGAATTTAAGGGACACAGAATATAGGGAGGGATCCATCAATGACAGCAGGGAGGAACTACAGGAGATGTAATACTTTCCCTATACCTAGGGCGGCACAGTGGCACAGCAGAGCGGCACAGAGACGCAGTGGCAGAGACCCGGGTTCGGAAGACCGTTTAATAGTCTGAAGAGAATCGTGACAAAAGATAACATTTTATTTGATCAAGTGAGAGAGAAAATGTACTAGTTGATAATAATGATGATGATGATACTTTAATATCACTTGTACCTAGCAGGTGCAGTGAAATTCTTTGTTTTTGCATACAAAGTACACAAAAGAGTCGCCACAAAGGAGCCGACAAAGTTACATAAAGTACTCACCCCTTCTTTGTCCCCCCCGCACCAGGTCACCCATAGTTCTCGGCGGGCCCCCATACGCCCAATCCCTCTTTGTTCCCGGCGTCCTCCCCACGCCCGATCCCCCTTTGTTTTAGACAATGCGGCCCATCCACGATGCCCTGTCCTCGGCCCGATTCCGTTTGAGGTTCCAACCCGACCTCTCCCTCTGCCCGACCTTGAGGCTTCAACCCGACCTGGTCCGCAGGGGCTCCAACTCATCCTCGGCCCAACTCGACCTCGGGGCTCTGGCCTGACCGCTGGGGCTTCGACCACTTCGCGCTGCGCGTTGGCTTCCATAGGCCTGTGAAGCGGGTCCTCCTCTGTCATCTGAGTGCGGCGGACGAGTCGGGTCCTGCTGCTCGTCGGCAGTAAGCGAGTCATTTGCAAAATGTATACTTTCAAGCCAATTAACCAGATAAGGTTGTTACAATTTTTCATTACAAAATTAATTCAAAACCTGCCACATAATATTTTGTTTGCATGCAGCATAAATTCAAATAGGATATTAGAAAAGTTGTCACAGATTTGATACCTGGGACATTGGTATAATTTTGAAGGTATTGAACTTTTCATTATTTTCAGATGAAAGAACATTTTCTTGGCACCTTGCTTATAGGTGGAGACTCTGCATATATTTATTCTGGCAGTTCAGTTGCCAGACCAGAAGAAGGTAACATAATTGACTTGTCTAAGAATACTACAGATGCTGGAAATCTGAAAGAAAACAGAAAGTACTGGTTGCCCAGCAGGTCAGGCACATTGTTGTTTCTTTCACTATTGCCTGACCTGCTGGGTATAACTTATCTGTTCGAAGAACTTTCATGTGGTAAATCATGCCATAGCAAGAAACAAAGTGAAACAAATAAATGATTGATTACTGAAAAGTGTTTAGTTTGGTTTAATAACACTAGGGTCAGGGATGGAGACATAAAGGAAGATCAATGAGTTTTAGTTTTGTAGCTTTTGGAAGAGAATAAAAGAAGAACATTGTAAAACCTTACATTACAGTTAAAGGTTCTTAAATGGGATAGATAGTCAAATTCTTTTTCCCATGGTGGAGGTCTCAAAAACAAGAGGTATGGGGTTAAGGTGAAATATAGGAGTTTTAAAGGGGATTAGAGGGGTAAGGTGTGCAGGGAAATGAGGAGTGATAACAATCTAAATAATAGAATTGCTTCCCTCAAATTGCTCAAAATGGATGCAATGGACAGAATGAACTTTTTCGGCACAAAGACTACCGAGATGAAAACTTATCTGCATAAATTACCTATCTGTCTCCATGTGACCATGCCATATGATGGCGCTGATAATTAGCAGATAATCCTGTTGCCTCCAGTCTTGACTGTTTTTAATATACGACTATCCATTCTTCTTGGTGACATTAACATCAGTTTTTAAAAGATTTTGCTGTCCTCACCCTAACTCATCATTAATTCTCCTGTTGGCCTTGTGCATGATGATGTACATTGGCTTCTTCTCCAGCTGTGCCCTGTTCCCACTGTTGCCTCACCCTTCTTGCGTCTTCTCCGGTCCTCCTATTTTACATCTTTGTGGATGCGCGGTTTTACTCTCCTACCATTGAAGAGTGTGCATTTGGATACCAAACCCTTGTTCTACATTTCTGACCCAAAGCTTCTTTGCTCTTTCCTCTTCGTTCCCCTCCAAGACAGACATCATCGAACAGTACAGCACCAGGAATAGGCCCTTCAGCCCACATTGTCCATGCTGAACATGGTCCTTCCGCCTGCAAGTGATCCATATCCCTCCATTCCCTACATATCCATCCAAATCCACTTAAATGCCTCAATCACCAACCCTGGCAACCATGCTAGGCACCTTACCACCTGTAAAAAAAAAATCTGCCCTGCACATTTCCTTTAAAGTTTGTCCCTCTCTCCTTAAAGCTATGCATGCCCTCTGGTCTTCTCCGACCTGGGAAAAAGGTTTTGACTGTTCACCCTACTTATGCCTCATAAGCAGGTCTCTCCTCAAACCCTTTGAACTTGTCTTTGAACACCTATTACAAATATTTCCCTTGGTGGTTTAATGTAAAATGTCTGATAACACGTGAACAGATAATGGAATGTCTAAGGTGTCAAGAAAAAATGTGAATCTAATTTCTGAAAACTAATTAGAAGAGAAAAGAAGTCATGGAACTGCAAGTACCTTTCAACAATTTATGTTTTGCTTGATTTCAGGCAAACTCTTCATCTTTTCTGAAGGCATCTTGTTTATTCATCCTCGCTCTGGAAGCATGACTATTTCAAAGAATCATATGGCTGCACTAAAGTATTATGATGGGGTAAGTGGCATCATTAGCCTTTTTTTGCCCCTGGAAAAAGTGTAGGTTTAGCACAGATGGCAGGCTATTAGTGCAGTCAGGCCCCAGTAGCTGAGTAGGTTCACAAGAATGATTCGAAGGAGACTGCAGTTGTATTCCTTGGGATTTGTATGCCATAGGAGTTCATTAGTTTTACTGATATTGAGGGAACTGATAGAGTGGAGAGAGAGAGAGAGATCAATTTTCATATATAGTGATGTCAAGGACTGATGGTTGCAGTCTATAAATTACAATCAGGCCTTTCAGGGGTGATGCTGAGAAACTGTTGCATTTCTATATTTTTCTGTGAAGTAATGATTGGTAGTTCTTTCATTTGGTTATGGATAAGAGTGGAATGCCAGGTAATGAAGATTAATGGTGACAATTTTTAACTTGAACAATCACAGTTATAACAATTTTCAATAAATTGTATGTGATATATTTAATAAAAGGATTAGAAAAATGCTACTACATGCTGTTTGATTTTTTTTTTAATTAAAAAAATATTTTAATACTTTCATTCAGAGTGACATGGATTTCATTCTTAATTACATTATTTATTTAATAAACTCTGAAACAAATCAATGTTTTGCCTTAGAGCAGTTCATTTTAACTGAGCTTAATTTGAACTTTTTTGTGCCTCAGAATTCTCCAGGTGTTGTTGGAGTCCTTATCATTGAATATAAGAAATCATTGCTTCCACATCTGCCCATTCATTTGCACTCAACATCGAACTGCCTGATGTTTGCACTTATGCCAGGCTCGAGAATTTATAAATCATTTTACGCCCAGGTAAGAACATGCTATAGTTATTTTTTCAAATAAAAAATGGTATAAATTTCAGTTATTACATGGTAGTGATTTTTTATTGTCACATATACCAGAGATGTAGTGAAAAACTTTGTTTTGCTGCTGTCTTGGCCAAACGAATACATCAGGTCATGCAAAAGAGAAAATAATAAGAGTACAAGATATAATGTTACAGCTACAGAGAATGTACAGATTTTTTTTTTAAATCCAAAGGATTTTTGAATGAATGAAAACTTTATTGTCACATGTGACAAGTCACAGTAAAATTCTTGCCAAGGTATGCAATAATCGCCCATGAAGGGTGCTTACAAAGTTACAAATCCCCCCCCCCTCCCTCCAAACAGTTCCCCCTTTGTTCTTCCCCTGTCCCCCCTTTGTTATTCCTTCCTTCGCGACGGTCCCCCCATGCCGGGTTGTCCATTGTTCCTCCCCCTCCCTCACTGCGGTCCGCTCACGCCAGGTCCCCATTCTCCATTGTTCTACCCTCCCCCACCCCCGCACAGTGGGTCCACCACGCCGAGTCCTGGTTGCTCTTCCCCCTCCTTCACGGCTGTCCTGCCAAACTGGGTTCTCCTGCGTTTCTTCCCTCGGTAGCGATGTCTTTACTTCACGTGTCCATCTCGTCCGTCGCTCGGCGCTATCATCGGCTGCCGCACTACCACCACAATGCTGCCGGGTCCTCTCCTGAGAACTCCGTGGTACCGACCCGGGCCCCAGTGGCAGGCTCTGTAGGCCGCTCTGCTGACCCGGCTCTGAATACTCAGGCTTCGACCCGCGAGGCGAGGCACCTCCGACCAAAGAGGAGAGGCTTCTTTGACCCGCGAGGCTCCGACCCGGGCTTCTCCGCAGCCATCCGGGAGGCATCGAGACCGTGGCGCCTCGATAAAGGTCTCCAGCCGTGTTCCGGCAGGAAGCCTTCTGCCACGCGGCCGCACGGGAAGCCTGCTAGTTCAGAAGATTAGGAATTCATTCTCAATGGATTAGACATCCGTTCAAGATTCTGATAACAGTGCGGAAGAGGCTGCTCTTAAATCTGGCAGGTAAGGATAGCACGCAAAGAGATAAGGTATATCTATTTGGAGCAGCAGGGGCTGATCACGGTTAGTCGGCATTGTTTTGTACATGGGAGATTGTGCCTTCCAAATTTGATTCAAATATTTTAAGAAGTAACCAAAAACGATTGTCATGGCCATTGTCTATATGGACTTCAGCATGGCCTAGGGTGCGCCGTCCTGTATGGTATGGCTGTCCATTTTTTCACTTATTATTTTTATTTTTAGTTAGTTGAGTTTTTGTTTTTCAGAGCTCTAGTCTTTTTTATGGGGGGGAGGGGAAGGGGAAACTGCTTTTCAGGGTCCCTACCTGGTCGGAGAAGCGGCTTTTCTCCGGGCAGCATCTTCGACCCGTCCTCGCGGCCTACCAGCGGGTCTGGAGCGGCGTTTCCTGAGGGGACCGGCCAGAGCCTCAGCTTCGTCGGCGGCACAGCGCTGGAGCGCTATCGCGGAGCGGGCGATGCCTTGCCCTGGTCGCCGCGCTGGAACTCCGGAATGCGGAGACCGCAGATTTGAATATCGCGGAGCTGCGGGTCTGTGGAGCGGCCAGCTGCGGGTCTGTGGAGCTGACTTTAACATTGGGAGCCTGCGATCTCTCGCCGAGATCACCAGTTGTGGAACTCCATCCAGCGCGGCCTGTTGGCTTCGGAAGCCGCGGTCTCCGGTAAGGAAGCGGCCGTTCCAGGTTTCCCAAGCCGCTGAGAGGATTCTCCCGACGCCGGAGCACCATCATCCGGCGAGAACGGCCTGGAACATCGGGCCTCCGTAAAGGCGACTACGGAGGCCTCAATAGGCCTGACTATGGGTGGACATGGGGATGGGGACTGGACTTTGTGCCTCCCCCACAGTGGGAACCATTGTGGGGGGATGTTTTTTATGTTTAAATTTCTTTATTACTGTTATGTTGTATTCTTTTTTATGTGCTGCAAACGCAATACGCATTTCACTACACCAATTGGTGTATGTGACTAATAAAGAACCTTTGAACCTTTGAGAAGGTTCTGCATGGTAGGCTGCTCTGGAAGGTCAGATTGCATGAGATCTAGGGAGAGCTAGCTAACTGAATTCATGGAAGGAGGCAGAGGTTCTGGTGAAAGGTTATTTTTTGGATTGGCCTGTGATGAGTGGTGCGCCACAAGGATTGTTGCTGGGTCCAATGCTGTTTGTGGTTGATATCAACGATTTGGATTAAGAATGTACAAGGTATAATTAGTAAGTTTGAGGATGACACTAAAGTAGGTGTGAAGATGGACACAAAAATCTAGAGTAACTCAGCGGGACAGGCAGTATCTCTGGCTGAATAAGGGTCTCAACCCGAAACGTCACCCATTCCTTCTCTCCAGAGATGCTGCCTGTCCCGCTTAGTTACTCCAGCTTTTTGTGTCGATCTTCGGTTTAAACCAGAATCTGTAGTTCCTTCCTACACTGAAGTAGGTGCCATCGTAGACAGTGAAGATGTTAACAAAAATTGCAGCAGGATCTTGATCAGCTCGTCAAGTGGGCTGTGAAATTGCTAATGGAGTTTAATGCAAATAAGTAAGAGATATTGCATTTTGGGGAGTCAAACCAGGGCTGGACCTTCAAAATGAATGGTATGGCCAGGGTGACTGTCCTGCAGCAGAGATCTAGGAGTACAGGTACATAGTTCCCTGAAAGTGATATCATAGGTAGATAGGGTGGTAAAGAAGGATTTTGGTACAGTTGAACTATAGGTCCTGTTTCCATGCTGTAGGAATCTACAGCAGTACATGCTCTAAACTACATGCAGTATGATTCTAAAACAATTCTTTTCACCGTACCTCAGTACACAAAACAATGGTATGCCAATACCAAAAATGTATTTATTTTTCTCGAGTGCAATGCAAAACTGATCATTTGTAGTTTCTTTCTTAGAGTCATACAACGTGGCAACAGGCCCGGCATCCCTTCTTGCCCACACCGACCATCATATCTCACCTACTTTATCTCACCTGCCTGCGTTTGGCCCATATCCCTCTAAACTTCTCCTATGCATGTGCCCACCTAAATGTTTCTTAAAAATTGCGGTAATACCGGCTAAACGTTGTGATAAGTATCTGCATTCAGTAAACCTAACTGAGCTTTTCATGTGTAGTTTAGCCAGCTTTAAAGTCATGCCTGTTCTTGTTTATGTATCTGTTGTTCTGCTGCAAGTAAAAATTTCATTATTCTGTTTTTGGACATATGACAAAAAAACACTCTTGACTTTCTCGTGCAATATTTTGGAAGATAGTGGAGGGGGATTAGGGTGATCGGAGCCTGGAGAAAATGTTGGGAATGAATGGTTAGGGCCTGGGGTGAGAGTGTTGAAGTCAGATTGAGGCCATTGTTGGGGGATAGACAGGTGAGAATCACTAGTCTCGCTGGGGAGATATTTGAATTATGGGCCCAGAACTCAGCTGCCATAATTTAATGGGAACCTATTTGTTTCTCAGAGCAAGTCAAAATCTTGATCAAAAGGGTCTATTTTAAATCACAGGTGAGACTTGAGTCAATCCATCGGGATTCTTTTGACCCAAATTATGTCCACAACCAAGTCAGAAAATTGTTCAGCTGAGCGGCTATTGATATCGAACCATCTAATTCTCATTGGCCTGATACATTGAAGGACATTGGGCTGAAATCTCTACTTTTTCCATTACATTAGTCTTAAAATTGGTCTTTATACACATTTGCAGGTGATGTCGACATGGCAGAAGATGGGAAAATCTGGGATTGCACTAAAGATCTGTCAGAGGGACCAATTATCAGAGGAACAGAAACAATTGTAAGATTTATCATATATATCAGAAATTAGAGTAAAACTAAATGTGTAATACAAACTGTTTACGAAAGAACTGCAGATGTTGGAAATGTAATACAAACTAACATTTTTGCTTATATTTTCATTTGCATCTTTCAATATGTGATGGAGTTTTCTAGCTGTTTATAAGTATTGTCCCGAACTTTTAATTTGTTTAACCAGAGGCACATGTTAAATAAATCATGAGTCTGCATCGTACTGAACAAAATTCAGGAAACAACTGCAGATGCTGGTTTAAATCGAAGATGCACACAAAATACTGGAGTAACTCAGCGGGACAGACAGCATCTCTGGAGAGAAGGAACGGGTTTCGGGTCGAGATACTTCTTCAGACTGATGTCAGGGGAGTGGGCGGTACTGAGTTAAAATGTAGTCAGAGACAGTAAGACTAGTAGGAGATCTGGGAAGGGGGAGGGGATGGAGAGAGAGAGCAAGAAAGCAAGGGTGTAAGCTGCCCAAGCAAAATATGAGGTGCTATTCCTCCAATTTCCGCTGGGCCTCACTTTGACAATGGAGGAGGCCCAGAACAGAAAGGTCAATGTGCGAATGGGAGGGGGAGTTAAAGTGTTGAGCAACCGGGAGATCTGGTAGGTTTAGGCGCACTGAGCGGAGATGTTCAGCGATAGGATCGCCGAGCCTGCGCTTGGTCTCGCCGATATACAGGAGCCCACACCTGGAACAGTGGATTCGGGAGATCAGGTAGGTTTAAACAAACTGAGCGGAGGTGTTCGAGACCAAGCGCAGGCTCGGTGATCGTTTTGCTGAGCACCTTCATACTGAACAGTCCTTTGGTTTAACGTGAGCGATCGCTCAAAGCTTTGAATGGGTTTTTTTTTATGACAAACGGTTCACAGGTTGATGCACCTCATTACCTTCTCTGCTGTTGGACTTAGCACAATGTTTAGGGGTGGAGTGTTTGGAGCATGATCCCTCATGTTAAGGAATTGAATACACTTAATATCGGGCCCCTCAACTTTACTTCAGCCATGGTTGGCGTTTGAATGGGATGCATCAGTTTGAATGGCATCAATGGGCTGGATTGAAAAGTTAATAATTTTCAATTTATAGAGATAGAGTGAAACCGCATGGAAACAGGCCCTTCGGCCCAACTTCCCCACACCGGCCAACATGTCCCAGCTACACTAGTTCCATTTGGCCCGTATCCCTCCAAACCTGTTCCGTCAATGTACCTGTCTAACTGTTTCTTAAATGTTGGGATAGTCCCTGCCCCAACTACCTCCTCTGGCAGATTGCTCCATACCCCACCACCCTTTGTGTGAAAAAGGTTCCCCTCAGATTCCTATTCAATATTTCCCTCATCACCTTAAGCTTATGTCTACTTGTCCTTGATTCGCCTACTCTGGGCAAGAAATTCTGTGCATCTACCAGATCTATTCTTCTCATGATTTTATGCACCTCTATAAGATCACCCGACATCCTCCTGCGCTCCAAGGAATAGAGTCCCAGTCTACTCAGCCTATCCCTTTAGTTCAGACATCCTCATAAATGTTCTCAGTACCCTTTCCATCTTGACAACATATTTCCTATAACATGGTGCCCAGAACGGAACACAATACGTTAAATGCGGCCTCACCAACTTCTCATACAACTGCAACATGACTTCCCAACTTCTATGCTCAATTTAATTTTTATTATTTAAACATATTTTTAAGATAATTTTATTTTAAATTATTTTTAGTTTAATTTAGTTTATTGTCGTGTGTACCGAGGTGCAGTGAATAGTTTTTGTTATGTGCTATCCATTCAGCAGAAAGACAATACATGATTACAATCGAGCCATTCACTGTGCACAGATACATGATAAGGGAATAACGTAGTGCAAGGTAGAGGCAGTAAAATCTGATCAAGGATAGTCCGAGGGTCCCCGATGAGGTAGATAGTAGTTCAGCACTGCTCCCTGGTTGAGGTAGGGTGGTTCAGTTGCCATATAACAGCTGGGAAGAAATCGTCCCTGAATCTGAAGGTGCGTGTTTTCACATTTCTATACCTTTTCAGTTTAGTTTATTGCCACGGATACCGAGGTACAGTGAAAAGCTTTTGTTGAGTGCTAACCGGTCAGCAGAAAGACAGTACATGATTACAGTCGATCCATTTACATTGTATAGATACATGATAAGGGAATAACGTTTAATGCAAGGTAATGTTTCTTTCAAAGTGTTTTAAAATATTTCTGATACTGGACATTTGGAAGAGTTTATTGGCCTTTGCTGCTGCAGTGTAAAAGGCCATCTCAGCAACCTGGTTGGGCCTCAGAATCCACTGCCCGATTACAGTTGCACCCACGGCTCTCTCTGCTTTGCCGATGGCTGCGGCAGAGAGGACTGGAGTATGAATTGTCCCAAGGACAATTTCAGGAAATCTTTGTGGAGATGCCAAGGCCAGCTGTTTGGATTGCTGCATGGAACTGTTTGTGATAAAGGTAAATCTTTACTGTTTATTGAACTGGTAAGTATTGTTGCATGTGTGCTCTTGGGTTGTATGAGTTGGTCTTGATTGTATTGCCAAAGGGGGATCTGCTGAATAAACAATAACCACACTGTATTGCTATCCTGTAGAATGAACGTCTTAATCCTGAACATATGCAATCACATATTTTGCTGTTTATCAGCAGTTAATGCTTTGCCTTTGGTTTTAAGACCACAGGACATAAATAACTTGATCTCTGAAAATTTCACTGTAAAATATACATTTTTGATCTGGAAACAACAAAATAGTAACCTTCTATTTCTGGCGTGCATGGCAATGAATAACATGAAAATGTGGGAAATAGGGATCGAGACCACAGGTATCAAATACATGGGAATGTAAAATTTATTTATACAGTATGTAGTTGGACTCTGGATTCCTTTCCTTCAGGTGTAGTGAAGGCAAGTTTTGTGCTTCTTCAAAGAGGGAATTGGATGAATATATGATACAGAAAACTTTACAGACTACAGAGAAAGGGCTGAGTGCATCCTGTGCTGAACCACTGCATTGGATTATATTAATTATAAAAAAATAAAATATAGTGTAAATGTATTTAAAAACATCCTTACCTAAAACTATTAAAACAAATATATTTTGTTTCAATCCAACTATTGTCAAATGTATATTTTTTAAAGTGCTCACCTCCATTGGCCCTCTTTATCAAGGTCCCATTCATATTTATTGGATAGCTCTATATACGCTGGCTGTCTGTGGCAAAAAATCAAGAGTCAAGAATGTCCCAGATAGGACAATGAAATTCTTGATTGATGCAGCACAACTGAATATGTAAACATAGTACATAACGGGAGAAAAAAAGTTCAGTGTGTATATATACACATACACACATACTCAATAAATAAACAGATATAGTGCAATAATAATAATAGTCTGTTGTAGTTCAGACCTTATTTGTTGTCGTATTTAATAACCTGATGGCTGTAGGGAAGAAGCTGTTCCTGAACCTGGACGTTACAGTTTTCAGGCTCCTGTACCTTCTTCCCGATGGCAGTGGTGAAATGAGTGTATGGCCAGGATGGTGTGGGTCTTTGATGATGCTGGCAGTTCTTTATGACGTTACCAGCAAAGGATTAGGCATAATGACTTTGCCTAAAATGTAATAATTTTGTTTTACGCATAGTTTAAATTTACTAATGATACATTAGCATTAAATGTCCTATTATTTCTGAAGTCTTTATACTTCAATTGTAAATTGCAACTTTGTCAGTATAGCCCTTACATTCAATAGGGTGTTGTTCTTTCTTCTCTATCAGACATTGCAACTTAGAAAAGGTTTTCGAAGTCCAATCTAGAACAAGAAATGAAGAAAGGAGCCGTTTAAAACGATTCAGTGCTGATATACTAGGACTTGATGTGTAAGTATACTATTGAGTTTTGCTAACAGTGATGTTTCTCTTTTCATCTTATCATTAACCTATTTTTTTTCTATTTGGGTCTTAAACTTAATTTCATTGATCAAAATTCCCTGCCCATGATATTTTTCTTGCAACTAAAATAATCATTCAGATAATAATCTGCCTTCCTGTTCTTGGCACCAGAGTAGATAACCTTACATTCATCCACATTATACTGCTCCTGCCATGCATCTGCCCACTGGATCAACCTATCCAAGTCACCCTGCAGCTGCATAGCATCCTCCTCACAGCTTACACTGCCACGCAGCTTTGTGTCATCCGCAAACTTGGAGATGTCACATTTAATTCCCTCGTCTAAATCGTTGATATATATTGTAAGTAACGGGTCCCAGCACCGAGCCTTGCGGTACCCCACTAGTCACTGCCTGCCATTCTGAAAAGGACCCATAAATTCCTACTCTTTGTTTCCTGTATGCCAGTTCTATATCCATGTCAATACCCTACCTCCAATACCATGTGCTCTAATTTTGAGCACTGTGCTCTAATTTTGCAAGTCTGCTTTACAATTGAATCCGATTAATATTGATGATCTAACTTTAAATTATATTCCTGCTATCTTCCCATACTCTTAAACCGCTGCACAACCAAAAATATATCTATCTCCTTTTCTAGTACAATGCAAATATAGTAATTGTACACAAACGTTTGAGTGATATTTCTAAGGTTACTTCTATTTTTGAAGCTTAACGCATTTAACTCGGAACGTACGGAAAGTGTATGTGAATTTATTTGGAATCTAATCCATAAACATAGAAACATAGAAACATAGAAATTAGGTGCAGGAGTAGGCCATTCGGCCCTTCGAGCCTGCACCGCCATTCAATATGATCATGGCTGATCATCCAACTCAGTATCCCGTACCTGCCTTCTCTCCATACCCTCTGATCCCCCTAGCCACAAGGGCCACATCTAACTCCCTCTTAGATAAAGATTTACGTTAATTCGTTTATTATTGTCACGAGGTACAGTGAAGTCAATAAAGCTATGTTTGGCATGCTATCCAAACAGATCAGGTATAGCATACATGAATAGAATCTGATCAAACTCGTTTAAAAGATAGAGCAAAGGGGAAGATAGAGAGTGCAGAACATAGTTCTCAGCATTGTCGCGCATCAGTTCCATAGACAAAATCCAATGTCCACATTGGAGTAGAGGTGAATTGGACAATACCCTAATTCATGTAAAGACAGTTAAGAAGTCTAATAACTATGGGGAAGAACCTGCTCCCTAATCTGGTCCTGCACACTTTCAAGCAGGAAGACGAAGGAATGATTGAGTGGGACGTGTTGAGTATATTGGCTGCTTTTCAGAGGAGGCGTGAAGTGTAGACGGAGTCAATGGTAGAAAGTCTGGTCTGAGTGATGGACTGGGTTACATCTACAACTCTGCAATTTCCTGCAACCTTGGGTAGACATGTTCCCAAACCAAACTGATGTGACCCAACAGTATGCTTTCAATGGTGCATCTGTAGAAGTTTGTAAGAGTTATTGGAGACATGCTGAATTTTCTGTCTCCTCGGGAAGTAAAGGGATTGGTGTGCCTTCTTGGCTGTCGCGTTAATGCAGTTGGTACAGTCAAACAAAGCTTTTCACTGTTCCTGTTACATGACAATAATAAACTGAATTAAGACTAATTAGACTCCAAATAAATTCACGTACTCTTTCTGTAAGTTCCGAGCTAAATGTTAGTAAAGTTTCAAAAATGGAATTAACTAAAAATTATTGATGCTGATGGGCACATGGAAGTTGATAACTATTTCCTTCCTGACATTGAGGGAGAGATTTTTTTTCCTGATACCTTATTCGTCAGTTCCTTACCTCCTGCCAGTTTTCCTACCATTATTATTCGTGATTCGGTACACCACAATTATGTTATCTGCAAACTTGTAGATGAAGTTAGAGCTGAATTTGGGTGTACAGTCATGATTGTATAAGGAATAGCTAGATAATCTTGGTTCAGTTTAACCCGACACTTTGGACCAACATTGGAAACTAGATGTGTCTTATCCCTTGTTTACAGGTTTGTACAACATTTTACCGTGAGTAGCATGAGCCACGAACCAGTCAGAAGATCTGATCTACCCATATTATTACAGCAACCAAATTCGTTCTCTTCAGAGAGTGATGATCAGAATAAGGTAATGAAGCACTTTTTTAGTCCTTCAGTACAATTAAAATGTTACTTAGCTTTTCATTATTATCAGGAAATTGTTTGTGGATTGTTAAGACATGAAACAAAGGCAATTGGACAGATGCATGGATAGGAAAGGTTTAGAGGGATACTAGACCAAGTGGGGCCTGTTGGGTCCCATGTTCATACGGGAGGGCTGGTCCCCCAACGCAATGTTCCACCTCTCCACCAATTCCAATATTGGTGGTCAGTGGGGGGGGGGGGGGCTTTCTGAAGCGCTAGTATGGATGTTGTGGGCCGAAGGGATTCTTGGGCTGGCAGCTCAGTCACTCAAGCCTGGTGTGCTGGCAGCTCACTCATTCACGGCTGGTGGGCTGGCAGTTGACTCACGGCTATTCCTTGAAATTCTATTTCAAGCAGAGTGCAGGCCACCAAATTCAAATGAAGTTTCCTACCATTTCAAGCAGGGTGCAAGGCCACCAAATTCAAAAGCAGTTTCATACCATTTCAAGCAGGGTGCAAGGCCACCAAGGTGACCTCTCTCTACCCCATCTTGCAGCGACTGAGCCACGCCCACACTTCTGGGTTTTATAGTCCCTCCCCCCCTCTCACCGGAAGGGGCGTGGCCTTCATGGCGGTGATTGACAGGAGAGAGAATCTCGGCATTTTTTAAACACTAAATTTTTAAACGATGGGAAAAATCCTCTTGTCCTGCACAGCAGAGGGGGACTCTGAGTAAGATAGTCAAAAATCACAGCCGTAAGTGGTAAAATTTTTTCTAAAACCAATATGCAGTGCAAACAGGAAGTGGTCAAGATGAGACTTTTAATTATATAGATAGGTCAAATGCTGGCAGATGGAACTTGTGTAGATGGGGCATCTTGGTCAGCATGGGCCGGAGGACTTGTTTCCTTGTTCTATGATTGACTCTATGAATGCTTATACTCACTTTGTGTTAGGACAGGAAAGGTACAGTGCTCACGTAAAGTATTGAAATAATCCATATTTTATTACATCTTTAATTATTTCTATCCGTCTACACATTTATATTAATATTTCACAGTAGATTGAAAGATACAAAAGTGAAAAAAAATTGCTGTACTGAAAATTCAGAATAGAAAGTAACATGTAACGTAAAGCATTTCGCTTCTGGTTCTAATGGACCCGCTGAACATTTCCAGCATTTCATTTTTTATGTTGAAAGATGTATTGAATGTTACTGTCAAGATATTATTTGAGTGCCAAGAAAATATGAATATAATTATGCCTTGAAAATCAACAGACCAACAGATGTGCAAATAATCAGCGGATGTAGCATGGTTCTGTGGAGAAAGATCGAATTAATATTTCAGGCCAACGACCCTTCATCAGAACTCATCATCACAATAAAATGTTAACTCTTTCTTTTTTTCACACAATGACCTTTTAGATATATTTTGCAGCCACTACCTGTATCCTGTTTATATTATAATAATTGTCTATTTTTTGTATTTATGGCTGGGATAAAATTAATTAATTTGTTCATGTAAGTGGTTATGCACTTCAGACTCCTCTGCCAGATATCTGTGAGAAACGTACAACTGACACATACACACAATTCTAAGGATTCAAAAATAATGTATTATTATAAATGCTCTTGCTTCTCTGATGCTGTTTTCGACAGCATAGAAACCAGCTCTTTGGCCCACCAAATTCAGGTTGAGTTTTTTGCCATTTTAATCCATTTTACTAGCATTAGGATAACATTCTTCTGTGCCTTAATATTTAAGTGTCTGTCAAAATGTCTCTTAAACATGGCAATTATCTCTATTGCAAATGTAGCCCACACTTTGTAAAAAAACTGAACCCTCCTTTAAAACTCCTAACTCTCACATTAACCTATGTCCTCCTTTGTTTGATATCCTTGCCATGGAGAAAAAAGATTTTGACTACCTATTTTATTTATGACTCTCATAATCTTATGTACTTCAATTGGTCCCTTCAGCCTTCTTTGCTCCAGGAAAAAGAAGCACAGCCTATCCAGTCACTCTCCATATCTAAAGTATTTGATTCTAGCAACATCCTGGTGAATATCCTTTGAATTCTCTCCAGTGCAATAGTTTGGCGATCAGAAATTCACACAACATTCCATGCAGCTAAACCAATACTTTGTACAGTTACAATATAATGTTTCATCTTTAGTGCTATGCCTTGATCTGTGAAGGTTGGCATGCTATATATCTTCTTCACCACCTTATTGACTTAAAAGCTTTTGGCCCACTGGTCTGCATCAGTCAGGGAATTGAATATACAAATTGGGACGTTACAATATGTTAGAGAGTGATTTACATCGGGAATACAATGCCAGAGGAGGTGTTGGAGTGGAGATAATTTCTAAATTTAAGAGGCATTTTGACAGACACAAACAGCAATGCACATAAGGTTGTTGTCCTATTGTGAGTAAATAACTAATACAGAAAATGGCAAAAAAAAATTAAGCATGAACATGGAAGGCCGAAGAGCCTGTTTCTGCACTGGAGAGAAACAATATCAATGCATCAGAGAGGCAAGAGCATTTATAATCATAAATGTTTCTTATTCCACACAATTATCTACAGGACACTGGTGAGCAGGCACTTGGATTATTGTGTTCAATTTTCATAATCATACAGTCAATAAAAAGCAACAAAACACACAAAATACTTTTTACATAAACATCCACCAGAGTGACTCATCCACATTCCTCACTGATGGAAGGTGAAAAAAAAAATTTCAATCTCTTCCCTTCTTTGTCCTCCCGCGGTCGGGGGCCTCGAGCCTTCCGTTGACGGGCCGATTTTGGCTCCTGTAGCTGGCGGTCGAACCCTCCGTATCGGGGCGATCTCAGCTTCCCGCGCCGGGCGATCGGACCCCGGGTCGGGGCTAGTCGAACCTCTTGCAACTTTGGAGCTGCCCGACATCAGTCTCTACCCGAGACTGCAAGCTCCTTGATGTTGAAATCCGCAGGCCGCAGTTGGAGCGTCGATCCCAGGCAAGGGATCGCAGGCTCCGATGGTAAGTCCACGGCCCCGCGGTGGGGCTCAAAGTCAGTCTCGAGCAAGGCTGCCAGCTCCATGATGTTAGGCCGCAGAGCGACCGGAGATAGAATCCGGAAAACAATCGCATCTCGTGCAAGGTAAGAAATTGGAAAAAAGCTTCCCCCGACACCCCTCCCAACCCCCCACATAATACAAACCAGAGAAAATTAACACAAACTTTTAAAACATACTAAAAATAACAAAAAAAGACATAAAGACAGACAGACCATTGGCGAGGCAGATTTTGGATCCAATTAGCCAAATTGGCTTGGATCCCATGTGTCTTAACCTTCTGAAATAGCCAATCTATCTCATTGAATGCCTTATGACAGGCATATCGACATTAACCATCAATCTCTCTTGTTACCTCCGCAAAACACTTAGTGAGGAATGTTGACTATCCTGATCATTCCTAGTTATTCTAAATGAACATAAATCCTAGCTCTTGGAATTTTCTCTAAAATTTCTTACCACTGATGCCTGTAGTTACCTGGCTTATCCCTGCTTCCTTTCTTAAAGTATTGTTGGGTAAGGAGTTCCAGATCTTAGAATCAGCACTTTGAAAGCATGCAGATATATTTCCAAATTAGGATTATTCACAAATTTGGGGAGTTGCCATAGAGTTGATGATGGGGTTACAGATAAGGGAGATTTTGTTGGAGTGCTCAAGGCAGCTAACTGCAGTATGTTTTATGGATGGTGCATCCTGCAGCCATGTTGTGAAAATTGTTTTGAACATTTTGAGGTGTTGTTGGAACTGGGTTTACCTGAGTAATTGGAAGATTTCCATCATCTGGGCCTTTCATTTGGTGGTAATTTGTGAATTTCCAAAAGGCATATTTCCGTTATCCAAAATGCTGTATCTTGTTTCATTTACTTTAAACTAATATTTTATTTTCCAATTAAATAATATTTGTTCAACCTGTTTCACATAAATGTATTTATTTCTTCTGCATTTGTTGCAGATGGTGATCACTATTGTTGCGGGTCTACCTGGCAGTTACAAAGAAGAACTTTGTACCTACATTGTTAATCTGACTCAAGAGCATGGAAGGTCAGCAAATTAAATGATTAGTTGCAATTTTTTAAAGTTTACGATTTAAACTACTTTTCATAATCTTTTTTAACAAAAATGCACATGAGAAAGTTTCATGGTCATAAGCCTTCCTCAGGCACTGCTCTGCGGCAATAGTCATCGGGGTACGCACAATTTTTACCTTCATTTCACGTATTACACTAAAACTGGTGAATTAATATTTAATATCGACACAAGGAACTGCAGATGCTGGTTTACAAAATAAAACACAAAATGCTGGAGTAACTGGATTAGGCAGCTTTATAGGACTTTGGTTAGGCCGCATTTGAAGTATTGCATGCAGTTCTGGTCGTTTCATTACAGGAAGGACGTGGAGGCTTTGGAAAGGGCGCAGAGAAGGTTTAACCATAAAGTTGACTGGAATGGAGGATATTACTTACAGGGAAAGGTTGGACAGACCTGGATTATATAACCATATAACAATTACAGCACGGAAACAGGCCATCTCGACCCTTCTAGTCCGTGCCGAACACATAATCTCCCCTAGTCCCATATACCTGCGCTCAGACCATAACCCTCCATTCCTTTCCCATCCATATAACTATCCAATTTATTTTTAAATGATAAAAACGAACCTGCCTCCACCACCTTCACTGGAAGCTCATTCCACACAGCAACCACTCTCTGAGTAAAGAAGTTCCCCCTCATGTTACCCCTAAACTTCAGTCCCTTAATTCTCAAGTCAAGTCCACATGGATTGTTTTCTCAAGAATGCTGGATGTTGTGGGAGAACAGATAGAGATATATAAAATTATGAGAAGCATAGATAGAGGCATAATCTTTTTCCCAAGGTGGAAAAAGTCAAATACTAGAGTGCACTGCTTTATGGTTTGAGGGGCAAAGTTTAAAGGAGATGTACAGGACAAGTTTTTTACACAGAAGGAGGCGAGTTCCTGGATCATGCTACCCAGGGTTGTGGTTGAAGGAAATACGATAGTGGCGTTTAAGAGACCTGGATAGGCATATGGATACGCAGGGATATAGATTATGTGCAGGCAGTTAAGAGATAGTCTTGGCCTCACGTATGAAGGGCCTGTTCATAAATAATACACAAAGTTTTGGATTAAGTCATCGGGTCAGCCAGCTAATCTGGAGAATATGGATAGGTAACGTTTCGGGTCAGGGCCCTTCTTCAGGCTGAAGAAGGCCCTCGACTCGAAAAGTTGCAAACTTTACTCCAGCAGCGCTGTGTCTTTTTTAAATATTTGCTAAAGTGGAGCTTCACACCAATAAGGAAGGTTACTTTATTGTGCAGAAAATGGTAGTGCTGTAAAAAATCCAAAGTAAAACTGAAATATATTTGGTTGCCCAACACTCCCGATTAAATTATTTATGTAATGATCATTAAGCCAAAAAAAAAATGCAGATAGCGGATATCCAAAATATAAATAGAAAATGCCAGGAATTCTCATCAGGTCGGCTAGTGCCTGTGGAGATAGAAATAATTGAAATTTCAATTTGGTGATAGTCTGTTCTATTTCATTTGTGTTCTCGTTGTCTTTCTGGTTATATTAGTTGAGCAATGAATCATGTTTCAAACCACATGGCAACAAAGTGAAATGTGTTGTTATGTTATCAGATAAAATTTGTTCGAAGTATTTTATAACTTAAAATGTTTGTCTATTCAGTAATTTTTTTTAAAGCAAATTAACTTTAACTATCTGACATCTCTGAATTAGTACAATTACATTTATTTCCCTCACAGCTAATTATTGTTTTTTTAAAATTATAGATGGTCAGTTTACCGGCAGATGCTCGATAACTGTGAGCCATTCAATTATGGTCAAATCCACCATTTTCTATCAAGTGTTCTCGAAGCACAGAGAAATAGAACAGTTCGCCAATCTGTATACTCACGAAGGAAAGTGAGATTACTGATCGTCACACCAGGGTGAGTCTAAATCATGGTAACGAGAATGCAAGCATGTTCGACTGTCAGCATGTTTTAGGGTGGGGTTGTAAGAGATTGCAGATGCTGTAAACTTGAGCAACGAACAAAGTGCTGGTAGAACTTAGCGGGGAGAGGCAATATCTGAGAATGGAATGGACTGATGACATTTCAGGTCAAAACCCTTCAGAATGATGCAGTGAGAGGAGAAAGTTGGAAAAAGAGAGATATGGGGAGGAGCAAAGCCCAGGATGTGATAGATGGATACAGGTGAGATGCGGTCATTGGCGGATGGGTGGAGATTGTGACAAAGGCTCGAAGTGAAAAGGAGACTAAAGGATGGTGGTTAAGGAAAAAAGAGATGTGAAATGTTAATCTGCGGGGAGAGCTATGATTGGAAAGGGAGAGGGGGATGGGAAAGAGGAGCGATGAATGGGAAATGGGGGACTCCGAGATGGAAGAGGTGGGAGATGTGCATATGAAGCATGGGAAAAGAGTGGGTGACAGGGATGATGGGAAACCAACTGTATAAACGTTAAATTCTTCAATTTCAAGTGATATCCACCTAACCACAATTTATCTTTGTCTCCTGGTTGTTACTAGTCCCCAACCTTGATGCACACACATTTCTCCCACCATCTCCTATCTTCTGAATTCTTCCAGCACTCTGTTTTTGTAATGTTTTAGGGTGGGTTGTGGTGGGGCAATGTAGGAATGTGAATGTGGATTTTTCATGCTGTTGTTCGTCATTCTTTCTCTTATAAGACTAATGATATTTCATCTGTATGTGTACGGAGATTTTTTGTCTTGAGATATTGATAACCAATGGCGCGTCCATCATTTATGTGTAATAGTAGATCATCGGTAATTGATAAGCTAAAGAACCCCAAAGCAGAATTGTAGCTCACTAAATTACATGCTCAACTGAGCCCATATGCAGTTTAAAGTTATTATTAGACAACTATAAGTAGCATAACAGGTAATATCCTGAATAAATGGCAACTGACTTCACAAGATGGAGCATATGATGCAGCGATGTGCTGGAAAAATAGTTTTAAATTCATGTGCATACAATAAATTTTGCAGATACACAGATGTTATTGATGTTGTGCAAGCTATCCAGATGCATCCAGACCCTGAGGTTCAATCTGCATTTGTCATCGGTGCTGTCACCACCTGTATTGATCCACTGTGCTCAACTATGGAACACAGGTACCATTAGAACTGTTAAATGATTTATAACAATTTCAAAGAGAACCTCTGGTATTTGTTGCCCTTCTCAGATTGTTGTAGGCCGCTCAACTCTACATGTCCATTAGGTGATATCATCGGTAATCCTCCACATCATTGTGTTTTCCATTCTGTTGCTCTTATTGAATACTTAGTATCCATAAATCTCCAGATTTTCTGACGCTCCTCTTTTTTGGTAACATTATAAGCCTCTTCATTTTATCTAATGCTGTCCTTAATCCCATAATTAGCGATAGAGATCTCTATACTTATGTATGTGTAGGAAAGAACTGCAGATGCTGGTTTAAATCGAAGGTAGACACAAAATGCTGGAGTAACTCAGCGAGACAGGCAGCATCTCTGGAGAGAAGGAATGGGTGGCGTTTCAAGTCGAGACCCTTCTTCAGGCAGATGTCAGGAGTGGGCGGGACAGGGATAGAATGTAGTCGGAGACAGTAAGACTGGTGGGAGAACTGGGAAGGGGGAGGAAATGGAGAGAGAAGGAAAGCAAGGGCTATTTGAAAATAGAGAAGTCAATGTTCATACCGCTGGGGTGTAAGCTGCCCAAGCAAAATATGAGGTGCTGTTCCACCAATTTCCACTGGGCCTCACTGACAATGGAGGAGGCCCAGAAGAGAAAGGTCAGTGTGGGAATGGGAGGGGGAGTTAACGTGTTGAGCAACCGGGAGATCGCGTGGGTTTAAGCGGACTGAGCGGAGATGTTCAGATGATCAGGGAGTTGCGGAGAACGGTCTCTGTGGAAAGCAGAAAGGGGTGGAGATGGGAAGATGTGGCCACAAGTGGGATCCCATTGGAGGTGGTGAAAATGTTGGAGGATTATATGCTGTATGCGATGGCTGATATGGTGAAAGGTGAGGACAAGGGGGACTGTCCTTGTTACGAATGGGGGAGGGGAAGCAAGAGCGGAGCTGCGGGATTCTGAGGATATGCGGGATCTATACCTATATAGTTTTGCAATCAATCAAATGTTAATTTATTAAGAATTAGTAAATAATTATTTAAATATTTGTCATATTTATCTTCAGTCATACCTTTTATTCAATATTGGTCATATTTTCCCTCTGACCAATTTAAATATATTTTTCTTTCGGGCCCCTGGTTTCCGCTTTAAGCTGATCTTGCACTCCTATGTGAGATGTTCCTGTGTGGAACTACTATGGGATCAGTGACCATAATTCTCTTAGCTTCAAGATAGTTATGGAAAAAGATAGAGCTGGTCCACAAGTTAGTCCTAAACTGGGACGTCTAATTTTCTTGGCATTAGAGACCTTGGAAAGGTTAAGAAACAAAGAACTACAGATGCTGGAATACAAAAAGTAAAGTAAAGACATGAACTGCTGGAGTAACTCAGCAGGTCAGGCAACATCTCTGACGAACATAAATGGGTGACGTTTCAGGTTGGGACCCATCTTCAGACTAATTGTGGGGGGGGGGGGGGGGGGGGTGAGAAATCTGGAAGAGAGAAGGGCAGGACAAAGCCTGGCGGTTGATAGGTGGTGTGGAGATGTGGGGCTTTGATAGGCAGATAGTTGGACAAAAACCAGAGATGCAAAGACAAAAGATGTGAGGTAAGAATAGATGAAGTGTATATAATGAAGCTAGAGGAAGGAATAAAGATGGAAGGGGAGAGGAGATAGACACAAAATGCTGGAGTAACTGGGTGGGACTGACAGCATTTCTGATGAAATGGAATGGGTGACGATTTCTTGTTCTACATGAAGCGTGATTGTGATAGCAGTAACTAGTTTAAGCTTGATCGAAACAGCCTTCAATTCTGGGAAAGGTATAGGTATAGAAAGGTAACTTCATGTGTTTTAGCAAATTTCCAGGTTAAGTTTTGAGACAGTTCATTAGTAAGTCATGTACATATTTTACTAATATTAATTGTTTTTAATAATATTTTTGTAATTTCAGGTTACTTTTCCCTAAGCTTTTGGATCAATGTTCTCAAGGTATTTAGAATTGAAGTAAATAATATATTGTTGAAGATATTTTCCTTTTTGTTATCATGTTATCCTGTGGCATATTTTGCAGATGTAGCTGATAAGTTTTAGGATTGTGTCAAGATAATGTGAGTGTATGTTGATTCTAACAATCTAATTTACATTTTGAAATGATATATTTTGATAAACTTGGTAGCTTTGTTTTTTTTATATATATATATATATATATATATATATTCAGACCTGATGCTTTTATGAACATTGCATGAAGTCATACCTGACTACATGGTTGAAACCAGATTTCACAGGGAACTGTTCTCAGCCATCTGAGTGACCATTCGTTAGTTAGGCTTTATAGCTGAATTTTGTTTTGTGCTTGGTAGTGTCCGTCCATGCATGTTTTTTGCAACAGAAGTTGCCCAATTTTGACCCAGTATTATAGTTCCTTCTTGCCTTCACTTAAGAACTAATCAGAGAAACGTTTAAAATTACAAAACAGCCGAAGTCCACGCTGTCTTTGAGAGTAATTCCAGTTACTCCCTTTCCCATTGCTCAACCTATAACATCGTGAGTTCTAATTCTTCATGTGGCTTGTAAATGTGGTGAGGTTATCATCTTTCCAGACAATGTTCTAGGCCCAGGACTGCTTTTATGAAGATGTTGTCAACAAATAAACATGGTTACCTCTGGATGGAGCTGGTGGGATGAAGGAAAGCAAAGTTTTACTGTCCGCCCACTCTAGCCTGAAGTAGAGTCCCGAACCAAAATGTAATCTAGAATTCCCGCCACGGATGCTGCCTGACCTGCTGAGTTCCTCCTGCACTTTGTGTTTTGCTCAAAATGTTTTCATCCACAGTTTCTTGAGTCTCTGAAATTTAATTATCTGATATTTAATTATTAGTGGTCCAAAGAAGTAGAAATTTGAGCTATGGTGATTGAGAATTTTGAAACCGAAGGACAATATGGAAAGAATAAGACATTCATTTTCATTTAAAGTTTTGTACCAATTTCTTGTAATTTTGTTTTTGCAGGTGTTGTCAGTAATGTTGTTCTCACAAGCTTGACCTCTGAGCAAAGACATCCACTTCTGGTACATCTGCAGAAGTTGATTCGTGTAGCAAACCCCAGGACTGCATTCATTCTAGCAGAAAAGGGGGCAGTGACAAGGTACTGAATTCCAGATTAATTTCTCTAATTCCAACATCATTTAAAATATACTCCCAGTGAATTGTAATAAATACGAAGAGCTTCAATAAATCTACAGTTAACATCAAACAGAAAACTAGCTAACCATTTGGATTGGTGATTAATTTGGAATTATCTCTAATGTCTTTGGTTTATTTGAAGAATATTATCAAAGTTATTTTATATAAAAGATCTGTAAAATTGAGTCTGAAGGAAGAATAAGAGAGTACATGAAATATTTTAGTTTCTTATTACAAATAATGGAAACAGGCATTGTTTGCATGTGGTTAGGATGCTTTGCATCCTATGAGAACTAAAAAAAAATGTACATGAATTTTTCATCTCTCGTAATAAACCAATATTGCAACCTCCTTGCAAAATTCTCTTTTACTTTTTTTCCCTATAAAATTTAGGAATGCTGATATTGAAATGATTCTGTCAGGAAGCAGTTTCTCAGAACCATTTATGTTGAGAACACGTTATTTGATGTTCCCTGGCTGGTAAGACTATCCAGTGCACAACATGATTTTTGTGCTGCTGTTGCAAAGACAAAGGGGTAAACAAGTGATAAAGCAGTGGGGATTTTCACAAAATAAATAAAATAACTTGGATGAGAAGACAAAATATAGTAGTAGCTTGTAATGAAATATATTTTCATAAACTCTAATGCGTTTTGTATGCAATGTTAATATGGAGAAAGCTTTATCTCGCAAAGTTTCATGAACATTTTGGAAAGAAATGTATTCTTTAGCTTTGTGTTTCTCCTAGGTGGAATGGCAAATTCAGATCAGGACCAATTTTCCCACAAATGACTCAGATCTGCATTCGGTTCAGCTGTTCACTTGATAAAGCACGATTTGTGACCAAGTGTAAAGGTACATTTAAGCTTTTGCAGTGAGGTGTAAATTGCCTTTCTTTTGTTTTACCAAGCTTGAGCTGTATACATTAAGAAGTCTATAGATGGAACTAAATTAATAAAATGAAAATTAGGAACTTAGTAGGTAGTTGAGTCAAACTATAAATGTAATTCCCATGAAGCAGTTCAAAGTTTTAAAGGTATTAAGAAGAATTTGCTTTCATGCCTGGAAGATGTGTATACTTGTATGACAATGCATTAATATGGCTAACATAACAGGACTTTGGGACTAACTGAAAAACATATTTCTGTCCTCCCTATCAACTCGCTGGAGTTTAAAAGGTTGAAGAGGGACCTCATTGTAATTCCAAGAAATGCAGCCAAATTCTTTTAAATTCTTTTAAAATACCTATTTATTATTTACTAATAAGTGTACATATGTGTTAATGGTTGTCGTGTTTGTATTTTTTTTTAACCGGAGGAGATGTAATGGAATTTCGTTGCACAGTATTGTGCAATGACAATAAACGTATTCATTCATTCATTGAAACTTACAGAATAATGAAAGGCATAGATAGAGTGGATGTGGAAAGAATGTTTCCATTGGTGGGAGAGTAGGACCCTCAGAATTAAAGGGTGCTCTTTTAGAAAGGAGGTGAGGAGGAATTTCTTTAGTCAGAGGGTGTTTATTCTGTGGAACTCATTGCCACAGAGGGCTGTTGAGGCCAATCCCGTTATTGTTTAGTTTTACAACAATAACTTTACTGAGTAAATACATGAATGGATTAAGGAATATGATTTATAGACTTCAAACAAGCATTATATGCACCATGAGCTTGATGAATGGACATAAGATTAAGAGCATTATTGTCAGTTGAAAAGAGATTAACATATGAGCTGAAAAATCTCAGAACGTTTGATGATGTTATCCTTTAGTATTGGCCTTCATAAATGTCTTACAATAGATGCCTTTTGTTGCTGATCTGAAGAAGACACAGATTCAAAAATATCTTCCTTTTGGCCTTTCCTTGATTTCCCAAACAACTGATTCTTAGGAAATAATTCCTTGCACCTGATTCATTTGCCATTGTAAGGCAAGAATCATTCTACATGAGCTACAGCCACCTTGATTCAGGAAGGAGTCACATCAACTGATTTTTATCTGTAAAAGATCCCACGCTCTGGAGCTATCTCCTTAAATATTCTCTCCTGGTTCCCCAAGTGTTAGTCTTTTATGAATAGTTGGCTAACTCCAAAGCAAAGATAGAAAATACGGAAAAAACTCACCAGTGTCGCACACCCAACGGGTTGATTGTTTCTTTCACCATGGATGATGCCGACTTGCTGCGTATTTTTTTGTTTTAGATTTCCAGTTTTGTTTGAAGTCCGTGTTTGTCTTGTTCGTGAGATTTCTGAATCCAAGATAAACCTGCTACTGAGATTCCTTAATGATTCCTCCCCTTCAGCTTTCTGTAGGTTAAACAGTTGTAAGATCTTGTGGATTTCTGATGCATTGGTTTGAGAGTCAATTTATCAGTATTAGCTTTTGCTATTTTCATCAGCAGCAAAACATCTGCCATCAAACGTTTTCTGCGGTTGGCTGATTAAGGATGGAGCAACCAATCAATTCAATTCAATTCAACTTTAATGTCATTGCACAAATACTGAGTATGGGTACAACGAAATGCAGTTTTGCGTCAGTCCGTAGTAGTGCAATATAGAAATTAAAAAAAAAAAAAAGGATACAGAATAATAAAAAATACAGAATAATTAAACAATGGGGACGGAGGGACCGGAGGAATCTATCGGCGGGACTCCGAGTTCAGCAATGCGACGGTATGATTGTAGAAGCTGTTCCTCATCCTACTGGTACGAGACCTGAGGCTCCTGTACCGCCTCCCTGATGGGAGGAGGGCAAACAGTCCATGGTTGGGGTGGGAGGGGTCTTTAATGATCTTCCCAGCCCGTTTCAGACACCGTTTTCGGTGGAGGGCATCCATGGCAGGGAGCGGGGCACCGATGATGTGCTGCGCGGTTTTCACCACCCGTTGTAGTGCCTTCCTGTCCGCAACAGTGCAGCTGCTGTACCATACCGTGAAGCAGGCGGTCAGGATGCTCTCGATGGTACACCGGTAGAAGTTGGTCAGGATCTGGGGGGACAGGTGGGCTTTCTTGAGCCTCCTCAGGAAGTAAAGGCGCTGCTGTGCCTTTTTGATCAGCTTGGAGGTGTTGAGGGACCAGGACAAATCCTCCGAGATGTGTACCCCGAGGAATTTGTAGCTGGAGACGCGCTCCACCTCAGTCCCGTTTATATGGATGGGGGTATGTCTGCCCCCTCTGACCTTCCTGAAGTCGACAATAAGTTCGACAATCGTTGAGAGTTTTCATATGATCAAAAAGAGACAGCATAACTTGTAAAGGGCTGCTTCTTACTTAAATCTTGAAACTGCAACTGATTCTCCCCAGTTACAAACTCCTAGCTTACGGACAGCCCATACATACGCATAAGCTCAAAGGATACCGGCAGGATAGGTGGGGATGCATTTGCTGACTGCTGTGTGTCTGTTGGCATCTTCTGCCAATTCTAAATGGGACATTAAGTGAGGGAATGAGCCCGCTTGGAGCCTGCTCACTCTCCCATCACAACTGTTTCTGATCCTTTCCCATCAACTGTCCGTGTTCATTTCCGACTTACAAGCAGTTGAAGTTCTGAATAGTTCTCAGGAAAAGAGCCCAGCCAAAACCTGGCAGACTGCCTTTATGTAAAAATTTAAGACCAAAACATGATTTTAGTATTATTCCTTAGTAACCACGATCTGTCTTTTTCTGTCTCCCTAGCACTGAGAAATACATTGAAATCAAGTCCATTCTGTGGAAATACTTATCATATTCGAGCTCAACTGAAATTTTCAGGTATGCCATTTCCTGAACTTTATTTCCATTGCTCACTTGTGTAAAATGTTGATTCTTCTAGGTAAGGTGGTCTAATTGCAGGGGCTACTTGAACACTTTTATTCATAGGATCATACAGCATGGAAACAGGCCATCACATGAACGGGGTACTGACTGTGGATGATCAGCCATGATCACATTGAATGGCAGTGCTGGCTCAAATGGCCAAATGGCCTACTCCTGCACCTATTGTCATTGAGCCCAACTCTTGCATGCCACAACCAGTGGACATCCTGCCTTTCTCTTCGTCCATGGCTCGATGATTCAAGTACTCATCTCGACTCCTAAATGGTGTAAATGGCCCAGCTTCAATCACTGCATACCAGGGTGTCACCACCCTCTGGCTGATGAGGGTTCCTTTTCTGTCCCCTCTAAATCTCTTCATTATTAGCACAAACCTGTCCTCTAATGTTATCATCCTCTGATATGATACCTTATCAATACCGCTCGTAATTTGATATGGCTCATTCATGGTCTCTTTTAACTACCTTTGCTCCAGTGAGAACAGACCTAGCTTCTCCAGTATCTCTTCATAACTACTCACTGTCAACCCATTACTAAGCATTCGTTTTCTGTAAGGCTAAAAGCATTGGGTATGGCAATTCAACAGAAATGTGCTTGCTGATACACCTTGCCAGTAGATGCATATGCAAATATGATATCTTCAAAATGAAAATAAAATGGAATAAAAAGTGATAATTAAGTGAAGCCCATTGTTGTGCAACATTTATTTCTCACCTAAAGATATTCTGGTCTGCTTTTATTTTTCAATGTATTTATGAGGTTTGGAATGGTTGTTAAAGCTGTTAATTGTTACTATTCTCCGTTCACCCAGTGAAGGTGGTTAGTGCATCAAGTTTGGTAGAAGCACTCTTATAATCCTGTTGGTGAGTAAGTTTCAAGATGTAGACCCAGCAACAGTGATATGTTTCTAAGTCAGGAATGCGTGTAAATTGAAGGGGCACTTCTATGTGTTCGCATTACAATGTACCAGCTGGTATAGTGGCCTTGGTTGAACAGGCAGCAGAAATCTTATGTGTAATTTTACGTATATACCCCTAAGAGATTCAGACAGTGATTCTGAAATTCCACATGTGACCTCCCTAGACTGAAGCTAAAGTAGTGTTTCAGTAGGAGAAAGTGTACATTAGTTTATTTAATACCCAAACTAGTGAACAGAGGCTTATACGTACATTTGGATTCCAACAAAGGAGAGACAATAATTATGTCTGAAAGTATCCAAAATTATGTTGAAACTTTTGGATATCATAAAAATTCATCTGATACATTAATTTACTTCTGGAAAGAAAATGTCCAATATTTACCAGCACTGATCAATTGCAATTCCTGACCAACAGCATTGTCATTGAAATTTAGCTTCTATCTAAAATGGTATGGTAAGACCTTTAGAAATGGGGATTAGGGACGGACAGTAAATGCTTGCCTTGCCTGGTACACACATATCCTGTGGAAAAAGAACTCCATACTTAGGAAACCACATACTTCTTTGCTTAATTTACAATAACTTAATTTGGAGATGACCAAATGATGGATTTCTGCAAATGTTAAATTCACCAGAAACAAGAATAGATTGATTACAGCCATTCATGTGGTCCTTGATCACATCCTTGCACCTTATTCCTGAGTTGTATTTGCAGATGCCTATGCTGCATTGATCCAGCAAACAAAAAATATGACAAATAAGTAACCTATTACTAAAAAAACTTTTCTGTCTGATTATGTTTCCTGACCGCCTCAAGAATATCATGTTCTCAATGGAGCATAATTTCATTGTATCTTGCAAATCTATGTCTTGTTCTTCACTTGCGTTTTTTTAGATTCCGAGAAAAGATTTGAAATTTGCCACAACATCCAGACCAATATATTCACTGCGCATCCCTTGGAAGATGGCCCTTCTCCACCTCCTCTGCAAGGTGATGGGAGGCTGAACAGGAAACCTCTGGGCAGTTTTGTTGTGTTCATTGGCTGCATGCTGAAGGAGGAAACAATGAAGGACTGGCTGCGACAGTGTGCAAGACAGGTAGAGATTGTAAATATAGACACATGTAACTGATCTCTTGCTAATTGTAAATTTATCATTAGTTTAGTTAAGAGATAGCACGGAAACAGGCCCTTCGGCCCACTGAGTCCACACCGACCAGCGATCCCTGCACATTAATACTTTCCTACACACACTAGGGACAATTTACATTTATACCAAGCCAATTTACCTATATACCTGCATGTCTTTGGAGTGTGGGAGGAAACCAAAGGTCTAGAACCAGGGGCCACAGTCTTAGAATAAAAGGGAGGTCATTTAAGACTGAGGTGAGAAAAAACTTTTTCACCCAGAGAGTTGTGAATTTATGGAATTCCCTGCCACAGAGGGCAGTGGAGGCCAAGTCACTGGATGGATTTAAGAGAGTTAGATAGAGCTCTAGGGGCTAGTAGAGTCAAGGGATATGGGGAGAAGGGAGCCATGGGCTATTGATAGGGGATGATCACAATGAATGGCGGTGCTGGCTTGAAGGGCCAAATGGCCTCCTCCTGCACCTATTTTCTATGTTTCTATCTCGGAGAAAATCTACGCGGTCACGGGGAGAACAGTCAGCACCTGTAGTCGGGATTGAACCTGGGTCTCCGGCGCTGTAAGGCAGTAACTCTACCGCTGTGCCACCGTGACATCTATATAATAATAAAACTCAATTGTATATAGACATACCACAAAGCTTTAAGGTGTGAAATGATGCCTACACCTATAATGCTATTCATATTATTTTTCTAATGAAAGTATGAATATTTTAATCATGTTATTTTTCCACTGTAGAAACTTATGAAGAAGTCCCTCAAGACAGTTGAAACCCTCACCAAGCAAGAAATTAAGAATATCCATGTAAGTACTGACTTTTTTCTATTTTATAGTGATGGAATCAGACTTATAAATAAGGTTGAACATGTAGGTCTCATGCGCACTGAGTCGACATTTTGATATACAGTTCAATACATTCCCTCTTAGTTGAGCTACGTGGAAAGAGAGAGAGAGGCTAAATTGGTGAGCACATCGCTATCAAAGCTATTGTGTGCTAACTGGTTGTATTGCACTACAGTGATCAAGGAAGCATTCCCTCTCTTGAATTCTAATAGAACAGCAGAGAGGGATGTTGTTTGTGCCTGTGTTGGGACTTTGTAAATGCTGTTTAATTTAGTACCAGAATCCAGCCCTTCTCCCATTAGTCATTGTCCAGTTATTTTCTGGATGTCATGAAGCAATTTATTCCACTGCACTTTTATTCGTTATGTTTCAGCGTGTGGATAAGTTTGATCTCATGTGAACCCTTTAATTCTGATAATTATGTTAAAGCTAGCACGTCTGGATACTGGCCCATTTAACACTTTCATTCTTCTAAATTCCAGAGATTGTAAGATTAAACCTATTCAATCTCTCGTCACCTGATAAATTTGCCACCCCAGGAATCAATCCAATGAACCTTCTCTATACTCTTAGAGCAAAAATATTCCCTTGGTTTCACGGGGTTCTCTTCAATTAGAGCAAGATGTCTCTTCTCGTGCACTTGATTCCTTTCTTAATAATGGGGCTGTCCCACTGTACGAGCTAAGAGTTCTCCCGAGTTTCCCCTGATTCGAACTCGGAGAATTACGGTAATAGCCGCTCGTAGGTACTCGGGGCTCTCGTGGACATTTTTCAACATTTAAAAAAATCTTCCTGAGCTTACCGCATTTCCCGAGTACCTGCCGTTAGCGTTACGAGCCGCTAAGAGACGTCCCGAGCTCCGACATACCCGCTAAGTACATTCTACGTGCTTACCACGAGTTTGATTTTTTTTTAAAACTCGGGAGAGCTCTTGAATTAGCTCGTACAGTGGGACAGCCCCTTAAAGCCCATGTATCAGTTGGTGTCTCAATTGTTAAATCTGCATGCTAACCTTCAGTAATTATTGTACAACACCTTGGTCCCTATGAATATCTTGCAATCTTTTACCATTCAAAAAATACTTTTCTATTTATTCTACCAAAGTGGATGGCCCTACATTTTAGCTTTGGTCATTAAATACTTTCACAAATGGACTGCAGTAGTTCAAGAAGGCTCTTACTTCCACGTTCTCGAGCGCAATCATGGATGGGCTTGAGAAATTAAGAATGCCTACCATGTCAATGACAGCCACATACTGTAAATGAAGAAGACAAAATGTAAATGATTGAACCATTGCTCTTAAATGCTGTACCACTCAAATGCTTCCAACCAACACATATCCGCATGAAATTTTATCTGCTATTCATATGCTGTTCATACTTGCAATGTTGGCAATGATCGTACTTAATAATTTCTTGATCACCAAATGTATTAATGATAACTGATGATAAATTAGAAGTTTTCTCTACAGATTTTTAGAAAGCATTTGACAAAGTCACACAAGCTGGTTAGCAGAATTCAAGTCAACAGAATAAAGCTGACAGTGGCAGCATGGATGAGAAATTGGTTCCGGGACAGAAGGCCAACAGTTCAGTTCAGTTTTATTTGTCATATGTAGGTTAACACAGGGTCAACGGTACAATAAAAGGTGTTTGACAAGACAATGGGTCACCTCCGCAATGATATTACAAGGATAAAAATAATATAAAATAAGATAAGATAAAAGTGACATTGGTAGGTAAAAGACAATCATAAATAAAATAATCAACATATATGATGTGTTTATGAGTTCAGAAGCCTGATGGCCTGATGGTAAAAACTGTTCTTAAGTCTGGTGGTACGTGCAGCCATGCTCCTGTAGTGTCTGCCTGACGGTAACAAGGAGAACAGTCTGCGTGCTGGGTGGCTGTGGTCCTTGATGATGCTGCGTGCCTTCCGCAGGAATGGCCGGAAGACAGTTGCCAGTGATGTGCTGTGCCGCCTTCAACACTCTCTAGTGATTTGCGGCTGTGGGCAGAACAGTTCCCGTACCAGACTGTGATGCAGCCCATCAGCAGACTCTTGATGGTGCATCTGTAGAAGTTTATGAGGATGCTGACGTTCATGCCAAACTTCTCAGGAAAAAGAGCCACTGGCGGGCTTTCTTTGTTATTGTGTCCGTGTGCAGCGTCCAAGAGAGGTCCTCAGTGACGTGCACACCGAGGAACTTGAAGCTGCACACCATTTCAACCTCAGCATCACCGATGTGGATGGGGAGGTGTCCACTCCCCTGCTGTCTCCTGTAGTCCACGATCATCTCTTTAGTTTTGCTGACATTGAGAGAGAGGTTATTTTCCTGGCACCAGCTGTTTAGTTCCTTTAACTCCTCTCTATAGGCTGTCTCTCTGTGATGAGGCCCAGGATGGTCATGTCGTCAGCAAACTTTAGGATGATGTTAGAGCTGTGCTTAGCAGTACAATCGTGCGTGAACAGGGAGTACAGGAGAGGACTGAGCACACAGCCCTGTGGTGTGCCTGTGTTGTGGTGCATTGTTGCTTTACAGACTAGACGATGGGCAACTGCGTTTCCTGGTGGATAATGCTGGGACTATTGCTTTTTTGATATTGTCTTGAGCTTAAGAATATAGGAAGCACCTTCTTAAAATAATTGATCTTTAACTTTTCAGATAAAACGTCATTTAGAGCTACCTCCACCTGGTTGGTTTTATAATGGGAACCAGTTTGTGAACTTCTTTGGTGAGAAGAGTGACTATCATCCATGTATCCTTTTGATGGGAATCCTTTAATTTTAATGATCTGGGCTTGTGGTCTATAAATGGAATTTTAAAGTTTTTATTTATTAAATTAGATATGAAATCTATGTGGGAGTATCCTGACTCAGGAGCCTCTGGTGCAAGGTAAGGATTGTTCAAAGTAATGTTTTCTGTTGATGGCTTGTGCTTTTCAGGGTGAAGAAAGGAGGACCCGACGTGGGGGAGGGGGAGGGAGTGGGGCGGAACAAAGGAAGACCTGGCGGGGGATACTTTGCAACTTTGTCGGCGTCATTGATGTGGCAACTATTTGCATGCCTGCGGTATGCAAAACAAAGAATTTCACTGTGGCACGTCACAATGTGACAATAAAGTATTAATTCATTCAGCAATTTTCCCATTGCCCTACGCGATAGAAATAAAATTCACCATTTGGTCTTAATTTGCCAATGAAAAGCTTTACAAACAACTCACCCGTTTGCCTTTTTAATTTTGCAGTTGGCTCCTTTTCTGTTGAAAATATTTCCTTTTTACATTGAACAAAAATTTCTAACAACAATTAACCACCTCCTGAAATAATGTAATTACTAGTATTAGTGTATAGATTTGAGTGGTTGGATAGTTCTTTTCTGTACAATTTTGTTTTGAACAATTACAGTAATGCTGTCCATCACCAGTGTGACAGATCCTGCCAGGTATTTCAAGTGTTACCGTGCAAGATCCTGAGAAAACCTGCCCTGCATGTATCTCATTGTAGAATGGATAAAATATGCATTTTATATTAAATTGCACCTAAAACTATGCTGATAAATTTGAGCAAATAAATCATCTGGATAGTTAAGATTAATTGTTTTGCATTTTGTCTGTAAGATCACAGAGAGAATGGTTAATTTCCTTTATATATCTAAATAATCAGTGATGGACACATTCATAGAAGAATATCTGTTGGAGGTCAACAAAGACATCGAGAAACACAATGCAGAGGTTGAAAAACAAGAAAGTCAAGATCTCTTTGAGCCATAAATATTGATAAAGTCTGATGTGATTTGAATGCAACAGGACAACAAATTACAGATTATCAACGTTGTCTACAGCTGAATTAGAGCTGGTAAAATACCAAATCTTTTTCCTGTGCATTGATGCATCTCAAAATGTAACTTAAAAGTTTCAAGCAAGAAACCTGCAGGAATTTACAACTGTTTATACCTGAAAATCAAATGTACGGATGGAATTTTCCACTGCTGGTTTAACTGAGGATAAGCTGCAAAGGGAAGTATAATTGATGCAATTCCCAGTTCACACGTTGGGTCACATTTAACCCAACAAAATATAAAACTCGACACTTTATTCATTTTCAAGCTGCTTAAAGTGAACACAGCTTGCCCCAGAAGAAATTTAAGTTACATTGTTTGCTGTTCTTGAAAAAGTGCAGTACACATAATTTCATGCTGGAATATTGAACAGGTATCCCTGCTCAAATTCATTCAGAAGGAAAACTAATTGAACAAAACGAATTGATAAAATTAACACACATCTTTTAACCATGATTTTGGAAAAATAGTGGTAATTCCACCTGACCAATTGCTCGCAAGTTGTACTTAATATAATTCTTCTGAATAGTTCCATTGCTCATGTTTTTTTCTCCCAAGTTCTTTTTTCTGCAGTTAGAATTGTCACTGATCTACTTGGACTTGTAATATGTGAAAGCTGAGTTTAGCAAAGTTACTCCACATAATTTGGTATAGAAATCCTTTATCAGGGATTTAGTGCATACGAGGATTTACAGAGTTAAAAATAGGAGTGTAGCTCATGTTCTTGACTAAAAATAAGCCATATTTCACATGCGGTCATTAGTGATAGAAGAAGAATAAGTCTACTCCATCATTCAATCATGGCTGATCTATTTCTCCCTCCTAACCCCATTCTGCCTTCTTCCCATAACTCCTGACACCTGTGCATCTGCTAATGTCTACAATCTTAACACTATATGTACCTTTATGTTCTGCAGAGGAACATTGAAATGGGTTGTTAAACCTAAAGGTCTAGATTAATTTATTTTTTTAAGTACCATCTTGCACACAATACTGCTTCAGTAATTTTACTAATATCTCACTCTGCCCCAGCCCTCAAAAGTTTGGGCCTAATGCTGTTATTGGAAAAGTAAACGAGTGAGTTGGGAGAAAGTGCATTACCAGATTTTTTTTAAATTGTTAGATAATAACTAGTTATTCCAATTGATAAAATTTAGGATAACTAAGAGGTATTTTTTGCACAGCTCAAAACTTTCCATAAATATTGAGATGCCTGCAAGTGTAGTAATTTGTAAAATTGTTTGAAAGATAATTTCCCATATATAACATATTAGCTATGAAGCATTCAATGGTGGAGCAGAGAAAAAGCTAAACTTTATGAACCTTCATATAAAGAGAAAAGCAAGTTTAGAAACCATGTACAGCTAAGCAGTTGGATTGGTGGAATAACTTGCAGTCAATTGAAAATTGTGTTCCTGCCCTATTCTCCACAAACAATTTGAATAACATTGTGGAGAGTGGCCTTATCGACTTCAAATGAGAAGTGATGTGTTCAGGTTAAATTGTTCACGTTTGTTCCACATTTACACAATTCCTTTTGAAAAATGTGAAGAAAAAAATGTGTGGCTGCACTTTGTATTTTGTAGCTTGCGCAAGTCAGCTACAATGCTCTAGTTAGAATTTGGGTTCCAACAGTTTAAAGTTTACAAAATTCTATGACTTGTTTCGGAAAGTAAGCCCTAATCTGTTCGAGATGAAGCTTGTAAAACTGCTATGCATCGTGTCAGATATTGCACTTAAGTACTGATGGTACTCACCAGATGAATAATGTAACCACATTATGTAGCATACTTCTCTATCTGCATCAGTGGTTTCATTGATTTACCTGTCTCAGCTGTACTAATTTAAATTTTGATAAGCATGATACAAATAGACAGAGCATTGCCTTTGTTTTTGTATCTCAAATCAAACAGTTGTCATTTAGTACTGAAAAAAATTGATATATGTGTGACATTTTTAAAGCTTTGCCAATTTGGTAAAGTAGTTATGGGTAGATCTTGAAATAATACAGAAAATAATTGATGCATCATTTAGCCAACACAGGAGTTCAAAAAATAAGAAGATGTAAACCGATCCATTTGAACTGCAAGATCCCCTTATTCTAAAATACTTACCAAGCTGAGAATAAATATCTTGCATATTATCTATCCATTTAAGTGCTTGAATGGAAAAATAGTCTTCCTGAATTCAATGTACACCTGTCTCTGTGTGTTATTGAGTTCTTGATTATGCATGTAAATCACCTTTATGCATGAAAGATGGTTGATTACGCAGACCTTAATTAAAAAGTAAATGCAGTCAAGGGGAATGGCTATTAGCGTAGGATAATGCTGCCATTTACTTTAAATGTGCTCAATAAATATATCTCAAATGCATAAGAACTTTATTCCAACCTTCATTCATTTTCCTCAAGTTTGACCTTATTCAAGTAAAACAAATTGATGTTACAACTTAATTATTTTGTTCATTTAAGAGAAATGTCGTGCCAGTAAACTTTGCATGAAATTCTCTGTGATGATTTAGATTGTTAGGATGTCCAATTTTAAATTAGAGACCTGTTCTCCTAATTAATCTTGAAAGTTCAAAAGTTAAATCACTTTGATAGAAAACATTCTTGCACCTGTTAAATTGGAATGCTAAGTACTTTGTGGAAAAGGTTATGTTACTGTGATGTAAAGCCTTCCACATTTCAACAAAAAAAAAATCAATTTTGCTCCATTTATCAGAGGTTCACAACAAATTGTATCTATGATGGTAGCATGCTGATCACCAATATGATCAATAAGTACAGTCAATACTTCAGGCGCTCTTTATGCTTTGCTGCATTGGTATGATAAAGAATGTTTTCTACGGGTTCTACACATATATATATATATATATATATCTTGGGACAATGAAGCGTGAATAAAATAAATGGAGAAATAAGCTGAGGGCATTTTTGATATGAGCAAATGGCAGTTTATCGGATCTAGTTAGATTTAAAAGTAGGCAACTGTAGGAAGTCTTCCCCGAAAAGTAGACTTTACAGCTATGCTGTGTTGATATCCTGATGGGTTTGAGTGTTTGTTTACCACTAGAACCACAATCATTATTAATATTGCTGGGACAGCAAAAAAAAAAAGATTTTTTTGGAGTCTCAATGTAGTTGTGATGGACGACGTCAAGAGTTTTTAACTGAGATAATATGATCTGTAAAGAAACAGTACACAAAAATATATTCAAGCTTCAGAATGTTATCACGGTGAAGCTGTACAACGGCTCAGCATTAAGCTACGCTGACATTGGAAGGTTCACTGTGATTGGGATGGGGCGTATGTCTGTGTTAATTGGAGAGGTAAATTATCATGCGGGATAATCAAAGTCTATTGAAAGGTAATCATCACCCTTTGGTAATAAATCAGTTGTACTGAATTTTGGATTCATCAAAATAGTCAACGTGTGACCTGTCTGTGACAACGGTTGCAAGGAAGCTGCATGATTTTACAGAGTTATGGAAAGGTCGTCCATCATTAACGTATGAATAGTTAAGATGCTTACACTAAGATGTGGTCGTGTATCAGGCTACATTAAAATGTTAGTTTAACATCAATGACTTCTGTGCTTATGAAGGCATGAAGATGATCAGTGTACGATGTAGTCAGTAGTTGTATTTCATGGCACATTAAAAAAATAGATTTACTGTGAAATTATTCACCACACTTAATTCTCAACTTATGGGAACAGTCAGATTTTGGCTGCTACTGACTTAGTTCATTTTCTGCAGTGTAACTCTGCATTAAATAAAAATTTAAAGAGCAGATTATTATGCAAGGCGTCAAACCTTACACTAACAGAAATGTAAAATACTATTGTAAGCTATACATTTTATGGCTTATGAATTGATTAATGGCAACAGAACCTTGGGTGTTAATCACTTATTGGTTTAAAAGAAAACCAGTACATGTATGATGTCAAATCATACATGTATTACAGGATACAGTAACCTATTCACAATTCAGCCTAGAATACAAGAAGCCCACATCACAAAACAATTGGCAGGTCAAAACATCCGTAGATATATAGAAATCTCACAACATCTGAAGGAATTTATTTCTTGGATATTTTCAGATTAAAATATAAAATGTATTGGCAGAAATGTTGGTGCAAGTTCAGTGGGTGATTTTACTAAGCACAATTAGAATTTCTAGTGTGCATATGTTTTGGGCTACGGTAGTTTCTATTAGGTTGTTTGGTGTTTCTGGCGTTTGACAGGACTGGTTCTACAAGTAATTTGAATTCAAGGACAGCTCTATTAAAGTAATTATTTACAGAAGCAGTTTCTTGAATTGAGATGCTTTGGGTTCCTGGGCCTCCTGTTAATTTGACGTTTAAAGCTTACTATTAAAAGCTGGTGTTGGAGAAAGGGATTTAATATCAAAGGAACTGAGTATTTTTTAAAAAGTATCTAAATGCCAAGCAGGTGTTTTGATGTTAAACTATTCGCAGGCCTTAACAGTATGCTTGCATTTCTATTGTTGGGAGTGTCTTCTACTGGTCACTGAAGTTATGGGACATGTATTTGTTGATGGGACACTGCAACTTAAATTAGCCTATATTCTCTGGTTCACGTGACCTGAGGGTTAATTTAAGTTATTATTTAATTGTTCCTATTTGGAATTCTAACAGTATTTGCACATAATTAATTCAATTACAGAATTGGTATTTAGATAAAAGGGAATACTTTTTACTGTAATTTGCTACAACGTGATGTAATTTTAAATACATCGTTAGCAAAATAACTTACCTCATAACATGAATTGAAAGATACAATGAATTTTTAGACAATTGTTGAATTTTTCAAGCAAATTTCTTCATATAAATGAAGAGTCAATTCAGGAATTTATTCGTTTGACTTGAAAGTGTGCCAAATTTATCATTTTCATACGAACCAACCACTTTAGTTTCTTTTTGGATGGGGGAGTAATATCTTTAAATTAAAAAGATTGAATTGTATTTGCACAAACCTACTGTAACTTCAGTTAAACTGGTTTTGCGTGTGACTGAAGCTTTTTTGCATATCTCGTATTTATTACACTGCAAAATTATAATTAATCCAATAAAATATATAGAATAATTATTAGTTTTTCCATTTATTTTTGTATTTGTTGATGCATTTTTACCGGTAGTTGTGTGACGTTTTGCAATTTTACACGTAATTTCCAGCAATTGTGTTCCAATTTAATGTTCAATAAAATGTATATGTTTCATCAGATAAAATTGACTTATTTAAATTATTTCTGTATTTTGAAGTACTGTATATTTGCTTTAGGGAAAATTTGAATCCTACTGGATGAGTTATTTCTACATGTAAATATGATGAGATCCCTATTTTTTAAGAAACAGGCCTTTGCCCCTGGAGCTCAGTTGTAGTTTAGTTTAAAAATACAGCATGGAACGGGACCTTTGACCCACCAAGTCCATGACGACTACTGATCACCTGCACATGCTAGTTCAATGTTATTTCACTTTCTCATCCACTCCCTACAGACAAGGGGAAATTAACCTACAAACTCGCACATCTTTGGGACATGGAAGAAATCAGAGCACCTGGTGGGAACCCATGTAGTCACGGAGAACGTGCAAATTCCACACAGACCACCCAAGGTCAGGATCAAACCCGGGTCCGTGGCCCTGTGAGGCAACAACCCTACTGCTGTGCCACTGACATAGTGTATGTTCTGCATTCCATAAAATCACCTTAACGCTATGACATAACCTAATTTCTTTGAAACATAGATTATGGAGGTGCATTTGGAGGTTGGGAGGCTTTTGAATGCAACAAGGTGAAATTAGCGGCCTTGTGCATTCGCAACACTGAATGGTAAGAATAAGTTTGAAATAAAATTGGGTATAGAAGTGCAATTTGTATTTGAAAGTGAGAACAAGGACAGTTGCATTAGAAAATGTTGCATATAAGTTGGAGAATTTAGGGAGCGGGCAGTGAAATTCAAATTGTCATTGAAAACATGCATCTATTAAATGCTTCAACTGGTCAAGAAACATAGAAAATAGGTCAAGAGTGTTTTATTGTCATATGTCCCTGATAGGACAATGAAATTCTTGCTTGCTGCAGCACAACAGAATATGAAAACATAGTACATAACGGGAGAAAAAAGTTCAGTGTGTATATGTACACATGCACACATACTCAATATAGTGCAATAAGAATAACAGTCTGTTATTAAAAGTTCAGAGCTTATTTGGTGTCATTTTTAATAGCCTGATGGCTGTGGGGAAGAAGCTGTTCCTGAACGTTACAGTTTTCAGGCTCCTGTACCTTCTTCCCGAAGACAATGATGAAATCAGTGGCCAGGACGGTGTGGGTCTTTGATGATGTTGGCTGCCTTTTTGAGGTGGTCAGAACCGGTGATGGACTGGGCAGGACGTTCCTGGACGTTCAAGTTGCCGAACCAGGCCATGATGCATCCAGTCAGTATGCTCTCTACTATGCACCTGTAGAAGTTCAAGAGAATCCTCTTTGACATACCAAATCTCTGTAGCCTTCTCAGTAAGTAGAGGCGCTGATGTGCCTTCTTTATAATTGCTTCAGTGTGCTGGGTCCAGGAAAGATATTCGGAAATATGCACGCCCAGGAATTTGAAATTTTTGACCATCTCCACCATCGATGTAGACAGGATTGTGGGTCCCTATCCTTCCCCTACCAAAGTCCACAATCAGGTCCTTGATTTTACTGATATTGAGAGCCAGGTTGTTGTGCTGGCACATTTAGTCAATCGGTCAATCTCACTTCTATACTCATCACCATCTGTAATTCGTCCAACAACAGTTGTGTCGTCGGCGAACTTGATGATAGAATTCGCACTATGTCTGGCTACACAGTCATGGGTATAGCGTGAGTAAAGCAGGGGCTGAGCACGCAGCCTTGAGGTGCTCCCGTACCGATTGTTTCTGAGGTTAAAGTGTTTCTGCCAATTCAAACAGACTGGTCTGTGGATGAGGAAGTCGAGGATCCAATTGCAGAGGGGTGAGCAAAGACCCAGTTCCCTGAGCTTGATAACCAGCTTGGAGAGGATGATGGTATTGAACGGCAAGCTGTTATTGAACGGCAAGTCTGAAGAAGGGTTTCGGCCCGAAACGTCGTCTATTTCCTTCGCTCCATAGATGCTGCTGCACCCGCTGATTTTTCCCCAGCAATTTTGTGTACCGTCTATAAACAACAGCCTGACGTAAGAGTTTCTATTGTCCAAGTAGTCCAAGAACCATACGGCTCTTTGAGCCAGCACCGCCATTCAATATGATCATGGCTGATCATCCAAAATCAGTACCCGCTCCTGCTTCTTTCCCCATATCCCTTGATTCCATTAGCCCTAAAACCTATATCTAACTCTCTTGAAAACATCCAGTGAAATGGCCTCCACTGCCTTCTGTGGCAGAGAATTCCACAGATTCACAACTCTGGGTGAAAACGTTTTTCCTTATCTGAGTCCTAAATGGCCCACCCCTTATTCTTAAATTGTGACCCCTGGTTCTGGAATCTCCCAACATCGGGGATATTTTTCCTGCATCTAGCCTGTCCAATCTCTTAAGAATTTTAAATATTTCCAGAAGACCCCTTCTCATCTAAATCCCGGTGAATATAAGCCCAGTCGATCCATTCTTTCATCATATGTCAGTCATTGAAACATAGAAAATAGATGCAGGAGGAGGACATTCGGCCCTTCGAGCCAGCACCGCCATTCATTGCGATCATGGCTGATCGTTCCCAATCAATAACCCGTGCCTGCCTTCTCCCCATATCCCTTGATTCCACTAGCCCCTAGAGCTCTATCTAACTCTCTCTTAAATCCATCCAGTGATTTGGCCTCCACTGCCCTCTGTGATAGGGAATTCCACAAATTCACAACTTTCTGGGTGAAAGGGTTTTCTCACCTCAGTCTTAAATGACCTCTTTATTTTAAGACTGGCCCCTGGTTCTGGACTCATCCAACATTGGGAACATTTTTCCTGCATCTAGCTTGTCCAGTCCTTTTATAATTTTATATGTTTCTATAAGATATTCCCTCATCCTTCTAAACTCCAGTGAATACAAGCCTAGTCCCGCCATCTCGGGAATTAACCTGGTGAACATACGCTGCACTCCCTCAATAACAAGAAAGTCCTCCCTCAAATTAGGAGACCAAAACTGCACACAATTCTCCAGGTGTGATCTCACCAGGGCCCTGGACAACTGCAGTAGGACCTTCTTGCTGCTATACTCAAATCCTCTCGCTATGAAGGCCAACATGCCATTAGCTTTCTTCACTGCCTGCTGTACCTGCATGCTTACTTTCAGTAAATGCTGATATATCCCCAAGGTCTGAGGAGATGTATTCTTGGCTGCCACATGAGATTGCTGGATCCTTGACAGAGATTTAATAATCTTTGGCCACAGTCGAGGTGTCGCATGATTGGAGGATAGCAAGTGTGGTAACTTTGTTCTTGAAGGACAGTGGGGATTATGGGGAGAAAGAGAGAGAGAGGGAGAGATACGGTACGTAATCAGGTTCTTTGGTCCACCAAGTCTGCTGACAGCAATGGTTCTTTATTGTCACGTATGCACTGCACAGTGAAATTACTACACCCGTCACCATATTTTGGCACCATTAACAAAGAAAACAGAATAAACCCAGTCTGATCCACATGCAGTAAGTACTGGTTCAGGTAAGCCCCAGGCTGCTGCAGGTCCTGTTCCGTCGCCTGCGACTAGTTTGACCCGCTAACTGACGTCCCACTTCGCGCCCGACCACCTCTGTCCTTGGGGTGCCTCTTGCAGGTGCTGGAGACACCCCCAGTCCCTCTCCGACCAGCCCACTCTTCGCGTCCGTTACCTCCAGCGGCTCCTACATAATCCAACATTGATCTGAGTTTTTGCTTATTTTACTCTGCATTCACAAAAACTCCCGCCAGATTTTAACACTCACCTACTTCTCCAGTGCATTTTACAGTGGTCATTCACCCTACCAATCCACAGGTCTTTGGGATGCGTCAAGAAACTGGAACACCTGAAAGAAATTCCCAGTCATGTGAGAATTGTAGGTTCCATATGCACCATATCCAAGGTCAGGATTGAATCCGGGTTGCTGGCATAGAGGCAATGTCTCGTCTAGCTTTTTTTCAATTCAATTCAACTTTAATGTAATTGCACAAATACTAAGTATGGGTACAACGAAATGCAGTTTTGCGTCAGTCCGTAGTTGCGTACAGCTGTGCCACTGTACCACCCGGGTTGGATAATCTAGCAACAGTTCGGGGAAAACATTTCTGAGGATTAATACCAGGAGAGGTAGTCAACATGGCTTTGTTAAGAGAGATATGTCTCACCAATTTGAATTTTTGTGTTAGAATTGGTGCAAAAGATCCTTATTATACACATTCACACATTCCCAGATGATGCAGGTTGGTGTTGTGGATTGTCTTCAGCTACAGAATATTTATTAGTTGGCAAGGTAAGCAGAGAAATAGAAGACAGAATTTAATCCTGATTGGTGAAACATTTTGGAAAGACTAAACTGTTAGGATATGTAATGAATTTATTATAATATTTACAATGGATAGCTTATAATATTTATAGACTATAGACAATAGAGAATAGGTGCAGGAGTCGGCCCTTTGAGCCATTCAATGTGATCATGGCTGATCATCCACAATCAGTACCTCGTTCCTGCCTTCTCCCCATATCCCCTGATCCGCTATCTTTAAGAGCCCTATCTTGCTCTCTCCAGAAAGTATCCAGAGAACCGGCCTCCACCACCCTCTGAGGCAGAGAATTCCACAGACTCACAACTCTCTGTATGAAAAGTGTTTCCTCATCTCTGTTCTAAATGGCTTACCCCTTATTCTTAAACAGCGGCCCCTGGTTCTGGACTCCCCCAACATCAGGAACATGTTACAATGAATAGCATTTATGTTCAGTGTCCTTAGAGTGTGTTTACCATATTCGGATCAAGGTGAGAATCTGACAGACCCTACAAACTTAATGAATAGTGAAAGGCCTGAATAGAGTGGATGTGGAGACGATGTTTCCAATAGTGGGAGAGTCGAGGACCAGAGGACATTGCCTCAGAATAATAAGATGTACCTTTGGAAAGGAGGTGAGGAGGAATTTCTTTGTTGAGAGGTTGGTGAACCTGTGGAATTCATTGCCACTGAGGGTTGTGGAGGCCAGGTCATTGGGTGTTTTTAAAGCGGAGATTGACTTTCTTGATTAGTAAGGGTGCCAAAGATTATGGGAGAAGACAGGAGAATGGGGTTGAGAGGGAAACAAAGATCAGCCATGATTGAATGGTGGAGTAGACTTGATGGACTGAATGGCCTAGTTCTGCTCCTATGACTTATGGACTTGTGAAGGACAAAATGACTTTGAGGTTTTTGTCCAAGTGTCTGATAATACAGGGACAAGATGGTTAAGAGGAATACAGAATACTTTACTTCATTCGCCAGGGCATTAAATATAAGAGCAGAGAAGTATTGGTATAACTGTATAAATCACTTCTCCCATTCTATGTCAATCTAGAAGTGGAAACAAGGAACTGCAGATGCTGGTTTACCAAGGAAAGACACAAAATACCTGGAGAACATGGATAGGTGACGTTTCTAGTCGGGACGCCTTCTACAAACTGGCAGCGGGGGTGTGGAGAAAGGAAGCTAGAAGAGTGGGAGGCAATCACAGAGGAAGGGCAGTGAGTCATAGAGTCCTAGAGTGATACAAGGTGGAAACAGGCCTTTCAGCCCAACTTGCCCACACCCATCTACAATGTCCCAGCTACACTAGTCCCACCTGCCCGCATTTGGTTCATATCCCTCCAAACATCTCCTATCCATGTACCTGTCTAACTGTTTCTTAAACGTCGGGATAGGTCCAGCCTCAACTACCTCTCTGACAGCTTATTCCATACACCCACCGCCCTTTGTGTGAAAGATTTTAAACTCCAGATTCCTATTAAATCTTTTCCCCTTCACCTTAAACATATGTCCTCTGGTCCTCGATTCACCTACTCTGGGCAAGACACTGTGCATCTACCCGATATATTCCTCTCATGATTTTATACATGAGAGGATACACTTTTATACAGTTGGCTAAAGAGCTGGTGATCTATGACTTTTAAAGCAGCCTACTTCAAAGGCACATCCTCCATCTTAAGCATTGATTCTCTCCATTACCTCCCTCAGGTAGTAACTCCTACTCTCAGAAAGAACTTGGGCACTTAGTGCATGGAACACTGCTATCTCAAATGAAAATCAAAATTAAATCTATCTATCTATATCTATCTATACTATTACTAAAACACTTTGTCTTGTTTGTGGCTTTGTGTGTGTGTCAATTTCTATTTTCCTATTTTCTTCCAAACGCTAGGCCACAGCCTTCCCATTTTCACACATTCTACTCACATTTATCCCGTCGAGGCGATAAACATCTTCCCGTCGCATTCCCTCCTATATTTCTGGACTTTTTCATCGTTTTAAAGTTTTCAAAAAAGCCAGAAAACTCACCCAGTTCGGGGAAAAAAAACCCAAGTGACGTCACAATCGACCCGCAAGGCAGGACGGGACACTACGGGAAGGGGGAGGGGACACTACAGCGCTCATGTGGCGGCCAAAGATCTTATAGCAGAGCAAGATAGACCACTCCTCCGAAATCCAATGGACTGACGTGTAGTACGTGACGGAACGTCATGGCCGCCATTTCTTTAAGCGACACGCGGGGAGAGAGGGATCGAGAGAAGGGAGAGGGATCGAGAGGGGAGAAGGAAAAGGGGAGAAGGGGGAAGAGGGAGGGTGGAACGATAGCATGTTATAACGTTCAGCCGTCCCATTCCGACCAAAGATTATAGAGCAGAGCTCCTCTAGTATCTTTGATTGCAACCGCCGCCGCCGCCGCCGCCGAACCCCCCGGCCCACCATTGCACCCAAAGATGATAGAGCAGAGTTGTATAATCTTTGATTGCACCCTTCTTCACGGCAGGCTTGTGATCTTTGCTTGTGATGTATCGACAATTCGAGGGATATAACGGGTAACAGCCGCCGCGTTCTCGGACTTGAATCTGAGCTCGAAAAATCTCGTGGTCACTGGGCGTAATGTGTCCCGCGGGCCATATTTTGGAGACCAATCCCTTACAAGAACAAAACCAAAAACGTACAGAAGTGTTAAAATTGTCTTTATTATAGTGGTAAGTAAAGATCTATTAAAAATAAGTCTAGCGTTCTAATGTACCGACAAACCTAGTTTCCCAATGGCCGTTGATGGGAGAACAGAAAATAACATTTTCACGACAGAATATCGACAAAAAATAATAATAATATTTTCTAACCTTTCTTTTTTATCGGGGAACCTAAAGAATGACAGGTCTGGTCGTTTAGATTTACGATTAGAACAATTGATAGCGGAGCAGTGAGGTGAAGATTTAGATGAGGACGCCAGGACAGCCCAAAAAAATGCTCAATAAAATGGCGTCGACAATCACACACGTCATACTACGCGTTTTTCGAGGAGTGGTCTATCTTGCTCCTCTATAATCTTTGGTGGCGGCAGCTGCCGGTGCCCAGCGTCCGACGCACGGTGGGGAGGATGGCGCTGGAGCTGGAGTTGGGGTGAGAGCCGAGCCCGGGGCCTAAAAAGAAGCCACCGCTGGAACCAAGGACAAGCCTGGGTCCGGGGACTGGGACGAGCCCACTGGAGCCCAGGTGTCGGCCGAGCTGACGGCTGGAGTCTACAGGCAAGGCCGGGTCGGGTACGAGAACCAGGCCGAGGTCCAGGTCCTGGCGCTGCTCTACGACCTGGGTAGGTCGTGGGGCAGGGAATGGGAGTGAGGAGAGGAGGATGAGGGAAATGAGGAGGAAGAGGGAGATGGGGGGGGGGGGCGGAGGAGGGAGATGCCCCTCACTCCCACCCTTTCTACCCCCCTCCCTCTCTACCCTCCCCCCTCTCTACACTACTCCCTCTCTACACTACTCCCTTTCCCTCTCTACCCCCTCCCTATCTACCCTCCCTCCCCCCCCACTATACTCCCCTCCCTCTACCCCCCACCCTCTAACCCCCTCCCTAAATGCCCCTCCCTTTCCCTCTACGCCCCTTCCTCGCAGCCCCCTCCCTCTCTACCCCACTCCCCTCCATCTACCCTCCCTCTCTACTCCCCTCTCCTCCCTCTCCATATCTACCCCCCTCCCCCTCCCTCTCACTCTCTAACCCCAACCCCCTCATCCTCCCTCTCTGCCCCCTCCCTCTCCACCCCCCCCCTTCTCTACCCTCCCTCCCTCTCTAACTCCCTCCCTCCCTACCCCCTCCCTCTCCACCCCCCTCTACTCTCCCACCCTCTCTACCCCCCTCCCTCTCTACCGCCCTCCATCTCCACCCCCCCTATCCTCCCTCTCTACCCCCCTCCCTCTCTACCCCCTCCCTCTCTACCCCCCTCCCTCTCTACCCCCCTCCCTCTCTACCCCCCTCCTTCTCTGCCCCCTCCCTCTCTACCCCCTCCCTCTCTACCCCCCTCCCTCTCTACCCCCCTCCCTCTCTGCCCCCTCCCTCTCTACCCCCCTCCCTCTCTACCCCCTCCCTCTCTACCCCCTCCCTCTCTACCCCCCTCCCTCTCTACCCCCCTCCCTCTCTACCCCCTCCCTCTCTACCCCCTCCCTCTCTACCCCCCTCCCTCTCTACCCCCTCCCTCTCTACCCCCTCCCTCTCTACCCCCCTCCCTCTCTACCCCCTCCCTCTCTACCCCCCTCCCTCTCTACCCCCTCCCTCTCTACCACCCCTCCCCCTCCAGGGATTGAAGAGGGAGGATGAAAAGGAGGAGGAGGGAGTGCTGGGGATGAGGAAAAATGAGCTGCGCCTGCGCAGTTGGCTATGCGTGAGTGGTGCAATAATGCGTTGGGGGAACGTGTGAGTGGTGGTGTCTTGCGTTGGGGGAGCAGACCCAATGGGTCTGCACTAGGTCTAATATGAAATAAATACAGAAAGTGCTGGAAACATTGGATCAATTAATGTTCGCAGCATAATCTACATCTTCTTTCTCTTCCCTCAGTTCCCTTCCAAGACTAGAAAAGTGGCACAGTGGTGCAGCGGTAGAGTTGCTGCCTTACAGCGATTTCAGCGCCAGATGCCCGGGTTAGAAACCAACTACGGTTGCTGTCTGTATGGAGTTTGTACGTTCTCCCCGTGACCGCATGGGTTTTCTCCGAGATCTTTGGTTTCCTGACACACTCCAACGACCTACAGGCTTGTTGATTAATTGGCTTTCTATGAATATAAATTGTCCCTAGTGTGTATAGCATAGTGATAATGGGTGGGGATTGTTGGTCAGTGCAGACTGGGTGGGCCGAAGGGCCTATTTCCACGCTGTATCTCTAAGCTAAACTAAATGGAACTAAACTTGGTAACATATTACCATTCCTTCATTGTTGCCTCGTCTAATACTGGCACTACACACATGACACCTTTGCAGATACACCAATATCTACAATAATTGTAGGCAGCATGGAATAAATGAGGTGCTTGAGGAGTATAAAGAATGTAAAAAGAATCTTAAGAAAGAAATTAGAAAAGCTAAAAGAAGATATGAGGTTGCTTTGGCAAGTAAGGTGAAAGTAAATCCAAAGGGTTTCTACAGCTATATTAATAGCAAATGATAACGAGGGATAAAATTGGTCCATTAGAGAGTCAGAGTGGACAGCTATCTGCAGAGCCAAAAGAGATGGGGGAGATATTGAACAATTTCTTTTCTTCGGTATTCACCAAGGAGAAGGATATTGAATTATGTGAGGTAAGGGAAACAAGTATAGTAGCTATGGAAACTATGAGATTCAAAGAAGAGGAAGTACTGACACTTTTGAAAAATATAAAAGTGGATAAGTCTCCAGTTCCTGACAGGATATTCCCTAGGACATTGAGAGAAGTTAGTGCAGAAATAGCAGGGGCTATGACAGAAATATTTGAAATGTCATTAGAAACAGGAATAGTGCCGGAGGATTGGCGTACTGCGCATGTTGTTCCATTGTTTAAAAAGGGGTCTAAGAGTAAACCTAGCAATTATAGACCTGTTAGTTTGACGTCAGTGGTGGGCAAATTAATGGAAAGGATACTTAGAGATAATATATATAAGCATCTGGATAAACAGGGTCTGATTAGGAACAGTCAACATGGATTTGTGCCTGGAAGGTCATGTTTGACTAATCTTCTTGAATTTTTTGAAGAGGTTACTCGGGAAATTGATGAGGGTAAAGCAGTGGATGTTGTATACATGGACTTCAGTAAGGCCTTTGACAAGGTTCCTCATGGAAGGTTGGTTAAGAAGGTTCAATTGTTTCGTATTAATAGTGGAGTAGCAAGATGGATTCAACAGTTGCTGAATGGGAGATGCCAGAGAGTAATGGTGGATGGTTGTTTGTCGGGTTGGAGGCCGGTGACTAGTGGTGTGCCACAGGGATCTGTGTTGGGTCCACTGTTGTTTATCATGTACATCAATGATCTGGATGATGGTGTGGTAAATTGGATTAGTAAATATGCAGATGATACTAAGATAGGTGGTGTTGTGGATAATGAAGTCGATTTTCAAAGTCTACAGAGAGATTTAGGCCATTTGGAAGAGTGAGCTGAAAGATGGCAGATGGAGTTTAATGCAGATAAGTGTGAGGTGCTACATCTTGGCAGGACAAATCAAAATAGGACGTACATGGTAAATGGTAGTGAATTGAGGAATGCAGTTGAACAGAGGGATCTAGGAATAACTGTGCACAGTTCCCTGAAGGTGGAATCTCATGTAGATAGGGTGGTAAAGAAAGTTTTTGGTGTGCTGGCCTTTATAAATCATAGCATTGAGTATAGAAGTTGGGATGTAATGTTAAAATTGTACAAGGCATTGGTGAGGCCAATTCTGGAGTATGGTGTACAATTTTGGTCACCTAATTATAGGAAGGATGTCAACAAAATAGAGAGAGTACAGAGGAGATTTACTAGAATGTTGTCTGGGTTTCAGCAACTAAGTTACAGAGAAAGGTTGAACAAGTTAGGTCTTTATTCTTTGGAGCGCAGAAGGTTAAGGGGGGACTTGATAGAGGTCTTTAAAATGATGAGAGGGATAGACAGAGTTGACGTGGATAAGCTTTTCCCATTGAGAGTAGGGAAGTTTCAAACAAGGGGACATGACTTGAGAATTAAGGGACTGAAGTTTAGGGGTAACATGAGGGGGAACTTCTTTACTCAGAGAGTGGTAGCTGTGTGGAATGAGCTTCCAGTGGAAGTGGTGGAGGCAGGTTCGATTTTATCATTTAAAAATAAATTAGATAGGTATATGGACGGGAAAGGAATGGAGGATTATGGTCTGAGTGCAGGTAGATGGAACTAGGGGAGAATAAGTGTTCGGCACGGACTAGAAGGGCCGAGATGGCCTGTTTCCGTGCTGTAATTGTTATATGGTTATATGGTTGTATGGTTAATATCTCCAGTGTTCCCCTCCATGAGTCTTAGTCTGGTGAAGGGTCTTGACTCGAAACGTCACCTATTTTTTTTCTCCAGAGATGCTGCCTGACCCACCAGCATTTTGTGTCCATCTTCGTTTTAAACCAGCATCTGCAGTTCCTTCTTACACACCTTTGGAGAGGATAGGTTTAGAGGGACGTGGGTCAAACGCAGGCAGGTGGGACCACGGTAGATGAGACAAGTTGGTCAGCATGAACAAGTTGGGCTGTTGGGCCTGTTTCCACTCTGTATATGACTTTATGACACCTTCATCAGAAAATCTGCAGTGTTTCAAAGAGGTTTCTTGACATTATTCTCTCAAGGTCAATTAGAATCATAGTCATAGTCACACAGCGTGGAACAGGCCTGGAACAGGCCAAACCTGCCCACACCGGCCAACATGTCCCAGCTACACTAGTCCCACCTGCCTGCGTTTGGTCCATATCACTCCGAACCTGTCCTATCCATGTACCTGTCTAACTGTTTCTTAAATGTTGCGAAAGTGCCAGCCTCAACTACCTCCTCTGGCAGCTCGTTCCACACACCCAGCACCCTTTGTGTGAAATTGCGAGTGGCCAATAAAAATGTTGGCTTTGCCAGCAATGTTCGTCCCCCGAAAATAGAACTTAAAGAAAAAGTGAATTGGGGGTTGCCTTGAACAGCAAGTTAAGTCTTTGAACTGATGCCTTGAACATAAGCCAAAAGATCTAAGCTGGCTTTACACCAAGTAGATCGTATTGTTCCAAACATTGATGTGTTAGATTACAGCCAGATTTAATAAAACATCATCTGTAACATTGGCTACTGTGCAAATCCTTCATTTGATTGGAATACATAACTACATTCTTAATCTGAAAAACACAATAGTAACTCAGTGTGGTTTTAAGTTTAAGATTACATCGAGGCTGAAAGATTATCAAAGTAAGCTGTCAGAAGAGTTGGAAGATGTTTAGGATTGTCTGCAAGGGTGAGCCTATATTCTCCAGCCATCAACTTCAAACAGTTGAACAGTGTGGTTTAGCACAGTGCAGTGAATCACCATGTTGGATGTCAGGGTTTCCAGATGGTCTTTGAAGTTCAAGATCAGAACCTTTTCACAAGTAATTTCCCCATCTCAAATATAAATATTAAGCAAATCCGTCATAGCCTCTTGCAGCAGCTTGTGGTAATGACTCTGGTGCCGTTGTTTGCAGTTCGGCTTGATACATCTCTTATTCACCAGCAACTTGTCCTGGATCACCCATATTAAAGTAATGACCAAGAAAGCACACCAATGCCTCTACTTCCTTATGCCCCTGTCCCACTGAGGAAACCTGAACGGAAACCTCTGGAGACTTTGCGCCCCACCCAAGTTTCCGTGCGGCTACCAAGTTTCCGTGTCAGTCTCCCTACCTGCTTCCACTACCCGCAACCTCCGGCAACCACCTGCAACCTCCGGGAACCGCACGGAAACCTTGGGTGGGGCGCAAAGTCTCCAGAGGTTTCCGTTCAGGTTTCCCAAGTGGGACAGGGGCATTAGAAGGCTTAGGAAGTCTGGCAACTTGTCCCCAGCAACTCTCACCAACTTCTACTGATGCGCTGTAGAAAGTATTTTATCAGGATGCATCACAGCTTGGTTTGGGAACAGCTCCATCCAAGATCACAATTCGCTGCAATTTCTTGTGGTCTTGAACACGCCAAACATCCTAGGCCTTCTCAGGGAGTAGAGGCGTTGGTGTGCTTTCATGGTCGTTGCTTCAATATGTGTGGTCCAGGAGAAGTTGTTGGTGATATTGACTCCTAGGGATTTGACGTTTACAACCACCTCTATTTCGGCCCCGTCAATGCAAACTGAGGTCCGTGCACTGCTTAACTTCCTGAAGTCGATCACTATCTCCTTTGTCTTGCTGACATTGAGAGAAAGGCTGTTGTTCGTAAGATAATTGGCTTCTGCAAAATTGCCCCTAATGTGTCGGGAGTGGATGAGAAAGTGGGATAACATGGAATGAGTGTGAACGGGAGGTTGGTAATCGGCATGGATTCGGAGGGCTGTTTCCATGCTGTATCTTTCAATCACGCATAGAAACAGGTCCCTCAGCTCTCTCTGGGCCTGTTTCCATACTGTAAGCCTACAAGACTCGTGTAATTACATAATTTATCCAAAGATAGACTCAAAATGCTGGAGTAACACAGCAGAACGGGGAACATCTCTGGAGAGAAGGAATTCTTCTGTAGGTCTCGACCCGAAACGTCACCCATTCCTTCAATCCAGAGATGATGCCAGACCCGCCGAGTTACTCCAGCATTTTGTGTCTACAGTGTAAACCAACATCTGTAGTTCCTTCATACACATAATTTCTCCATTCTGGTGATCAGAACAGCGCACAGTAATGTAGACATAGTCACACCTCACTGCTTTTCATTCTATGTCCTGGTTAATGATGGTAAGTATCCCACTATCTGACGGAGAAACGTACAAAATTCTTAAGGGGTTGGACAGGCTAGATGCAGGAAGATTGTTCTCGATGTTGGGGAAATCCAGAACAAGGGGTCACAGTTTAAGGATAAGGGGGAAATCTTTTAGGACCGAGATGAGAAAAACATTTTTCACACAGAGAGTGGTGAATCTCTGGAATTCTCTGCCACAGAAGATAGATGAGGCCAGTTCATTGGCTATATTTAAGAGGGAGTTAGATGTGGCCCTTGTGGCTAAAGGGATCAGGGGGTATGGAGAGAAGGCAGGTACAGGATACTGAGTTGGATGATCAGCCATGATCATATTGAATGGCGGTGCAGGCTCGAAGGGCCGAATGGCCTACTCCTGCACCTATTTTCTATGTTTCTATGAAAGATCTCGACCTCAAACGTCACCCATCCTTTTTCTCCAGAGATGCTGCCTGACCCGCTGAGATATTCCAGCATATGATATCTATCTTTGGTTTAGTTTAGTTTAGTTTAGAGATACAGCATAAAAACAGCCCCCTTAGCCCAACGAATCCGCACCGACCAGCGATCCCTGCACATTAACACTACCACACACACCAGGGACAATTTACACTTATACCAAGCTAATTTATCTTCAAACCTGTACGTCTTTGGAGTGTGGGAGGAAACTCCGTACAGACAGCGCCTGTAGTCAGGATCGAACTGGGGTCTCCGGTGCTGAAAGCGCTGTAAGGCAGCAACTCTACCGCTGTGCCACCGTGCCGCCCATTATAAAAGTGCATTTGCAGTTCTTTGTTTCTACATAAGTATCCCACATGCTTTTTTAAAACCAGCCTATCCAAATGTGCTGCCACATTCAAGTACCCTTAGACCAGTACAGCAAGGTCTTGGAGATGAAGCAGGTAAACAGGCCCTTCGGCCCACCAAGTCCATGCTAACATCCCCTACTTGTGACGTTAGGTTGAAAAAGCACATCATTACCTCTCTTATTCCTGCTGGCCTTTCTGAATAAAGATATTTGCTTTCCACCGGTCATCTGGTACTTCCATTTCACTGACCAAATTGCTGCCCGAAGAATTAACCAGAATGTTTGTGAAAAGTGAACATAGAACTGAGAACAGTACTTCACTAAAACAGGCCCTTTGGCCCACAGTGTCTGTGCCGAACGTGATGCCAAGTTAAATTAATCTCCTCTGCCTGCATGTGATCCATATCTCTCCATTCTCTGCAGAATTATTTCAAGATGGCAAGAATACAAAAACATAGATGTAATGCTGAGGCTCTATAAGGCGCGGGGTCAGTCTGTATATGGAATATTGTGAGCAATTCTGGGCACCATACCCGAGGAAGGATGTGCAGGCCTTGAAGAGGGTCTTGAGGAGGTTTATAAGAATGATCCCCGGAATTAGTGGGTTAGCATATGATGAGCGTATGTCGGCACTGGGCCTGTACGCGCTGCAGTTTAGAAGAATCAGGGGGGGGGGCCTCATTGAGACGTACCGAATAGTGAAAGGCTTGGACAGAGTGGATGTGGAGAATCTCCCAGTAGTGGGAGAGTCTAGGACTAGAGGTCTTAGACTCAGAATTAAAGGACGTTCCTTTAGGAAGGAGATGAGAATTCAGTCTGATGGTGGTGAATCTGTAGAATATTTTGCCACAGAAGGCTGTGGAGACCAAGTCAATGGATATTTTTAAAGCAGAGATATATAGATTCTTGATTAGATTCAGATTCAGATTCAGATTCAATTTTAATTGTCATTGTCAGTGTACAGTACAGAGACAACGAAATGCATTTAGCATCTCCCTGGAAGAGCGACATAGCAAATGATTTGAATAAATAATAATAAGTGTCCGGGGGTGGGGTGATTGGCAGTCACCGATTAGTATAGATGTCAGGGATTATGGGGAGAAGGCAGGAGAATGGGGTTAGGAGGCAGAGATAAATCAGCCATCATTGAACGGCGGAGTAGGCTTGATGGGCTGAATGGCTTAATTCTGCTCCTATTCCTTATAACCTTATGACCTGATGATGCATGTCCCCTTCTCAAGGCCTCTTAAGCACCACCTGCCAGTGTGACCCCTGCACCCACTGTGTTAAAAGTTGCCCTCTGCACGTCAGCTTTGAATTCTGCCCCTCTCACCTTAATGCTGTGCCCTCTCGTGCTTTACATTGGTTGGAGAAAAAGTGGAAATATTGACAGGTTACACTACAAGGAAGCAACGACCTTGATGGAGTTGAAGATTAAGTTAGTTTAGCATTCCTTCTTGAAGTTAGCTCGAGGGGCTAAACGTTGCACTCCGATTTTATGAATAACAACCCACATGCATGTCAGGAGGCGATCGTTCCGATAAGATACTTTGCAGGGGTCTTTGACTCATTTTGTGCTTCCAAGGTAAAAGGCGCTTGGATTCAATGAACCACACTCCCCACATGTGACTCCGGGCCAACATGGAGTCATAGAGTCATACAGCATAGAGATAGGACCATCGGCCCAACTTGCCCACACCCGCCAACATGTCCCATCTTGTTCCTCGCTGGTTGATCTGTGGTCGGCGGTTGATGAGAGCGTTGGGGGTCGGCTGTGAAGGGGGGGGAGGGGAAGAACAATGTGGGACCCGGCATGGGGGAGGGGGGGAAGAACAAAGGAGGACGTACTTTGTAACTTTGTCAACGCAGTAGATGGCGGCTATTTGCATTCCTTGGGCATGCAAGCAAAGGATTTCACTGTGGCTTGTCGCGTGACAAAAATGTATTCCATTCCATTGCATCTACACTGGTCCCACCTACTTGTCTTAAACATTGAGATAGTAACTGCATGAATTACCTCCAACGGCAGCTCGTTCCTTACACCCTACACCTTTTGTGATAAAAAAGTTACCCCTCATGTTCCCATTAAACCTTACCCCCCTCACCTACAACCTGTATCCGCTGGTCCTCGATTCCCCTACTCTGGACAAGTGACTGCGCATCGACCCAATCTATTCCTCTCGTGATGTTGTACACCTCTACAAGATCACCCCTCATCCTCCTGTGTTCCAAAGAAAAGAGTCCCAGCCTGCTCAACCTCTCCCTGTAGCTCAGGCCCTCAAGTCCTGGCAACACCACCAGGGGGCGGTGCACGATTGGTAGCCCCACCACCAGTTTTTCGTCTTTTGTTTATTTTTAGTGTGTTTAGTTTAAGTTTGTGTAAATGTTCTCCGGTTTGTTTTATGTGGGGGGAGGGGGTGGGGGAGGGGGAGGGGGAGGGGGTTGGGGGAAACTTTTTCTTCAGTTTCTTGGCTTGCCGGAGATGCGATTGTTTTCCGGGTCGTATCTCCGGTCACTCTGCGGCCTACCATTGATGGAACTGGAGGCATCCTCAGACTGACTTGAGCCGTATCGCAGGGCGTGGACTTAACGTCGGAGCCGACTCCTCGCCTGGGATCATTCCAACCGCGACCTGCAGACTTGCCACCAAGAGCTTGCAGTCTCGGGAGAGGCTGAATCTAGAAGCTCCAACGACCAGCCTCGACCCGGGGTCCAATCGCCCGGCGGGGGGGAGCTGACATCCCCCCCGATGCAGGAACTGATCGCCCTGATGCGGAGGGCCCAAACGCCGCCGGCTACGGGAGTCAAGATCGTCCCATCAACGGAGAGCTCGAGGCCCCTGACCGCGGGAGAGCATAGAAGGGAAGGGATTTGAACTTTTTTTCACCTTCCATCACAGTGAAGAATATGGAGGAGTCTCTGTGGTGGATATTTATGTTAAAATGTATTTTGTGTGTTCCGTTGCCTTTTATTTGTAAGACTGACTTGGCAAATGAAATTCCTCGTATGTTGTAAAACATACTTGGCTAATAAAGTATTATTGGGATTGTGAATTTTTCTCTGCACCCCTTTCCAGCTTGACAACATCTTTCCTGTAACACGATGCCCAGAACTGAACACAATACTCTAAATGCGGCCTCACCCATGTTTTATACAACTGCAACATGACCTCCCAACTTCTATACTCAATACTCTGACTGATGAAGGCCAAAGTGCCAAAAAATGTACCATGATGTGAATGACTCAGCCCTTTCATTACACATGGTTTGGGAATATCCATGACGGTTTTCCCACTCCTCCAGTCACCATTCCATCTTTACACGATCCACATCACCCTATTCCCTGCATGAACTATGTGCCTATCCAATAGCTTACTAAACACTACGACAGTATCTGCCTTCACTACTGCCCCTTGTAGCATGTTCCAGGACCCACAGTGTAAAAAACTTGCTTTGCACTTCTCCGTTAAACATTCCCCCTCTCACCTTAGATCTACGCCGTCTTGGCTTGGACATATGCACTCTGGGGGAAAAGGTTCTGACTGTCTACCCTATCTGATTCTAGATCTATTTCTATCAAGTCTCCCCTCAACCTCCGACATTCCAAAGAAAACAATCCAAGTCTGTCCATCCTCTCCTTGTAGCTCAAGTCTTGCGTCGTTGTGGGTTTCTGAAGAGAGTAGGGGCTCCTGCACACTGCATCGTAAGTGCCTGCTGCAGCAGTTTAGTTTAGTCTAGTTTAGTTTTGTTTAGTTGAGTTTAGTTTATTGTCACGTACCGAGGTACAGTGAAAAGCTTTTTTGTTGCATGCTAAATTCAGCAGAAAGACAATACATGATTACAATCTAACCGTCCACAATGTACAGATACATGATAAAGGGAATAACGTTTAGTGCAAGATAAAGTCCAGTAATGTCTGATCAAAGATAGTCCGAGGGTCTCCAATGAGGTAGATGGTAGCTCAGTGTAGTGGTGGGGCTGGGCCTGAATGTTAGCAGTGGTCAGATCAAGCACGATCTATGTGTTTCTGCTAGAGAATCTCAGAGTTATTATCACCTAAACAAAGATCACAACATTATTCTTATTAGTACAATAAATAAAACTTTGAATGACTACAGGAGCCCTCTGGTATTTGGCTGTTTCGTATTTGTTTCTAAAACAGACATTGGTGCGGCACGGTGGCGCAGCGGTAGAGTTGCTGCCTTACAGCGCCAGAGACCTGGGTTCGATTCTGACTACGGATGCTGTCTGTACTGGGTTTGTATGTTCTCTCCACAACCTGCATGGCTTTTCTTTGGGATCTCCGGTTTCCTCCCTCACTCCAAAGATGTTCAGGTTTGTAGGTTCATTGGCTTTGGTTAAAATTGTAAATTATCCCTAGTGTGTAAGATGGTGTTAGTGTGCGGGGATCGCTGGTCGGCGCGGACTCGGTGGGCCGAAGGGCCTGTTTCTGCACTGTATCTCTAAACTAAAAGACATGGATTCAAAGTCTTCTTCTCAGCAGCGGTCAGCACGTTGGCGCGACTAGTAGAGCCGCTGCCTTACAGCGCCAGAGACCCGGGTTTGATCCTGACCTCCAGTGCTGTCTGTGCGGAGTTAGAACCTTTTTCCCTGTGACCACGTGAGTTTAGTGCTCCAGTTTAGTTTAGTTTAGAGATACAACAAGGAAACAGGCCCTTTGGCCCACCGAGTCTGCGCCGACCAACGATCCCCGCACACTAACACTATCCTGCACGCACTAGGGACAATTCGCAATTTTAGTGAAGCCGATTAGCCAACAAACTTGTGCGTCTTTGGAATGTGGGAGGAAACTGGAGCACCCGGAGAAAACCGGAGCAGGCCCCGGGGAGAACGTACAAACTCCATACAGACAGCACCCGTAGTCAGGATTGAACAAGGGTCTCTGGCACTGTGAGGCACCAACTCTACTGCCATGCCCCACCCTGCCACCACCTTCAATGATGGAAATCTGCTATCCTTAACCTGTTTGGACAAAGTGTGACTTGAGAACCACAAGGTTGTGTTTGAACCCTAACTGCCCCCTGAAATGGCACGGCAACCCACTGAGCTATAGTGAGAGTGGAGAGAGGGCCAGAGCTACAGGGAGAGGTTGGGCAGGCTAGGACTGAAAGGACCTCAGAATTGAAGGACGTTCCTTCAGGAAGGAGGTGAGGAATTTCTTTAGTCAGAGGGCTGTGAATCTGTAGAATTCTTTGCCACAGAAGGCCATCAATTGATATATTTTTAAGGCAGAGATAGATAGATGCTTGATTAGTGCAGGTGTCAGGGGTTATAAGGACAAGGTAGGAGAATGGTGTTAAGAGGGAGAGATAGATCAGCCATGATTGAATGGCGGAGTAGACTTGATGGGACAAATGGTGTAATTCTGATCTTATCACATGATCTCATGACTTTATGACTTTATTCCTTGAAGAGCAGGAGGCTGAGGGGTGATCTTATAGAGGTTTATAAGATCATGAGAGGAATAGAAACATAGAAACATAGAAATTAGGTGCAGGAGTAGGCCATTCGGCCCTTCGAGCCTGCACCGCCATTCAATATGATCATGGCTGATCATCCAACTCAGTATCCCGTACCTGCCTTCTCTCCATACCCTCTGATCCCCTTAGCCACAAGGGCCACATCTAATTCCCTCTTAAATATAGCCAATGAACTGGCCTCGACTACCCTCTGTGGCAGGGAGTTCCAGAGATTCACCACTCTCTGTGTGAAAAAAGTTCTTCTCATCTCGGTTTTAAAGGATTTCCCCCTTATCCTTAAGCTGTGACCCCTTGTCCTGGACTTCCCCAACATCGGGAGCAATCTTCCTGCATCTAGCCTGTCCAACCCCTTAAGAATTTTGTAAGTTTCCATAAGATCCCCTCTCAATCTCCTAAATTCTAGAGAGTATAAACCAAGTCTATCCAGTCTTTCTTCATAAGACAGTCCTGACATCCCAGGAATCAGTCTGGTGAACCTCCTCTGCACTCCCTCTATGGCAATAATGTCCTTCCTCAGATTTGGAGACCAAAACTGTACGCAATACTCCAGGTGTGGTCTCACCAAGACCCTGTACAACTGCAGTAGAACCTCCCTGCTCCTATACTCAAATCCTTTTGCTATGAAAGCTAACATACCATTCGCTTTCTTCACTGCCTGCTGCACCTGCATGCCCACTTTCAATGACTGGTGTACCATGACACCCAGGTCTCGCTGCATCCCCCCTTTTCCTAGTCGGCCACCATTTAGATAATAGTCTGCTTTCATGTTTTTGCCACCAAAATGGATAACCTCACATTTATCCACATTATACTGCATCTGCCAAACATTTGCCCACTCACCCAGCCTATCCAAGTCACCTTGCAGTCTCCTAGCATCCTCCTCACAGCTAACACTGCCCCCCAGCTTAGTGTCATCCGCAAACTTGGAGATATTGCCTTCAATTCCCTCATCCAGATCATTAATATATATTGTAAATAGCTGGGGTCCCAGCACTGAGCCTTGCGGTACCCCACTAGTCACTGCCTGCCATTGTGAAAAGGACCCATTTACTCCTACTCTTTGCTTCCTGTTTGCCAGCCAGTTCTCTATCCACATCAATACTGAACCCCCAATGCCGTGTGCTTTAAGTTTGTAAACTAATCTCTTATGTGGGACCTTGTCGAAAGCCTTCTGGAAGTCCAGATACACCACATCCACTGGTTCTCCCCTATCCACGCTACTAGTTACATCCTCGAAAAATTCTATAAGATTCGTCAGACATGATTTACCTTTTGTAAATCCATGCTGACTTTGTCCAATGATTTCACCACTTTCCAAATGTGCTGCTATCCCATCTTTAATAACTGACTCTAGCAGTTTCCCCACTACCGATGTTAGACTAACTGGTCTGTAATTCCCCGTTTTCTCTCTCCCTCCCTTCTTAAAAAGTGGGGTTACGTTTGCTACCCGCCAATCCTCAGGAACTACTCCAGAATCTAAAGAGTTTTGAAAGATTATTACTAATGCATCCACTATTTCTGGAGCTACTTCCTTAAGTACTCTGGGATGCAGCCTATCTGGCCCTGGGGATTTATCGGCCTTTAATCCATTTAATTTACCCAACACCACTTCCCGGCTAACCTGGATTTCACTCAATTCCTGCAACTCCTTTGACCCGCGGTCCCCTGCTATTTCCGGCAGATTATTTATGTCTTCCTTAGTGAAGACGGAACCAAAGTAGTTATTCAATTGGTCCGCCATATCCTTGTTCCCCATGATCAACTCACCCGTTTCTGACTGCAAGGGACCTACATTTGCTTTAACTAATCTCTTTCTTTTCACATATCTATAAAAACTTTTGCAGTCAGTTTTTATGTTCCCTGCCAGTTTTCTTTCATAATCTATTTTTCCTTTCCTAATTAAGCCCTTTGTCCTCCTCTGCTGGTCTCTGAATTTCTCCCAGTCCTCCGGTATGCTGCTTTTTCTGGCTAATTTGTACGCATCATCCTTCGCTTTGATACTATCCCTGATTTCCCTTGTTATCCACGGATGCACTACCTTCCCTGATTTATTCTTTTGCCAAACTGGGATGAACAATTTTTGTAGTTCATCCATGCAGTCTTTAAATGTCTTCCATTGCATATCCACCGTCAACCCTTTTAGAATTAATTGCCAGTCAATCTTGGCCAATTCACGTCTCATACCCTCAAAGTTACCTTTCTTTAAGTTCAGAACCATTGTTTCTGAATTAACAATGTCACTCTCCATCCTAATGAAGAACTCAACCATATTATGGTCACTCTTGCCCAAGGGGGCACGTACAACAAGACTGCTAACTAACCCTTCCTCATTACTCAATACCCAGTCTAAAATAGCCTGCTCTCTCGTTGGTTCCTCTACATGTTGATTTAGATAACTATCCCGCATACATTCCAAAAAATCCTCTTCCTCAGCACCCCTGCCAATTTGATTCACCCAATCTATATGTAGATTGAAGTCACCCATTATAACAGTTTTGCCTTTGTCGCACGCATTTCTAATTTCCTGTTTGATACCATCTCCAACTTCACTACTACTGTTAGGTGGCCTGTACACAACACCCACCAGCGTTTTCTGCCCCTTAGCGTTTCGCAGCTCTACCCATACCGATTCCACATCCTGCAAACTAATGTCCTTCCTTTCCATTGCGTTAATCTCCTCTCTAATCAGCAACGCTACCCCACCTCCTTTTCCTTTCTCTCTATCCCTCCTGAATATTGAATATCCCTGGATGTTCAGCTCCCAGCCTTGGTCACCCCGGAGCCATGTCTCCGTGATCCCAACTATATCATAGTCATTAATAGCTATCTGCACATTCAACTCATCCACCTTATTACGAATGCTCCTTGCATTGAGACACAAAGCCTTCAGGCTTGTTTTTACAACACTCTTACCCCTTATACAATTTTGTTGAAAAGTGGCCCTTTTTGATTTTTGCCCTGGATTTTCCGGCCTGCCACTTTTACTTTTCACCTTGCTACCTATTGCTTCTACCCTCATTTTACACCCCTCTGTCTCTACGCTCACACATTTAAGAAACCCTTTCCCTTTAACTCCATCCTCCACTAGCCCATTCGACACCCCACCCCCCTTATTCAGTTTAAAACCACCCGTGTAGCAGTGGCAAACCTGCCTGCCAGAATGCTGGTCCCACACCTGTTAAGATGCAATCCGTCCCTTTTGTACAGTTCCCCCTTACCCCAAAACAGATCCCAGTGATCTAAGAATCTAAATCCCTGCCCCGTGCACCAGTTCCTCAGCCACACGTTCAGGTCCCGTATCTCCCTGTTCCTGCTCTCGCCAGCACGAGGAGCTGGAAGCAAACCGGAGATAACAACCCTGGAGGTCCTGCTTTTCAGCGTTTTTCCGAGCTCTCTAAAGTCACGCTGCAGAATATTCATCCCCTTCTTTCCGACATCGTTTGTGCCGACATGCACTACCACTTCCGGATGTTCACCTTCGATAGGGTAAAGGGGAGGGAGATTACAACCTTCACCTGGTCCGCCCGGTTTCAACGAATGCAATCAACCAAATAAGTGCACAATCAAATAAGATCAAATAGAACAAGTTGTCCTACAACTTTAGGCTGTGCACGCCATACGCAAGAAGAAGACAGGGTAAATGCACATAGTCTTTTACCCAGTAGGGGAATCGAGAACCCGAGGTCATACTGTACATTTAAGCTGAGAGGGGAAAGATTTAATAGGAACCTGAGGGCCAACGTTTTTACACAAAGGGCAGTGGGTGTATGGAACGAGCTGACAGAGGAGGTAGCTGAGGCCCGTACTATCACTACATTTTTAAAACATTTAGGCACGTACATGGATAGGACAGGTTTAGAGGGATAGAAACATAGAAACAAAGAAAATAGGTGCAGGAGTAGGCCATTCGGCCCTTTGAGCCTGCACCGCCATTCAATATGATCATGGCTGATCATCCAACTCAGTATCCCATCCCTGCCTTCTCTCCATACCCCCTGATCCCTTTAGCCACAAGGGCCACATCTAACTCCCTCTTAAATATAGCCAATGAGCTGGCCTCAACTACCATCTGTGGCAGAGAATTCCAGAGATTCACCACGGATATGGGTTGAATGTAGGCAGGTGGGACTAGTATAGATGGGACATGTTGGTCGGTGTGGGCGTTGGGCGAAGGGCCGGTTTCCACGCAGTAAGGCTCTATGACTCGAGGACGCTAATCTTGACAGGGTCTATAATTACTGTCCTGATCAGTGAAGCGTACATTACCTACCATGAAAAACTCACTGAATTTTGAGAGTGCTCTCTGCAAAGACAAAATTTGAAAAGTGAACTGGTACAAGTCAGTACAATCAAGAACAAAATAAAAAACGTGGAAACATTCAACAGGTTGGGCAGCATCTGCGGAAAGAAAAATGCTTCAGTTTCATAATCCATCATCAGAACTAAAGTCACAGAGTAACAGCAGTGTACAGATGGCAGATGGCACAATGGGCTAAGTGTTCGGCTGGCAACCGGAAGGTAGCCGGTTCGAATCCCGCTTGGAGTGCATACTGTCGTTGTGTCCTTGGGCAAGACACTTCACCCACCTTTGCCTGTGTGTGAATGTGTGTGAATGTGTGTGAGTGATTGGTGGTGGTCGGAGGGGCCGTAGGCGCAGATTGGCAGCCACGCTTCCGTCAGTCTGCCCCAGGGCAGCTGTGGCTACAGAAGTAGCTTACCACCACCGAGTGTGACTGAGGAGTGAATGAATAATGCGATGTAAAGCGCCTTGAGTATTAGAAAGGCGCTATATAAATCCCATCCATTATTATTATTACTACAGCACGGAACCTGCTGAAGGTTCTGAAGAAGTCTGAAGTCTGAAGAAGGGTCTCGACCCGAAACATCACCCATTCATTCTCTCCAGTGATGTTCCCTGTCCCACTGAGTTACTCCTGCATTTCGGGTCAGAACCCTTCTTCGGAATTAGGACACAAAGTGCTGGATTAAGTCAGTGGGTCAGGCAGTATCTCTGGAGAACATGGATTGGTAACGTTTCAGGTCTGAACCCTTCTTCAGTCTGAAGAAGGGCATCAACCCGAAATGTGACTTCTCCGTGGTCTCCTGAGAACATCACTTAGTGCCTTCCTTACTATCCACACATCTGCCCAAAATAGATAGAAGAATACAGCATGGAAACAGGTCCTTTGGCCCACCAAGTCCCGCTGACCATCACATTTCCACTAATCCTACACTAATCTATCCCAACTTTATTCTCTCCATGTGAGTGAGGATCTGCAGATGCTGATTAAAACTGAAGACACAAAATGCTGGAGTAACTCAGCCGGTCAGACAGCATCTGTGGAGAAAAGGAACAGGTTTCAGATTGAGACCCTTCTTCAGACTGAGAGTCAGGGGAGAGGGGAACGAGAGATATTAAACGGTACTTAGGAAAAATGAATGGAAGATATATTCAAAAAACAACGATAATCCAGAAAATGTGGGGCCACCGTTGGGTATGGTATACGTGATAACGAGCATTCTCATATCGTTCTGTCCATGCTGTTTTCAATTCAGTTCAGTTTTGTTTATTGTCACGTGTACTGAGGTACAGTGAAAAGCTTTTGTTGCGTGCTAACCAGTTAGCAGAAAGACAATACATGATTACAATCGAGCCGTCCACAGTGTACAGATACATGATGAAGGAATAACATTTAGTGCAAGATAAACCCAGCAAAGACTGATGAATAAGTTAGTAGTTCAGCATTGCTCTCTGGTTGTGGTAGGACGGTTCACTTGCCTGATAACAGCTGGGAAGAAACTGTCCCTGAATCTGGAGGTGTTAGGATTTCACACTTCTATACCTATTGCCTGATGGGAGAGGGGAGAAGAGGGATGGGCCAGGGTGCGACTCGTCCTTGATTGTGCTGCTGGCCTTGCCGAGGCAGCGTGAGGTATAAATGGAGTCAATAGAAGGGAGGTTGGCTTGTGTGATGGTCTGGGCTCCGTCCACAATTCACTACCAATTTCTTGCTGTCTTGCCGTCTTGGATGGAGCTTGGATAGGGCTTGGATAGGGCTATTCCCCCTAGATTCTACACACGGCACAGTTTGCAGAGGCCAATTAAGCTCCAAACCTGCAGTGTGGGTGGAAACCAGAGCACCTGGGGAAAACCCACCCGGTTACAGGGAGAATGTACAAACTCCACACAGACAGCAGCAGTAGCCAGGATCGAACCCGGTCCCTGGCGCTGTGAGGCAGCGGCTCTCCCAGCTGCGCCACCGTGCCGCCCTGATGAAAGGTTTTTGAAACATTAACTGTTCCTCTTTCCACAATGTTGTGTGCCCTGCTAAGTGGTAACACATTTCCTGGATTAGCATCAGATGTTCCACATCTGTAGCGTTTTTGATTTCTATTAAAATGAGGGAATTACTGAGAGGCATAGTTAACCCAGATGTGTACAAAGCTGTTCGAACTTTGACTGTAATTATCGAGCTAGCAGGTGAAACTATAAAATTAACAAGCTTGAAACTAAACCAGTAATTTCTTTCCCTGAGCGTAATTTATATCTGGAGTCGACTTGGATAAAATTGTGTTTATGTTTCAATTAAAGTGTTTGAAATATATTTTGATTTGATCAAAATTATTAGTTACAAGAGACAAATGCTTACAAGGGTGGAAACAAAGAACTGCAGATGCTGGTTTGCACCAAGGATAGACACAAAGAATTGCTGCCTTACAGCACCACAGTGCCAGAGACCTGGGTTCGATCCTGACTACGGGTGCTGACTGTATGGAGTTTGTACGTTCTCCCTGTGACCAAGTGGGTCTTCTCCGGGTGCTCCGGCTTCCTCCCACATTCCAAAGATGTGCAGGTTTGTAGGTTAATTGACCTGTAAATTGTCCCTGATGTGTAGGAGAGAACTAGTGTAGGGGTGGCCCTTCAGCCCACCAAGTCAGTGCAGACTTGTTGGGTTGAAGGGCCTGTTTCCATGCTGTATATCTAAACTAAATTAAACTAAACTCAATGGGTCAGGAGGCATCTCTGGAGAATGAGGATAGGCGATGCTTTGGGTCGGGACTCTTCTTTAGGCTGTAGGTGACAATTCGGGTCAGGACCCCTCCTTCATACTCACAAAGTCATAGAGAGTATTAGTCATACAGCGTGGAAACAGGCCCTTCAGTTCAACTTGCCCACACTGACCAACATACCCCATTTACACTAGACCCACCTGCCTGCATTTGGCCCATATCCCTCTAAACCTGTCCTATCCATGTACCTGTCTAAATATTTACAGTGTTAAATGTTGCGATGGTACCTGCTTCAACTATCTCTTCCGACAGCTCGTTCCGTACACCCACCACCCTCTGTGTAAAAAAGTTATCTCTCTTCCAGTTGCCTGACCTGTTGAGGGTTTTCACATTGTGGGCCTTCTGAAGAAGGATTCTGACCCTCAATGTCACTCAGTGTCTATCTGACACGAGAGTAGTTTGACACAGAGGAACTGGAGATGCTGGAATATTGATCAAAAAACAAAGTGACAATAGTCAATAGACAATAGGTGCAGGAGTAGGCCATTTGGCCCGTCGAGCCAGCACTGCCATTCAATATGATCACGGCTGATCGTCCCCTGCCTTCTCCCATATCCCCTGACTCTGTTATCTTTAAGAGCCCTATCTAGCTCTCCCTTGAACGTATCCAGAGAACCGACCTCCACCGCCCTCTGAGGCAGAGAATTCCACAGACTCAAAACTCTGTGTGAAAAGGTGTTTCCTCATCTCCGTTCTAAATGGCCTACCCCTTTTCTTAAACAGAGACCACCTGATTCTGGTCTCCCCCAACATCGGGAATATGTTTCCTGGCCAATCCCTCTTCTCCCCTCTCCCCTGACCACCCACCAGCCCCCCACCAGACATCGCCTCGGCCTCAGTCCACTCACCTGCCTATCTCCGGCCCCAACCCCCATCACTGCCGTGTGTTCACCATCCCCCCTGACCTCCCCCTCTCAGATACCGAACGGTCTGCCCGCAGCAGAGGCCTCACCTTTGTCCCCCTCTGTCCCCACCTCAATGAGTTGGAGCTCTTCTTCCGAGGGCAGTCTTGTGGCAATGCTGCCAACATGGCTGGTAGGTACAAGGGTATGCAGCAAAAAATCCTCGAAAAAAACAAATTTGCAAGATTTATTCCATGCTCACTCATTAAATGTGGTGGGCCGTTATCTGATGATTGCTGCCTTGATGCAGTGAACTGTTTTGGAATTATCAATGACATTTATACCTTCTTTTCATCCTCCACAAAGAGATGGGCAGTTCTAAAATCATTTTTGCAACCTCAGTCAAAAGTGCCTAAATATTTGTCAGACACTAGGTGGGAGGCACATGCAAAAGCCACAGAAGCTATTTTGGAAAGTTACAGTGCTATTACTGATGCCCTCAGTCATTTGTACTCTTGCTGTTAATGTGAAGGGTGATACCAGGCTTCAAGCTAACAATCTTTTGCAGAAAATGGAAGAACTGGAATTTGTGTTTATGCTGCATTTTTGGACCCGTCTGCTAGGTCATTTCCACAAGGTCAACAAAGCCATTCAGAAATCCAAACTGTTATTGAGTACTTGTGCAGGTTTGTACAGTTCACTTCAGGATTTTGTAAGCAAAATTAGAGAAGATTTTGATGAGCTTGAGCCACAAGCAAAGGCCACCTTGCCAGATGTTAACTACAGAACTGTCACAGGGAGACAAAGAGTAAGGAAATGATGGAAGTGCACCTGGTCCTGATGCTTTAGATAAACTCTCTTCAGTTTAGGATAAAATCATTTATTCCTATACTAGATGCACTTGAAACCAATTTGAAAAGAAGAGGTACTGTGCACAGTGAAGTTGCACAACAGTTTTCCTTTCTTGCTAATCTGACCCCATCTAAGCAAGAAATTCAGCAAGGTGTTGAACTGTTGATGGAAGCATACCCAGAAGATGTTGACCTGAAACTTACTGATGAATTTTTGCACTTTCACTCGTACGTGAGACAAGGCCATAGACATACAGAAGAGCACTCTCCGTCTCATACAGACCGTTATCAAATAATATACAAGGAAACAATTCAGATGGCCTTCCCTAATGTGGAAGCAAGCTTGCGGCTGTTTCTTAGCTTAATGGTCACCAACTGCTCGGGAGAGAGGTCTTTTTCAAGACTCAAAAGAATTTAAAATGAATTAAGGTCCACAATGTCTCAAGAGAGGTTGTCTGCACTGAGCATTTTGTGCATTGAGAGTGACAAACTTAGACAAACAGATCTTGGTGAACTTCTGGATGATTTTGCTATGAAGAAGGCAAGAAAAAAACATTTTAGCTCTTAGTGTATTTGTAGTTTCTTTATTTCTTAATATTCCACATTCAATTCAAGAGACACTCATTGTCACATGCACCAATTGGTACAATGAAATTTGGGGTCACCATCCGACGTCGGTACGGGAGAACATTCTCAGCGGCTTGGACTTACGAATCGGCCACTTCTTACCGGAGACCACGGCTCCCGAAGTCCACAGGCTGAGCCGGGCGGAGATTCACGCTGGCGGCCCTCGGCAAAGGGATCCCAGGGATCCACGATGTTGAAATCAGCGCGGCCCGTGGCTGGGAGCTCCGCAAACCACAGCTCTAATGTTGAAACAGCAGGCCCAACACTCCAGAGCTTCAAACGGCGATCCAGGCAAGGCATCGCCCGCTCCGCGGTGAATCCAATATGTATTTTAAAACCAACTGTTTAATGACAACATACAGTAGGATCTAAAAGTGTCACACTGTCACTGTGGTGTAGTCATGGTCCTCTAGTCATGGGGGTGGGGGATTGGGAGGGGGGGGGGCTCACAAGTGAAATAGCTTAGGGCCTCTCTTCATCTAAATTCGACCCTGGCTTTAAGGTTTCAAGGGTTTAAGTTTCAAGGTCAGTTTATTGTCACATGTACCAATTAAGGTACAGTGAAACTCGAATTACCGTGCAGCCATACTAAAAAAAAGCAACAAGACACATAACTACATAAAAGTTAACATAAACGTCCACCACAGCGGATTCCCCACGTTCTTCACAGTGATGGAAGGCAATAAAGTTCAAACTTCTTCCTCTTTTATTCTCCCGTGGTCGGGGTCGTTGAACCATCCGGTGTCGTGGCGATCGAACCTCCCGCTGCCGGCGGTTGAAGCCCCGGAACTACTGCGGCTTGGAGCTTCCGAAACAAGCTAAAGAACACTAAAAACATACATTTAACACATACAAACAAACGACAAAGGAACAGGCAGACTGTTGGCGAGGCAGCCATTGCGGCGCCACTCGGTGAGATAATAATAATGGATGGGATTTATATAGCGCCTTTCTAATACTCAAGGCGCTTTACATCGCATTATCCATTCACTCCTCAGTCACACTCGGTGGTGGTAAGCTACTTCTGTAGCCACAGCTGCCCTGGGGCAGACTGATGGAAGCGTGGCTGCCAATCTGCGCCTACGGCCCCTCCGACCACCACCAATCACTCACACACATTCACACACATTCACACACAGGCAAAGGTGGGTGAAGTGTCTTGCCCAAGGACACAACGACAGTATGCACTCCAAGCGGGATTCGAACCGGCTACCTTCCGGTTGCCAGCTGAACACTTAGCCCATTGTGCCATCTGTCGTCCCTGGGCAACGTTTAAAGAAAATGTGCTGGGTACATTTTTTGAACGCAGAGGATGGTGAATGCCTGGAACGCGCTGCTCGGGTTAGTGGTTGAAACAGATACATTATTAGCATTAGAGTCTTTTGGAGGTTTATGAATATGCGGGGAATGGAAACATATGGGTTATATGCAGGTAGATGTGATGGTCTCAGCATCATGTTTGGCACAGACATTGTGGGCTGTAGTTCTTGTGTTGAACTGTTTTATGTTCTACACCCATGTACAACAGGTAGTACAAAGAGAAAATAGTGGAGGTGCAGAATACGGCATTATAATGCTACAGACTTTAGAGTAGAGATACAGCACGGAAACAGGTCCTTCGGCCCACCGAGTCTGCACCGACCAGCGATCCCCGTACACTAACACTATCCTACACACCAGGGACAATTTACAATTTTACCAAAGCCAATTAACCTACAAACCTGTACGTCTGGAGTGTGGGGGGAACTGCAGCACCCGGAGAAAACCGACGCGTTCACAGGGAGAAGGTATAAACTCCGTACAGACAGCACCCATGGTCAGGATTGATCCCGGGTCTCTGACGCTGTAAGGCAGCAACTCTACCACTGCACCACTATGCCGCTCCACATTTACAGATATTAGAATGCGCAAAGGATGCACCAAGGCAGATTGGGTGATCAGGACAACATCCGTAGTTTATGGGAATTGTGATAACAGCAGGGAAGAATCTGTTCTTGATTTTATGTTTTCTTTAGCCACATATTTCTACAATCTCTCTGCCAATTTAAGGCTGGCACGGTGGCGTAGCGGAAGAGTTGCTGCCCAACAGCGCCAGAGACCCCGGTTCGATCCTGACTACGGGCGCTGTCTGGACAAAGTCTGTACGTTTTCCCCGTGACCTGCATGGGTTTCTCTGAGATCTTCGGTTTCCTTCCACACTCCAAAGACGTACAGGTTTGTAGGTTAAGTGACTTGCTACAAAATGTAAAATTGTCCCTGGTGTGTGTAGGATAGTGTTAATGTGCGGGGATCGCTGGTCGGCATGGACTTGGCGGGCCGAAGGACCTTTTCCCGCGCTGTATCTCTAAACTAAACTAAACTAAAGCAAGGAATTAGCCCAGTGAGCACAGTGGACGATCAGGGAAATTGGAAATCAACAGTCAAATAGTCAACAGCCCTTGAAGAGTTACAATCTGTCAGATCCACATGGAATTCATCCAAGAATACTTTAGGAAATGAGGGCTCGAAGTACTGCACTCTGCTTGAGGAATTTTGCAGTTCATTAAGCATAAGAGGGGAGTGTGATTACTGGAAAATAACTGATGACCAAGGCCAGTAGCAGGGCCCCGGAAGCAGCAGATCAATTACGTTGACCTCAAAGGTGAGAAAGTTATTACGACCACTATGAAACAAGTCATTTAAGTGCTGTTTAATGAGGCTGTAGGCAATATCTCTGTGCCAACACCACTTTTGTTTTTATTGCTACGCAGTATCTAACAACTTTGTAGAGGTAGAAACAAGGAACTGCAGGTGCTGGTAGACCAAGGAAAGACACAAAGTGCTGGAGTAACTCAGCAGGTCAGGCAGCATCTCCGGAGAACATGGATGGGTGACGTTTTGGGGTTTGGGACTCTTCTCCAATGTTCATGTAGACACATGGAGCTTCAGATGCTGGTTCACAAAAAGGCACAAAGTGCTGGAGTAATTCTGCGGGTCAGGCAGCATCTCTAGAGAACATGGATAGGTGACGTTTCCGGTCGGGACCCTTCTCCAATGTTCATGTAGGCAGAAGGAACTGCAAATGCTGGCTTATATTTAAAAAAAGACACAAAGTGCTGGAGTAACTCAGCGGGCCAGGCAGCATCTCCAGAGAACATCGATAGGTGATGTTTTGGGTTGGAACCCAGAAGTGTTAAGGGCCTGTCCCACTTACGTGTACTTGGCACGCAAATTAGGCAACCTCGTGGTCGCGTGAGCCGTGATGGGCCCGCGAAGATCGGGCGCGATTACATGCGTACGCACAGCCGTCTGGAGCGCGTGATGTCATTTGAAGATGGACACAAAATACAGGAGTAACTCAGCGGGACCGGCAGAATCTCTGGAGATTCTTCAATTTTTTTGGCCCCGCTCTGGGTGTAGAAGTGGGGGCGGATCCGGACCACAACGGCCGTGAGCCCCAGGCCGAGATCATTTGCCTGCTTCTGCTGCTGTTGAAGGTGAGACGTTGCGTCGCGTCAGGGTCTTGGGCCTGTCCCGCTTTGGCCGTCAGTTCTGCGACAGGCCATTGGCGCGCGAAGATTTTGTTCGCTACAAAAATTTCGGAGCCCCGCGCGATATCGCGCACAACTACATACCCGTAAGTGGGACCGGCACCACGCGGCCATACGATGCCAGTGCGCCTCAACGCGGCCACGAGGTCGCGTAATTTGCATGCCAAGGACACGTAAGTGGGACAGGCCCTTTAGTTTGAAGCTATATGAATTGCCCTTCAGCCCATCGAGTCCAAGTTTATCATGACCACACATTTATATAAGCCCCACTAAACACATCCATTTATACTCATCCTGCCTTTCTTTTCTTTGTTTACACACAACTTGAGGAAACTTACAACAGAGAAGGCCACTCAGCCCACTCTGTCTCTGCTGGCCATAAAGAAAGCCACATAGCCTAAAATCCCCAATGTCAGTTCAGTATAGTTTGTTGTCACCTGTGTACAGTGAAAAGCTTTTGTTGTGTGCTATCCAGTCAGCGGAAAACAAAACATTATTACAATCGGGCCATTTACAGTGTATAGATACAGGATAAGGGGATGACGTTTAGTGCAAGGTAAAGCCAGCAAAGTCCGATCGAGGATAGTCCGAGGGTCACCAAAAACGTAGATAATAGTTCTGCATTGTTCTCTGGTTCAATTTAGTTTAGAGAGACAGCGTGTAAACAGGACCTTCAGCTCACCAAGTCTGTACTGACCAGTGATCCCCCCACATTAATACCAGTCAACATACCAGGGACAATTTACACTCATACCAAGTATACAAACTCAAGCTGATTAACCTACAAACCTGTACGTCTTTGGAGTGTTGGAGAAAACCGAAGATTTCGGAGAAAACCCACGCAGGTCACGGGGAGAACGTACAAACTCCGTACAGACAGCGCCCGTGGTCAGGATCGATCCCGTACCTCCGGCGCTGCAAGCGCTGTAAGGCAGCAACTCTACCGCTGCACCACCGTGGTTGTGGTAGGATCCAGGTCTGTTGCTCTATTTATAGTGCTGTTTGAATGTGGCGAATATCTCTGCCCCAAGTCAAGTTTCTTGTCAGAGGGACAGGTACGGTGAGGTACAGGTGTCATGACAATCTTACTTGCAGCAGCAAGGCACATAGACTCACACAAATTATACACGCATTTCACATCAATTCCACAAGGTGATAAGAAAAAGACTGTGCAAAAAGGAGAGAAATCAGTGCAGAAAATGCACAGATAGAAAACAAGTTCATTGCTGAGCAATAGGTGGGCCATAGCCATGTGTTGTTGAGATAGGATTAGGGTGATGCCGGGTGAGTAGGTTTCAAGAACCTTATGGTTGTAGGAAAGTCACTGTTCTTATAGCTTAGTTAATTATAGAGACACAGTATGGAGACAGGCCCTGTGGCCCACCGAAACCATACTGACCAGCGATCACATGTACACTAGTCCAAGCATAACACCAGGGACAATTTTACAAAAGCCGATAAAACTACAAACCCGTACGTCTTTTGAGTGTGATACTCCTGCAGTGGGGACACTAACGTCAGTGCTCACCGTATTTGCATTTGGCCGCACAAGGCATGGCTTCCGAAGGACAGTCAGTACATTGCTAATCCTCAGTTAGCAAGGGAGTAGCCTCAAGGTCCTTGAGGTTTGGAAGGTGATGTAGTGCTTGTCCAGGTTTGTGTTCACTACAGCTGTAGGGTGACTAGCATGGAATAAACCAGTTTCTTTTGCCTTTGGTCCAGTCTCACAGTGGTTGCCTGTTTTTGCTGGAAACGCCGCAGTTTAGCAGTAGATAAGACAATTGCAGATTTTCTGATAAGCACCTTCTTGGTCGTATTGGTTAACAAACATAAATAGCCTGTAGTTTTACTTTTAGTTTTAGAGTTACGCCCTGGCCTCTCCCTCTTCTCCCCTGTCACATCAGGCAAAATAGTACAGAAGTGTGAAAACGCGCACCTCCAGATTCAGGGACAGTTCCTTCCCAGCTGTTATCAGGCAACTGAATCATCTTACCACAACCAGGGAGCAGTCTGGAACTATCTCCCTCATTGGCGACCCTCGGACTATCAGTGATCGGACTTTGCTGGCCTTACCTTGCACTAAACGTTATTCCCTTATCGTGTATCTATACACTGTAAATCGCTCAATTGTAATCTTGTAATAGGAAAGAACTGCAGGTGCTAATTCAATAGATAATAGACAATAGACAATATGTGCAGGAGTAGGCCATTCGGCCCTTCGAGCCAGCACTGCCATTCAATGTGATCACGGCAAATCGAAGGTATATGCAAATTGCTGGAGTAACTCAGTGGGACAGGCAGCATCTATGGAGAGAAGGAATGGGTGACGTTTCGGGTCGAGACCCTTCTTCAGACTGATGTCAGGGGAGTGGGCGGGACAGAGATAGAATGTAGTCGGAGACAGTAAGACTGGTGGGAGAACTGGGAAGGGGGAGGGGATGGAGAGAGAGGGAAAGCAAGGGGCTATTTGAAGTTAATGTTCATACCGCTGGGGTGCAAGCTACCCAAGCAAAATATGAGGTGCTGTTCCTCCAATTTACACTGAACCTCCCTCTGACAAAGGAGGAGGCCCAGGACATGTAGTCTTGTATCGTCCTTCTGCTGACTGGATAGCACGCAACAAAAGCTGTTTCACTGTACATGTGACAATAAACTGAACTGCACTGGGAAACAGGCCCTTCAGCCCACCAGCAATCACCCTGTACATCCTCCCCATAACCTTTAACACCAAGAAACTATTTATCTCTGCCTTCAAAATATTAATTGACGGCCTCCACAGCCCTCTGTGGCAAAGAATTCCACAGATTCACCACCCTCTGATGAAATAAATTCCTCCTCATCTGTGTAAAGGAACGTCCTTTAATTCTGAGGCTCTGACCTCTTGTCCTAGACTCTCCCACTAGTGGAAACATCCTCTCCACAACCACTCTATCCAAGCCTTTCACATTGACAAATTGCAGAAGATACCAAAGTGACAGATTGTCTCGGAAGTAACTCAGCGGGACAGGCAGCATCTCGGAAGAAAAGGAATAGATGACATTTTGGGTCGTGACCCTTCTTCAGACTGAGAGGCAGGGGAAATGGAAACAAGAGATATAGACGGTGATGTAGAGAGATATAGAACAAATTAATGAAAGATATGCAACAATGTAATGATGATGAAGGAAATAGGCCATTGTTAGCTGTGGGCTAGGTGAAAATGAGTTATAGACAATGAGACTCAACAAGATGACTTTGAAGCTGGTTCGACTTGGGTGGGGGAGGGATGGAGAGAGAGGGGATGCAAGGGTTAATTGAAGTTAGAGAAATCAATAATCAGTATTCTTTAACTTCAAGTATCCCTTGCTTTCCCTCTCTCTCCATCCCCCCCTTCCTCAGTTCTCCGACCAGTCTTACTGTCTCTAACTACATTTTATCTCGGTTTGCTTTGTTGTTTCCTCGTCCCAACTAACAATGATCTATTCTACATTTTCTTTGATCTCTATACCCTTTGCCATGTATTCACACCTTACACTTCCTTATCCATGTATTTCCCTCTCCCCTGACGTCAGCCTGAAGAAGGGTCTCGACCAAAAACATCACCCATTCCTTCTCTCCAGAGATGCTGCCTGACCCGCTGAGTTACTCCAGCTTTTTGTGTCTTTCAATATTCACCCCACTGGGTTGTAAGCTGCCGAAGCAAAATATGAGATGTTGTTCCTCCAATTTGGCCTCACTCTGACAATGGAGGAGGCCCAGGACAGAAATGTCAGTGTGGGAATGTGAGGGGAAATTAAAGTGTTTGTCTTAGTGGATGACTTTAACATCCCCAGTATTGGCTGGGACTGATATTCCCCAGTATTGTCTGAAGAAAACCCGAAACATCACTTATTAATTTTTCCCCCAGAGATGCTGCCTGAGCCTTTGGGTTACTGCAGTTTTTTGTGTCTATCTTCATTGACAGGGACTTCTCTAGCTCCAAAGGCTTCGGCGGGGCAGAATTTGCGAGGTGTATCCAAGAGGTATATTCTTGAAACAGTATGTGGATATTCCAACCAGAGAGGGAACATATTGGACCTTGTGTTGGAAAATAAACAGAAACATAGAAAATAGGTGCAGGAGTAGGCCATTCGGCCCTTCGAGCCAGCACCGCCATTCAATATAATCATGGCTGATCATCCAAATTAAGTGCCCCGTTCCTGCTTTTCCCCCATATCCCTTGATTCCGTGAGCCCTAAGAGCTCTATCTAGCTCTCTCTTGAAAACATCCAGTGAATTGGTCTTCACTGCCTTCTGTGGCTTAGAATTCCACAGATTCACAACTCTCTGGGTGTAAAAAATGTTCCTCATCCCCGTCCTAAATGGTCCACACCTTATTCCTGAACTGTGACCCCTGATTCTGGACTCCCCCAATATTGGAAACTTTTTTCCTGCATCTAGCCTGTCCAATCCATTAATAATTTTATATGTTTCTATAAGATATCCTCTCATCCTTCTAAATTCCAGTGAATATCAGCCCAGTTGATCCATTCTTTCAAAATATGTCAGTCCCGCCATCCCAGGAATTAACCTGGTGAACCTATGCTGCACTCCCTCAATAGCAAGAATGTCTTTCCTCAAATTAGGAGACCTAAACTGCACACAGAGGGAATATATTGGATCTTGTGTTGGGAAATAAACCTGGAAGGACTACTGGGGTCCCTGGATGGAGGTGATGGAGGAGGCGTTACATCTCCTGCGGTTACATGGGAAATGGTAGCAAATTGAGGAATGCAGTTGAACAGAGGGATCTAGGAATAACTGTGCATAGTTCCCTGAAGGTGGAATCTCATGTAGATAGGGTGGTAAAGAATGCTTTTAGTGTGCTGGTCTTTATAAATCAGAGCATTGAGCATAGAAGTTGGGATGTAATGTTAAAATTGTACAAGGCATTGGTGAGGCATTGGTGATTCTGGAGTATGGTGTGCAATTTTGGTCGCCAAATTATAGGAAAGATGTCAACAAAATAGAGAGAGTACAGAGGAGATTTACTAGAATGTTACCTGGGTTTCAGCAACTAAGTTACAGAGAAGGGTTGAACAAGTTAGGTCTTTATTCTTTGGAGCACAGAAGGTTAAGGGGGGACTTGATAGAGGTCTTTAAAATGATGAGAGGGATAGACAGAGTTGACGTGGATAAGCTTTTCCCATTGAGAGTAGGGAAGATTCAAACAAGAGGACATGACTTGAGAATTAAGGGACAGAAGTTTAGGGGTAACATGAGGGGAAACTTCTTTACTCAGAGAGTGGTAGCTGTGTGGAATGAGCTTCCAGTGGAAGTGGTGGAGGCAGGTTTGATTTTATCATTTAGAAATAAATTGGATAGGTATATGGACGGGAAAGGAATGGAGGGTTATGGTCTGAGTGCAGGTAGATGGGACTAGGGGAGAATAAGTGTTCGGCACGGACTAGAAGGGCTGAGATGGCCTGTTTCCGTGCTGTAATTGTTATATGGTTATATGGTTATATGATATGAGGATAAAGCCAGAACGGGGTATTGATTTTGATCATGATCATATTGGCTCGAAGGGCTGAATGGCCTACTCCTGCACCTATTTTCTATGTTTTTATGCTTGTAGTTCAGTTGACTTGGTATAAAATGTAGAATTGTCACTAGTGTGTGTAGGATAGCATTAGTGCGCGGGGATCGCTGTTCGATGCTGACCCGGTGGGCCAAAGGGCCTGTTTCCACACTGTATCTCTAAACTAAACTAAAACCAAACACCATACCTTGTTTAATAATTGTATCTGCTTCCACTTTCCTTAGAAGATGCAATTTTATTTCTCTGTAGGATTTTCTTTCAGACTGAGCCAATTGACACGTCGTGAAGGATCTCTCTGTTTGTAGGTGTTACTTGACAGAGAGGTGTAATAATTCCCAGGCTTGCTCAAGGTTTACTAACTTGGAACCAGTGAACTCGTTTATCCACAACACCACCAAACCCTTGCAAAAAGTGGGCATTATCGCCTTTCCGCTGTGTCTTTGCTTTGAGCTTAAATGGTTACACGTTCATTTTATGTATTTCTCAAGGCTACATTGTAAATGGAAAAGACTTGTCCAGATTGGATTAATCAGTGCAGGTCAAGTCCGCTGAGAATAAAATCACGCTGCCTATTCATCTTGCTGGTGTGTAGGAAGGAACAGGGATGTGATGCGGAGGCTTTTTCAAGGCACTGGTCTGACTGCATTTGGAGTATTGTGAGCAATTCTGGGCCCCATTTCTGAGGAAGGATGTGCTGGCGCTGGAGAGGGTCCAGAGGAGGTTTACAAGAATGATCCCAGGAATGAGTGGGTTAACATGTGATGAGCGTATGACGGCACTGGGCCAGTACTCGCTGGAGTTTAGCAGGATGAGGGGACACCTCATTGAAACTTACCGGCTAGTGAAAGTCCTGGATAGAGTGGATGTGGAGTGGACATTTCCACTAGTGGGAGAGTCTAGGACCATAGCCTCAGAATTAAAGGACATACCTTTAGGAAGGAGATGATGAGGAATTTATTTTGTGAATCTGTGGAATTCATTGTCATAGAAGGCCGTAGAGGCAAAGTCAATGGATATTTTTAAGGCAGCGATAGATTCTTCATTAGTACGGGTGTCAGGGGTTATGGGGAGAAGGCAGGAGAATGGGTTAAGGAGGAAAGATAGATCAGCCATGATTGAATGGCGGAATAGACCTGATGGGCCGAACGGCCTAATTCTGCTCCTGTAACTTATGAACTTAGATAGTTTAGATTAGCGACCAGCGAAACCCACATATAAACACTATCCTACACACCCTTGGAACAATTTTTACATTTACCAAGCCAATTAACCTACAGACCTGTACGTCTTTGGAGTGTGGGAGGAAACCGAAGATCTCGGAGAAAACCCACGCAGGTCACAGGGAGAACGGACAAACTCCGTACAGACAGCACCCGAAGTCGGGATCGAACCCGGGCACTGCTAGTGCTGAAGGCAGCAGTTCTACAGCTGCGCCACCGTGCCATCACGTCACACCACGCCACGCCAAGTTACACAGAGTGTTTTACCCAGAGAAGGGGAATCAAGAACCTGAGGACTTGGTTTAGAGACTTAGTTTAGAGATAGAGGCGGGAAACAGGCCCTTCAGCCCACCTAGTCCATGCTGATCAATGATCGCCCGTACAGTAATCCCACTTCTGCATCCTACATCTTGGGGACAATTTACAGAAGCCAATCTATATATTGTACAAACCTGCACGATTTGGGAACAGCTCCATCCAAGACCGCAAGAAATTACTGCCTAATAATTTTATCATTTAAATGATAATGTCTAGCCCAAAAGGCAACTATAACACACTCCTTAGTTTCCTGCATAAAACTTTATAGATTTTGGAATGATATTTTTGAAATATTTACAAAATTATTCAAGACAAGAATGGAACCTAATACTGAAATGATTATATTTGGCGTAATGGAAGATGGGAATAAATTGAACACATCTCAAAATCTATTCCTTAACTATGGTTTAATAATAGCAAAAAAATTAATTCTTAAATTTTGGAAGGGTACATCAATACCAACGCTTAAAATGTGGATTGCAAGTATGTTGGACACCGCTCATCTTGAGGAAATGCGATTCCTCCTAATGGATAAATCAGACCAATTCATAACGAGTTGGTCTCCATTCGTCGTTTTTTTGGAATCATATGGTGCAACACAATTGTAAAAAATAACTGTTTCAGGACTGGACGAGGGTTGGTCAAGATTATAAATAATGATCTCCTTTTCTTTTTTATTTTATTTTCTTTTCTCTATTTTCTCTCTCAACTTTCTTCATTTACTCGTTTTCTTTTTTCACACACTATATATTTCACATCTTTCTATCCTTTACTATCTAACTTCTTTTTCTTATTCTAATCTTTTTTCAATGTAACAAAAAAAAAAAAAGAAGTTGTACATAAAATGTATTATGAAAATATATATTAGGCACTTTGGTGCCATATGACTGTACTTACTTCTAATAAAATAAAATATTAAAAAAAAAAAAAAAAATTAAATAGGTATATGGATGGGAAAGGAATGGAGGGTTATGGTCTGAGTGCAGGTAGATGGGACTAGGGGAAAATAAGTGTTCGACACGGACTTGAAGGGCCGAGATGGCCTGTTTCCGTGCTGTAATTGTTATATGGTTATATGGTTAAATTGTGGACACAGCCCAGACCATCACACAAATCAACCTCCCATCTATTGACTCAATTTATATGCCAGCAGCATAATCAAGGATGTTGCACCCTGGCCACTCACTCTTCTCCCCTCTCCCATCGGGCACAAGTTACAGACTTGTGAAAACGCACACCTACAACTCCAGACTCCAGGGGGCGCTGACCTGTGCGCGGCTGCCCAGCCAGCAGTTGTCTGTCTTTTCATCTTTTCATCTTTTTTTTTATTTTTAGTTAGTTAAAGTGTCTTTGTTTCTGGAGTTCTAGACTTTTTTATGTGGGGGGGGGGGAAGGGGGAAACTACCTTTCAGGGTCCCTACCTGGTCGGAGAGGCAGCTTTTCTCCGGGCTGCAGCTTCGACCCGTCCTCGCAGCCTACCAGCGGGCCTGGAGCGGCGTTTCCTGTCGCGGACCGCCCAGAACCACGGCTTCGGCAGCGGCACAGCGCTGGAGTGCTAACGCGGAGCGGGCGATGCCTTGTCCGGGTCGCCGCGCTGGAGCTCCGGTGAGCTGAAGAACGCCGGGAACAACATCACGGAGCTGCGGGACTGTGGAGCGGCCAGCTGCGGGCAGCGGTGCTGAACTGTACATCGGGAGCCTGGGATCTCGCGACGAGATCGCCAGTAGTGGAGCTCCATCCGGCGCGGCCTTGTTGGCTTCGGAAGCCGCGGCCTCCAGTACGGAAGCGGCCGTTCCAGGTGTCCCAAGCCGCTGTGAGGATTCTCACAACGCACCATCACCTGGCGAGAACGACCAGGAACATCGGGCCTCCGTAGAGGCAACTATGGAGGCCTCAATAGGCCCGACTATGGGTGAACTGGGGTTGGGGACTGGACTTTGTGCCTTCCATCATAATGGGAACCATTGTGGGGGGATGTTCTTTATGTTTAAATCTCTTATTAATGTTATGTCTGTATTCTTTCTTTATGTGCTGCATTGGCAAGAAGCATTTCACTACACCTAGGTGTATGTGACCAATAAATAACCTTTCTTTTTTGAGATTCAGGGACAGTTTCTTCCCAGCTGTTGCTATCAGGCAACTGAACCATCCTACCGCAGCTGGAGAGGAGTCCTGAACGACAATCTTCCTCATTGGGGATCCTCGGACTATCTTTGATCGTACTTTACTGGCTTTATCTTGCACTAAACATTATTCCCTTATTATGTATCTCTACACTGTGGACGGCTCAATTGTCATCATGTACGGTCTTTCTGCTGACTGGTTAGCATGTGACAAAAGCTTTTCACTGTACCGAGGTACACGTGACAATAAACTAAACTAAACTAAACTAAACTAGACAATAGACAATAGACAATAGACAATAGGTGCAGGAGTAGGCCATTCGGCCCTTCAAGCCAGTACCGCCATTCAATGTGATCATGGCTGATCATCCCCAATCAGTACCCCCCGTTCCTGCCTTCCCCCCATATCCCCTGACTCCGCTATTTTTAAGAGCCCTATCTAGATCTCTCTTGAAAGCATCCAGAGAACCTGCCTCCACATCCCTCTGAGGCAGAGAATTCCACAGACTCACCACTCTCTGTGAGAAAAAGTGTTTCCTATTATCTATATTATTAAAAGTCTGATCTTGACCGCTTTTGGCTCGCTGTGGTGTGATTTCCGAGAGAACGCCGCCAACTACGGCTGTCATTTTTGGCCACCTTGCTCAGAGCCCCCCTCCGCCTTCCTGGACCAGATAATTTTTCCCATCGATGAAAAATCAGAGCGATATTGATGTTTTTAAATAATTTGCCAAGATGGAGGAAGCCAGAGGGTCACGTCTCTCTAAGCTCTGAATAACACTGAACACATGTCTACTCAACTGTGAGTGCCCTTAATGTGGTTTGAAAATGAAAATATGGTTGGTTCGAAGTAAAAAGGTACTGCCTGCAAATGGTTGTTTGGGGGGTTTGGGTTGAAGTGAAAGGGCACAGCCTGCAAATGGTTGTTTGTCTAAACATGACAACTTCCTGTTTGCACTATATTGATTTTAGATAAAACGCTACCACTTACGGCTGTGATTTTTGGCCATCTTACTCCCCCTCCGCTCATCAGGTGCAGAGGATTCTTCCCATCAAAGAGAAACAAAAGTGTTATTAGTGTTTTAAAAATGTTGAGAATGTCTCTCCTGTCAATCATGCCATGAAGGCCACACCTTTTCCGGAGGGAGGGGGATGGATTATAAAACCCAGAAGTGTGGGTGTGGCTCAGTCTCTGCATGATGGGGGTGGGAGAGGTCACAACTCTGTCTGAGCTGTGAATAAACTGAACACACTGAATGTCTACTGAACTGTGAGTGTGGTGTTTTGTGTGGTTTTATGGTGGTTTCACCCGGCTTGAAATAGTATGAAACTGCATTTGAATGTGATGGCCTTGCACCCTGCATGAAATGGTATGAAACTGCATTTGAATGTGGTGTCGTTCCACCCTGCATGAAATGGTATAACTACATTTGAATTTGGTGGCCTTGCACCCTCCTTGAAATGGTATGAAACTGCGCTTGAATTTGGTGGCCTTGCACCGTGCTTGAAGTGGTATGAAACTGCGCTTGAATTTGGTGGCCTTGCACCGTGCTTGAAGTGGTATGAAACTGCACTTGAATTTGGTGGCCTTGCACTCTGCTTGAAATGGAATTTCAAGGAATAGCCGTGTCAATTGCCAGCCCACCAGCCGTGAGTGAGCTGCCAGCACATCAGGCTTGAGGGACTGAGCTGCCACCCCGAGAATCCATTTGGCCCACAATGTCCATACTAGCCCTCTGGAGACCAGTAGTCCCTGCAACCAACAACACCCATACTAGCACTCCAGAAAGCACCCCCCCCCCCCCCCCCCCACTGGCCACCAATATTGGAATTGGTGGAGAGGTGGAATATTGCGTTGGGGACCAGCCCTCCCGTGTGAACATGGGACCCAACGGGTCCCACTTAGTCTAGTAGACTTATAAAACCGTCAAAGAATATCCATACTGCTTCAGTAAGACTGTTTGGCATCCCTGGAGTTAAAACCCACGCTCCCCGCCACTTACACACATTCAACATTCATGGTAAAACACAATTGACCTACACCGCGGATTACTAGACTCCATTACTGATTAACTTGTTTAAAATGTTAATGAGACTTTAATGGGCGTAGGGACATGTAATAGAAGCAAGATATTTCTTCTCCAGTTGAGCAGCGGCAGTTTTGGGAGATGTCGGGTCATATGTTAATGGTCATTTTCCAAAGGCCTCACCCTCTCTTTTCCTCCTGAGAACTCACTGGCCTTGCCGCGCTCTCTATGAAAATGTGCTCTGTACTTTTCCAATCCGCCTCTTTGTCTGCCATACAATCATCATGCTTTCGGAAAGCAGGGCAAGTGGGGGAAAGGTCAGAACCAGAGTCTCGTTACGAATCTTAGTTTTAGTTTTGGAGACACAGCGAGGAAACAGGCCCTTCGGCCCACCAAGACTGTGCTGACCCAGCGATCGCCCCGTACACTAGTTTTATCCTACATACACTAGGCACAATTGTGACGGGGGGTTGGGTGGGAAGAACAATGGAGGTTCCAGAGTGGGGGGACCACCGTGAGGAGGGGGGGGGGGGGGGGGGGGGGCTGATGACAAAGGAGGAGCCCGCGTGGATACTTTGAAACGTTGTCAGTGCTGTTTATGTGGCAATTATTTGTATACCTTGGCAATGCAAGCAAAGAGTCTCTCTATGCCTTGTCACATGTAACAATAAAGTATTGCAATTCCGATTCCAATTCACTAAGGCCAATTGACCTACAAACCTGCACGCCTTTGGAGTCTGGTTAGGAAACCAGGGAACCCAGAGAAAACCCACGTGGTCACAGAGAGGTGGGATGTGCAGCTACCCTGATCCATGTTTTGACCAGTTGAATTACTCCATTATCACTTTGTATTTTGTTTCAAATGTTGTAATTGTACCTGCCTCAACTACTTTGTCTGGCAGCTCGTTCCATGCACCCATCACCCCCGATGTTTGGGGAGTCCAGAACCAGGGGCCACGGTTTAAGAATAAGGGGTAGGACATTTAGAACGGAGACGAGGAAAAACATTTTCACCCAGAGAGTTGTGAGTCTGTGGAATTCTCTGCCTCAGAGGGTGGTGGAGGCCAATTCTCTGGATGCTTTCAAGAGAGAATTAGATAGAGCTCTTAAAGATAGCGGAGTCACGGGATATGGGGAGAAGGCAGGAACGGGGTACTGATTGGGGATGATCAGCCATGATCACATTGAATGGCGGCGCTGGCTCGAAGGGTCGGATGGTCTACTCCTGCACCTATTGTCTATTGTCTATTTTCTAAAATGTTGTCATCTCAGGTTCCTATTACATCTTTCGCTTCTCAACCGATAATGTTGAGAACACAGAGGGTAGTCGAGGCCAGTTAATTGGCTATATTTAAGAGGGAGTTAGATGTGGCCCTTGTGGCTAAGGGGATCAGAGGGTATGGAGAGAAGGCAGGTACGGGATACTGAGTTGGATGATCAGCCATGATCATATTGAATGGCGGTGCAGGCTCGAAGGGCCGAATGGCCTACTCCTGCACCTAATTTCTATGTTTCTATGTTTCTATGAGAACCTCAAGTTTTTGATTCCCTTACCCTGTGGAAAAGACTGTGTGTATCTACCCTATCTATTCCACTCATGATTTTATACACCACCAATAAGATCACTCCTCATCCCCCTGCGCTCCAAGGAGTAAAGTCCCAGCTTGCCCAACCTCTCCCTCTTGCTCAGGCCCTGGAGTCCTGGAAATATCTTTGTAAATCATTTCCACGCTCTTTCCTTAATGGTGTCTTCCGTACAGCAAGAAGTAAAAATGAACTGAACCCAGCGCTCCAGGTGCGGCCTCAACAACGTCTTGTATAACTATAGAAGATAGACACAAAATGCACAACTCCAGATTTGGGGACAGTTTCTTCCCGGCTGATATCAGACAAATGAACCATTCTACCAACAACTAGAGAAGCACCCCTGAACCTCATTGGAGACTCGGACTAGCTTTGATTAGACTTCACTGGACTTTATCTTGCACTAATGTTATTTGCATTATTCCCATTATCATGTATCTGTACACTGTGAATGGCCTAATTGTAATCATGTATTGTCTTTCGCTGACTGGATTTCACACAACAAAAGATTTTCACTGTACCTGTGACAATAAACTAAACTCAAACTCATAGACTGGGGGATTATTCTCTGGATCATAAGTAGCTGAGAGGTGACCTGATGGAGATACATGAAATCATGAAGGACATTGATAAAGTGGATGCTCATAGTCTTTTTCCCAGGGTAGAGGAGTCCAAAAAATAGAGGGCGCAGGTTTAAGGTGAAACAGGAAAGATTTAAGGGAGGTACACAAAATTGCTGGAGGAACTCAGCGGGTGCAGCAGCATCTATGGAGCGAAGGAAATAGGCGACGTTTCGGGCCGAAAGGGATCTTGTTCACACAGAGGGTGATGCGTATCTAGAATGAACTGCCATAGAATATAGTAAAGGTGGGTAAAACTGATGTAAAATCAGTCTGAGGAAGGTCCAGCCCCGAAACGTCGCCTATCCATGTTCTCCAGACATGCTGCCTAACCGGCTGAGTTACTCCAGCACGTTGTGTACCCTGCAAGTTGTAAAACAAGTATATGGGATATTTGCCTTTATTTGCCAGGGTATTGCGTACAAGAGTTTATCGGTTATGATACAACGTTGTCGTAGTGATATCATCATACAATGTGGAAACAGGCCCTTCGGCCCAACCTGCCCACACTGGCAAACATGTCCCATCTACACTAGTCCCACCATCTACACTTTGGCCCATATCCTTCTAAACCTGTCCTATCCATGTACCTGTCCGAATGTTTCTTTAACATTGCAATAGTCCCAGCCTCAACTATCTCCTCTGGCAGCTTGTTCCATACTTCTACCACCCTTTGCGTGAAAAACCTATCCCTCAGATTCTTATTAAATGTTTCCCCCCTCTCACCTTAAACCTATGTCGACTGCTTCACGATTCACCTACACTGGGCAAGAGACACTGTGCATCCACCCGATCTATTCCTCCACTTTTTAACATGTTTTACATTTCCCTTTGAATTTCGGCCCCTTTTATATCACATTTTCACACCATACCCTTCCGCATCTCTATCCCCTGACTCTCAATCTGATGATGGGTCTCGACCCGAAAGGTCACCCATTCCCGCTATCCGGAGATGCTGCCTGTCCTGCTGAGTTACTCCAGCATTTTGTGCCTATCTACTGTTGAAACATAGGCCAGGAAATAAACACTGGAAAATATTATTGGTGTACATAGGCCTGCACAGACATGCAGGGCTGAAGGGTCTGTTTCCTTGTTGTCTGATGCTATGATTCTCTCGTATGTGAAGTCAGCTTGCACAGGGTTAAGAGAGACTTTGTACGGTTATTTCTCTGGCTAGCCAACAGGTTGATATTATTCTAGAGGTTGGCTGGCAAGTTGCCCTTGTATTTAAGCTGAAAGGTGAAAAATGCTGTTGTCATTTCACCTGTGCTGACACCTGAACACCTGCAGACATCTATCGGAGGTAAACCTGTACCCTACAAGGGGCTACATCTTTTCTTCTTTAAACTTTGCTGTTTTGATAGATTGAGAACCTGCCTCCTCAGGAATGAAGACAGCCACGGAAGGAGCCGAGAGCAGAGGTGTGGAGAGAACCAACACACAGGGTAAGGATCATGGTGAAGGATCACAGTTCAATTCTCTCCCCGCTCAACGACAACCCAGGACAGAATAGAGCTCCGTAATGAGAGGGCAGGTTGTTCGGAAAGCGAATTTTCAAACGCAAGTCTTGTGGAACTTTGGCTCATCAACATTAGTTATGTGATTGGAAAGCAAGCATTTGAAAAGCAAAGATAGACTCAAAAAGCTGGAGCAACTCCAGAGGGACAGGCAGCATCTCTGGAGAGAAGGAATGGGTGATGTTTCGGGTCGAGACCCTTCTTCTTTCAAATGCAAGTCTTGCAGAACCATGGTTTATTAAAATAAGTTACGTTATTGAAAACCAGGTGTCACAACAATAGCAGTTTTGCCGAATCCATCTCAGGCATGGGAGTTATGCTGATACTGTATTGCCAATGGTAGCTATGCTGGATCAGTATTAGCAGCGTCAGTTACACTTAACCTGTAGTGTCAATGGTAGCTATGCTAAATTAGCAGTGATAGTTATATTGAATCTACATTGTTAATGAGGTTGTTATGCCTTTATCATAAATAGATAGATTAGCCAAGATTGAATGGTGGAGTAGACTTGATCGTGCAAATGGCCTAATACTGCTCCTATCACTTATGATAAACCTGTATGAGCAGTATTCGTTATACTGAATCTATATTGTCAATAATAGCTGTGCTAAATTAGCAGCGTTAGTTATACTGAATCTACATTGACAATGAGAGTTAAGGGCCTGTCCCACGAGCATGCGACTGCATGCGGCAAGCGCGACCATACCGGAAGCGGGGGCCGCGCGAGGGCCGCGCGAGGGCTGCGCGAGGGCCGCACGGAGGTCGAGTGATCCCCGTACAGGGCCGGTCCCACCAGCATGTGACTGCATGCGGCGAGCGCGACCAAACCGGAAGCGGGGGCCGCGCGGAGGTCGTGTGATCCCGTAAGAGTTGACATGAAGTTCGAGCGAAGTCCGCGGGAAGTTCGCGCGTGACGTACGGCGTCAAGACGCTGCATACGGCGTCGAGACGCTGCGCACGCCCGTTGAGGCGGTGCGTACGACAATGCGGCTGCGGACCGACAGGCCGTTGCCGTGCTGAATTTTTGGATAGTGTCAGTTTTTCGGAGCCCCACGCGATGTCGGGACCAGCTCCACACAACTCCATACGGCTCCGGCGATCGAAGTGGGACCGGCCCTTTATGCTGTCAGTATTAAAAGGTCATAAGGAAAAGGAATAGGAGTAGAATTAAGCCATTCGGATCATCAAGTCTACTCTGCCATTCAATCATGGCTGATCTATCTCTCCCTCCTAACCCCATTTTCCTGCCTATGCCCATCTATCTCTCCCTCCTATCTCTCCCTCCTAACCCCATGACACCTGCTCTAATCAAGAATCAATCTATCGTTGCCTTAAAAACATCCATTTGTCAAATATCCAATATTGTCAATACTAGCTACGTTAAATCTGTATTGTAAATGGTAGCGATGTTGAACGCATATTGTCAATGAGTAATTATTGGCGATTATGCTAAATCTGTATTGCTAATGTCATGCTAAATTTGTATTGTAAATGGCTGATATGCTTAATCTGTATCACCAGTGGTAGAGTTGCCCGATTAATATCATCATCGGTGGTTAGGCTGCATTTGTATTATTAGTGTACAGGAAGGAACTGCAGATGCTGGTTTACACCGAAGATAGACACAAAACGCTGGAGAAACTCAGCGGGGAGAAACACAGGCAGCATCTCTGGAGGGAAGGAATGGGTGACGTTTCGGGCCGAGACCTTTCTTCCGAACTTGTCTGTGATAGTAAAGCCACACCTATGTCATCAATGGTAATGAGGCTGAATTTGTATTGTGTGTGGTCTGTAGGCATTTTCCTCCCAGCTGTTATCACTGACAACTGAACCATCCTCCCAACAACTAGAGAACAGTTGTTTAAGAAAGAACTGCAGATGCTGGAAAAATCGAAGGTAAACAAAAAATGCTGGAGAAACTCAGCGGGTGAGGCAGCATCTATGGAGATAAGGAATCGGCAACGTTTCGGGTCGAGACCCTTCTTCAGACTTGAGAGCAGTCCTGAGCAACCATCCACCTCACTGGAGACCCGCGGACTATATTTAATCGGACTTTACTGGATTTTATTTTACACTGAACGTTATTTATCCCTTTATCCAGTATCTATACCATGTGGACTTTATCCAGTCAATCTTTACGTTGACTGGATAGCACGCAACAAAAAAACTTTTCACTGTACCTCGGTGTACGTAGAGATAATAAACTAGCCTGAAGTAGGCTGAATCTTTAGTTTAGTTTAGTTTAGAGATACAGCGTGGAAACAGGGCCTTCGGCCCACCGAGTCTGCACCGACCAGCGATCCCCCCGTACACTAGCACAACCCACACATTAGGGACAATTTACAACCAAAGCCAATTAACCGACAAACCTGTACGCCTTTGGAGTGCGGGAGGAAACCGGAGCACCCGGACTTCTCTAACTTCAAGTAACCCTTGCTTTCCCTCTCCCTCTCCCTCCGTCCCTCCCCCATCCTAGTTCACCGACCAGTTCCACTGTCCTCCTGATTAAATATTACTGATTGTGTACCTCGTTGTCACCTTCCCCTCAGCTAGCAATGAACTATTCTACATTTTCCTTGAACAGTGGCTCCTTTGATCTCTCGTTTTCACACCTTACCCTTCCATATCTCTATGTCTCTCCCTCTCCCTTAGCTCCAAGTCTGAAGACCGGAAATGTCACCCATTCCTTCTCCCCAGAAATGCTGCCTGTCCCACTGAGTTACTCCAGCATTTTGTGTCTATCTTTCCTTTTTTTGACCTGACTCATGTTCATAAGTTCATAAACCAGAGGAGCAGAATCAGGCCATTCGGCCCTTCGAGTATACTCCGCCAGTCAAGTATTCCGTATTCCTTTTAACCATCTTCTCCCTGTACACTTGGACTAAAACCCCAAAGTCACTTTGTCTTTCATAAGTCCATAAGTCATAGGGGCAGAATTAGGCCATTCGGCCCATCGGGTCTACTCAGCCATTCAATCATGGCTGATCTATCTTTCCCTCTCAACCCCATTCTCCTGCCTTCACGCCGTAACCTTTGACATTCTTAAGGGCCTGTCCCACCAGCATGCGATTGCATGCGTCTAGCGCGACCAAACGTGGTCGCTTGAGGCGTACAGCCTCGCGGGGCCGGTCCCACTTCGAACCGCGGAGGCGTATAGAGTTGTGTGGGGCTGGTCCCAACATCATACTCACCAATCAGCTGGGCAGGAGGTGGGCCGACTGAATTTGGACGTCGCACGGCGCCGGGCGGTGACGTCATCACGCAACGGCACACCGGGCGGTGACATCATCGCGCAACGCCACGCGCTAGGCGTACACCATCAAGACGCTGCGTACGCCCTCAATGCGCGCAATATTTTCGGACAGTGCAGGATTTTCGGAGCCCCGCACGATGTCGGGAACAGCCCCGCACAACTCCATATACCTCCGCGGTTCGAAGTGGGACCGGCCCTTTACTAATCAAGAATCTCCGCTTTTAAAACACCCGATGACTTGGCCTCCACACCCGCCTGTGTCAGCCTTGGAGTTAACTAGGTACTAAAGGTCACAGATGTGGGATGGGCTGATGGATTCATTGTTGTACGTGTTATAGATGGTATTACACAGGACAGTCACTGTTTGCTGACAGTGGAAGGGATGGGTGCAGTCTAGTGATTGCTTTGTCCTGGATAATGTTGTGCTTCCTCGGTGAGCTTGGCCACGATGGAATGTCAGGCATCAATGGCCAAAATATGCTAACATGGGGATGGGCCATGGTGCATATAGGGGCTGGTTGGGTTTCACTGGCTGATGGGTGTGGGAACCATGTGGAGGGAACTGTCTCACGGACCATAGAAACATAGAAAAACAGGCGCAGGAACAGGCCATTCGGCCCTTCGAGCCAGCTCCGCCATTCAATATCATCATGGTTGATCATCTAAAATCAGTACCCTGTTGCTGCTTTTTCCCCAAATCCCTTAATTCCATGAGCCCTAAGAACTATATCTAACTCTCTCTTGAAGACATCTAGTGAATTCTGTGGCAGAGAATCCCACAGATTCACAACTATCTGGGTGAAGAAGATTTTCCTCATCTCAGTCCTAAATGGCCTCATCTCAGTCCTAAAAGGAGCTGCGACGCCTGGTTCTGGGCTCCCCCAACATTGAAAACATTTTCCTGCATCTCGCCTGTCCAGCCCTTTAAGAATTTTATATGTTTCGATAAAATCCTCTCTCATCCTTCTAAATTCCAGTGAATATAAGCCCAGTCAACCCATTCTTACATCATATGTCAGTTCCGCCATCCTGGGAATTAACCTGGTGAACCTAAGCTGCACTCCCTCAATAGCAAGAATGTCCTTCCGACCTACAATCACATGTCACACATGCCCCTGACAATCTGATTTTTGCTTAAACACGGTAGAGAGAATAGATGCACAGAGTCTCTTGCCCGGAGTCTGCCTAAGAGGATGTTGCCAGGAGTCGAGGGTGTGAGCTATAGGGAGAGGTTGAGGCGGCTGGGACTCCATTCCCTAGAGTGGAGGAGGATGAGGGGTGATCTTATAGAGGTGTACAAAATCATGAGAGGAATAGATCGGATAGATGCGCACAGTCTCTTGCCCAGAGTCGGGGAATCGAGGACCAGAGGACATAGGTTTAAGGTAAAGGGGAAAAGGTTGAACAGGAATCTGAGGGGTAACTCTTCCACACAAAGGATGGTGGGTGTATGGAACAAGCTGTTGGAGGAGGTAGTTGTGGAAGGGACTATCACAATGTTTAGGAAACAGTTAGACAGGTACATGGATAGGACAGGTTTGGAGGGATATGGGCCAAATGCGGGCAGGTTGGACTAGTTTAGATGGGACATTGTTGGCTGGTGTGGGCAAGTTGGGCCGAAGGTCCTGTTTCCACACTGTATCTCTCCATAACTCTAAAATGCTGAATGTTGTCATTGGTTTGAGAAACCTAAGGTGGTGAAAAGCTCTCTTGAAATGCATTGCTCTTCCATTGGTCCATCCCTTTTCTTGCTTTCTCTCCCTTGCTCCTTCTCTCTCCTGCACTCTTCACAATGGGTCATACAGCACAAAACAGGTCCTTCGACTTAACATGCCCAGGCCGGCCAAAGTGCCCCATCTGCACTAGTCCCACTGAACTTTCCCCTATCTATGTACATGTCCAAATGTCTTTTAAATGCATTTGGAGTACTGTGAGCAAAGTTGGGCCCCATATCTGAGGAGGGTAGTTAATCTCAGAGGGTAGTTAATCTGTGGAACTCATTGCCACAGAGGGCTGTGAAAAAACCATCAGTGGATATTTTGAAGGCAGAGGTAGGCACATTCTTGATTAGAACGGGTATCAAGGGTTATGGGGAGGAGGCAAGAAATGGGATTGGGAGGCAGTGATCAGCCATGATTGAATGGCGGAGTGAACTCGATGGGTTGAATGGCCTAATTCTATTTCTATAACTTGTGAACTTGTAACTTGTGAACTTGTAAATGGTGTTACAGCACCTGCCTCAATAGACAATAGACAGTAGGTGCAGGAGTAGGCCCTTCGAGCCAGCACTGCCTTCACTGTGATCATGGCTGATCATCCAAAATCAGTACCTCATCCTGCTTTCTCCCCATATCCCTTAATTGCTTTAGCCCAAAGAGCTAAATCTAACTCTCTCTTGAATACATACTTAACAACTTAAGATAGACTTTGATTGTTATCTTGTTGTGAACAGGACTTTGCTGGAACACACCTGGCTGCATTTGGTCCATATTCTTCCAGACCTGTCCTATCCATGTACCTGTCCAACTGTTTCTTAAACGTTGGGATAGTCCCTGCCTCAACTACCTCCTCTGGCAGCATGTACCATATACCCACGACCAATTGTGTGACAAAATTACCCCTCAGATTCTTATTAAATAATTCCCCCTTCACCTTAAACCTATGCCCTCTGGTTCTTGATTCATCTACTCCGAAAAAAGAACTGAACATTCATCCTTATTTATATCAAGAATTTAATTCTTCCCATATTCCCATCAACTCCCCAGATTCTACCAACCTGTACTTCTTTATTATAGTTTAATTTAGAGAGCAGTGCTGAACTCCTATCTACCTCATTGGTGACCCTCAGACTATCCTTGATCGGACTTTACTGGCATTACCTTGTACTAAACATTATTCCCTTATCATGTATAAATGGGTTGATTGTCATCATGTATTGTCTTTCTGCTGAATGGACAGCACACAACAACAGCTTTTCACTGTACCTTGGTACACGTGACAATAAACTAAACTAAATGAACTTGTGCACAATACCTTTACCTTGCTTGACGCTGGAATATTTATCTTTGTAACTCAGACCTTTTGCAGGAAGCCAAACGTCCTTCATTTGTGTGGCATGGTAGCTCAGCAGTAGAGCTACTGCCTTACAGCGCCAGAGACCTGGGTTCGATCCCGACCACGGGTGCTGTCTGTATGGAGTTTGTACCTTCACCCGGTGACCTGCGTGGGGATTTCTCCCAGATCTTCGGTTTCCTTCCACGCTCCAAAGACGTACAGGGTTGTAGGTTAATTGGCTTGATATAAAAATGTAAAAATTGTCCCTAGTGTGTGTAGGATAGAGTTAATGTGTGGGGATCGCTGGTGGTGGGCTGAAGGGCCTGCTTCCGCGCTGTATCTCTAAACTAAACTAAAATTGAATTTGCTGTCCACATTTAGACTGCCTACTTCCACCGAGGTGGAAAACATAAACAAGCACTGAGTTAGCTGGTGATAACCGCTTCCTGTTTGGAATGTATGGGCCCTGATTAACTTAAGAAGCAAACAAACCCATTGGAAATGTATCGGTCTGCAATGGCATTCATTTCTCAACACTTGACCGTTCTGCCCCAGACAAGTAAATAAACATTTCAATTCCTCTTTAGACAAAACATTTACTAGGACTATGTGTGATTTTTCACATAAGGTCATTGGGAATAGGAGTAGAATTAGGCCATTCGACCCATCAAGTCTACTCCGCCATTCAATCATGGCTGATCTATCTCTCCCTCCTAACCCCATTCTCCTGCCATTTCCCCATAACCCCTGACACCCGCTATAATCATGAATCTATCTATCTCTGCCTTAAATACCACTGACTTGACCTCCACTGCCTTCTGTGGCAAAGAATTCCACAGATTCACTACAGATTCACACATGTGAGTTTACATTTTAATACCAACGAGTATTTAGAAAAATTGGGACAGCATTGTGGCACAGTGGTAGAGTTTCTGTGCCAGAGACGTGGATTATGGGTGCTGTCTGTACGGAGTTTGCACGTTCTCCTCGTGACCTGCGTGGGTTTTCTCCGAGCACTTCGGTTTCCTCCCACACTCCAAACACGTACAGGTTTGTAGGTTAATTGGTTTGGTACCAGTGTAAAATTGTCCCTAGTGTGTGTGGGTTAGTGTTAACGTGCGGGGATCGTTGGTCAGAGCGGACACGTTGGTTCGAAGGTCCTGTTTCCGCGCGGTGTCTCTAAACTGAGATACCCCACGGAAACAGGACCTTCGGCCCACTGAGCCCGCTCCGACCAACGATCCCCGCACATTGAGTCACATTACCTAGTTTAAACTCAGCTCCATATAGAACAAATTGTGGGAAGGTTCGGGGAAGAACAAATAGAAGCAGAACATACAACGTAGAACATAAGAACAGTGGATAGACACAAGAAGCTGGAGTAACTCAGTGGGACAGGCAGTGGAGAGAAGGAATGGGTGACGTTTCGGGTCGAGACCCTTCTTCAGACACTTCTTAAGGGCAGTGGCGCAGCACAGGTACATGGGCCTATGGCCCCACAATGTCTTTGCCGAACATGATGCCAAGACTAAATCTTATCTGCCTGCCCATAATCCATATCACCCCCATTCTCTACATGGCAATGTCCCTTTCAAAAGATTCTTAAACACTACTATCGAAAACTGCGCATGATCTCACCTTAAAAGTATACCCTCTAATCTTTGATTTTTCCATCCTAGGAAAATTATTCTGATCGTCTAACCTATCTATCTATGCCTCTCCAGAGAAAACAACCCAAGTTTGTCCAACCTCTCCCAGTAACTAATACCCCCTCATCCAGGCATTATTCTGGTAAATATACACAACATACTGGCATAACTCAGCGGGTCAGGCAGCACCTTTGGAGAAAAAGAATAGGTTGAAACTGACCCAAGTTGTCACTTATTGCTTTTCTCCAGAGATGCTGCCTGACCCGCTGAGTTACTCCAGCATTTTGTGTCTATCTTTGGTGTGAACCAGCATCTCCAGTTCCTTCCTACACATCATTCTGGTAAACCTCCTCAGCACCCTTTCCAAATCCTCCACATCCTACCTTAAATGGGGGCGACCAGAACTGCATGCAATACACTACACGTGGCCATACCAAAGTCCTTTAAACCTGCAAACTGCGAGAAATCAATATATGATTACGTTTTTGAAATAAAGTCTATAAAATTATGAGAAGCATTGATACTGTAGACAGTCAGACCTTTCTCCACAAGGTGGAAATATCAAAGACGAGAGGGCATAGGTTTAAGGTGAGATGGGCAAAGTCTAAAGGAGATGTGCAGGGGAAGTTTTTTAACGCAGTGAGTGGTGTGTGCCTGGAACGCGCTGCCAAGGGGTGGTGGTGGAGGCAGATATGACAGTGGTGTTTAAGAGGCTTTTAGACAAGCACATGGTTATGGCTCAAGTGCAGGCACATGGTCTGAAGAATGGTCTCGACCCGAAATGTCACCCATTCCTTCTGTCCAGAGATGCTGCCTGTCCCGCTGAGTTACTCCAGCATTTTGTGTCTAACTTTGAGATTAGTTTATCTTGACTTCATGGCCGGCACGGACATTGTGGGCCGAAGGGCCTGTTTCTGTTAAATTGAGTTTGAGTTGAGTTTAGTTTACTATTGTCACGTGTATCGAGGTACAGTGAAAAGCTTTTAGTTGTGTGCTATCCAATCAGCAGAAAGCCAACACGTGATTACAATCCAGCCATTTACAGTGTACAGATACATGAAAAAGGGAATTATCTGAATAACGCTCAGTGCAAGGTTAACCCAGCAAAGTCCGATCAAGCTTCTCCAATGAGGCAGATAGTAGCTCAGGACCGTTGTCTAGTTGTGGTAGGATGGTTCAGTTGCCTGATAACAGCTGGGAAGAAACTGTGCCTGAATCTGGAGGTGTGCGTTTTCATACTTCTATACCTCTTGCCTGGTGGGAGAGGGGAGAAGAGGGAGTGTTTTCATCTCACGAGAATGCCTGAGGTCAACATGCTTTGCGCGGCTTGTGTTGTGTGGGTGAAGTGTGGGGGGGGAGGGGGGAGAGGGGGAAATGGTTGAAAACGAAGGATACTTCCCAAAAACTCTCTCTTCTTCCAAATGAGATCCCACTTGTTTCATCTGAGAAGTTGTCAGGAATTCTGGATTGAATGGTCAGTTTTATTCTATTTTCTCACGGGCTCTTTATTTCTTTATTTCCACACTAACACTATCCTACACACACTAGGGACAATTTACAATTATACCAAGCCAATGAACCTACATTTCTTTATTTCACTTCACTTTCTTTTGACTTTCAAGATGCAGTGTTGGACAGGCCCTTTGACCCACCAAGTCTGTGCCATCTAGCAATCACCTGTTTACACTAGTACTATATCCTATACACTCGGGGCAATCTCCAGAGGCCAATTAACCTACAAACCTGTACGTCTTTTGAATGTGGGAGGAGATCAGATCACCCGGAGGAAACCCACGCAGATCACAGGAACAACGTGCAATCTCCACACACAGACAGCACACGAGGTCAGGATCGAACCCAGGAACAAAAGCTTTTCGCTGTACCTCGGTGCAAGAGCGGAACTCGCTATCAAAACATGGAGGGGACGGGGGACACAATTTTTTGGCGGCCACGCGCGCATGCGCACACTCACACACACACACACGCGAGTCTTCGGAGGCTCAATCCAGCGCTAAAAGCGGAGATTTTAAAATCGGGATCACAAAAACTTGGGGGGGATGTCCCCCACCTCTCAAAACATGGGGGGGACGTGTCCCCCCTGCCCCCCCCCCCCCCCCCCCCGGGTTTTCCGCCCCTGCCTCGGTGCACGAGACGGTAAAGGAAGAAACAAAACTGAATCTGGCGCTGTGAGGCAACAACTCGACCGCTGCGCCACCGTGCCACCGTTTAGCCTGTCTGTTGTAATCTCGTCTGCGTGTGAAGATTGATTTATGTGTTTTTTATCAAGGTTCTTTATTGAGCTGTCTGGCACTGGGTGAAGTGCGCTGAAACAGCCAGATAAGGAAATAAGCTTTCATTGTGCAGAGGTCCGACTGAGTCACGACCATACTTTGTGACAATGGTGGACAAGTGCCAGTCACCACAGTAGCCGCTGTTTTGGCCTCGATCATTTTACCACCGTTCCCTCTTTCTCATTTTTTTGGCACAAATTCCTGCAACCCTGATTTTGAAAGTCATGGAGGAAAGGCATTTGAGTGGCTTTTGAAGCTGGAAGAAGCGTGTGGATGGGGAGAGAGCCTGGTGGGCGATAGGTGGATACAGGTGACGTCGGGTATATTGGCAGATAGATGCAAAATGCTGGAGTGGATCAGCGGGACAGGCACCATCTGACCGCCAGTGATGCATGCACCCATGATGTGGAGAGGACGTTTCCCCTAGTGGCAGAGTCTAGGACCAGAGATCATAGCCTCAGAATTAAAGGACGTTCTTTTAGGAAGGAGATGAGGAGAAATTTCTGTAGTCAGAGGGTGGTGAATCTGTGGAATTCTTTGCCACAGAAGGCTATGGAGGCCAAGTCAGTGGATAGTTTTAAGGCAGAAATACTGTTGATAGATTCTTGATTAGTACGGGTGTCAGGAGTTACAGTGGGGAGAAGGCAGAAGAATGGGGCTAGGAGGAAGAGATTGATCAGCCGTGAATGAATGGCAGAGTAGACTTGATGGGCCGAATGGCCTAAATTTATTATCACTTATGACCTTATGACACGTGGACGGTGACATTGCTGCATTCTAAGTGAACCCAGTGCTGTAATAGGTAGGAAGGAACTGCAGATGCTGATTAAAACCGAAGACAGACACAAAATGCTGGAATAAATCAGCGGACTGGCAGCATCTCTGGAGAGAAAGGATGGGTGACCTTCTGAAGACGGGTCTCGATCTGAAATGTCACCCATCCCTTCTCTCCAGAGATGCTGCCTGTCCTGCTGAGTTACTCCAGACTGTTGTTGTCTATTTTCGCTGCTGTAATCTCCCCAAACTCTCCCTTCTTCCAAATGAGATCCCGCTTGCTCCATCAGAGACGTTGTCAGAGATTCTGGATTTAATGGATCAGTTTTATTCCATTTCCTTACGGACTCCCACATTTCTTAATTTCATTTCACTTTCTTTCGATTTTCGATATACTGCATGGTAACAGGAGCTTCAGGCCACCGAGTACACTCCGACCAGCGATCACCCGTATATCAGTACTCATTAGTACATTAGAAACCTCTTAAATGCCATTACTGTATCTACCTCCACCACCACCCCTGGCATCACGATCCATGCACCCACACTTTCTATGTAAAAAAACTTGCCCAGCATCTCCCCTTTAACCTTTGCTGCTCTCACCTTAAAGCTATGCCCTCTGGTCTTTGACATTTCACCCCGGGAAAAAAGATTCTGATTGCCGAACCTATCTACGGTTCTCATAACTTGAAGATAGACACAAAATGCTGAAGTAACTCAGCGGGACAGGCAGCATCTCTGGAGGGACGGAATGGGTGACGTTTCGGGACGAGACCCTTTTTCAACTTGATACACTTCCATCAGGTCGCTCCTCAGCCTCTGAGGCTCCAGAGAAAACAAGCCGAGTTTATCCAACCTTTCTTTGTAGCTAATACCCTCCGATCCAGGCAGCATTCTGGTAAACATCTTCTGCACCCTCTCCAAACTTACCACATCCTTCCTGTAATGGAGCGATCAGAACTGCACGCAATATTCCAAACGCAGCCTAAAGGGCCCGTCCCACTTGGAAGACCTTCACCGTGACCTCTGGCGACCTTAGGTGACCAAAAAAAAATTCAAGGTCGCGGTGACCTACGACCTCCTACGACCTTCCTCGACTATGTTTACGACCTCCTACGACTATGTTGAAGACCTCCTTCGACTTCCTTCGACCTCCATCGACGATGTTGAAGACTGGCTTCGACCATATACGTTTTACTCAAGGATGGTCTCTGGCAAATTGGTCCGTGAATGAGCACGACCCCCTTCCACCTCAGAGGACCACACCGAAAACCAACAAGGACCAGTGACAAGTGTCTACAGTTCAAAGATCACCTGATAAAATAATGTCATGTCTGCATTTTTTTTCTAACTAAAAAATGCCTCCCAGGTTTTTTTTTAAATCATTCTGAACCATGCAAGCAAGGAAGGAACTCGTTTGGAGGATGTTAGTAAAAATACAACTATTGCTGCTTGCAGTAGCCCTTTTGCTTCAGCAGCCTTTTAAGAAAGGCAGAAGGGGAAGAGCAAGGGTGAAGAGGAAGCACAAGAAGAGGTCTCAATGGGTGAATGGAGATGATGTGATGGACTGTCCCAGTACACCAGATGACTGGAAGAGAGTGGCGCTGGGCTTTGACAAAAGATGGAACTTTAAGCACACATGTGGGGCAGTGGATGGCAAGCAAGCCATTCTTGTCCCTGTCCCTGTACCCCTCATTTGGGATGGCATTCTGCTGGAACCATTCCTCAAGGTCCCCCGCCTGCTGCCTGGTGCAGGTGTAGGGCATAACTTTCCTCCAGCCCTCCCTCACCACCAATGGAGCATCTGCCTCTGATGCTGTGTTAGACACAGGAGAAAGGGCTGCTTTGCTGCCTTCAAATGAGGCAGTGAAGGATGGGGTGGTGGTGGGGACATATACTACCACCCTGGTCTCCTCCAGGGGTCTCTCATGCTGGGCTACCTCCTCCTGCACTATCACCTCTTGTGGCATCACCTCCTGCCACTCCTCCTCCTGGGTGGGCAACACCTGCATGGCAGTTTTTTTTTAGGGTTGTGCCCTCCCCCTGCGCTGCTGCCTTTTTGGTGCCATCTCTAAAACACAAGTCTCCTCTCCAAAAAACTCTCCAGCTACGAATGAACATGCCTGAAAGAGGTGACGTTCTGCTGTTTAAATCACCTTTTTTTCACCCCGGAGCTATTACCTTTGACTACCTTCGACCACCTACGACTACCTACAACTAGCAACACGACCTCCACGACCGGCTTCGAATCATCGATTTTTCCCACGGCAACCTATTTTTAGGCGCGGTCAATTTTTAACATCGTGAAAAGTACGCCGCGACTTAGCTGAAGCCTCGACTACGCGGAGACCACTCTCGACCTTGAAGGAGAGTGACGAAGACCTCCTACGATATTGTGGCGACCTTGTGCGACTATGGGTCGCGGGCAAACTCGCCTGAGCTCGCCCAAGTGGGACATGGGCTTAACCAAAGTCCGAAAAGCTGCACCATGACTTTCTGCCCCAACAAAAGTAACCAAGCGTATCAGCTTTGAAGTCGTCCTCCTCCTCTCCCCGATGAGAGTTCTGCCACATCCTCACTCGAATATTTTCCATTCATTGTTCTTTATCTCCCTACATCATTGCCTATATCTCTCATCTCCCATAAGGGGCTGCCCCCACTGCGGCAACCTAATTGGCGAGTTTAGAAGAGTTTTAGGAGAGTTTGAAAAAGTGTCATGTTGAAGACCTCCTTCAACTATGTAGAAGACCTCCTTCAACTATGTTGAAGACCTCCTTCAACTATGTAGAAGACCTCCTTCAACTGGCTTCGGGAAAATTGGTCACCGAATAGTGGAGAGTGAAGACGACGTCCTTCGATCTCCTTCGACCTCCCTTTGACTATGTTGAAGACTATCTACGACTACCTTCGATTACCTTTGATTACCTTTGACTACCCTCGATTACCTACGACCAACATGCCGACCTACTACGACCTACTTCGACTAAACCTACGAGTATCGATTTTCTCCATGGCGACCTTTTTTTACTCGCGGGCATTTTTCAACATGTTGAAAAATACGCCGCGACCAAGCTGAGGCCTCGAGTACGCGGGGACTGCTCTCGAGCATGAAGGAGAGTTACAAAGACCTCCTAGGACCTCATGTCGACCATGCTGCGAGTATGAGTCGAGGGCAAACTCTTCTAAACTCGCCAATTAGGTCGCCGCAGTGGAACAGCCCCTTAACCCCTAACCAGTCTGAAGAAGGGTCTTGACCCGAAACGTCACCCATTCCTTCTCTCCTGGGATGCTGCCCGTCCCGTTGAGTTGCTCCAGCATTTTGTGTCTATCTTCTATCTACTTGTGTTGTCTCTTTCAGAGAGCTAAGGACTTGAACCCCTAGTGTCCGCTGTATGTCAATACTCTTACGAGTTTTGCCATTCGACTTTACTTTAGACTTTGTACTTACATTTACAGTACAGTTCATTGTCATGTGTACCGAGGTACAGTGAAAAGCTTTTTGTTGCGTGCTATCCAGTCAGCGGAAAGCCAATACAAGATTAAATAGACCCATTTACAGTGTACTGATACATGATTAGGGGATCACATTTAGTGCAAGGTAAAGCCAGCAATGTCCGATCAAGGATACTCTGAGAGTCACCAATGACGCAGATAGTAGTTCAGGACTGCTCTCTGGTTGTGGTAGGATGATTCAGTTGCCTGATAACAGCTGGGAAGAAACTGTCCCTGACTATAGAGAGAGAGCAGGGAAACAGACCGTTCTCCCACCGAGCCCGCACCGACCAGCGATCACCCCGTATGCTAACACTATCCTGCAGACAAGGGACAATATACAATTTAACCAAAACCAATGAACCTACAAACCTGTACATCCTTGGAATGTGGGTGGAAACCGGAGCACCTGGAGAAAACCCACGCTGGTCACGGGGAGGGGTCGGGTATTTTTCGGCGCCACCGTTTCGGCGCCTCCGTTTATAATATCTGTACTCATCAAAACCCTAACCCTAACCCTAACCCTAACATAGAAACATAGAAACATAGAAATTAGGTGCAGGAGTAGGCCATTCGGCCCTTCGAGCCTGCACCGCCATTCAATATGATCATGACTGATCATCCAACTCAGTATCCCGTACCTGCTTTCTCTCCATACCCTCTGATCCCCTTAGCCACAAGGGCCACATCTAACTCCCTCTTAAATATAGCCAATGAACTGGCCTCGACTACCCTCTGTGGCAGAGAGTTCCAGAGATTCACCACTCTCTGTGTGAAAAAAGTTCTTCTCATCTCGGTTTTAAAGGATTTCCCCCTTATCCTTAAGCTGTGACCCCTTGTCCTGGACTTCCCCAACATCGGGAGCAATCTTCCTGCATCTAGCCTGTCCAACCCCTTAAGAATTTTGTAAGTTTCTATAAGATCCCCTCTCAATCTCCTAAATTCTAGAGAGTATAAACCAAGTCTATCCAGTCTTTCTTCATAAGACAGTCCTGACATCCCAGGAATCAGTCTGGTGAACCTTCTCTGCACTCCCTCTATGGCAATAATGTCCTTCCTCAGATTTGGAGACCAAAACTGTACGCAATACTCCAGGTGTGGTCTCACCAAGACCCTGTACAACTGCAGTAGAACCTCCCTGCTCCTATACTCAAATCCTTTTGCTATGAAAACTAACATACCATTCGCTTTCTTCACTGCCTGCTGCACCTGCATGCCCACTTTCAATGACTGGTGTACCATGACACCCAGGTCTCGCTGCACCTCCCCTTTTCCTAGTCGGCCACCATTTAGATAATAGTCTGCTTTCCTGTTTTTGCCACCAAAATGGATAACCTCACATTTATCCACATTATACTGCATCTGCCAAACATTTGCCCACTCACCCAGCCTATCCAAGTCACCTTGCAGTCTCCTAGCATCCTCCTCACAGCTAACACTGCCCCCCAGCTTAGTGTCATCCGCAAACTTGGAGATATTGCCTTCAATTCCCTCATCCAGATCATTAATATATATTGTAAATTTATCCATATATATTAATGGTCCCAGCACTGAGCCTTGCGGTACCCCACTAGTCACTGCCTGCCATTGTGAAAAGGACCCGTTTACTCCTACTCCACTGGTTCTCCCCTATCCACGCTACTAGTTACATCCTCGAAAAAATTCTATAAGATTCGTCAGACATGATTTACCTTTTGTAAATCCATGCTAACCCGAACCCTAACACCCTGAAACCCTAACCCTAACACCCCGAAAAGACGAAACGGCGGTGCCTAAACGGCGGCGCAGAATGGTACCATTCCGCATGGGGAGAACGTACAAACTCCGTACAGATAGCACCCATGGCCAGGATCGAACCTGGGTCGCAGGCACCGCAAGGCAGCAACTCTAACGCTATGCTACCATGCCTCCAATTAACTGTGTACTTTCTGCTTATGGTAGAAACAAAATGCTGGAGTAATTCAGCCGGGAGAGAAGGAATGGGTGACGCTTTGGGTCGAGACCCTTTTTCAGACTGATGTCAGGGGAGTGGGTGGGACAGAGATAGAATGTAGTCAGAGACAGTAAGACTGGGGAGAACTGGGAAGGGGGAGGGGATGGAGAGAGAGGGAAAACAAGGGCTATTTGAAGTCAATCTTCATACCGCTGGGGTGTAAGCTGCCCAAGCGTAATAGGAGGTGCTGTTCCTCCAATTTGCGCTGGGCCTCACTCTGACAATGGTGGAGGTCAAGGACAGAAAGGTCAGATTGGGAATAGGAGGGGGAGTTGAAGTGCTTATGGTATTGGGATGGTAGAGATTTCTTGTTAGTTGTTTGTGTAAGCCTGATGCTGATTGCTGTGATAATTTTGCAGGCCTTGGTAATCCCTTAGACGAAAACAATGCCGTCATTTGGACAGAAAATAAACAAAAATATATGGTTGATTGAAGAGCAGCCAAGAGTCCTGAAGGGCCGACAAACATTAAACAACAATGTTGTCAGGCAAAATCATTTATGAATTCCAACTGTAACCTAAATAAGCAGAAGGCATCAAGATAGACGTTAAATCAAACGAGTTCAAACAAATTAAAAGGCATGAATGCAAAGAAAAAGACAATGGCAATGGAAGATGTTTAGTTTAGAGATACTGCACCGAAACAGGCCCTTCGGCCCACCGAGCCCGCGCCGACCAGCGATCCCCCCACATTACCACCATCCTACACCCACACGAGGGACAATTCACACATACACCAAGCAAATTAACCTACATACCTGTACGTCTTTGGAGTGTGGGAGGAAACCGAAGATCTCTGGGAAAACCCACGCGGTCACGGGGAGAACGTACAAACTCCATTCAGACAGCACCCGTAGTCGGGATCGAACCCGGGTCTCCAGCGCTATAAGCGCTGTAAGGCAGCAACTCTACCGCTGCGCCACTGCGGGGCAGGTTTTTCTAACTGTCTTTTATTTTACTTTAGCATGTAATATGTTGTCCCGCAGGTTCCTATTAAACCTTTCCCCCCTCACCTTAAACCTATTCTCTCTAGTTCCTGATTCCCTTACTCTGGATAAAGTATCTGTGCATTCAAGAGTCAAGGATCAAGAGGGTTTTATTGTCATGTGTCCCAGATAGGACAATGAAATTCTTGCTTGCTGCAGCACAACAGAATATGTAAACATAATACGGACCAGGAGATAGAAGTTCAGTGTGTCTGTATACCATAGACCATATATATACACAATAAATAAGTGGATAAAGTACAGTAGGCTGTTATAGTTCAGAGTTTGTTTGATGGCATGTTTAATAGCCTGATGGCTGTGGGGAAGAAGCTGTCCATGAACCTGGATGTTCCAGATTTCAAGCTCCTGTCTCTTCTTCCCGATGGCAACAGAGATATGAGTGTGTGGCCAGGATGGTAAGTGTCTTTGATGATGTTGGCAGCCTTTTTGAGGCAGCGCCTGCGATAGATCCCTTCGATGGTAGGGAGGTCAGAGCCAATGAATGACTGGGCAGTGGTCACAACTTTCTGCATTATTTTCCGCTCCTGGACGTTCAAGTTGCCGAACCAAGCCACGATGCAACCAGTCACTTGCTCTCTACTGTGCACCTGAAGAAGTTCGAGAGAGTCCTCCTTGACATACCGACTCTCCGTAATCTTCTCAGGAAGTAGAAGCACTGATTATCTTTATCTTTATGATTTATGATTTTTGATTATGGTCTGAGTGCAGGTAGATGGGACTAGGGGAGAATAAGTGTTCGGCTCGGACTAGAAGGGCGAGAAGGCCTGTTTCCGTGCTGTAATTATATGGTTATATGGTTATATGGTTATATGATTGCATATGGTCAGTTATATGGTCAGTGTGCTTGGACCAGGAAAGATCTTCGGAAATATGCACGCCCGGGAATTTGAAGTTCTTGACCCTTTCCAACATCGTCCCGTTGATACAAACGGGACTGTGGGTCCCTATCCTACCCCTTCCAAAGTCCACAATCAGTTCCTTGGTTTTTCTGGTGTTGAGAGCCAGGTTATTGTGCTGGCACCAATTGATCAATTGGTTGATCTCACTTCTATACTCTGGCTCATCACCACAACAGTGGTGTCGCCGGCGAACTTGATGATGGAGTTCGCACTATGTCCGGCTACGCAGTCATGAGTATAGAGTGAGTAAAGCAGGACGCTGAGCACACAGCCTTGAGGTGTTCCCATGCTCACCATATCTATTCCTGAAATCTATTCTTGAATACTCCAGTGTTTAGAAAAGGAAGATAGACACAAAATTCTGGAGTAACTCAGCGGGATGGGCAGCATCTCTGGAGAGAAGGAATGGGTGACGTTTGCGGTCAAGACGCTGCTTTAGACTGGTTTGGGATAAGGGAGTGCCAAAACAGACATGATTTTAGAGGGATATTAGACTAAGTGGGACCCGTTGGGTCCCATTTTCACACTGGAGGGCAGGTCCCCCAATGCAATATTCCACCACTCATGCATAGCCCCAAATTGCGCAGGCGTGACTGACGGGTTCTCGTTGTGATGCCCCTGATCCCCCCATCTCCCCTCATCCCCCCCCCCCCACTCCGCCCTTTGCCCTCCCCATCCACGCAGTCACTCCATCCTCCCCTCAACCCCTCCCCATCCACTCTTAATGACTCTCCAGTGGCACAGCCATTCCCGCCCACTGGGTTCCCATTGTGACGTAGAACACGCAGGTATTACTGCGCAGGTGCAGCTGACAGGCACGGCAAATGGAAAAGGGATTTATTAAAGCTTAAAATGTGAATAACTCTTAAAATATAACAACAATTTAAACATTAAACAGGAGATTTGTTCAGTCCATTCTTTCTTGTTGCGTCTCTTGTTGCGTTCTACAGCCGGGGGAGGGGAACGTCTACAGGCGGGGGCTGTCGGGGACCGGTGGTGGAGGGGGGAGCGTCCTGCAGCCAGGGGAGGGGGTAGGGGTGTGGGGGAGAGTCCTGCACTCATTCCAGCCCACCGCAACCGCCCCCCATCCATTCTTAGCGGCTCTCCGGCGACGCAGCCATTCCCGCCATTGGGTTCCCATCGTGATGTACAATGCAATACAATACAATACGGTTTCATTCGTCACATTGCACATAAAGTGCAAGTGAAATTAATTTGTAGAACATGGAGGTATTACTGTGCAAGCGCCGCTGATGGGCATGGCAAGTGGAAAAGGGATTTATTAAAGCTTAAAATGGGAATAACATAATTTATACGTTAAAGATGATATTTATTCAGTCCATTCTTTCTTGTTGCGTTCTGCAGCTGTGAGAGGGGGCGGCTTCAGACGGGGCTGTCGGGGGCCGGTGGGTGGAGCATCCTGCAGCCGGGGGAGGGAGGTGGCTTCAGGCGGGGGCTGTCGGGAGCTGGTGGGAGTGGGGGGGGGGCGAGCGTTCTGCAGCCGGGAAGGGGGATGGCTTCAGTCGGGGGCTGTCGGGGGGGGGGGGGGGGGGGGGGGGGGAGGAGCATCCTGCAGCTGGGCTGGTGGAGAGAGGGGGGAGCACTGCCGTGGCCTACCAATGCCACGACCTACCACTGCCGTAATCTATCACTGTCATGGCCTAACGCTGCCGCCCCACACCGGCTTCAGGCGGGGTCCAGTCGGAGGCGGAGCGTCCTTCAGCCAGGGGAGGATGACGGCTTCAGGCGGGGGCTGTCAGAGGCCAGTGCGGTGGAGAGCATCCTGCAGCCGGGGGACGCGGACGGCTTCAAGCAGGGGCTGTGAGGGAGAGGGACTCACAGTTCACTGACTCACGGCTTCTGGACTCACAGTTCACTGACTCACGGCTTCTGGACTCACAGTTCACTCACTCACGGACTCAGCCCGGCCTCCAGGCTTTATTCTCCTTGCCCCAGTGATTGCCGGTGCTGGAAGGAGAGTCGATGTCCCGGTGACAGACAGGAGAGAAGACAATTTTAAGACCTTTATAACTTTTGTAATATTCCACCGATCGGAACAAAACTTGGTGCAGTTGTTGCATAGTTGAACGATGAGTAAGGTGGCGAAAACATCTTAGTGATATAGCGTAGCGTTTTTCCGCAAATTTAAAAACAAAGCAAACCGGAAGAGGACAAGATGAGAGTTTTAGTATAGTACTAGACTAAGTGGGACCCAGTCACACATGTGGCCTATTCCCCCAACGCAACCCATTCCCCACCCGAACACAGCCTGCCCCCGCCCGCAAACACAGCCCGCCCCCGTCAGTGAACACAGCCCACCCCCATCCACATAACACAATCCACCCCCGCCCGCGGATTACTGCAGCCTTACGCCCGCGGAACACAGCGCACCCCCACCCGCAGAACACAGTCCACACTCCGCTGCTTCAGCTTTATTCCCGGCGGCTTCTGGATGGGCGGCTTTTGGACGGGTAGCTTCTGGACGTGCTCACGGACTCAGCCCTGCCTCCGGGGTGTTATTCTTCAGCGGGTGCTGGAAGGGGTGTTGCCTTCATGGTGACTGACAGGCGAGAAGACCAATCAGCTGGTCTCACGATTTTTTAAACCTCCATAACATTTGTAATCTTTCACCAATCGGAAGAAAACTTGGTGCGCTTGGCTTGCAGCAGAGGAGAACGGTGAGTAAGGTGGCGAAAAAATCCTAGCGATACACAGTAGCACAAATTTTAGCACAAATTTAAAAACAACGCAGACCGGAAGTGGTCAAGATGAGAGTTTTAGTAATCAGACAGACAGACAGACAGACAGACAGACAGACAGACAGACAGACAGACAGACAGACAGACAGACAGACAGACAGACAGACTAGGCTAGACCAAGTGCAGACCCAAACGCACCCATTCCCTACCCGTAGCCCCCACAGGAGGCAAGGTCCTCCAACTCAAGCCGTTCCCGAAAGCAAATGAAGCTGATCACTGTTAGCCGAGCCATTGTGACATCAGTTGAAGCTGGTCATTTTAAATTCAAAGCCTTTTGATTCTTTAAAACTTTTAATCAGTAACTAGTCGAGAATAAGTCGAGAAATAAAGCATAAAATATTCAGTGGTGGCCTCTGCCTCGAGGGGAAAACTTTCTATCAGAATATGTAAAAATGTGATCATTACTGCGTGGTGTATTTTGCGAAAGATCAGACTTTTAATGTACTAGACTAAGTGGGACCCATTGGGGCATTCTGGAGCGCTAGTATGGGTGTTGTGGGCTGAAGAGACTGGTTTCCAGAGGGCTATTATGGACATTGTAGACCAAATGGATTCTTGGGCTGGCAGCTCAGTCATTCAGGCCTGGTGGGCTGGCAGCTCAGTCATTCAGGCCTGGTGGGGAGGGGAGCGCAGTGACACAGCGGTAGAGTTATGCCTTACAGCACCAGAGATCCAGGTTTAATCCTGACTACGGTGCTGTATACATGGAGTTTGTACGTTCTCCCCGTGACCGCGTGGGTATTCTCCGGGTGCTCCGGTTTCCTCCCTCATTACAAAGACGTACAGGTTTGTAGGTTTATTGGCTTCAGTAAAATTGTATAATGTCCCGAGTGTGTAGGATAGAGCCAGTGTACGAGGATCGCTGGTCAGTATGGACTTGGTGGGTCGAAGGGCCTGTTTCTCAGTGCAGTTTAGTCTATTGTCACGTGTACCGAGGGACAGTGAAAAGCATTTCACTGGTTGCGTGCTAATCGAGCCATTTACAGTGGACAGATGCATGATATGGGAATAACTTATAGTGCAGGGTAAAACCAATTTCTTTGCTGTAGCCCTAAACGATAACTGAATGTGACAGGTTGAGGCTTTATTAGAGCATAGACACCCTCAAGTAATTGAACCAAATGACATATTTCATTGCTTTGCAGTGTGTATAATACGGCATTATATATAATAGAACCTGGAACATTACAGCACAGTAACAGGATCTTCCGCCCGCAATGTCCTGCAAAACATGATGCCAAGTTCAACTGTTAAAAAAGTTAACTTTTGTTTGCCTGCATGTGATCCATATCTTTTCATTCTTTGTATATCCATCCATGTGCCTGCCTAAAACATGTGTTGGACCGGGCAGTGTTCAGAACTGTTTTCCATCTTCTTCATTCCTGGGCATTCAAGATCAAAGCTGTGATGCAACAGTCAATATGCTCTCTACTGTACACCTGTGGAAGTCCAGGAGAGTATTCGTTGACATACTGAATCTCCTCAATCTTCTAAGGAAGTAGATAGGCTTTCTTTATGTTTGCATCAACGTGCTGGGACCAGCACAGATCTTCAGAGATAAGCACGCCCAGGAACTTGAAGTCCATAAGTTCATCGATGCAAACAGGTTTCTGGATCCTCGACCCCCTAAAGTCAACAATCAATTCCTTGATTTTACTGACGTTGAGAGCAAGGTTGTGGTTCAGGCACCATTCGGTCAGTCGATCGATTGCCCTCCAACACTCTGACTCATCATTATCCATAATTGTGGTGTTTACAGAATACCACGTTAACATATTTGTTGTGCTGCTGCAAGCAAGAATTTAATTGTTCCATTTTGAAACATATGACAATAAAACACTCACGTCTCCTGATTAACGACGAAACCTATACCAATATCAATAAAACTTAAGAAACAGGAGATTATCTAGGTTTATAATTCATGCTTTATTATTCAGTAAAATTGTGGTTCGTCTCGCCTTAGCCACAACTCCGCTTCCTGCCTGCTGGCTCCATCCCCCACACTTATCCCCATGAGGAAGAGTAACAATAAGGGCTAAGCCATTCAGAGCGGAGACCAGACTAAGCGGGAACCGTTGGGTCCCATTCTCACACGGGAAGCCTGGTCACCGAACGCAATATTCCACCACTCACCCATAGACCCCAACTGTGCAGGCTCGGCTGACGGGTTCCCATTGTGACGCTCCTGATCCTCCCCCACTCTGCCACTTGCCATTCCCCTCCCCCCTATGCTCTCAGTCCATCCCCCCTCAACCCCCCCCCAACCCCCCATCCACTCTTAGCGGTGCTCCGGCAGCGCAGCCATTCCCATTGTTACTTAGAACACGCAGGCATTACTGCGCAGGCACAGCTGACGGGCACGGTCAATTGGATGGATATCTTGAATCGAGAATGTGCAGTTCTTCCACCAGGCATTAATTTAGCTGCTATCCCAGAGGATGTTACAGCAATAGCCACATCACCTTGACCTCTAACTATGGAGAGGATCAAATTGGTGATAAATTTTTTTCCCGTTCCTCCTGGTGAATCAATGAAAAACATCGAAGGAATCTTCCTTTTCAAGCAGTTGCACACGTGGACATACACTGCTCTATGCTCAGCATTCAGCAGAGGCCCATTCTCCTCAACAAATTGCTGTTGTTCAGTTCTATTGTAGTGCAATTCCTGCAGCAATTGGATTGTCATCATCAAGGGGCATGGAGGGGGATGGATTCAGGCAGGGGCCTGGAGGGGGACGGCCTCAAGCAGCGGCCAGTTGGGGGGGAGCGAGTGCTGTCGTGGCTTGTCGCTGCATGTGGGGGGGGGGGGTTCGAGGGGAAGCAGGTGAGGGATTGTAGGCGGAATGGGGTGTGTGGGCAGGAATGGTGTGCCCCACGAGCACCCGGCCCCACCAGCGCTTGGCCACACTCACCCCTCACTTCCCCAGGACATCTTATAATTCTCGGGACATTTTACAATTTTACTGAAGCCAATTAACCTACAAAACTGTACGTCTTTGGAATATGGGAGGAAACTAGAGCACACGGAGGAAACCCACGTGGTCACAGGTAGAACGTTCAAACTCTATACAGAGAGTTCCAGCTGCTCCACTGTGCTACTCTTAGATTGTGAGCAGTCCCAGCCACAAGGTTGGTTGATCCTTTTATTGGAAGAGATAGAAATTTGGGAATTGAGATTAGTGCTGATTGAGGGGAGCACAGTGACACAGAGGTAGAGTTATTGCCTTACAACACCAGAGATCCAGGTTCGATCCTGACTACGGGTGCTGTATACATGGAGTTTGTACGTTCTCCCCGTGACCACGTGGGTTTTCTCCAGTTGCTCCGGTTTCCTCCCATATTCCAAAGACGTACAGGTTTGTGGGTTAATTGGCTTCAGTAAAATTGTAAAATGTCCCAAGTGTGTAGGATAGAGCCGGTGTACGAGGATCGCTGGTCGGTGTGGACTTGGTGGGTCGAGCTATGATCCAACTAGTCAATATGCTCTCTACTGTACACCTGTGGAAGTCCAGGAGAGTATTCGTTGACATACTGAACTCCTCAATCTTCTAAGGAAGTAGATAGACTTTCTTTATGTTTGCATCAACGTGCTGTGTCCAGGATAGATCTTCAGAGATAAGCACGCCCAGGAACTTGAAGTCCATAAGTTCATCGATGCAAACAGTTTTCTGGATCCTCGACCCCTAAAGTCAACAATCAATTCCTTGATTTTACTGACGTTGAGAGCAAGGTTGTGGTTCAGGCACCATTCGGTCAGTCGATCGATCACCCTCCAACACTCTGACTCATCATTATCCATAATTGTGGTGTTTACAGAATACCACGTTAACATGACAATAAAACACTAATGTCTCCTGATTAACGACGAAACCTATACCAATATCAATAAAACTTAAGAAACAGGAGATTATCTAAGTTTATAATTCATGGTTTATTATTCAGTAAAATTGTGGCTCGTATCGCCTTAGCCACAACTCCGCTTCCTGCCTGCTGGTTCCATCCCCCACAGTCATGTCCATGAGGAAGAGTAACAATAAGGGCTAAGCCATTCAGAACGGAGACTAGACTAGTGGGAACCGTTGGGTCCCATTCTCACACGGGAAGCCTGGTCACCGAACGCAATATTCCACCACTCACCCATAGCCCCCAACTGTGCAGGCTCGGCTGACGGGTTCCCATTGTGACGCTCCTGATCCTCCCCCACTCTGCCACTTGCCATTCCCCTCCCCCCTATGCTCTCAGTCCATCCCCCCTCAACCCCCCCCAACCCCCCATCCACTCTTAGCGCAGCCATTCCCATTGTTACTTAGAACACGCAGGCATTACTGCGCAGGCACAGCTGACGGGCACGGCAGGGAAAAGGGATTTATTTAATCTTAAAACGTGAATAACTCTTACAATATAACAACAATTTAAATGTTGAAGATGAGATTTATTAAGTTCAGTTCTTTCTTGTTGTGTCTTTTGTTGCATTCTGCTGCTCACTGCCTCTTGATGACTCTTTGCTGTTGATGAAAAAAGACACAATTTTAATATAGATACATTGAGTGTTCAAATTTTAACGAAGAATATCTGAGAATCATCTGAAGTCATCATTCAACCAAGCATGCTTTTAATGACAACATTCTTGGTCGATGTTCCATCCTTCAAGAAAACTTTGACATTTCCCTTCATCTTTCCACGGCTAAGAGCCACATATAGTTGTCCATGCTGAAATACCGGTTTGTCGAGATATATCAACACCTTCTCCATTGTTTGTCCTTGTGCTTTATGGCTCGTCATAGCAAAACGTGACTGAATGGGGAATTGGGTCCGCTGAAGGGGAATGTCTTCGCCTTCTGTCAAATTGAGCATTATCCTAGGAATGAGAACAATGTCATCTTTGAATGTTCCCATGTTGATTCTTGCAACGACCAGATTATTGTGTAGCTCTTCCACAATCATCCTCGTTCCATTGCATAGCTTTGGGGGTTTCAAGTTTCTCATTAATATGATTGGAGATTCTTTTGCAACTCCAATTTGTGTGGTAGTAATCCAGAGATCTCGAGTGAATCGAGGAATTCTGTTGGGAAGTGAGTAGCATTAGTTCCGCAAGTGACAGCATTGAAAGAAAAGTACCCCTTATTTATTCCAGGGAAGCGTTTGATACAGGTAGAATTGATTCTTCTCATCGTAACGTTGTGCGGAACCAAGTTGGAGAATCCCCCAAATGCGTTATTCTACCACTCACCCATAACCCCCAACTGTGCAGGCGCGGCTGACGGGTTCCCATTGTGATGCTCCTGATCCCCCCCCCTCTCCGCTGCTTGCCATTCCCCTCCCCCCTACGTTCTCAGTCCATCCCCCCTCAACTCCACCGCCCCCCCCCCCATCCACTCTTAGCGGCTCTCCGGCAGCGTAGCCATTGAAGAATACATAGATACATAGAAAATAGGTGCAGGAGTAGGCCATTCGGCCCTTCGAGCCTGCACCGCCATTCAATATGATCATGGCTGATCATCCAACTCAGTATCCCGTACCTGCCTTCCATACCCCCTGATCCCTTTAGCCACAAGGGCCACATCTAACTCCCTCTTAAATATAGCCAATGAACTGGCCTCAACTACCCTCTGCGGCAGAGAATTCCAGAGATTCACCACTCTCTGTGTGAAAAATGTTTTCCTCATCTCGGTCTTAAAGGATTTCCCCCTTATCCTTAAGCTGTGACCCCTTGTCCTGGACTTCCCCAACATCGGGAACAATCTTCCTGCATCTAGCCTGTCCAACCCCTTAAGAATTTTGTAAGTTTCTATAAGATCCTACCTCAATCTCCTAAATTCTAGCGAGTACAAGCTTCCCGCCCATGACGGGCATGAGTATTCCCACCCATGACGGGCATGAGTATTCCCGCCCATGACGGGCACGGCAAGTGGAAAATGATTTATTAAAGCTTAAAATGTGAATAACTCATAAAATATAACAACAATTTAAATGTTAAAGATGAGATTTATTAAGATCAGTTCTTTCTTGGTGTATCTCTTGTTGCCTTCTGCTGCTCACTCTTGATGTTATAATTCTTGCCTCTTGATGTTATCATTCAACAGAGCACGTTTTTAATAACATTCTTGGTCGATATTCCATCCTTCAGTAAGACTGTATACTTATCCACAACCTGAATCGAGAATGTGCAGTGCTTCCACCAGGCATTAATTTAGATGCTATTCAGAAGTTGCTGCAGCAATAGCCACATCACCTTGACCTCAAGCTTTGGAGAGGATCAAATTGGTAATAAATGTTTATCCTGTTTCCCCTGGTGAATCAATGAAAAACATTGAAGGAAGCTTCCTTTTCAAGCAGTTGCACACCTAGTCATACAATGCTTTCTGCTCAGCATTCAGCAGAGGCCCATTCTCCTCAACAAATTGCTGTTGTTCAGTTCTATTGTAGTGCAATTCCTGCAGCAATTGGATTGTCATCATCAAGGGGCATCCTTCCATTTCTTGGTCGTGGCAAATGAAAGCATTCCATCGTTTTGTCGTAATTCTCAAGCTTGTCTTGAATATACAACAGAGTCTGATCATGATGATTCTCTTCAATCATGATATTAGGTTCAATCATTGTTCTCCGTTCTTTGTACTCGAAGCGGGGGCTGTTGAGGGGTGTGTGAGTGACCTGCAGCTGGGGGAGGGGGACAGTTTCAGGCGTGGGCTGCCTGGGGGGGAGGATCATTCTGCAGCTGGGGGAGGGGCATGTTGGGGGCTGGGGGAAAGGGGGAGTGTTCTAAAGCCAGGGAGGGGGACTGCTTCAGGTGGAGGCCAGCAGGAGCGTTCAGTAGCCAGGGAACGGGGAAGGGGGACAGCTTCAAGCAGGGGCCGGTGGGAGGAGGAGATGGACGGCCTCAGGCAGCAGCCGGTTGGGGAACTGGGAGAGAGCGCTACCGTGGGCTGCCGGTGCCGTGACCTGCCGTTGCATGGGGGGGATGCACAAGGGGGTGTGGGCAGGGGTGGTGTTCCCCACCAGCGCCCGGCCCCGCGAGCGCCTGGCCCAGCCAGCGCCGGCCACACACACCCCTCACTTCCTCAGATCTCGAGAATGCAGCATTCGGCCTAGCAGTCGGCCAGGCTCCGGGCCGCTCCCCGATTCCGCGCTGCCTTGGGACTCACTCACTCAGCACAGCTTCTGGACTCACTCACTCAGCATGGCTTGTGAGATCACTCACTCACTCAGCACAGATTGTGGACTCACTCAGCGTGGCGCACGGACTCAGCCCCCCCTCCGGGGTTTTATTCTGCTTGCCACGATGATTGACAGCGGGTGTCAGAAGGGGCGTTACTTTCATGGTGACCGACAGGCGAGAAGACCAATCTGCTGATCTCACGATTTTTAAACCTTCATAACATTTGTAATATTCCATCGATCGGAACAAAACTTGGTGCGTTTGGAGCAGAGGAGAATGGTGAGTAAGGTGGCGAAAGAATCCTAGCAATATACGGTACTGTTTTTGCGCAAATTTATAAACATCTCAAGCTGGAAGAGGACAAGATGAGAGTTTTGTAATAGTGTAGAAGATAGATAAATAGATTTCTTAGTTCATAGGATAAACAATGATGCTGGTACCAATACAAATGCATGCAAATATATACCAACAATTATTTGACACTCATTGTTAAGGAGGGAGATGTGTAACAGTGTCTTCTAATGGCCAGAGGAACAAACTGCCGCTCTGCCTACAGTGAATTCAACCGCATTGTGAACATGCATGTGATATATTGAATTTTGAAAATATCACAGAAATTGTTGATATATAGTGTGTATGAATAGATATATTGTGTGTGTGTGTGTGTGTGTGTGTATATATAAATATAAATATGTGTGTGTGAGTGTGTGTGTGTGTATATTTCTATATATGTGTGTGTATAAATGTATATGTATATGTGTGTACACACACACACTGAACTTTTTTTCTCATTTATTATATTCTTTACAATGTACTATGTTTACATTTTGTACTATGCTGTGCTGCTACAAGTAAGAATTTCATCAGTCTATCTGGGACATATGACACATATGACACTCTCTCTCTTGACTTCCTCTTGATGTTCGATCAGGAATGGATACTGTATATATGACGATTATTTAAAAGGAGAAAAACTAGGAGCTTCAAAGACTCGAGGAGGTCCTTGGATTCTGATCAGTAAAATGTTGTTATGCTCTGTGCCAGCAACATAATCAAGGACGAGCCGTACCAGGTTCACTCCCTCTCCTCTCCCATCAGGCAAAAAGTTTAGAAGTGTGAAAATGCACACCTTCAGATTTAGGGACAGTTCCTTCCTAGCTATTATCAGGCAACTGAATCATCCTACCACAACCAGAGAGCAATGCTGAACTACTATCTACCACATCGGGGACTAATGGACTATCCAGGGTCTTGGTGAGACCACACCTGGAGTATTGCGTACAGTTTTGGTCTCCAAATCTGAGGAAGGACATTATTGCCATAGAGGGAGTGCAGAGAAGGTTCACCAGACTGATTCCTGGGATGTCAGGACTTTCACATGAAGAAAGACTGGATAGACTCGGCTTATACTCGCTAGAATTTAGGAGATTGAAGGGGGATCTTATAGAAACTTGCAAAATTCTTAAGGGGTTGGACAGGCTAGATGCAGGAAGATTGTTCCCGATGTTGGGGAAGTCCAGGACAAGGGGTCACAGCTTAAGGATAAGGGGGAAATCCTTTAAGACCGAGATGAGAAAAACATTTTTCACACAGAGAGTGGTGAATCTCTGGAACTCTCTGCCACAGAGGGTAGATGAGGCCAGTTCATTGGCTATATTTAAGAGGGAGTTAGATGTGGCCCTTGTGGCTAAAGGGATCAGGTGGTATGGAGAGAAGGCAGGTACGGGATACTGAGTTGGATGACCAGCCATGATCATATTGAATGGCGGTGCAGGCTCGAAGGGCCGAATGGCCTACTCCTGCACCTATTTTCTATGTATCCTTGATCGGACTTTACTGGCTTTACCTTGCAGTAAATGTTATTCCCTTTATCATGAATCTGTACACTGTGGATGGCAGGATTGTAAATATGTATTATCTCTTTACTGGCTGGTTAGCATGCAACAAAAGCATTTCAATGTACCTCGGTACACGTGACAATAAATTAAAACTGAACTGAAACTGAAGCTGAACGGAATAGTAGAAAGCTAAAAAAGATGATGATTTGCAAGAATGGTTTCATGGATGAGGGTCTCATAGAATGGGTGAGACTGGAGAAGCTGGAGTTTCGTTTTTCTACAACTTTATTTGGGATGTTTTTGATATATAAAGCTTTTACCATTGTGATTGCACGTTGGGCTAATTTAAAATAAAAGCACAAGGAGGCTTTGAAGGGAGGAACTGCAGATGCTAGTTTACAAAAGAAGCCACAAAGTGCTTCAAAAAAGCTCATCAGCGCCTCTACTTCCTGAGAAGATTACGGAGAGTCGGATTGTCAAGGAAGACTCTCTCTAACTTCTACAGGTGCACAGTCGAGAGCATGCTGACCGGTTGCATCGTGGCTTGGTTCGGAAATTTGAGCGCCCTGGAGAGGAAAAGACTACAAAAAGTAGTAAACACTGCCCAGTCCATCATCGCCTCTGACCTTCCTTCCATCGAGGGGATTTATCGCAGTCGCTGCCTCAAAAAGGCTGGCAGTATAATCAAAGACCCACACCATCCTGGCCACACACTCATCTCCCTGCTACCTTCAGGTAGAAGGTACAGGAGCCTGAAGACTGCAACAACCAGGTTCAGGAATAGCTACTTCCCCTCAGCCATCAGGCTATTAAACCTGGCTCGGACAAAACTCTGATTATTAGCAACCACTTTCTGTTATTTGCACTACCAGTTTATTTATTCATGTGTGTATATATTTATATCATGGTATATGGACACATTTATCTGTTTTGTAGTAAATGCCTACTATTTTCTGTGTGCTTAAGCAAAGCAAGAATTTCATTGTCCTATACAGGAACACATGACAATAAACTCACTTGAACTTGAACTTGAGTAATTCAGAGGGTCAGGCAGTATCTCTGGAGAACATGAAGAAGGGTCTCGACCCGAAACATCGCCCATTCCTTCTCTCCAGAGATGCTGCCTGTCCCGCTGAGTTACTCCAGCATTTTGTGTCTAAAAGAGAAATACTGTTGAGGTGAAGTTGGTGGGAGAGTCTAGGACCAGAGGCCAGACGGCTATGGAGGCCAAGTCATTGGGTATTTTTAAGGCACAGGTTGCCAGATTCTTGATTAGTACGAATGTCAAGGGTTATGGAGAGAATGCAGGAGAATGGGGTCGAGGGGCAGAGATAGATCAGCCATGATTGAATGGTGGAGTAGACTTGATGGGCCGAATGGCCTAATTCTGCTCCTATCTCTTATGAACAAATGAACTTAAGGTTTCAGATGTTAGAACACAGAAGATAGATCAGTACATCATGGGAACAATGTCTAGAACAAGATTTCCCAATCTGGGGTATATTTACCCCCAGGGGATGAATTTCGCCTACCCAGGGGATAAATTTGCTGATTCTGGATTTGTACATATTTTTTCTCATTGACTGACTGTGTTTGGTTCTGGTATACCGGTATCTGTTCATCATTAGTTGTTCATAAATAAGATAAATAACATTGTTATGTGCTATTAAATTTGCCTGGGGTAAACGGGACGAAAAAGGTTGGGAACCCCTGGTCTATAATGTCTGTACCAAACACGATACCAAGTTAAATCTCCTCTGGCTGCACTTAATCCACATTCCTCCTTTCCTGGCATATCTATGTACTTATCCTAAAGCCTCTAAATGCCCCCTATTGTATCTGCCTCCTCCACCAATCCTGCCAGTGTATTCCATGCACCCGCCACTCTCTATGTATAAAAACTGGCTCTGCACATCTCTTTCACATTTTCCCCCCCTCTCACCTTTTTGCTCCATGCGCTCATCTTTGACATTTCCACCCTGGGCACAAGGATTCTGAATGTCTGCTCTATATATGCCTCTCGTACGTTTATAAGTTTAAACGTATTTCTACCTTCAGGGCACAGCCTGACGACCCCGCTACAATCACCTCCAATCCTAGTCCAAACCAAAGAGAAAATAGTGGGAAATAAAAAAGCAGCAGTGTTTCCTCCATCTGAAATGTGGACAATGAATGAATGAATGAATGAATGAATACATTTAATGGCCAAGTATTCACATACAAGGAATTTGCCTTGGTGCTCCGCCCGCAAGTGACAACAATAAAAAATAGACAATAGACAATAGGTGTAGGAGTAGGCCATTCGGCCCTTCGAGCCAGCACCACCATTCAATGAGATCATGGCTGATCATCCCCACTCAGTACCCCATTCCTGCCTTCTCCCCATATCCCCTGACTCCGCTATTTTTAAGAGCCCTATCTAGCTCACTCTTGAAAGCATCCAGGGAACCTGTCTCCACCGCCCCCTGAGGCAGAGAATTCCACAGACTCACAACTCTCTGTGAGAAAAAGTGTTTCCTCGTCTCCGTTCTAAATGGCTTACTCCTTATTCTTAAACAGTGGCCCCTGGCTCTGGACTCCCCCAACATCGGGAACATGTTTCCTGCCTCTAGCGTGACATACAGTGACAGTTGGGAATGATCGCAGAATGTAATAACCACCAAAGTGCCAGTGGACGGGTGATCAGCATCAGGCTTCGACAATCAACTGACAAGAAGTCTCTGCAACCCCAACATCACAAGCAGAAAGTACACAGTTAATTGGAGTCACAGCGGTGGAGTTGCTGCCTTACAATGCCAGAGACCCAGCTTCGATTCTGACTACTAGTGTTGTCAGTACGGATTATGTATGTTCTCCCCGTGACCGCGCGGGCTTTCCCCAGCTGCGGATCCGGTTTCATATAAGCATCGAAACATAGAAAAAGGGTGCAGGAGTAGGCCATTCGGCCCATCGTGCCAGCACCGTCATTCAATATGATCATGCCTGATCATCCACAATCAGTACCCCGCTCTGGCTTTTTTCCCATATCCCTTGATTCCCTTAGCACCAAAGAGCTCTATCTAACTCTCTCTCGAAAACATCCAGTGAATTGGCCTCCACTGCCTTCTGTGGCAGAGAATTCCACAGATTCACAATTCTCAGGGTGAAAAAGCTTTTCCTCATCTCAGTTTCCTCCCACACCCCAAAGACGAGCAGGTTTGTAGGTTAATTGGCTTCTGTGAATTGACACTAGTGTGCAGGATAGATCAAGAGTACGGGTGATCGCTGGTCGGCACGGACTCGGTGGGTTGAAGGGCCTGTTTCCTCGCTGCATCTCTAAAACTAAAACTAAACCAGGCGTTAGAGATCTTTGTGTCGGAAGGAACTGCAGGGAGACACAAAGTGATGGAGTAACTCAGCGGGACAGGCAGCATCTCTGGAGAGGTGATGTTTCATTAGCAGATGATGAGCGTTTGACAACACTGGACCTCTTCTCGCTGGCGTTTAGAAGGTTGCAGGGAGACCTCATTAAAACTTACAGAATAGTGAAAGGTATAGACAGAGTGGATGTAGAGAGGATGTTTCCACTGGTGGGAGAGTCCAGGACCAGAGGTCATAGCCTCAGAATTAAAGGGAGCTCTTTTAGAAAGGAGGTGAGGAGGAACTTCTTTAGTCAGAGGGTAATTAATCTGTGGAACTCATTACCATTGAGGGCTGTGGAGGTCAAGTCAGCGGATATTTCTAAGGCAGAGATAGATAGATTCTTGATTAGGGTGTCAGAGGTTATGGGGAGAAGGCAGGAGAATGGGGTTAGGAGGGAGAGATAGATCAGCCATGATTGAATGGCCTAATTTTACTCCTATCACTTATGACCTTATGACACGTGCATCGTGAAATTGCTGCACTCTAAGTGAACCCACTGCTGTATTATGTAGGAAGGAACTGCAGATGCTGGTTGAAACAGAAGACAGACACTGGAGGCAGAGATAGACAAATTCTTGATTAAAACGGGTGTCAAGGGTTATGGGGAAAAGGCATGAAAATGGGATTGGGAGGTAGTGAACAGCCATGATTGAATGGCAGAGTAGACTCGATGGGCCGAATGGCCTAATTCTACTCCTATAACTTGTGAACTTGTTTGGGGTCGAGACAAGCAACTGCAGATGCTGGCTTACACCGAAGATAGACACGACGTTGGTGTAACTCAGCGAGACAGGCAGCATCTCTGGAGAGAAGGAATGGGAGACGTTTCGGGTCGAGACCCTTCTTCAGACGCAGGGGATTTTTGTGCTCGTAGACTGGTTAAAATGGGGTCAAAAGCAAAGTGTGATAAAGGTTTCCATTTGCTGAACACACCAAATGGCAACAAAGAACTTGTTTTAATTTTAAATACTACAGTATCTGCAGAGTATCTTGTATCTCCCTGTAATTGATGACCTGGTTCTTTATTTCCAAATATATTTTGTGGGTAAAGTGCAATTGGAGCATGAAATCAACTGTAAAGGATAGGGAGAGCATCCGCAAGGTGATTAGGAGGCTATTTTTGAAAGCTTTAGTCAGGCAAAGGTTGATAATTGGGACATTCAGAGAACTCCCTGTTCTTTAAATAAATCATGGAATACTTTCCTACATCCCGCTGATAAGGAGGAGATTGTCTTTATTTTAAATCATGTAAGTGTAAAGCATCTAGAAACATAGAAACATAGAAAATAGGTGCAGGAGGAGGCCATTCGGCCCTTCCAGCCTGCACCGCCATTCATTGTGATCATGGCTGATCATCCAACTCAGTATCCTGTACCTGCCTTCTCTCCATACCCCCTGATCCCTTTAGCCACAAGGGCCACATCTAACTCCCTCTTAAATATAGCCAATGAACTGGCCTCAACTACCTTCTGTGGCAGAGAATTCCAGAGATTCACCACTCTCTGTGTGAAAAGTGTTTCCCTCATCTCGGTCCTTAAAGATTTCCCCCTTATCCTTAAACTGTGACCCCTTGTTCTGGACTTCCTCAACATCGGGAACAATCTTCCTGCATCTAGCCTGTCCAACCCCTAAAGAATTTTGTAAGATTTTATAAGATCCCCCCTCAATCTTCTAAATTCTAGCGAGTACAAACCGAGTCTATCCAGTCTTTCTTCATATGAAAGTCCTGACATCCCAGGAATCAGTCTGGTGAACCTTCTCTGTACTCCCTCTATGGCAAGAATGTCTTTGCTCAGATTAGGAGACCAAAACTGTACGCAATACTCCAGGTGTGGTCTCACCAAGACCCTGTACAACTGCAGTAGAACCTCCCTGCTCCTATACTCAAATCCTTTTGCTATGAATGCTAACATACCATTCGCTTTCTTCACTGCCTGCTGCACCTGCATGCCTACTTTTACAACCTCTCACTCCTGCAATTAAAACGATGAATTGGTATGGGAAGGTATGGGACTTTATTTGTCACTTTTACCGAGGTACATTGAAATTCAAAGATAGACACAAAATGCTGGAGTAACTCAGCGGGACAGGCAGCATCTCTGGAGAGAAGGAATGCATAACGTTTCGGGTTGAGACCCTTCTTCAGTCTCAAGAAGGGTTTCGACCCGAAACGTCATCCAATCCTTCCCTCCAGAGATGCTGCCTGTCCCGCTGAGTTACTCCAGCATTTTGGGTCTATCTTTGGTTTAAACCAGCATCTGCAGTTCCTTCCAACAGTGAAATGCATTTTGTTTACAGCTCAGTACAAGTATCACGCTACATAAGCACTTAGATACATGTTAGATAAGCATCTCAGATACAGCACAAGTGTGTAGCAGTGGTACACTGAGATAGCACCCAGAGTCACTAGTGTGGAGCCAGTTGTTGTAAGTGCAGGGATCTTGATCTGACCATGAAGGTCTGTTGTCCTGGCGCTATTGCAGGGTTGGCCTGGCCAAGCGTAGCCGTGGTGTTCTCCGCCACTGCTCCACCGCTGTAGGCCGCGTGTGGTCCACGCGCTTGGACTCTTGGAGCGGCGCTAATCCCAAAGAGATTTGGAGTGCAAAACCTGCAGGATTGTTTCCTGAGTAGATGGGATGCTGGAGGCTGCTCCCGTGCCACCTCTGTGTTGCAATACTGCAAAACAACAATGTACAGTGGCTCTGTTGATGTCCTGTTGATCAACGCCACAGAGCAAATCATACCAAAGGTACACAACATGCTGGAGTAACTCAGCGGGTCAGGCAGCATCTCTGGAGAACATGGATAGGGAACGTTTTGGGTCGGAACTCTTCTTCAGGTTCAAACCCGAAACGTCACCAATCCACATTCTCCAGTCATAGAGTCATAGTCATTCAGCGTGGAAACAGTCCCTTCCCCATAACCGGGGCCCTCTTTGTTCTCAGTTAAGTTCAATTCAGTTTAGTTTAGTGTCACGTGTACTGAAGTACAGTGAAAAGCTTTTGTTGTGTGCTAACCAGTCAGCGGAAAGACAATACATGATTACAATCGAGCCTTTCACAGTTTGCAGATACAAGATAAGGGAATAAGGTTTAGTGCAAGGTAAAGCCAGTGAAATCTGATCAAAGATAGTCTGAGGGTTCTGAACAAGGTAGATAGTGGTTCAGGACTGCTGTCTAGTTGTAGCAATGTTACAACATTTTGAGATTTTAAAAATCAAGTCTGCAATTTATCCCATCAGATAGAGCACAAAAATAAGTTTAATTTGACACCTAATTCACTTTCATATCTTCAGTATTAAAAAAGTTATGGCCATTTTCATACTCAGAAATTAGCATCTTGTTCTCTATTGCTTTTCCATTGACTTAACACAAAAGCTGTGATCGTGGACAGTGAAATGGCCATAACTTTATTAAAAATTTAGAGAACTGAAAGAAATTTTCAGTTATTATAGATTGAAGCATTCTGAAACAAATAAGACACAATCTTACTTGGATGACCTGAAATTAAAGCATATAATTAGTTAGTTACACAATTGTAGCTAATTCCAAACTTCAATTACTAGATCTAAACATCTATCCATTTCTTAAGAAAAGATTAACATTTTTAAAAAGCCTAAGTGTCCAAATAACATTCACTAAGAATTCACAATAAAACATGATTTTTAAATCTCATTTACATTAATTTATAGGCCAAATGGAAGGAATTTAGTGTTCATAGAATCAAACAGCACAGAAACAGGCCCTTTGGCACAACATGTCAACCAAAATGACCCATCCTCTGCCCATATAACCATATAACCATATAACAATTACAGCACGGAAAACAGGCCATCACGGCCCTTCAGGTCCGTGCCGAACACTTATTTTCCCCTAGTCCCATCTACCTGCACTCAGACCATAACCCTCCATTCCTTTCCCATCCATATACCTATCCAATTTATTTTTAAATGATAAAATCGAACCTGCCTCCACCACTTCCAGTGGAAGCTCATTCCACACAGCTACCACTCTCTGAGTAAAGAAGTTCCCCCTCATGTTACCCCTAAACTTCTGTCCCTTAATTCTCAAGTCATGTCCCCTTGTTTGAATCTTCCCTACTCTCAGTGGGAAAAGCTTATCCACGTCAACTCTGTCTATCCCTCTCATCATTTTAAAGACCTCTAGCAAGTTCCCCCTTAACCTTCTGCGCTCCAAAGAATAAAGACCTAACTTGTTCAACCTTTCTCTGTAATCTAGTTGCTGAAACCCAGGCAACATTCTAGTAAATCTCCTCTGTACTCTCTCTATTTTGTTGACATCCTACCTATAATTAGGCGACCAAAATTGTACACCATACTCCAGACACCATACGCCCGTTGTACTTATCCGCATTTGACCCATATCCCTCTAAATCTTTCCTATCCATGTACCATATCCAATATGTACCATAGATGCCCAGTCTTTTGCCCAGAGTAGGGGAATCAAGGACCAGAGGACAAAGGTTTAAGGTGAAGGGGAAAAGATTTAATAGGAATCTGAGGGGTAAAATTTTTCACACAAAGGGTGGTGGGTGTATGGAACAAGCTGCCAGAGGAGGTAGTTGAGGCTGGGACTATTCCAACGTTTTAAGAAACAGTTGGACAGGTACATGGGTAGGACACGCTTGGAGGGATATGGACCAAGCGCAGGCAAGTTGGACTAGTGTAGTTGGGACGTTGTTGGCCGGTGTGGGAAGGTTGGGCCAAAGGGCCTATTTCCACACTGTATCCCTCTATGACTAGTGTAGTTGGGACATTGTTGGCCGGTGTGGGCAAGTTGGGCCGAAGGGCCTATTTCCACACTGTATCCCTCTATGACTAGTGTAGCTGGGACATTGTTGGCCGGTGTGGGCAAGTTGGGCCGCAGGGCCTGTTTCCACTGTTATCATTCTATGACACTAAAAGACTTTTAACTGTTGTTACAGTATCTGCATCAACTACCTCTGCTGGGAGCTCATTCCATGTACCCACTGTGCGAAAAAGTTGTCCCCTCAGGTTTCTGTTAAATCTTTCCCCTCTCACCTGATCTGACCCATTGAAGAATACACTCGAGTAACCTCAGCCATAATCTCAGCTGAAACAAAAAATGCAAACAATCCCTGTTTCTTTTACGATGACCTTGGTAACACAGCAAGTGATAATGGTGTCTGGCATGTAAGAGGTGCAGGCAGCACAAGCGGTGTGCGCATAAGACTTCTCTTTTGGGATTGTGCATGGAATTTTATTGGAATTAATAAAGAATGTCATGAAATTCTCAATCAGCCGATGAATTGATTGATGAGGGTAGGACAGTGGATGTTGTCTCTAAGGACGACTTGTGTTGCCCATGGCATTTAGGGCAACACAGTGGCGCAGAGGTATAATTACTGCTTTCAGTGGTTACAGCGCCAGTGCTCACCGCTAGTTCGATCCCAACTACGGTTGCACGGAATTTGTACCTTCTCCCCGTGACCTGAATGGGTTTTCTCCAAGATGTTCAGTTTCCTCCCACACTCCAAATACGTGCAGGTTTATAGGTTAATTGGCTTGGTATAAATGCAAAAAATGTCCCTAGTGTGTGTAGGATAGTGTTCTTCTTCTTCTTCTTCTTGCGTATGGCGTGCACAGCTGAAAGTTGTAATACAATTTGTTCTGTTTGATCTTCTGTTTGTGCATGCCAGGTTGATTGCATTCGCCGAAATAGGGTGGACCATGTGAAGCTTGCAATCTCCCATCCCAGGATAATGTTAATGTGCGGGGATTGCTGGTCAGTGCGGTCTTCGTGGGCCGAAGGGCCTGTTTCCGCGCTGTATCTCAAAACTAAACTAAACTAAACTAAAATTTGATAGAGTCCGTCATGGTAGGCTGATCGGGAAGTTAAAGGTGCATGGGATCCATAACGACCTGATCATTTGGATTCAGAACAGGTTTACTCATGGAAGACAGGGGGTAGTGATAGGAGGAAGCTATTCTGGCTGGAGGTCTGTGACCAGTAGACTTCTGCAGGGAATTTAGTTTGGAGAAACAGCACGGAAAGCAGGCCCTTCGGCCCAGTGAGTCTGTGCCTGCCAAAGATCATTCCTACACTAGTTCTATATTATCCCACTTTCTCATCCAACACAGTTGGGGCAATTTTTTAATGATACTTTATTACCACATGTGACAAGTGACGATGATATTCTTTGTTTTGCATACCCAAGGTATGCGAAGAGTCACCACATAAAGGGCACCAACAAAGCTACAAAGTACCCCGCGCCCGGCCCTCATTTGTTCACAGGGGGTATTGAGGCAGGTACTATAACAACATGTAGATTAGGTTTAGGGAATCACCATGGAAACAGACCCTTTATCCCACCGAGTACGCTACGACCAGCGATCGATCCCTGTACACTACACCCTTGGGACAATTTGCATAAGCCACTTAACCTACAAATCAGAACATCTTTGGAATGTGGGAGGTAATCGGAGCACCCGGAGAAAAACCCACGTGGTCACAGGGAGAATGTACAAACTCTGTAAAGACAGCACCCGTAGTCAGGATATAACCTGGGTCGCTGGCGCTGTCAGGCAGCAAATTGCAGGCAGCAAGGCATGAAAACTGTGATGAAAATATAGGAGCTTGAAAACTCTAACGTCCAGGTTTAGGAGCAGCTTCTTCCCCACAACCATCAGGCTATTAAACACCTCAACTTCCAAATAGGCTCCGAACTATATAGACTTGGGGACATTATTTTTGCACTATTATTGTCTATTTAGTTGTCTGTTTTTTTTAAATATGCCAAACTTTTTTATTGTTTATTATGGGATTTACAGATTACTATGTTACACATCTTTTGTGCTGATGCAGGAGGAATTTCATATGAAGATCTTGGTTCCGTTTCAGGACATATGACAATAAAACACTATTGACAATCTTAGAAACATAGAAAACATAGACAATAGGTGCAGTATGAGGCCATTCGGCCCTTTGAGCCAGCACCGCCATTCATTGTGATCATGGCTGATCATCCACAATCAGTAACCCATGCCTGCCTTCTCCCCATATCCCTTGATTCCGCTAAATTCATCCAGTGAATTGGCCTCCACTGCCTTCTGTGGCAGAGAATTCCACAAATTCACAACTCTTTGGATGAAAAAGTTTTTTCTCATCAATTTTAAATGGCTTCCCTTTTATTCTTAGACTGCGACGCCTGGTTCTGGAATCCCCCAACAATGGGAACATTTTTCCTGCATCTAGCTTGTCCAATCCTTTTATAATGTTATATGTTTCTATAAGATCCCCCTCATCCTTCTAAACTCCAGTCTTTCCAATCTTTCCTCATATGACAGCCCCGCCATCCCATGGATTAACCTCGTGAACTTACGCTGTACTCCCTCAATAGCATGGATGTCCTTCCTCAAATAAGGAGACCAAAACTGCACACAATACTCCAGATGTGGTCTCACCAACGCCCTGAACAACTGCAAAAGGACCTCTTTACTCCTATACTCAAATCCTCTTGTTATGAAGGCCAATATGCTATTAGCTTACTTCACTGTCTGCTGTACCTGCATGTTTACTTTCAGTGACTGGTGTACAAGGACACCCAGGTCTCATTGCACTTCCCTTTTTCCTAATCTGACACTATTGAGATAATAATCTGCCTCCTTGTTCTTGCCGCTAAAGTGGATAACCTCACATTTATCTACATTATACTGCTTTTGCCATGCATCTTCCCACTCACTCAACCTGTCTAAATCACCTTGCAACCTCCTAGCATCCCCTTCGCAGTTCACACTGCCACCCAGTTTTGTCATCTGCAAATTTGCTAGTGTTACTTTTAATTCCATCATCTAAATCATTAATATATATTGTAAATAGTTGCAGCCCCAGCCTTATGGCACTCCACTCACCATTGCCTACCATTCTGACAGGGACATATTCCTACTCTTTGTTTCCTGTCTTCCAACCAATTCTCTATCCATGATAATACCCTACCCCCAATACAATGTGCTCTAATTTTGCCCACTAATCGCCTGTGTGGGACCATATCAAAGGCTTTCTTAAAGTCTAGATACACTACATCCACTGGCTCTCCTTCATTCATTTTACTTGTCACATCCTCAAAACACCCCAGAAGATTAGTCAAGCAGGATTTCCCTTTCATAAATCCATGCTGATTTGGACCAATCCTTTTACTGCCATCCAAATTGTGCCATTTTTACTTATTTAATAATTGACTCCAGCATCTTCCCCACCACCAATGTCAGGATAACTGGTCTATAATTCCCCGCTTTCTCTCTCGCTCATTTCTTGAAAAGTGGGATAACATTAGCTATCCTCCAATTCACAGGAACTGACCCTGAATCTGTAGACCATTGAAAAATGATCACCAATGCATCCACGATTTCTAGAGCCACCTCCTTAAGTACCCTAGGATGCAGACCGTCAGGCCCTGGGGATTTATCAGCCTTCAGTCCCATAAGCCTGCCGAATACTATTTCTCGCCTAATGCAAATTTCTTTCAGTTCCACTGTCTCACTAGATCCTCTGTCCTCCAGTACATCTGGGAGATTGTTTGTGTCTTCCTTAGTGAAGACAGACCAAATTACCTGTTCAACTCTTCTGCCATTTCCTTGTTCCCCATAATAATTTCACCTATTTCTGCCCTCAAGAGACCCACATTTGTCTTTACTAATATTTTTCTCTTAACATACCTAGAGAAGCTTTTACTTTCCTTTTTTATATTTTTGGTGAGCTTACCTTCGTACTTCACCTTTTCACCCCGTATTGCCCTTTTGTTGCATTCTGAACGTTTCCCAATCCTCTGGCTTCCAGCTACTCTTTGCTATGTTATACACCATTTATTTTAGTTTTATACCTTCCTTAACTTCCCTTGTCAGCCACAGTTGCCTCCTACTCCCCTTAGAATCTTTCTTTTGGAATGAAATGACCCCGCATCTTCTGGATTATGCCCAGAAATACCTGCCATTGCTGTTCCACCGTCATTCCTGCTAGGTTTACCAGTCGATCTTGGCCAGCTACTCTCTCATGCCTTCATAGTTCCCTTTGTTCAACTGCATCACTGCCACTTCTGATTTAAACTTCTCCCTCTCAAATTGCAGATTAAAAGTTATCATATTATGGTCACTACTTCCTAGCGGTTCCTTTACCTTGAGTTCCCTTATTAAATCGGGTACATTAGACAGCACTAAATCCAGAATTGCCTTGTCTGTGGTTGGCTCCAATACATAGAAATATAGAAACATAGAAAATAGGTGCAGGAGTAGGCCATTCGCCCCTTCGAGCCTGCACCGCCATTCGATATGATCATGGCTGATCATCCAACTCAGTATCCTGTACCTGCCTTCTCCCCATATCCCCTGATCCCTTTATCCACAAGGGCCACATCTAACTCCCTCTTAAATATAGCCAATGAACTGGCCTCAACTACCTTCTGTGGCAGAGAATTCCACAGATTCACCACTCTCTGTGTAAAAAATGATTTTCTCATCTCGGTGCTAAAAGACTTCCCTCTTATCCTTAAACTGTGACTCCTAGTTCTGGACTTCCCCAACATCGGGAATAATCTTCCTGCATCTAGCCTGTTCAACCCCTTAAGAATTTTGTAAGTTTCTATAAGATCCCCCCTCAATCTTCTGAATTCTAGCGTGTACAAGCCGAGTCTATCCAGCCTTTCTTCATATGAAGGTCCTGCCATCCCAGGAATCAGTCTGGTGAACCTTCTCTGTACTCCCTCTATGGCAAGAATGTCTTTCCTCAGATTAGGAGACCAAAACTGCACGCAATACTCCAGGTGTGGTCTCAACAAGACCCTGTACAACTGCAGTAGAACCTCCCTGCTCCTATACTCAAATCCTTTTGCTATGAATGCTAACATACCATTCGCTTTCTTCACTGCCTGCTGCACCTGCATGCCTACTTTTACAACCTCTCACTCCTGCAATTAAAACGATGAATTGGTATGGGAAGGTATGGGACTTTATTTGTCACTTTTACCGAGGTACATTGAAATTCAAAGATAGACACAAAATGCTGGAGTAACTCAGCGGGACAGGCAGCATCTCTGGAGAGAAGGAATGCATAACGTTTCGGGTTGAGACCCTTCTTCAGTCTCAAGAAGGGTTTCGACCCGAAATGTCATCCAATCCTTCCCTCCAGAGATGCTGCCTGTCCCGCTGAGTTACTCCAGCATTTTGGGTCTATCTTTGGTTTAAACCAGCATCTGCAGTTCCTTCCAACAGTGAAATGCATTTTGTTTACAGCTCAGTACAAGTATCACGCTACATAAGCACTTAGATACATGTTAGATAAGCATCTCAGATACAGCACAAGTGTGTAGCAGTGGTACACTGAGATAGCACCCAGAGTCACTAGTGTGGAGCCAGTTGTTGTAAGTGCAGGGATCTTGATCTGACCATGAAGGTCTGTTGTCCTGGCGCTATTGCAGGGTTGGCCTGGCCAAGCGTAGCCGTGGTGTTCTCCGCCACTGCTCCACCGCTGTAGGCCGCGTGTGGTCCACGCGCTTGGACTGTTGGAGCGGCGCTAATCCCAAAGAGATTTGGAGTGCAAAACCTGCAGGATTGTTTCCTGAGTAGATGGGATGCTGGAGGCTGCTCCCGTGCCACCTCTGTGTTGCAATACTGCAAAACAACAATGTACAGTGGCTCTGTTGATGTCCTGTTGATCAACGCCACAGAGCAAATCATACCAAAGGCACACAACATGCTGGAGTAACTCAGCGGGTCAGGCAGCATCTCTGGAGAACATGGATAGGGAACGTTTTGGGTCGGAACTCTTCTTCAGGTCCAAACCCGAAACGTCACCAATCCACATTCTCCAGGCATAGAGTCATAGTCATTCAGCGTGGAAACAGTCCCTTCCCCATAACCGGGTCCCTCTTTGTTCTCAGTTAAGTTCAATTCAGTTTAGTTTACTGTCACGTGTACTGAAGTACAGTGAAAAGCTTTTGTTGTGTGCTAACCAGTCAGCGGAAAGACAATACATGATTACAATCGAGCCTTTCACAGTTTGCAGATACAAGATAAGGGAATAAGGTTTAGTGCAAGGTAAAGCCAGTGAAATCTGATCAAAGATAGTCTGAGGGTTGTGAACAAGGTAGATAGTGGTTCAGGACTGCTGTCTAGTTGTAGCAATGTTACAACATTTTGAGATTTTAAAAATCAAGTCTGCAATTTATCCCATCAGATAAAGCACAAAAATAAGTTTAATTTGACACCTAATTCACTTTCATATCTTCAGTATTAAAAAAGTTATGACCATTTTCATACTCGGAAATTAGCATCTTGTTCTCTATTGCTTTTCCATTGACTTAACACAAAAGCTGTGATCGTGGACAGTGAAATGGCCATAACTTTATTAAAAATTTAGAGAACTGAAAGAAATTTTCAGTTATTATAGATTGAAGCATTCTGAAACAAATAAGACACAATCTTACTTGGATGACCTGAAATTATAGCATATAATTAGTTAGTTACACAATTGTAGCTAATTCCAAACTTCAATTACTAGATCTAAACATCTATCCATTTCTTAAGAAAAGATTAACATTTTTAAAAAGCCTAAGTGTCCAAATAACATTCACTAAGAATTCACAATAAAACATGATTTTTAAATCTCATTTACATTAATTTATAGGCCAAATGGAAGGAATTTAGTGTTCATAGAATCAAACAGCACAGAAACAGGCCCTTTGGCACAACATGTCAACCAAATGACCCATCCTCTGCCCATATAACCATATAACCATATAACAATTACAGCACGGAAAACAGGCCATCACGGCCCTTCAGGTCCGTGCCGAACACTTATTTTCCCCTAGTCCCATCTACCTGCACTCAGACCATAACCCTCCATTCCTTTCCCATCCATATACCTATCCAATTTATTTTTAAATGATAAAATCGAACCTGCCTCCACCACTTCCAGTGGAAGCTCATTCCACACAGCTACCACTCTCTGAGTAAAGAAGTTCCCCCTCATGTTACCCCTAAACTTCTGTCCCTTAATTCTCAAGTCATGTCCCCTTGTTTGAATCTTCCCTACTCTCAGTGGGAAAAGCTTATCCACGTCAACTCTGTCTATCCCTCTCATCATTTTAAAGACCTCTAGCAAGTTCCCCCTTAACCTTCTGCGCTCCAAAGAATAAAGACCTAACTTGTTCAACCTTTCTCTGTAATCTAGTTGCTGAAACCCAGGCAACATTCTAGTAAATCTCCTCTGTACTCTCTCTATTTTGTTGACATCCTACCTATAATTAGGCGACCAAAATTGTACACCATACTCCAGACACCATACGCCCGTTGTACTTATCCGCATTTGACCCATATCCCTCTAAATCTTTCCTATCCATGTACCATATCCAATATGTACCATAGATGCCCAGTCTTTTGCCCAGAGTAGGGGAATCAAGGACCAGAGGACAAAGGTTTAAGGTGAAGGGGAAAAGATTTAATAGGAATCTGAGGGGTAAAATTTTTCACGCAAAGGGTGGTGGGTGTATGGAACAAGCTGCCAGAGGAGGTAGTTGAGGCTGGGACTATTCCAACGTTTTAAGAAACAGTTGGACAGGTACATGGATAGGACACGCTTGGAGGGATATGGACCAAGCGCAGGCAAGTTGGACTAGTGTAGTTGGGACGTTGTTGGCCGGTGTGGGAAGGTTGGGCCAAAGGGCCTATTTCCACACTGTATCCCTCTATGACTAGTGTAGTTGGGACATTGTTGGCCGGTGTGGGCAAGTTGGGCCGAAGGGCCTATTTCCACACTGTATCCCTCTATGACTAGTGTAGCTGGGACATTGTTGGCCGGTGTGGGCAAGTTGGGCCGCAGGGCCTGTTTCCACTGTTATCATTCTATGACACTAAAAGACTTTTAACTGTTGTTACAGTATCTGCATCAACTACCTCCGCTGGGAGCTCATTCCATGTACCCACTGCGTGAAAAAGTTGTCCCCTCAGGTTTCTGTTAAATCTTTCCCCTCTCACCTGATCTAACCCATTGAAGAATACACTCGAGTAACCTCAGCCATAATCTCAGCTGAAACAAAAAATGCAAACAATCCCTGTATCTTTTACGATGACCTTGGTAACACAGCAAGTGATAATGGTGTCTGGCATGTAGGAGGTGCAGGCAGCACAAGCGGTGTGCGCATAAGACTTCTCTTTTGGGATTGTGCATGGAATTTTATTGGAATGAATAAAGAATGTCATGAAATTCTCAATCAGCCGATGAATTGATTGATGAGGGTAGGACAGTGGATGTTGTCTCTAAGGACGACTTGTGTTGTCCATGGCATTTAGGGCAACACAGTGGCGCAGAGATATAATTACTGCTTTCAGTGGTTACAGCGCCAGTGCTCACCGCTAGTTCGATCCCAACTACGGTTGCACGGAATTTGTACCTTCTCCCCGTGACCTGAATGGGTTTTCTCCAAGATGTTCAGTTTCCTCCCACACTCCAAATACGTGCAGGTTTATAGGTTAATTGGCTTGGTATAAATGCAAAAAATGTCCCTAGTGTGTGTAGGATAGTGTTCTTCTTCTTCTTCTTCTTGCGTATGGCGTGCACAGCTGAAAGTTGTAATACAATTTGTTCTGTTTGATCTTCTGTTTGTGCATGCCAGGTTGATTGCATTCGCCGAAATAGGGTGGACCATGTGAAGTTTGCAATTTCCCACCCCAGGCTAATGTTAATGTGCGGGGATTGCTGGTCAGTGCCGTCTTCGTGGGCCGAAGGGCCTGTTTCCGCGCTGTATCTCAAAACTAAACTAAACTAAACTAAAATTTGATAGAGTCCGTCATGGTAGGCTGATCGGGAAGTTAAAGGTGCATGGGATCCATAACGACCTGATCATTTGGATTCAGAACAGGTTTACTCATGGAAGACAGGGGGTAGTGATAGGAGGAAGCTATTCTGGCTGGAGGTCTGTGACCAGTAGACTTCTGCAGGGAATTTAGTTTGGAGAAACAGCACGGAAAGCAGGCCCTTCGGCCCAATGAATCTGTGCCTACCAAAGATCATTCCTACACTAGTTCTATATTATCCCACTTTCTCATCCAACACAGTTGGGGCAATTTTTTAATTATACTTTATTACCACATGTGACAAGTGACGATGATATTCTTTGTTTTGCATACCCAAGGTATGCGAAGAGTCACCACATAAAGGGCACCAACAAAGCTACAAAGTACCCCGCGCCCGGCCCTCATTTGTTCACCGGGGGTATTGAGGCAGGCACTATAACAACATGTAGATTAGGTTTAGGGAATCACCATGGAAACAGGCCCTTTATCCCACCGAGTACGCTATGACCAGCGATCGATCCCTGTACACTACACCCTTGGGACAATTTGCATAAGCCACTTAACCTACAAATCAGAACATCTTTGGAATGTGGGAGGTAATCGGAGCACCCGGAGAAAAACCCACGTGGTCACAGGGAGAATGTACAAACTCTGTAAAGACAGCACCCGTAGTCAGGATATAACCTGGGTCGCTGGCGCTGTCAGGCAGCAAATTGCAGGCAGCAAGGCATGAAAACTGTGATGAAAATATAGGAGCTTGAAAACTCTAACGTCCAGGTTTAGGAGCAGCTTCTTCCCCACAACCATCAGGCTATTAAACACCTCAACTTCCAAATAGGCTCCGAACTATATAGACTTGGGGACATTATTTTTGCACTATTATTGTCTATTTAGTTGTCTGTTTTTTTTAAATATGCCAAACTTTTTTATTGTTTATTATGGGATTTACAGATTACTATGTTACACATCTTTTGTGCTGATGCAGGAGGAATTTCATATGAAGATCTTGGTTCCGTTTCAGGACATATGACAATAAAGCACTATTGACAATCTTAGAAACATAGAAAACATAGACAATAGGTGCAGGATGAGGCCATTCGGCCCTTTGAGCCAGCCATTCATTGTGATCATGGCTGATCATCCACAATCAGTAACCCATGCCTGCCTTCTCCCCATATCCCTTGATTCCGCTAGCCCCAAGAGCTCTATCTAACTATCTTCTAAATTCATCCAGTGAATTGGCCTCCACTGCCTTCTGTGGCAGAGAATTCCACAAATTCACAACTCTTTGCATGAAAACGTTTTTTCTCATCAATTTTAAATGGCTTCCCTTTTATTCTTAGACTGCGACGCCTGGTTCTGGAATCCCCCAACAATGGGAACATTTTTCCTGCATCTAGCTTGTCCAATCCTTTTATAATGTTATATGTTTCTATAAGATACCCCCTCATCCTTCTAAACTCCAGTGAATACAAGCCCAGTCTTTCCAATCTTTCCTCATATGACAGCCCCGCCATCCCATGGATTAACCTCGTGAATTTACGCTGCACTCCCTCAATAGCATGGATGTCCTTCCTCAAATAAGGAGACCAAAACTGCACACAATACTCCAGATGTGGTCTCACCAACGCCCTGAACAACTGCAAAAGGACCTCTTTACTCCTATACTCAAATCCTCTTGTTATGAAGGCCAATATGCTATTAGCTTACTTCACTGTCTGCTGTACCTGCATGTTTACTTTCAGTGACTGGTGTACAAGGACACCCAGGTCTCATTGCACTTCCCTTTTTCCTAATCTGACACTATTGAGATAATAATCTGCCTCCTTGTTCTTGCCGCTAAAGTGGATAACCTTACATTTATCTACATTATACTGCTTCTGCCATGCATCTTCCCACTCACTCAACCTGTCTAAATCACCCTGCAACCTCCTAGCATCCCCTTCGCAGTTCACACTGCCACCCAGCTTTGTCATCTGCAAATTTGCTAGTGTTACTTTTAATTCCATCATCTAAATCATTAATATATATTGTAAATAGTTGCGGCCCCAGCACCGAGCCTTGTGGCACTCCACTCACCACTGCCTACCATTCTGACAGGGACATATTCCTACTCTTTGTTTCCTGTCTTCCAACCAATTCTCTATCCATGTCAATACCCTACCCCCAATACAATGTGCTCTAATTTTGCCCACTAATCGCCTGTGTGGGACCATATCAAAGGCTTTCTTAAAGTCTAGATACACTACATCCACTGGCTCTCCTTCATTCATTTTACTTGTCACATCCTCAAAACACCCCAGAAGATTAGTCAAGCAGGATTTCCCCTTCATAAATCCATGCTGATTTGGACCAATCCTTTTACTGCCATCCAAATTGCGCCATTTTTACTTATTTAATAATTGACTCCAGCACCTTCCCCACCACCAATGTCAGGATAACTGGTCTATAATTCCCCGTTTTCTCTCTCGCTCATTTCTTGAAAAGTGGGATAAAATTAGCTATCCTCCAATCCACAGGAACTGATCCTGAATCTGTAGAACATTGGAAAATGATCACCAATGCATCCACGATTTCTAGAGCCACCTCCTTAAGTACCCTAGGATGCAGACCATCAGGCCCTGGGGATTTATCAGCCTTCAGTCCCATAAGTCTGCCGAATACTATTTCTCGCCTAATGCAAATTTCTTTCAGTTCCACTGTCTCACTAGATCCTCTGTCCTCCAGTACATCTGGGAGATTGTTTGTGTCTTCCTTAGTGAAGACAGACCAAATCACCTGTTCAACTTCTGCCATTTCCTTGTTCCCCATAATAATGTCACCTGTTTCTGCCCTCAAGAGACCCACATTTGTCTTTACTAATATTTTTCTCTTAACATACCTAGAGAAGCTTTTACTTTCCTTTTTTATATTTTTGGTGAGCTTACCTTCGTTCTTCTTTTCACCCTGTATTGCCCTTTTGTTGCATTCTGAAAGTTTCCCAATCCTCTGGCTTCCAGCTACTCTTTGCTATGTTATACACAATTTATTTTAGTTTTATACCTTCCTTAACTTGAGTTTCATCATTACAGAAACACTAAGGTGCAGAAAACGCTAGTGGGAATTGTGTACAGGCCACCTAACAGTAGTAGTGGAGTTGGGGATGGCATCAAACAGGAAATTAGAAATGCATGCAACAAAGGTAAAACAGTTACTGTATAATGGGTGACTTCAATCTACATATAGATTGGGCGAATCAAATTGGCAGGGGTGCTGAGGAAGAGGATTTCTTGGAATGTATGCGGGATAGTTTTCTAAACCTACATGTAGAGGAACCAACGAGAGAGCAGGCTATTCTAGACTGGAATGAGCTTCCAGTGGAAGTGGTGGAGGCAGGTTCGATGGTATCATTTAAAAATAAATTGGATAGGCATATGGATGAAAAGGGAATGGAGGGTTATGGTATGAGTGCAGGCCGGTGGGACTAAGGGAAAATAATTGCTCGGCACGGACTTGTAGGGCCGAGATGGCCTGTTTCCGTGCTGTAATTGTTATATGGTTATATGGTTATATTATATGGTTAACTTCCCTTGTCAGCCACAGTTGCCTCTTATTCCCCTTAGAATCTTTCTTTTGGAATGAAATGACCCTGCATCTTCTGGATTATGCCCAGAAATTCCTGCCATTGCTGTTCCACCGTCATTCCTGCTAGGTTTTCCAGTCGATCTTGGCCAGCTACTCTCTCATGCCTTCATAGTTCCCTTTGTTCAACTGCATCACTGCCACTTCTGATTTAAGCTTCTCCCTCTCAAATTGCAGATTAAAAGTTATCATATTATGGTCACTACTTCCTAGCGGTTCCTTTACCTTGAGTTCCCATCGGATACATTAGACAGCACTAAATCCAGAATTGCCTTGTCTGTGGTTGGCTCCAATACATAGAAACATAGAAACATAGAAAATAGGTGCAGGAGTAGGCCATTCGCCCCTTCGAGCCTGCACCGCCATTCGATATGATCATGGCTGATCATCCAACTCAGTATCCCATCCCTGCCTTCTCTCCATACCCCCTGATCCCTTTATCCACAAGGGCCACATCTAACTCCCTCTTAAATATAGCCAATGAACTGGCCTCAACTACCTTCTGTGGCAGAGAATTCCACAGATTCACCACTCTCTGTGTAAAAAATGATTTTCTCATCTCGGTGCTAAAAGATTTCCCTCTTATCCTTAAACTGTGACTCCTAGTTCTGGACTTCCCCAACATCGGGAATAATCTTCCTGCATCTAGCCTGTTCAACCCCTTAAGAATTTTGTAAGTTTCTATAAGATCCCCCCTCAATCTTCTGAATTCTAGCGAGTACAAGCCGAGTCTATCCAGCCTTTCTTCATATGAAAGTCCTGCCATCCCAGGAATCAGTCTGGTGAACCTTCTCTGTACTCCCTCTATGGCAAGAATGTCTTTCCTCAGATTAGGAGACCAAAACTGCACGCAATACTCCAGGTGTGGTCTCACCAAGACCCTGTACAACTGCAGCAGAACCTCCCTGCTCTTATACTCAAATCCTTTTGCTATGAATGCTAACATACCATTTGCTTTCTTCACTGCCTGCTGCACCTGCATGCCTACTTTCAATGACTGGTGTACCATGACACTCAGGTCTCGTTGCATTTCCCCTTTTCCTAATCGGCCACCATTCAGGTAATAGTCTACTCTCCTGTTTTTGCCACCAAAGTGGATAACCTCACATTTATCCACATTATACTGCATCTGCCATGCATTTGCCCACTCACCCAACCTATCCACCTTGCAGCCTCCTAGCATCCTCCTCACAGCTAACACTGCCCCCCAGCTTCGTGTCATCCGCAAACTTGGAGATGTTGCATTCAATTCCCTCATCCAGATCATTAATATATATTGTAAATAGCTGGGGTCCCAGCACTGAGCCTTGCGGTACCCCATTAGTCACTGCCTGCCATTGTGAAAAGGACCCATTTACTCCTACTCTTTGCTTCCTGTCTGCCAGCCAGTTCTCTATCCACATCAATACTGAACCCCCAATACCGTGTGCTTTAAGTTTGTATACTAATCTCAAGCTGCTCTAAGAATCCATCTCGGAGGCACTCTACAAACTCCCTTTCTTGGGGTCCAAAACCAACCTGATTTTCGAGAGTCTATCTGCCTATTGAAATCCCCCATCACCACAGTGGCATTACATTTGTCACATGCCAATTTTAACTCCTGCTGCAACTTGCACCCTATATCCAGACTACTGTTTGGGGTCTGTAGGTAACTCCCATTAGGATCTTCCTACCTTTACAATTCCTCAATTCTATCCACAGTGACTCTACATCGTCAGTCCCTATGTCACCCCTCGCAAGGGACTGAATTCCATCCCTCACCAGCAGAGCTACCCCACCTCCTCTGCCCACCTGCCTGTCCTTTCTATAGGACGTATAACCATAAATAATCAGTTCCCAGTCCCAATCCTCCTGCAGCCATGTCTCTGTAATCCCCACAATGTCATATCTACCAACCTCTAACTGAGCATCAAGCTCATCCACTTTACTTCTTATACTTTGCGCTTTCATATATAATACTTTTAATCCATTACTCACCTCACCTTACACATCGATTCCTATTTCACTTGGCCATATTCTCCTATCCCTTTGTGCGTTTTCTGCCCCGTTAATTCTGGTGTATTTCTTAACTTTTCCTATACTCTCTTTCCCTTTAACTCCATCCTTGTATTTCCAATTTGTCCACTCCACCCCACTATGTAGTTTAAACCCACCTGTGTAGCAGTAGCAAACTTGCCTGCCAGAATCCTGGACCCTTGATTTATCACTGTGCCACCTTAGTGTGGTGTTGGGACCTTTGTTGGGCAGCTTACAACCCAGTAGTATAAATACTGATTTCTCTTACTTCAAGTAACCTTTGCATCCCCTCTCCCTCCATCCCTCCCCCACCCCAGTTGTTGTACTAGTTTCACTGTCATCCTAGTGAGTTTCATTGTCTGTAACTCGTTTTCACTTGGCCCACAGCTAACAATAGCCTGTTTTCTTTATCATGGTTACTTTTTGGTAAATCTTCCATTCACTTGTTCTATATCTCTCCACACCAACGCCTATATCTCTCGTTTCCCTTTCCCCTGACTCTCAGTCTGAAGAAGTGTCTCAAAATTAATTTTCCCCAGAGATGCTGACTTGTTGAGTTACTAGAGGTTGTTTTTTTGTCTATCTTTGCTCTAAACCAGCATCTGCAGTTCCTTCCTATGCCTTTGCTGTGGTATGATACACATAAACAACTTGGGCGTAAATGTAGATGTGTCGTTAGTAAGTTTGTAGATGACACATAATTGGTGGAGTTGCGGACAATGATGAAGGCTGTCAATGTATACTGTGGAACTTGGATCAGTAACACATATGGGCGGAGATTTGGCAGATGGAGTTTAATCCAAGCAAGTGTGAGGTAGGTTCATAAATGATAGGAGCAGAAATAGGCCATTCGGCCCATCAAGTCTACTCTGCCATTCAATCATGGCCGACCTATCTTTCCCTATCTTATCCCCATTCTCCTGCCTTCTCCCCATAACCCCTGACACCCGCTATAATCATGAATCTGACATCCGTACTAATCAAGAATTTATATATCTTAGCCTTAAAAATATCTGTTGACTTAGCCTCCACAGCCTTCTGTGGCAATGAATTGTAAACCAGCATCTGCAGTTCATTGTTACTGCATGCAACATTGCAGTAAGGTGCAAAGACTGCAGTACAAACTGGTAGATTAGTATAAGGTAGACAAAAAGCTGGAGAAACTCAGTGGGTGAGGCAGCATCTATGGAGGTACAGTGAAAAGCTTTTGTTGCATGCTAGCCAGTCAGCAGAAAGACAATACATGATTACAATGAATGAATGAATGAATAGTTTTAATGGCCCGGTACTCACATACAAGGAATTTACCTTGGTGCTCCACCCGCAAGTGACAACATGACATAGGAATGACACATAAAACATTAAACATTAATAATAAAACAATGCATTTACAGTGAACATATACATGACAAGGGAATAAGGTTTAGTGCAAGGTAAAGCCAGCAAAGTTCGATCAAGGATAGTCCGAGGGTCATCAAAGAGGAAGATAGTAGTTCAGAACCCTCTCTCTGGATGTGATAGGATGATTCAGTTGCCTGATAACAGCTGGGAAGAAATTGCCCCAGAACCTGGAGGTGTGCGTTTTCACACTTCTCTACCTTTTGCCCGATGGGAGAGGGGGAGAAGAGAGAGTGGCCAGGGTGCGACTCGTCCTTGATTATGCTGCTTGCCTTGCCGAGGCAGCGTGAAGTATAAATGGAGTCAATGGAAGGGAGGTTGGTTTGTGTGGTGGTCTGGGCTGCGTCCACAATTCACTGCAATTTCTTGCAGTCCTGGATGGAGCAGTTCCCAAGGAACAGTTTGGGACATGTTTAGGACTTGTGTTGAGATTGATAAGCTGTGACAAATGCAGGCACTCAAATACCACAATATTATATTTGGAAACAGACCAACTCTGAACACTCAAAAACAACATAGTCCGTCATTCATTAATTTCCTACCCACTGCATGTCCAATTAGATGGTGTCAGGAGATTCCAACTTTGACAGTTCGCTGATTGTTTTCAGCTTCAGTTTTTTTAGATATAGAGACACAGCGTGGAAACAGGCCCTTCGGCCCACCGAGTCTTCACCGACCAGCGATCCCCGTAGATTCCCACTATCCTACACATACTAGGGACAATTTACAATTTTACCGAAGCCAATTAACCTGTACGTCTTTGGAGTGTGGGAGGAAACCGGAGCACCCGGAGAAAACCCACGCAGGTCACGGGGAGAATGTACAACAGACAGCACCCGTAGTCAGGATTGAACCCGGGTCTCTGGCGCTGTAAGGCAGCAACTCTACCACTATAACAACATGTAGGTTAGATTTGAGATACAGAGTTGAAACAGGCTCTTCGGCCCACCGAGTCTGCACCGACCAGCAATCCCCCATACACTGCACCAGAGGAAATATTTACCAAAGCCAATTCACTCACAAACCTGCACAACTTTGGAATGTGGGAGGAAACTGGAGCACCAGTATATATTGCAGTTGCTACTTACATACTAAAAATCTAAACAGTCTGATGAAGGTCCCAACCCGAAACATTATCTGTGACTCGCTGAGTTCCTCCAGCACTTTGTGTTTTGCTTTATAAAAATCTATTTGCTATTTGTAATTGGAAGGAGTTTAGGTAACTTCTGTTCAATTAAACAGATGACATATATTCAAGATGCATTCAAGAGAGGGTTAGATATAGCTCTTAGGGCTAATAGAATCAAGGGATTTGGGGAGAAAGCAGTAACGGGGTACTGATTTTGGATGATCAGCCATGATCATATTGAATGGCTCGAAGGGCTGAATGGCCTACTCCTGCAACTATTTCTATGTTTAAAAAGGTGCACAATTTAAAGAAAGCAACAATATTTATTGCCCAAAATGGCACAAAGTGCTGGAGTAACTCATCAGGTCAGGCAACATCTCTGGAGGACATGAATAGGTGAAGTTTCGGGTCGACACCCTTCTTCAGTTGCAGTCTGAAGATGGGTCTTGAGACAAAAACGTCACCTCTCCATGTTCTCCAGGGATGTTAGATGCAAAATGCAGGAGTAACTCAGTGAGGCAAGCAGCATCTCTGGAGAGAAGGAATGGGTGACGTTTCGTTTTGAGACCCTTCTCCAGACTGAACAAGTCTGTTCAGAGTCTGTAGATGTTCAGAATCTGTAGAAGGCTCGACCTGAAAACGTCACCCATTCCTTCTCTCCAGAGATGCTGCCTGTCCCACTGAGTTACTCCAGCATTTTGTGTCTATCTTCGGTTTAAACCAGCATCTGCAGTTCCTTCCTACACACTTCTCCAGGAATGTTGACTGACCTGCTGAGCTACTCCAGCACTTTGGATTTTTTTTGTGTATTAACCAGCATCTGCAGTTCTATTTTTCTATATTTATTGCCCAGCTGATATCATGGAAATCAGATTATCTGCTCTGCTATCTCATTGTGATTACTGGTGGTTTAGTTTAGTTTAGTTTATTATTGTCACATGTACCGAGGTACTGTGAAAATACTTTGTTGCGTGCTAGCCGTTCAGCGGAAAGACAATACCTGAATGCAATCGAATCATTTACAGTGTATAGAAATATGATAAGGGAATAACGTTTAGTGCAAGGTAAAGCCAGCAAAGTCCGAACAAGGATAGTCCGAGGGTCACCAATGAGGTAGAGAATAGATCAGCACTGCTCCCTGGTTGTGGTAGGATGATTCAGTTGCCTGGTAACAGCTGGGTAGAAACTGTCCCTGAATCTGGAGGTGTGCGTTTTCACACTTCTATACATTTTGCCTGATGGGAGAGGGGAGAGGAGGTGCGACTCGCCCTTGATTATGCTGCTGGCCTTGTCGAGGCAGCATGAGGTATAAATGGAGCAATGGAAGGGAGGTTGGTTTGTGTGATGGTCTGGGCTACGTCTGCAATTTCTTGCAGAGCTTTCTAAGCACAAATTGGCTGGGGTTTAACAACACACGTACTCCCTAGGCTGTTAAATACATTGTGACGTTTGGGTTTGCGCTAATATATATCATATGTGTGTCCTTTTTCTCATCGTTAACTAGTTTACTGGCTTTGATGCATCCCAGTTATCAGATTATGGGCAAAATGATCTAATCTGTGCCTGTCAACTAATCTCATCAGGGCTCCAGGCACTGGTTGCAAAAATCTTTGTGATGTTCTGATTGCTTTATAAATCCAAAGCCAGCCCCTTTCTCTGTTCACATAAATCACCTTTTACCCCATCAGCCGTCGCATACAACACATAATCCTCCGACATTTTCACCACCTCCAACAGGATCCCTCCACTGGCCACATCTTCCCATCTCCATCCTTTTCCGCCTTCCACAGAGACCGTTTCCTTCGCAACTCCCTGGTCAATCTGCCCTTCCCACCCAAACCACCCACTGGTTTCCTGTCACATCCCAAAGACATGTGGGTTTGTGGGTTGACTGGTCTCTAACTTACTCCTGGATGTGAAAGTGGGATAACATAGAACGTGTGTGACGGGGTGATCAATGGTCAGCATGGACTTGGTTGGCCAAACGGCCTGTTTCCATGCTGTATCTCTAAACTAAATAAGTTAAACTAACCTGCACTGACTGCACATGATTGACACCCTCCGTATCCCTGCATATCCATGTGCCGATCAAAAAGCTTATTCTATGTCACTATCATCTTCTTAAAGGCCAGCAGCATAATCAAGGATGAGTCTTACTCCCTAGAAACATAGAAAATAGGTGCAGGAGGAGGCCATTCGGCCCTTCGAGCCAGCACCGCCATTCATTGTGATCATGGCTGATCGTCCCCTATCAATAACCCGTGCCTGCCTTCTCCCCATATCCCTTGACTCCACTAGCCCCTAGAGCTCTATCTAACTCTCTCTTAAATCCTTCCAGTGATTTGGCCTCCACTGCCCTCTGTGGCAGGGAATTCCATAAATTCACAACTCCCTGGGTGAAATTTTTTTTTCTCACCTCAGTCTTAAATGACCTCCCCTTTATTCTAAGACTGTGGGCCCTGGTTCTGGACTCGCCGAACATTGGGAACATTTTTCCTGCATCTAGCTTGTCCAGTCCTTTTATAATTTTATATGTCTCTATAAGATCCCTCTCATCCTTCTAAACTCCAGTGAATACAAGCCTAGTCTCTTCTCCCCGCTGCCATCAAGCAAGGTGTATAGAAATATGAAAACGCACACCTCCAGATTCTGGGACAGTTTCTTCCCAGCTGTTATCAGGCAACTGAATCATCCTACCAACAACTGGAGAGCAGTGCTGAGCTACTATCTACCTCATTGGTGACCCTCAGACTATATTTAATCGGAGTTTACTGGATTTTATCTTGTACTAAATGTTATTCCCTTTATTATGTATAGTACACTGTAAATGGCTCGATTGAAATCATGTATTGCCTTTCCGCTGACTGGATACCACGCAACAATAGCTTTTCATTGTACCTCGGTACATGTGACAATGAATAAACTAAACTAACAAACTAATGTGTGTCAAAAACCTGCCTCACACATCTCCATTAAACTTTTCAACATTCACCTGAGCTATGCCTTCTAGTGTTGGCATTTCCAACCCGGGGAAAAGGTTCTGACGGTCTACCCTATCTGTGCCCCTCATCATTTTAAATACTTCCATCTCTCTATCTGTCTACTGTGACCACTCATCTGCAAGTTTTGTTTGTTGTTCCAGACCCGAAACAATCATTGCAATTTCCGCTCATTCTTCCTCTTTTTTCTCTCTCTGCCTTTTGTGTCCCTCTCCCCTCCGCACACACCTCCCTCATCCCTTGGCTGACCCTTTCACACAGAGGGTGGTGGGTGTATGGAACGAGCTGCCAGAGGAGGTAGTTGAGGCTGGGACTATCCCAACGTTTAAGAAACTAGGACTAGAGGGTGTGAGCTATAGGGAGAGGTTGAGTAGGCTGGGTCCCTGTTCCTTGGAGTGCAGGAAGATGAGAGGAGATCTTATAGAGGTATACAAAATCATGAGAGGAATAGATCGCACAGAGTCTCTTGCCCAGAGTAGGGAAATCGACGACCCAAGGACATAGGTTCAGGGTGAAGGGGAAAAGATTTAATAGGAATCTGAGGGGTAACTTTTACACACAAAGGGTGGTGGGTGGATGGAGCGAGCTGCTAGAGGAGGTAGTTGAGGCTGGGACTATGCCATCATCTAATAAATAGTTAGACAGGTACATAGATAGGATAGGTTTGGAGGGGTATGGACCAAGCACAGGCAAGTGGGATATGTTGGCTGGTGTGAGCGAGTTGGACCGAAGGGCCTTTTTCCACACTGTATCACTCTATGGCTCCATGATTGTTGTTAGACCAATTTCCCTCCTGGGATAAATAAAGTTCTACTGTATCGTTCTGTGTTGGCAGGGAATAGGGGGACATAGATCACTTGGAGGCAGATGAGATCAGCTCAGCTAGGCACTAAATTGTGGGCTGAAGGGCCCGTTTCTGTGCTGTACTGTTCTATGTATGTTCTATCTAGATAGACCATGCCAGGAAAAGAGGAACAACAGTAGATCTTATACCTCCAGTGTCCCCCTCCCTGACTCTTAGTCTGAACGGTCTTGACCCGAAACGTCGCCTATTCCTTTTCGCCAGAGATGCCGCCTGACCCGCTGAGTTACTCTCGCATTTGTGTCGATCCTCATTGTAGATGTTAAGGGTGTGTTTGTGGAAATATATTGCACACACTCCTGCACCTATTGTCTATTGTCTATTGAAGAACCGGGTCTTAATCCTCCAAATACAATTTGGGCAGTTTACAACCCAGCGGTATGAATATTGATTTGTCTATTTTCAAGTAACCCTTGTATCCCCTCTCTCTCCATCCCTCCTCTCCATCCCTTCCCGCCCCTCCTACCCAAGTCGTACCAGCTTCAAAGTCGTCATGTTGAGCCTCATTGTTTGCACCTCGTTCTCGCCTTTCATTCATTTGTCCTATATCTCTCTGTAACACCGCCTATATCTCTCGTTTCCCTCTCCCCTGACTCTCAGTCTGAAGGAGGGTCTCAACCCGAAACGTCACCTATTCCTTTTCTCCAGAGGCGCTGTCTGACCCTCTGAGTGACTCCAGCTTTTTGTTTCTATTGAAAGTTACAGAATCCTGGTTCTGTTTAACCCGTTAAAAACACAAACACACACACACACACACACAAACACAAACACAAAGTGCTGGAGGAACGCAACAGGTCAGTCAGCATCCAGGGCAGGGAATGGACAGGTGACATTTTGGGTCAGGACACTTCTTCAGACTGTGAAAGGCTTGGATAGAGTGCATGTGGAGAGGATGTTGTTTCCACCAGTGGGAGAGTCTAGGACTAGAGGTCATAGCCTCAGAATTAAAGGACTTTCTTTTAGGAAGGAGATGAGGAGGGATTTCTTTAGTCAGAGGGTGGTGAATCTGTGGAATTCTTTGCCGTGGAAGGCTGTGGAGGCCAAGTCAATGGATATATTTAAGGCAGAGATAGATAGATTCTTGATTAGTACGTGTGTCAGAGGTTATGGGGAGAAGGCAGGAGAATGGGGTTAGGAGGGAGGGATAGATCAACCATGATTGAATGGAGCAGTTGACTTGATGGGCCGAATGGCCTAATTCTGCTCCTATCACATGATCTTATGATTGTAATGAAGGGAAGAAAGCATTTTTTTTAAAGGGGCAGGCTTTAAAGTCGACCTTTTTATTAACCCTTTATAGTGGACAGTTACTTTTGTTTTAAAACCCAATACCAATTATAGTTTTATTTTCTCAGACCTTTGCGAAGGATTTAATATTTTTTTAAATCTTAAACTTTAAATATCCCGTTCTTGTCTTTCAATCGTTTATTTCATACTTTCACATACTTTCAGTTCATATGTCACATACTTTCAGTTCAGTGTGTTCGATCCCCCCCCGTCCGTCTGTTTCAAATGTTAACTTTGCTAATTATTATGTTTTTGCGTTGGGGGTCTATTTTTTAGGTGGGGGGCAGTGTTAGAGGCGGCAGGGGGTGGGGGTTAGATCTCTGGGCGTTGCTTGGACTCTCCGCTGCGGACAGGAGGTCGCTTACACTGGGGCGCTGCATTTAAAGAGTGCCGGGGAGGCAGGGGTAGAGATTAACAGCGAGAGAGAGAGACACACACACATAGTCTTTGCGGAACTCAGCGGCACAGCGCACCCGGCCGGCATGGACTCCACGAGGGTTTTCCATCTGCAGCTTTGTGGTAGGATATATCATTCCAGCATTTACCCCACAAAAAAAACAATTTACACGCACGCATAAAGACAGAGAAAGAGAGTGAGTGGGAGATTCAGATAGAGAGAGGGAGAGACAGGGAGAGAGACGGAGAGAGAAGGAGAGAGAAGGAGAGAGAAGGAGAGAGAGACAGAGGGGAGAGAGACAGGGAGAGAGACGGAGAGGGATGGAGAGAGAAAGACACATACACACACAGACGCATACAGAGAGAGAGAGAGACACACACACACACACACACAGATGGAGAGACGCACATACTCGCATAGTTACAGAGAGAGAGACGGAGGGGGAGAGAGACGGAGGTAGGGAGAGACAGAAGGAGAGACAGACAGAAGGAGAGACAGACAGACAGACAGAGGGAGGGAAAGGAGGCAGAGAGACAGATATATACACACACACAGTCGCACACAGGGAGAGAGACACACACACACAGATGGAGAGACACATACACGCAATGTACAGAGAGAGAGACAGAAAGAGCCACAGCCCCACACACACACACACACACACGTGTGCAGATAGACACACACACACGGAGACAGACACACACAACACACCGGAACGGCGAGAAAATAAGTAAGATGATACATTTTCAGTGCGTTCCATAATGATTGGGACAAAGACCCATCATTTATTTATTTGCCTCTGTACTCTATAATTTGAGATTTGTAATAGAAAAAAATCACACGTGGTGAAAGTGCACATTGTCAGATTTTAATAAAGGCCATTTTTATACATTTTGGTTTCACCATGTATAAATTACAGCAGTGTTTATGCATATTCCCCCTAGTTCAGGGCACCATGATGTTTGGGACACAGCAATGTCATTATGTCATGTAAATGAAAGTAGTCATGTTGAGTATTTTGTTGCATATCCTTTGCATGCAATGACTGCTTGATGTTTGCGATTCATGGACATCACCAGTTGCTGGGTGTCTTCTCTGGTGATGCTCTGCCAGGCCTGTATTGCAGCCATCTTTAGCCTATGCTTGTTTTCGGGACTAGTCCACTTCACTTTTCTCTTCAGTATAAAAAAGGGATGCTTAATTGGGTTCAGATCGGGTGATTGACTTGGCCACTCAAGAATTGACCATTTTTTAGCTTTTTCAAACTCCTTTGTTGCTTCAGCAGTATGTTTGGTATTATTAGGTACACAAAAAAGCTGGAGAAACTCAGCGGGTGCAGCAGCATCTATGGAGCGAAGAAAATAGGCAACGTTTCGGGCCGAAACCCTTCTTCAGACTGATAGGGGGTGGCGGGGTGAAGGAAGGAAAAAGGAGGAGGAGGAGCCCGAGGGCTGGGGGATGGGAGGAGACAGCCCGAGGGCTGAGGAAGGGGAGGAGACAGCAAGGGCTAACAAAATTGGGAGAATTCAATGTTCAAGATGTTTGGTATTATTGTCTTGCTGTAGAATGAACTGCCGGCCAATTAGTTTTGAGGCATTTGTTTGAACTTGAGCAGATAGGATGTGCCCAAACACTTCAGAATTCATTATGCTGCTACCATCAGAATTTGTGTCATCAATGAAGATAAGTGAGCCAGTACCTTCAGCAGCCATACATGCCCAGGCCATAGCACCCCCACCACCGTGTTTCACAGATGAGGTGGTATGCTTTGGATCTTGGGCAGTTCCTTCTCTCCTCCATACTTTGTTCTTGCCATAACTCTAATATAAATTAATCTTCATCTAAACTGTCCACAAGACCTTTTTCCAGAACTGTCGTTGCTTTTTTAAGTACTTTTTTTGCAAACTGTAACCTAGCCATCCTATTTTTGCATCTTGCAATGTAGCCTCTGTATTTCTGTTCATGAAGTCTTCTGCGGACTGTGGTCATTGACAAATCCACACCTGACTCCTGAAGAGTGTTTCTGATCTGTCGGACAGGTGTTTGGGGATTTTTCTTTATTATAGAGCTATTTCTTCTGTCATCAGCTGTGGAGGTCTTCCTTGGCCTGCCAGTCCAGTTGTGATTAGTAAGCTCACCAGTGCTCTCTTTCTTCTTCATGATGTTCCAAACAGTTGATTTTGGTAAGCCTACGGTTTGGCTTATGTCTCTAACTGTTTTATTCTTGTTTCTCAGTCTCATAATGACTTTCATTGGCACAACTTTGGTCCTCATGTTGATAAACAGCAATAAAAGTTTCCAAAGGTGATTGAAAGACTGGAGGAAAGACTAGATGCTGCGAGCTATCTTATACCTGCATTAAGGAGGCATTTAAGCACACCTGGATATTTACAGCTGTGATGCCTTGTGACCCAAACATTATGGTGCCCTGAAATGGGGGGACTATGTATAAACACAGCTGTAATTTCTACATGGTGAAACCAAAATGTATAAAAATACCCTTTAATAAAATCTGACAATGTGCACTTTAACCACATGTGATTTTTTTTCTATTATAAATCTCAAATTGTGGAGTACAGTGGCAAATTAAAGAATGATGGGTCTTTGTCCCAAACATTATGGAGGGCACTGTAACTGGTGTTTCATCAATGCCAATGTAATGCAATTCATGAGACTTGAATGAAAGGTGCAAGCCCAAACGGGAGCAGAGCATATTCTCAGCTCATAGATAGTGTTTATGTTATTATTTAAAAAAAAATACTTGTCTGCATGCTACAACTCGCTAGGCATCTTTCTCCTCTGGGGATACAACATTTTAATTGGGAAGCGTTTTGGTGATTTAAAAAAAAATATTGCAAGCTCTTTGATTCGGTCAGGGGGCTGTTGTTACTGTGTAGCAGTGGTACGGTTCTAGCAGTGGCGATTACTGCTGTTGGAAGGGACGGCGGTCTGGGTTCATTGGATGGGCAATGGGTCGAGAGAGGAGTGTTTTCCGTTTGTGAGCCGTCTCCCAGATGGGATAGAAACATGGAAACTTTGAAAAATAGATGCAGGAGCAGGCCATTTGTCCCATTAGAGCCAGCACCCCCATTCAATATAATCATGGCTGATCATCCAAAAATCAGTACCCCATCCCCTGTTTTTCCTCATATCCCTTGATTCCTTTAGCCCGAAGAGCTAAATCTAACCCTCTCTTGAAAGCATCCAGTGAATTGGCCTCCACTGCCTTCTGTGACAGAGAATTCCACAGGTTCACAACTCTCTGGGTGAAAAGGTTTTCCTCATCTCAGTCCTAAAGATAGTCCTAAAGTCCAGACTAAATAGTCCTACTCCCAATCCTAAAGACCAGCTAAAATAGTGTGTTTGTGGCTCAGAATTGTATCTCTTCATATGTAATCCATTAGGAGACGGGTCGCACAGACAGTGGGTGGTGGGTGTATGGTACCAGCTAAGATAGATACAACATTCTGCAGTAACTCAAGCGGAACAGGCAGCATCTCTGGATAGAAGGATTGGGTTCAGCTGCCGGAGGAGGTAGTTGAGGAAGGGACTATGGATTTAAGAAAACAATTAGACAGGTACATGAGTAGGAAAGGTTTAGAGGGATATGGGCCAAACGCTAGCAAGTAGGACTGGTGTAGATGGGACTTGTTGGTCGGTGCGGGCAAGTTGGGCCGTAGGATGAGATGGGATCTTATAGAAATATATAAAATGATTAAGGGATTGAACACGTTAGATGCAGGAGACCTGTTCCAGATGTTGGGGGAGTCCAGAACCAGGGGCCACAGTTTAAGAATAAGGGGTAGGCCATTTAGAACGGAGATGAGGAAAAACCTTTCCACACAGAGAGTTGTGAATTTGTGGAATTCTCTGCCTCTGAAGGCAGTGGAGGCCAATTCACGGGATGCATTCAAAAGAGAGTTTGATAGAGCTCTTAGAGCTAGTGGAATCAAGGGGTATGGGGAGAAGGCAGGAACGGGGTACTGATTGTGGATGATCAGCCATGATCACATTGAATGGCGGTGCTGGCTCGAAGGGCCGAATGGCCTATCGTGCACCTATTGTATATGTGTCTGTGTATCTATGTTTACACGCTGTATCACTCTATGACACCAACAAGGAATTTGGGAGAGAGGGGGCAGGTCACCCCAGTCATTCCCTTTATCCCCTCTCCCATCAGGCAAGAGGTACAGAAGTGCGGAAACGCACACCTCAAGATTCAGGGGCAGTTTCTTCCCGGCTGTAATCAGGCAACTGAAGCAACCTGTCTACAACTAGGGAGCGGTCCTGACCTACCTTCTACCTCATTGGAGACCCTCAGACCATCTTTAATCGGACTTTACTTGACTTTATCCTGCACTAAATGTTATTCCCTTTACCCTGTATCTGTACACTGTGGACGGCACGGACTTGGTGGGCCGAAGGGCCTGTTTCCGTGCTGTATGTGGGTTTGTGGCAACTGTTAATTGAATGTAATTTCATTTATTAATATTAATTTTCACATAATGATTCTACCATTCTATGCCAGCCATGATCACAATGAATGCCGGTGCTGGCTCGAAGGAAGGGCCGAATGGCCTCCTCCTGCACCTATTGTCTATGTTCCTATGTGTCTCAATACTAAACTATAGTCTTTCTGCTGACAGGATAGCACGCAACAAAAAAGCTTTTCATTGCGCCATGGTCAACGTGACGATAAACTAAACTAAAATACAGGTGGGACTAGTGTAGATGGGGCATCTTGGTAGGCCTGGGCAGGTTGGGTGGAAGGGCCTGTTTTTATGCAGTATGACTCTATGACTAAGCTCCTTTACCTGGAAAGCTGTTCAGGCCTCAACTGGGAATTGTAGTTAAACCCCCTAGGAGTAGCTGGGTAAACCAATAAGGAAGGACAGGGAGACACGAGAGATTGTAGACGCAGGAATCTTGAGCATAACGCACATTGCCGGAGGTTCTCAGTGGGTCAGGCAGCAGCATGTGAAGGAAAACAGGCAGATGACATTTTGGATCGGGACCCTTCTTCAGACTGATGGAGTCAGGGGAGAAAGCTGGAAAAGAGAGGTAAAATGTCAAAACAAGGAACTACAGGTGCTGGTTACAAGAAAAGATAGACACAAAGTGCTGGAGTAACTCAGTGGAGTCAGGCAACATCTCTGGAGGAAAAGGCTTGGTGACATTTTGGGTAGGGACACTTTTTCAAGCAGTCTAAAGGAGCCGAAATGTCATCTATCTGTGATCTCCAGAGATGTTGCCTGACGCGCTGAGGTTCGCCAGCACTTTGGTTAAGTCTGGCAAGTGATGGGTGGATACGGCTGAGGAGGAGAGGGTGGTGATTAACCGATGGGTGAAATAAGTGCCAAAATCTCCAAGTGTAAAGGACAAAAGGGTGTCGGATAAGGAGAGGAGTGAAAGGATATGTTGATTGGGCCAGTTGGGGTAAAGAGAGAGGAGGCTTTTGTGTAGCACAAAGGTTGCAAATAAGTTCATGTTCATGTGATAGGAGCAGAATTAGGCCATTTGGCCCATCAAGTCTACCACGCCATTCAATCATGGCTGATCTATCTCTCTCTGTCCTCGCCCTATTCTCCTGCCTTCTCCCCAATCTGTTAAATTGTTGCTTTGCCTCCAATATAAAATAGCAAGCTGTGTGCCAAACCAATTTTTATATTTTGCACATAGATTTTAATAGCATCTGTTGTTTTATATTTTCATTTCTTTTAATAGGCTGCTTATGAAGTGTTGTTTTATTTTCCTAATTAAAAACAACTTTAGAAGTGGCGCAGCGGTATAGTTGCTGCCTTACAGCGGCAGAGACCCGGGTTTGATTCTGACTACGGGTGCTGTCCGTACAAATTTTGTATGTTCTCCCTGTGACTTGCGTGGGTTTTCTCTGAGCTCTTCGGTTTCCTCCCACACTCCAAAGTCATACAGGTTTGTGGGTTATTTGGCTTGGTATAAATGTTAATTGTCCCTTATTGTAGATTGTGTTAGTGTTCGGGGATCGCTGGTCGGCATGGACTCGGTGGGCTGAAGGACCTGTTTCCGTGCTGTATCTCTAAACTAAACTAAACTAAATAGGCTGCATTTGAACTGTTGAATTATTTTCCTAAATTTCCTAATTTAAAAAAAAATGTTAGAAGTGCCACAGTGGCGCAGTGGTGGAGTTGTCGCCTCACAGCTCCAGAGACCCGGGTTCGATTCCGACTACGGGTGCTGTCTGTGCGGAGTTTGTACGTTCTCCTCGTGACTTCCTGGGTTGTCTCCAGGTGCTCCGGCTTTCTCCCACACTATAAAGACGTGTGGGTTTGTAGTTTAATTGGCTTCTGTAAATGGTAAATTGCCCCTAGTGTGTGGGATAGAACTAGTATATGAGCAGATCGCTTGATGGGCTGAAAGGCCTGTTTCCACGATGTGTCTCGAAAGTCTAAATATAAACATCCCACTGGGTGAACGACAATGCTGGCATAAATCACCAGGTCGGGCAGCATCCCTGGAGAAAAGGAATAGGTGATGTTTTGGGTTGAGACCCTTATTAACATAGAAACATAGAAAATAAGTGCAGGAGTAGGCCATTCGGCCCTTCGAGCCTGCACCGCCATTCAATATGATCATGGCTGATCATCCAACTCAGTATCCTGTACCTGCCTTCTCTCCATACCCCCTGATCCCTTTAGCCACAAGGGCCACATCTAACTCCCTCTCAAAGATAGCCAATGAACTGGCCTCAACTACCTTCTGTAGCAGATAATTCCAGAGATTCACCACTCTCTGTGTGAAAAATGTTTTTCTCATCTCAGTCCTAAAAGATTTCCCCCTTATCCTTAAACTGTGACCCCTTGTTCTGGACTTCCCCAACATCGGGAACAATCTCCCTGCATCTAGCCTGTCCAACCTCTTAAGAATTTTGTAAGTTTCTATAAGATCCCCCCTCAATCTTCTAAATTCTAGCGAGTACAAACCGAGTCTATCCAGTCTAAGATGGAACAAAGCCCAAATCGTCGCCTATATCTTTTCTCCAGAGATGCTGCCTGTCTCGCTGAGTTACTCTTGCACTTTGTATCTATCGTCGGTTTAAACCAGCATCTCCAGTTCCTTCCTACACATCCCGATGGGTGCTTGTAATTAAACAGTGAAGCATTTAAAAGCATCACTTAACTAAGTGGTCTACTTAACCAAATATTTAAGAAAGAACTGCAGATGCTGGAAAAATCGAAGGTTGACGAAAATGCTGGAGAAACTCAGCGGGTGAGGCAGCATCTATGGAGAGAAGGAATAGGCAACGTTGAGAGAGGAGGAGAACTGGTGAGTAGACATACCTTGTGGAGATTTCGCAGTGGAATGTACTAAATAAGTGGCTTAACTTAGAAAGGTGAGGTGAATTGCAAAGGGATGAATAGGCTAGAATGTGTTGACAAATAGCAGGGTTGGAATGAGTTGTTTGGTAGTGGGAATTACGTTTTTTTCTCCTAATGATAATATAAAAGTTCATAATTCTGCTTGTGCAGCTTGCAACCCAACGGTATGAATGTTGAAATCTCCAATTTTAAATTACGTTCCCTCATTCCCTCTCACAATTTGTGTCCCCCCCCCCCCCCCACCCCGATACACACCCATTTCTCCCACTAACTCGTGCAACGACCACACGGGGATTCTCTGGGTGCTTCGGTTTCCTCCTGCACTCCAATAGACAATAGGTGCAGGAGTAGGCCATTCGGCCCTTCGAGCTAGAACCACCATTCAATGTGATCATGGCTGATCATCCCCAATCAGTACCCCGTTCCTGCCTTCTACCCATATCCCCTGACTCCACTATCTTTAAGAGCCCTATCAAGCTCTCTCCTGAAAGTATCCAGAGAACCGGCCTCCACCACCCTCTGAGGCAGAGAATTCCACAGACTCACAACTCTCTGTGAGAAATAGTGTCTCCATTCTAAATGGCTTACCCCTTATTATTAAACTGTGGCCCCTGGTTCTGGATTCCACCAACATCGGGAACATGTTTACTGCCTCTAGCGTGTCCAAACCCTTAACATTCTTATATGTTTCAATAAGATTACCTCTCATCCTTCTAAACTCCAGAGTGTACAAGCCCAGCCGCTCCATTCTCTCAGCATATGACAGTCCCGCCATCCCGGGAATTAACCTTGTAAACCTACGCTGCACTCCATCAATAGCAAGAATGTCCTTCCTTGAATTAGGCGACCAAAACTGCACACAATACTCCAGGTGTGGTCTCACTAGGGCTCTGTACAACTGCAGAAGGAACTCTTTGCTCCTATGCTCGACTCCTCTTGTTATAAAGGCCAACATGCCATTCACTTTCTTCATTGCCTGCTGTTCCTGCATGCTTACTTTCATAGACTGATGAACAAGGACCCCCCCAGATCCTGTTGTACTTCCCCTTTTCCCAATTTGACACCATTTAGATAATAATCTGACTTCCTGTTTTTGATACCAAAGTGAATAACCTCACATTTATCCACATTAAACTTCATCTGCCATGCATCTGCCCACTCCCCCAACCTGTCCAAGTCATCCTGCATCCTCATAGCATCCTCCTCACAGTTCACACTGCCACCCAGCTTTGTGTCATCTGCAAATTTGCTAATGTTACTTTGAATCCCTTCATCCAAATCATTGATGTATATTGTAAATAGCTGCGGTCCCAGCACTGAGCCTTGCGGTACCCCACTAGTCACTACCTGCCATTCTGAAAGAGACCCGTTAGTCCCTTCCTTTGCTTCCTGTCTGCCAACCGATTTTCTATCCATGTCAGCACTCTACCCCCAATACCATGTGCCCTAATTTTGCCCACTAATCTCCTATGTGGGACCTTATCAAATGCTCTCTGAAAGTCCAGGTACACTACATCCACTGACTCTCCCTTGTCCATTTTCCTAGTTACATCCTCGAAAAATTCCAGATTAGTCAAGCATGATTTCCCCTTCGTAAATCCATGCTGACTCGGACCGATTCTGTTACTGCTAACCAAATGTGCGGCTATCTCATCTTTTATAATTGACTCCAGCATCTTCCCCACCACCGATGTCAGGCTAACTGGTCTATAATTCCCTGTTTTCTGTCTCCCGCCTTTCTTAAAAAGTGGGATAACATTAGCTACCCTCCAATCCACGGGAACTGATCCTAAGTCTATAGAACATTGGAAAATTATCACCAATGCATCCACGATTTCTAGGGCCACTTCCTTAAGTACCATGGGATGCAGACCATCAGGCCCTGGGGATTTATCAGCCATCAGTCTACCCAACTCCATTTTCTGCCTAATGTGGTTTTCCTTCAGTTCCTCCATCACCCCAAATCCTCTGGCCACTAATATATCAGGAAGATTGTTTGTGTCCTCCTTAGTGAAGACAGATCCAAAGTACCTGTTCAACTCCTCTGCCATTTCCTTGTTCCCCATAATAAATTCACCTTTTTCGGCCTTCAAGGGTCCCTTTGGTCTTAACTAATTTTTTCCTCTTCACATACCTAAAGAAGCGTTTACTACCCTGCTTTATATTCTTGGCTAGCTTACCTTCATACCTCATCTTTTCTTCCCGTATTGTCTTTTTAGTTATCTTCTGTTGCTCTTTAAACATCACCCAATCCTCTTGCTTCCCGCTCATCTTTGCTACGTTGTACTTCTCTTTTATTTTTATACTGTCCCTGACGTCCCTTGTCATCCACGGTCGCCCTTACTCCCCTTGGAATCTTTCTTCCTCTTTGGAATGAACTGATCCTGCACCTTCTGTATTATTCCCAGAACGTACAAGGTTGTAGGTTGATTGTAAATTGTCCCTACTGTACAGGATTGTGTTGGTGTACGGGTGATCGCTGGTCGGCGCGGACATGGCGGGCTGAAAGGCCAGTCCACGCTGTATCTCTGAACTAAGAGTCAAGAGTGTTTTATTCTCAGATGCACTAGATAGGGAACAATGAAATTCATACATAAGGCATTAACACAATGCAATATTGATGGGGCGAATGGCCTAATTCTGTTCCTATAACTTATGAACGTTTAAAAAAGGCACAATCTTTAAAAATCATTTGAACAGGTACTTGGATAGGATGTTTAGAGAGATATGGGCCAAATGCAGGCAGGTGTAGCTGAGACGTTGGTGGGTGTGGGCAAGTTGGGCTGAAAGGCCTGTTTCCACACTATCACTCCATGACTCTATCCCGCTCCTCTTTCTCGTCCTACCATCCACTTTCACCTGCATCCCTCCCTCCAGCTCTACATTTCACTCCTCTTCTTCCTCATCTGACACCCTATTGCTTCCTTCATCTCGAGCCATTGTCACTTACTCCACCCCATCTACTAATCAACCCCCCCTCACCCCCACCTAATTCACCCATAATCATTTGCTGGTCTTTGTCCTTCCCCCATTCTCTTTACCACCTTTGCACCCCAGCGGTATGAACATTGACTTCTCTAATTTCAGGTAGTCCCTACTTTCTCCTCCCCATCTCAGCTGTCCCTCAGCCCACTGGCTCCACCTCTTCCTTTCTTCTTCCCGCCCCTCACCACCCTCGAAGGGTTTCGACCCGAAACGTTGCCTATTTCCTTCGCTCCATAGATGCTGCCTCACCCGCTGAGTTTCTCCAGCATTTTTGTCTCCCCTCTTTACCAGCTATCTCTCCCGCCCCCTCACCCCCCGCCACAAGCAGCCTGAAGATTGGTCCTGACCCAAATCATCACTTGTCCGTCCCTCCACAGATGCTGCGTGACCCACTGAATTTTGTTTAGTTTAGAGATACAGTGCGGAAACAGGCTCTTCGGCCCACCGAGTCTGCACCGACCAGCGATCCCCGCACGTTAACACGACCCTACACACACTAAGGTCAATATTTACATTTACCAAGACAATTAACCTACAAACCTGTACCTCTTTAGAGTGTGGGAGGAAACCAAATATCCAGGAGAAAACCCACGCAGGTCACGGGGAGAACGTGCAAACTCCGCACAGGCATGCACCCGTCGTCAGGATCGAACCCGGGTCTCTGGCGTTGTAAACGCTCTAAGGCAGCAACTCTACCGCTCTGGCACTTTGTGTTCTGGAGAAGAAAATAGTTGTTCTGGGGGCCACAGAGGGTAGTTGAGGCCGGTTCATTGGCTATATTTAAGAGGGAGTTAGATGTGGCCCTTGTGGCTAAAGGGATCAGGGGGTATGGAGAGAAGGCAGGTACGGGATACTGAGTTGGATGATCAGCCATGATCATATTGAATGGCGGTGGAGGCTCGAAGGGCCGAATGGCCTACTCCTGCACCTATTTTCTATGTATCTATGTATCTATGAGTCGAGGTGGGAGAGGGCTGGTGTTGCTGGAGTAAGGTCTCCACATGACTGGCTTGTGTGAGGGCTTGATAAGATTGGCACAGTCAGTCAGTCAGCAGTGGGGTTTGGCAGAGGTGGGAGTGAGCGGATGTGGTGTTCTTGATAAAGAAGAACCTGTAGCGGCATTTAATCACCTATCAGTTGAGGAGATAGATAGATAGCAGACAAGCTGCTGATCTAAACTGCAGAGGAAAACAATGCAAAGTTCACTGCAAGTTCCCATTCCCAAGTACAGACAATGAATTGACGGTTAATTTGTTGTATTGTCGTTTATTGTACGTTGGTTTTATTATTTTGCGCAGCGGTAGAGTTGCTGCCTGCAGCGCCAGAGACCCAGGTTCGATCCTGACTATGGGTACTGTCCGTGCAGAGTTTGTACGTTCTCCCCGTGACTGCGTGCGTTTCTCTGGGATCTCCGGTTTCCTCCCACACTCCAAAGACCTGCAGATTTGTAGGTTAATTGGCTTCTGTAAAGCGTGTAAGATAGAATTAGTACACGGGGATCGCTAGTTGGCAAGTACTCGGTGGGCTGAAGGGCCTGTTTCCATGCTGTATCTCTAAACTTCACTAAAGGAGGACACAGTTCTGCCCACTTTTGTCCACAGCGCCTCTTGGAATAGGGTTTGAAATTTGTCCCATGCTGTCTGGTTCTCGAGTCGATTCACCTGTTTCACAAGTTTGTCCCTGGAACTGATGCGCTACAATGCTGAGATTAATATTTTGCCCTCTGTATCTTCCTCTCTGCTCAAAGTCATAGAGTCAAACAGCATGGAAGTAGGCCTTTCGGCCCACCTTGCCCATGCCAACCAACATGCCCCATGTACATTAATCCCACCTGTCTGAATTTGGCCCATATACTTTTCTAAACTTTCCTATCCATGTATCTGTCTAAATGTTGTGATAGTATTTCCCTCAACTACCTCCTCTGGCAGCTCATCCCATGCACCTACTGTTAAGTTAATCCAGTATTTTCATAAATTCATAAGTAAAAAGAGTAGAATTAGTCCATTCAGCCCATCAAGTCTACTTCACCATTCAATCATGGCTGATCTATCTACCTCTCTCTACTAACCCCATTCTCCTGCCTTCTCCCCAGAGACCCTGACTCTCGTACCAATCAAGAATCTATCTATCTCTTGCCTTAAATATATCCACTGACTTGGCCTCCACAGACTTCTGTGACAAAAAAAATGCCACAGATTCACCACACTGACTAAAGAAGGCGTTTCTCTTTAAATCTCCTCTATAGTTTTCCACTTTTTGGCAAGTTACCTAATTAGTTGCCCTTGACCCGATCTCAAGCTGTGCGTTCAAAACCACAGAGACCTGTTGCGTAAAAACATTCCTAACTTTTACCCTTGAGTTCTTTTTACACAGGCTTTCGAAAAATTGATTTAATTTTGATCAGCGGTGGGGCGATTGAGCAATTTGGGGGGAAAAAATGCTGATCCTGGGCAGTGGAAGATTTTAGCGATTGACTCTGGGAAGCAGAAGTGAAATAAGTTGCAGAACCCATGTGAAAGACGGGCAAAAGTGTGTTTGACGGCCGAACTTGCGTCTTCCTTGCCCTGGCTCCACATTACCCGAGGGTTAATAACCCCGTTCCTGCCTTCACACCATATCCCCAGTCCCTGTTATCTTTAAGAGTTGTATCTAACTTGGAGTGGATGTGGAGAGGATGTTTCCACTAGTGGGAGAGTAGGACCAGAGGTCATAGCCTCAGAATAAAAGGACGTACCTTTAGAAAGATGAGGAGGAATTTCTTTAGTGAGAGGGTGGTGAATATGTGGAACTCATTGCCGTAGACGGAGGTGGTGACCAAGTCAGTGGATATTTTTAAGGTGACGTTTGACAGATTCTTGATTAGTAGGGGGAGAGGCAGGAGTTCAGAGGGAAAGATAGACCAGCCATTATTGAGTGACGGAGTAGACAATAGACAATAGGCTTGATGGGCCGAATCGCCTAATTCTGCGCTTAGAACCTATGAACCCTTTACCCAGGATGAAACTATCCAACACTACGACGGTCACGGTGGCACAGGGGTAGAGTTACTCCCTTACAGCGAATGCCGCATCGGAGACCCGGGTTCGATCCCGACTGTGCTGTCTGTACGGAGTTTGTGCGTTCCCCCTGTGACCAGCGTGGGTTTTCTCCGAGATCTTCGGTTTCCTCCCACACTCCAAAGACGTACAGGTTTGTAGGTTAATTGGCTTGGTAAATGTAAAAATTGTTCCTAGTGGGTGTAGGATGGTGTTAGTGTGCGGGGATCGCTGGTCGGCGCGGACCCGGTGGGCCGAAGGGCCTTTTTCCGCACTGTACCTCTAAACTAAACTAAGCTAAACAGTAGACAGCATAGCTGTAAGATGAGAGGTGGAAGGTTTAATGGAGATGTGCAGGGCAAGTGGTGAGTTCTGGAAAGCATTGCCGGGGGTGATGATGGTATGATAGTGGTGTCTAAGATGCTGTCGGATAGGCTCATGGAAGTGCAAGGAATAGGAGATGTGGATCATGTACAAGCAGATGAAATCAGTTGAACTTGGCATCATGTTCGGCACAGGCATTGTGGGCCGAAGGGCCTGCTCCTGTGCTGTACTGTTCATGGGTTGTAATCTTGCAGCAGGACTGAGAGTGTAGAAGACAAAATGTGTAGGAAAGAACTGCGGGTGCTGGTTTAAATCTAAGATAGACACAAAATGTTGGAGTAACTCAGCGGGACAGGCAGCATCTCTGGAGAGAAGGAATGGGTGGCGTTTCGGATCGAGACCCTTCTTCAGACTGAAATTGTCATCAGTCTGAAGAAAGGTCTTGACCCGAAACGTTACCCATTCCTTCTCTCCAGAGATGCTGCCTGTCCCGCTGAGTTACTTCTTGATTGTTACTCCAGCATTTTGTGTCTCTCTGAGAGTGGAGACGATCGATGGCTGGTGTAAAGTGGTGGGGGAGTGGAATGATCCGGGGGCAGGCTGGTGATGGGCGGAAGCAAGTGAGGAGGAGGTGTGCGTGGTGGAGCCAGGTGTTGGGACACAGTGGCTGATAGGTACAAAACAGATACGGAGAGGGGGAGGAAAGGTGGAGAGAGGGGGTGGCACCACACACTGCCTTGGAAAAGCGGCCAACATAATTAAAGACATGCCGCACCCAGGTCATTCATTCTCCTACCTGCTCCAGTCCAGCAGAGAATAGAGAAGCTTGAAAGCGCGCACCACCAGACCCAGGAACATCTTATAGAATCATACCGAGAAAAACGTGAGAGAAAAGTCATATGAGAAAAACATTTTTCACACAGAGAGTGGTGAATCTCTGGAATTCTCTGCCACAGAAGGTAGTTGAGGCCAGTTCATTGGCTATATTTAAGAGGGAGTTAGATGTGGCCCTTGTGGCTAAAGGGATCAGGGGGTATGGAGAGAAGGCAGATACAGGATACTGAGTTGGATGATCAGCCATGATCATATTGAATGGCGGTGCAGGCTCGAAGGGCCGAATAGCCTACTCCTGCACCTTTTTTCTATGTTTACAGCGTGGAAACAGGCCCTTCTGCCCATCTTGCCCACACCGACCAATGTGTCCCATCTACACTCTCCCACCTGCCTGCATTTGGCTCAAATCCCTGAAAAACTATCCTATCCATGTACCTGTTTTTTAAACGTTGGGATAGTCCCAGCCTCAACTACCTCCTCTAGCAGCTCATTCCACGCACCCAGCACCTTTTGTGTGAAAAAGTTACCCCTCAGGTCAAGTTTCCTGTAAATGAACCCTGATTAATGGGTAGATTGGATGGTGATAGATTTTGAACCTTGGTAGCACTTTGTGTCTATGAGTAGGGTTGTGATTTCAAGCCCTACCTCGTGTGTTGCTGAGGCTCCCACTTGTATGATAGTCATAGTCACAGAGCACAGACACAGGCCATTCAGCCCAACTTGCCCATGCTGACCAAAATGGCTCCTCTAAACCTCCTCCCACCTGCCCATATCCCTCTAAACCTTTAGGGAAGTGCTGCAGTGTTAATTTTTTTCACATTTTAAACAAAAAGCTTGTCTTTTCTCCAGCATAGAAGAATTATTCTGGCCAAGATCCAGGAGTCCAGAGTGTTCAATTGTAATGTGTACAGCGAACTAAACACTGACATTCTTACTGGCAGCATCTTAACAAGCCCATAAACACGATACAGGCAGTTAAATATAATAATTTAAAAATTCAATAAATTAATAGCCGTAATACTAATGCAACAAATAAACAAAGTTGACAGCTGCTGAGTTTAATTCATAAGTGGTAGGAAGAGAATTAAGCCATTTGACCCATCAAGACTACTATGGCTGATCTATCTTTCCCTCTCAATCCCATTCTCCTGACTTCTCCCCATAACCCCTGACACCCGTACTAATCCAGAATCTGCCAATCTCCACCCTAAAAATATCCATTGACTTGGTCTCCACAGCCGTCTGTGGCAATGAGTTCCACAGATTCATCACCCTCCGACTAGAGAAATTCCTCCTCAGCAACTTTCTAAAGGTATGCCTCATTTATTCTGAGGCTGTGCTCTCTGGTCCTAGACTCTCCCACTAGTGGAAACATCCTCTCCACGTCCACTTCATCCACTGTTCGTGACTGATGAGTAATGTTCAGGGCCTTAATGGTTGTTTGGTAGAAGCTGTTCCTGAACTTGGAGTTCACAGTTTACAGGCTCCTGACCCTCCCCTCACACACACATGGCTGTGGTAGATGAGAGCATGGCCAGGGTGGTGTGTGTCTTTGATATTAATTGCCTTTTTGAGACAGTGCCTCCTCTTAATCCCTTCGATGGTGGGGAGGTCAGAATCAGGCCGGGCAGTGTTTACCACTCTATAATCACCTTTGTTCATAGAAACATAGAATATAGGTGCAGGAGTAGGCCTTTCGGCCCTTCGAGCCTATTCAATATGATCATGGCTGATCATCCACAATCAGTACCTCGTTCCTGCTTCTCCCCATATCCCTTGATTCCGTTAGCCCGAAGAGTTAAATCTAACTCTCTCTTGAAAATATCCAGTGAATTGGTCTCCACTGCCTTCTGTGGCAGAGAATTCCACAGATTCACAACTCTCTGGGTAAAAAAGTTTTTCCTCAAGTTGTTCCTGGGTGTTCGCGTTGCTGAACCAGGCCGTGATATGATCACATTGTGATTTGACCCTAAACTGATATCATCCGAAAGGTGAGGTTGACATTTTGTCTGCTCCACTGATATCTCCTCAAGGTATGTCTACTTTGAAGAAGTTCTCCTCCTCTCTCTGACAAAAACATTTAGTCCAAAAGCTATTTGATTACTTTGCTCAAAATAACACTCCAAAAATGTACAGATTTATCGTCTAATTGGCTTGGTAAAATTGTCTCAAGAGTGTAGGATCGTGTTAGTGTGCAGGGATCGCTGGTCGGCGTGGACTCGGTGGGCCGAAGAGCCTGTTTCAGCGCAGTATCTCTAAAATAAAATAAACTAAATATCAAGGCCAATAAAGTACATGTGTTGTCACTGTTATAATGTCAACACACCAGCCGATTTGGAGATAGTACACACTACTACAAATGGCAGTAAGTTCACATCCTTTATTTTCCCGATTCCATTTTGGTGGATGACCTATAAAATGTTTCAAAAATTGACTATAACTTTTCTAAGCTCTGCGGCCACTGACTATTCCACAATTGAAGGGTTCTATGTGAGGAATCTTTAGCCTTAGAATTAAAGGGCGTTCCTTTAGGAAGATGAGGAGGAATTTCTTTAGTCAGTGGGTGGTGAATCTGTGGAGTTCATTGCCACAGAAGGCTGTGGAGGCCAAGTTAGTGGATATTTTAAAGGCAGAGATAGATAGATTCCTGATTAGTACGGGTGTCAGAGGTTATGGGGAGAAGGCAGGAGAACCGAGTTAGGAGGGAGAGATAGATCAGCCATGATTGAATGGAGTAGACGATGGGCCGAATGGCCTAATTCTGCTCCTATCACTCTGAACTTGTGATTTTGAAAATGCTGCCAGCAAACACATTCTTTTATCACATTGAGAGAACAGATTGAAGCTCGGATTAATACCTCATCCACAGGCCAACACCTCCCACCCAACATTTCCCCCTCAACCATCATTTGGAATGTCTTTGCTCTCATTTCTGGTGAGAAACTTGGCCCCAAGCTTCTGAATCATCGGACAGCGTTGGCAACTAAAGCAGATTTGCCACCATGAAATCGCAGTTATTTATTTTTTTCAGTATAGTTTAGATATACAGCGCGGAAACAGGCCCTTCGGCCCACCGAGTCTGCACCAACCAGCGATCCCCGCACATTAACACTATCCTACACACACAAGGGCCAATTTACAATTATACCAAGCTGTAGGGAGTGAGATAACACAGAACTAGCGTGAATGGGAGATCTATGATTAGCATGGACTTGTGGGGCTGAAGGGCCTGTTTCCATGCTATACCTCTGAACTTGGGACTTGGCTACCTCCAAGAACTTGGCTTCCATTATCCTGTCCTTGATGTTGTAAACCTCAAAGTTATGGCAAGTGTATGGCAATACCAAAGTTAGGGTTGGTAACTGTCCCGTATTAGCCGGGACATCCTGTATATTGGGCTAAATTGGTTTGTCCCATATGGGACTGCCATTGTCCCGTATTTGACTGCTACTACTGGGGTCGAGGGGACTGTCGAGTCGGAGCGCCGCGTCCGGCCCTGCCTCACCCGTCCCGACGTAGTGCAGCCCGTGGAGTGCAGAAGCAGCAACTCGCCCGTGGCTTCGTCGGTCGGATGCCCGGCCAGCTGTCCGACCTTTGGACCTTTGCTTACTGCCGACACCACCACCCCTCCTTCTCATGACCGATCATCGGTTCATGAGTTGGATGGGGTGCCGGACTTCGCGCACGACATCGCGCGGCCCGGGCCAAAACTCCTCAGCTGGCCCGCCGGCTGGGCTTTGTGTGCAGTCCAGCACGTGGGCCAACTCATCATTCACCCAGCCACGGCCGAATCAGTCAACGAATTGACGTCGGGAATTTGGCCTGTATTTTGAACTTTTGTCCCTTATTTGGGAGTGAGAAAGTTGGCAACCCTACCCATTGTGGACATTTGACTCTGGAACTGAAATGCTACAATAAGGAGATATATATTCTGCATTTTCCTCCCCTTTGCTCTATCTACTGTACCTGAGTTTGGCTTATTTATGTATAATATATCTGTTCTGCTTGGACAGCATGCAAAACAAAGCATTTCACAGTACATGCGATAATAATAAACCTAAACCTTTTGGAGAACGGGGCCAGGATCCTCTCCAGCCTCTTGGAACTCCTCGCATCCGTCCTTCCACCAAAGATAATTTAGTTTAAGTAGGGAGACACAAAGTGCTGGAGTAACTCAGCGAGTCAGGCAGCATCTCTCGACTAAAAGGGTGGCTTAAGCCCTTCCTTCACCACCTCCAGTTTAAATTCCATTTGGAATATTTTGGAGGACCAAGAAACCAAGAACCAAGATGGCCGATGTTTCGGGCCGGGACCCTTGTTCAGATTGAAAGTCGGAGGGAGGGAACTGGAGGTAAGAAAAGGCCAGAACAAAGCAGGGCCGGCAACAGATGACCAGGGAAGGGTGGAGCCCGCAATGGTCCATTGTTAGCTGGGGATGAGGTGATAATGAAGAGAAACAAGGATGTGAACAGTGGAACTAGTATGATGACTAGGATGGGAGGAGGGGGGCAGAGAGGGGGAATGCAGGGATTACTTGAAATGAAAGAAATTAACATTCATACCACAGGGTAGAGCTCCGTTTCCACCCACACTCGAAAGACGTACTGTCGTGTTTGTAGGCTAATTGGCTTGGCGTAATTGTAAATTGTCCCTAGTCTGTGTAGGATAGCATGTGGGGGTCGCTGGTCGGCACAGACTCGATGGGCCGAAGGGCCTGTTTCAGCGCTATATCTCGAAACTAACCAAAACAGATGAGATCAGTTTAACTTGGCATCATGTTCGGCGTAAACATTGTGGGCCAAAGGGCTCGTTCCTGTGCTGTACGGTTCTATGTTTTATTGGTTTCACCAATGTTGATGAAATATTGATCAAGACACAACCACACACACCTCCCATCCCAATGGGAGTAAACTTTCTTGTTCATCTTCAAAACACGGCCAATGAAGCATTGACGTACTGTACATCTGAGAGAACAGATGGGGCACTTGAACAAAAAAATCCCTGTTGTTTGTGCAGAATTCCCTCAGTCAAGAGTGTTTAATTGTAAAATGTACTGACAATGGAACAATCGCATTCCTACAAATATAACCTGCAGTATAGTTTTTTAGCTAGTTTAAACCGTAGATAGACACTGTTGGGGGAGTCCAGAACCAGGGGCCACAGTTTAAGAATAAGGGGAAAGCCATTCAGAACGGAGATGAGGAAACACTTTTTCTCACAGAGAGTTGTGAGTCTGGAATTCTCTGCCTCAGAGGGCGGTGGAGGCCGGTTCTTTGGATACTTTCAAGAGAGAGCGAGATAGGGCTCTTAAAGATAGCGGACTCAGGGATATGGGGAGAAGGCAGGAACGGGGTACTGATTGGGGATGATCAGCCATGATCACATTGAATGGCGGTGCTGGCTCGAAGGGCCGAATGGCCTACTCCTGCACCTATTGTCTATTGTCTATGGTCTAAACGCTGGAATAACTCAGCGGGTCAGGCAACATCTCACGACTAAAGGAATAAGTGGCGTTTCGGGTCGAGACCCTTCTACAGACTGGGAGTCGGGGGGGAAAGGGAAACAAGAGATATCGATGGCGATATAGAGAGATATAGAACAAATGAATTAAAGATATGCAAAAAGCAACAATGATCAAGGAAAGGTGGAGCCTACAATGGTCCCTTGTTGGTTGTAGGATAGATGATAACGAGTTTTAGTTTGTTGTCACATGTGCTGAGGTATAGTGAGGATGAGAGAAATCAATCCAAGTTTGTCCAATATCGCCTTGTAGTTAATACCACCTAATCCAGGTGTGGGGCTAAAAATTGCTCACGATATTCTAAATGTGGTCTGACCAGCGTCTCAAAAAGCCTCAACCTTACATTCCCTTTTTTTATGTTCTAGTCCTCTCAAAATAAATGCTGACAATGCATTTTGCTTTCCTTGCAACCGATTCAGCTTGCAAACTAACCTTTTGGGAATCCTGCACCAGTTCTCCCAAGTCCCTTTGCACATCCGATTTCTCAATCCTCTTCCCATTTAGAAAATAGTCAACACCTTTATTCCTACTGTCAAAATGCATATCTCCACGCTTTGCGACCCTATTATTCCATCTGCCACTTCTCGACCCACTCTCCCAACCTGTCCAAGTCCTTCTGCAGAGTCACGGCATTCTCCACACTACCTGCCCCTCCAACCTGCCTGATTTTTTAAAATCTGTGTGCGGAGTTTGACACTTTGTGTCTGCCTACTTTTTGATTATCTTGTCAACAGACACCCTCAATTGGCATAAACAACATTGTTGACGATAACAAGGGGTATGAATGTCCCGAGGTGTTTGGCTGGATGGGGTGAAGGAAATAATTGCTATAGAAGCCTACTGAGTCATGACAGATAAGATTAGATTTGTGAACAAAACATTGGTTCAGTCGATGTCCTGGCCCATCCTACTTGTTTTGAAGGGTAAACACAAAATGCTGGAGCAACTCAGCAGGAAAGACAGCATCTCTGGACAGCATTTCGGGTCGGAACCCTCCGACTAGGATATACTTTTATTGTCTGCTCCTGCAGTCTGAAGAAGGGTCTCGACCAGAAATGTCACCTATTCCTTTTCTCCAGAGATGCTGCCCGACCCGCTGAAGTTACTCCAGCATTTTGTGTCCATCTTCGGTGTAAACCAAAGATCTTAGATCTCTAAGATCTTTGGTGTAAACTAGCATCTGCAGTTCCTTCCTATATCACTTGTTTTGAAGTAGTATTTGAGGAAGAGACAAGAGACTGCAGGTGCTGGAATCTTAAGCAAAAAGTGCTGGAGGAACTCAAATGCATCTGTGGAGGGGGGTAGATAACATATGATGAGCGTTTGACGGCACTGGGCCTGTCCTCGCTGGAGTTTAGAAGGATGAGGAGAAAGCTCATTGCAACTTACAGAATAGTGAAAGGCCTGGATAGAGTGGGTGTGGAGAGGATGTTCCCACTAGTGGGAGAGTCTAGGACCAAGGGTATAGCTCAGAATAAAAGGATGTACCTTTAGAAAGGAGATGAGGGGGGATTTCTTTAGTGAGAGGATGGTGAATCTGTGGAATTCATTGCCACATAAGGCAAATGTATATTGTATATGTAAAAGTAGGGAGAGGGGGGTGCTGTCCTGTGTATGGCTGCCCAGCCAGCAGCTGTCCGTCTTTTCATCTCTTTTTTTTATTTTTAGTTAGTTAAAGTGTTTTTGTTTCTGGAGTTCTAGACTTTTTTATGTGGGGGTGGGGGGGGGGAGGGAGAAACTATCTTTCAGGGTCCCTACCTGGTCGGAGAGGCGGCTTTTCTCCGGGCTGCTGTTTCGACCCGTCCTCGCGGCCTACCAGCGGGCCTGGAGCGGCGTTTCCTGTCGGGGACCGCCTAGAACCACGGCTTCGGCAGCGGCACAGCGCTGGAGCGCTATCGCGGAGCGGAGCGGGCGATGCCTTGTCCGGGTCGCCGCGCTGGAGCTCCGGTGAGCTGAAGACTGCCGTGAAAAACATCGCGGAGCTGCGGGTCTGTGGAGCGGCCAGCTGCGGGCGGCGGCGCTGTACTTTACATCGGGAGCCTGGGATCTCTCGATGAGATCACCAGCAGTGGAGCTCCAACCGGAGCGGCCCTTTTGGCTTCGGAAGCCGCGGCCTCCAGTAAGGAGGCGGCCGTTCCAGGTGTCCCAAGCCGCTGTGAGGATTCTCCCGACGCCGGAGCTCCATCACCCAGCGAGAACGACCTGGAACATCGGGTCTCCGTGGAGGCAACTGTGGAGGCCTCAATAGGCCCGACTATGGGTGAACTGGGGTTGGGGACTGGACTTTGTGCCTTCCCTCATAATGGGAACCATTGTGGGGGGATGTTCTTTATGTTTAAATCTCTTATTAATGTTATGTCTGTATTCTTTCTTTATGTGCTGCATTGGCAAGAAGCATTTCACTACACCTGGGTGTATGTGACCATTAAATAACCTTTGAAACTTTTTATTTTTTATTTTTTTAATGGATATGTGTAAGGCAAAGATTGATAGATTCTTGATTAGTACAGGAGTCAGGGATTATGAGGAGAAGGCAGGGGAATGGGGTTGAGAGGGAAAAATAGATCAGCCATGATTGAACAGCAGAGTAGACTTGATGGGCCAAATAGCCTAAGTCTGCTCCTATTATTTATGAACCTGTTTTGGGTCAGGACCCTACTTAAGATGGATTGGGGTGGGAGGGGGGGTCAAAGATAAAAAAGAGAGGTGGGGGTGGGACAAAGTCTGGCAAGTGATAGGTGGATACAAGTGAAAGAGGAGGGATTGATTGGCAGATGGGTGGAGTAAGTGACAAAGGCTAGAGGTGTTCAGAAATGTATTAGTTGGTGATTTAAGGTCATCTACATTTATGTTGGTCTAATGATCACTTTTAAGATGACTCATTATGGAGCAAACAAATTGTTGATTGTGATGTTGGAGGATGTTTAGTTTATTTTCAAGACTATATATGATTTCAGTCGAGTCGTCCACAATGCACAGAACACATGATATGGGAATTACATTTAGTGCAAGATAAAGTCCGATTACAGATAGTCCAGGGGTCTCCAGTGAGGTAGACAGTCGCTCAGGACCGCTCTCTAGTCATTGAGAGGATAGAGAATCCAGTAATTGAATCTGAATATTTTGTTTTGATGTGGCGATATAATCTTTGTTAATGACCAAAGAATAATGTAGCACAAGAACAGGCCCTTCAGCCCACAATGTCTGTGCAAGCATGATGCCAAAACTATCTCTTATCTGCCTCCACGTAATCCATATCCCTCTATTCTCTGCATATCCATTTGCCTAATCAAAGGTCTCTTAAATGCCACTATTGCATCAGATAGATCAGCCATAACTGTTTAGGGGGAGTGGACATGATGGGCTGAATGGCCTAATACTGCTTCTATGATTAGGAACTTATGCGAACACAGAATGCGTTAAGGTACAGCACTGGAGCAGGTTCTTGAGTTTGAACTGATTATATCAATATATAGTATATTTGATTTGTTTGGATACCATGCAAAGCAAAGCCTTTTACTGTGCCTTAATTGTCACGCGATAATAATAATGGAGGAGGTTTCCACTGGTGGGAGAGTCTTGGACCAGAGGTCATAGCCTCAGAATTAAAGGGTGCTCTTATAGAAAGGAGGCGAGGAAGAAGATCTTTAGTCAGATGGTAGTTAATCTGTGGAACTCATTGCCATTGAGAGCTGAGGAGGCCAAGTCAGCGGATATTTTTTAGGCAGAGATAGACAAATTCTTGATGAGAACGGGTGTCAAGGGTTATGGGGAGAAGGCAGGAGAATGGGATTAGGAGGCAGAGATCAGCCATGATTGAATGGTGGAGTAGACTCGATGGGCCGAATGGCCTAATTCTACTATAACTTGTGAACTTGTGAATAATAAACCTAAACGTAAATTGTACCGAGTGTGTAGGGATTGGATGTGAATGTGATATAACTAGTGTAAATAGGTGATCAATAGTTGGCATGGATCTGATGGGCCGAAGAGCCAGTTTCCATGTGGTATTTTTCGATCAATCCATCACTTTTCTAAACATCTTTCTAAACATTTGTCAGTAATATATCAAGGAGTTAATGCTGTTTGCCACTTTTCGACTAAAATATCTTTGTTGGTTGTGTGTCAGAAGGAACTGCAGATGCTGGTTTATACTGAAGATAGACACAAAATGCTGGAGTAACTAAGCAGGACAAGCAGCATTTCTGGAGAAAAGGAATAGGTGATGTTTCGGGTCAGAATCCTTCTTCTATTGAAAAAGGATGGGTGACATTTCAGGTCCCAACCTGAAACATCATCTATCTATGTCCTCCAGAGATGTTGCTAGACCCATTGAGTTACTCCAACACTTTGTCTCTATCTGTGGAGAGAAGGAAGGGGTGACATTTTAGGTCGAGACCCTTCGTCAGATGTTTCGGGTCCAGACCCTTCTTCTCGACCCGAAAAGTCCCCCATTCCTTCTATCCAGAGATGCTGCCTGTCCTGCAGAGTTACTCTAGCTTTTTGTGTCTATCTATCTTCGTAGGTCATTTGATCTTTGGAAAGATTTTACCTCACTCATCAGATTGGATTGTGGAAGATCCTTAGAATAAACGACATTGGCTCTTTGTCTTTACACTGTAAATGATGTCTCTCGGTTAGTAAAATTGCACACCCTTTAAAGTTCTTTTCCAGCTATGTATGTGTGCTAGCATTGTTTATTTTTCGGATGAGATGTTAAGATGAGATGCAATTGGCACACTTACAAAGAGCGAAGATACTTTTTTTCCCCTGCAGTCTTGGCCATGAATATCATTCGGCTAACCATACTAAAGATGGATCGACACTGAGTGCTGGAGTAACTCAGCGGGTCTGGCAGCATCTCTGGGGAAAATGGATAGGTGACGTTTCGGGTCGGGACCCTTCTTTGTGGGATGTCAGGACTTTCACATGAAGAAAGACTGGATAGACTCGGCTTGTACTCGCTAGAATTTAGAAGATTGAGGGGGGATCTTATTGAGACTTACAAAATTCTTAAGGGGTTGGACAGGCTAGATGCAGGAAGATTGTTCCCGACGTTGGTGAAGTCCAGAACAAGGGGTCACAGTTTAAGGATAAGGGGGAAATCTTTTAGGACCGAGATGAGGAAAACATTTTTCACACAGGGAGTGGTGAATCTCTGGAATTCTCTGCCACAGAAGGTAGTTGAGGCCAGTTCATTGGCTATATTTAAGAGGGAGTTAGATGTGGCCCTTGTGGCTAAAGGGATCAGGGGGTATGGAGAGAAGGCAGGTACAGGATACTGAGTTGGATGACCAGCCATAATCATATTGAATGGAGGTGCAGGCTCGAAGGGCCGAATGGCCTACTCCTGCACTTATTTTCTATGTTTCTATGTTAATAAGGGTCTCAACCCAAAACATCACCTATTCCTTTTAACCATATAACCATATAACAATTACAGCACGGAAACAGGCCATCTCGGCCCTACAAGTCCGTGCCGAACACTTATTTTCCCCTCGTCCCATCTACCTGCACTCAGACCATAACCCTCCATTCCTTTCCCATCCATATACCTATCCAATTTATTTTTAAATGATAAAATCGAACATGCCTCCACCACTTCCACTGGAAGCTCATTCCACATAGCTACCACTCTCTGAATAAAGAAGTTCCTCTTCATGTTACCCCTAAACTTCTGTCCCTTAATTCACAAATCATGTCCTCTTGTTTGAATCTTCCCTACTCTCAATGGAAAAAGCTTATCCAGGTCAACTCTGTCTATCCCTCTCATAATTTAAAATACCTCTATCAAGTCCCCCCTTAACCTTCTGTGCTCCAAAGAATAAAGACCTAACTTGTTCAACCTTTCTCTGTAATTTAGTTGCTGAAACCCAGGCAACATTCCAGTAAATCGCCTCTGTACTCTCTCTATTTTGTTGACATCCTTCCTATAATTGGGCGACCAAAATTGTACACCATACACCAAAATTGTACACCATTTTCTCCAGGGATGCTGCCTGATCTGGTGATTTATGCCAGCATTGTCGTTCACCCAGTGGGATGTTTATTGGGGGGGGGGGGACTGGACAGGTCCTGGGATGGCAACTAGTGTTGCCAACTTTCTCACTCCCAAATAAGGGATAAAGGGTCAAAATAAGTGACAAATTCCCGATGGCAATTCGTTCACTAGAAGGGCCGAGCTGGCCTGTTTCCGTGCTGTAATTGTTATATGGTTATATGGTTATATGGTTGACCGACTCAGCCGTGGCTGGGTAAATGATGAGTTGGCCCGGGTACTGGACTGCACACAAAGCCCAGCCGGCGGGCCAGCTGAGGAGTTTTGTCCCGGGCTAAGTCATGCGCAAAATCCGGCACTCCATCCAAGTCATGAACCGATGATCAGCCATGGTGTCGGCGGTAAGCGAAGGGCGTACAGCTGGCCGGGCAGCCGACCGACAGGGCCACGGGCGAGGGCGCTGCTGCTGCTGCTGCTGCTGCTGCACCCCATGGGCTGCATACACTGCATCGGGACGGGTGAGGTGGGGCCGGACGCGATGCCCCGACTCGACCCGAGTAGTAGCAGCCAAATACGGGACAAAGGCAGTCCCGTATGGGACAAACCAATTTAGCCCAATATGCGGGATGTCCTGGCTATTACGGGACAGTTGGTAACCCTAATGGCAACAGATCACCTCGGGCTAGGAAAATCCCGGAAAGGCTGATCATTGGCTTGAGGTGGTGGGAGCCCAAGAGTGATACATCGTTGGAACTGTGGAACTGGTTAATGTAGTGGAGGAAGGCGGGGAAGATGGGGAGGGGCGTGCTTGTTGTAGCTGCCTAAATTAGAGAATTCAACGTTCATATCGCTGGATTGTAAGCGGCTCAAGTTCTGTAATATCAAGCACTGTTCCTCCAGTGAGCGCTGGGCCTCACTCTGGCAGTGGAGGAGGCCCAGGACAGAGCGGTCAGTGTGGGAATGGGAAGAGGAGTTAGAGGTTAGCAACCAGGAGTTCACGTAAGCATGGGCAGACAGAACTTTTAATTGTTTAATGAAATGGTCACCGAGTCTGCGCTTTGTCATAGACATAGATATAGAAAAATAGGTGCAGGAGTAGGCCATTCGGCCCTTCGAGCCAGCACCGTCATTCAATATGATCATGGCTGATCATCCAAAACCAGTACTCCTTTCCTGCTTTCTCCCCATATCCCTTGATTCCTTTAGCCCTAAGAGCAAAATCTAACTCTCTTGTTGTTTGCTGCGTGCAACTTGGTTGTCCTGTTTCCTAGGGGCGGCATGGCGGCGCAGGGGTAGAGCTGCTGCCTTACAGCGCCAGTGACTACGGGTGCGGCTTGCAAGGAGTTTGTACGTTCTCCCCGTGACCTGCGTGGGTTTTCTCCAGGATCTCTGCTTTTTCCCCCACACTCAAAAGACGTACAGGTTTGTAGGTTAATTGGCTTTGTTAAATTGTCCCTTGTGTGTGTAGGATAGTGTTAATGTGCGGGGATTGCTGGTCGGTGCGGACTCGGTGGGCCGAGTGGCCTGTTTCAGCGCTGTATCTCTAAACTAAGCTGTAGTGATGATTCTTTGTTTGCAAAGTGTTGCGAGGGGTGCCTGCTCTTGGACCATATCCCTCTAAACATTTCCTATCCATGTCCAAATGTCTTTTAAATGTTCTTATTGTACCTGCCCCAACAACCTCCTCAGGCAGATCGTTCCATACACCCACCGTCCATTGTGTGGGGAAAAAAATGTCCATTAGGTCCCTTTTAAATCTTTCCCTTTTCACCTTAAACCTACGGTTCTTGATTCCCCGACTCTAGGTAAAAGACTCTGTACATCTACCCCATCTATTCCCCTAAAGGCACAGAATGCTGGAGTAACTCAGTGGGACAGGCAGCAACTCTGGAGAGAAGGAATGGGTGACATTTCGGATCAGGACCCTTCTTCAGACTGATGTCAGGAGAGTGGGTGGTACTCCGTGGATATTCACCTTGTCGTGGTGGAGAAGCTTGCGTGGACCTGAGATCCTGAGAGCGATGCCGTCTGGAGATGTGCTCCTGGTAGGGCCACCCATGGCGGTAAGGTCGAGGGGGAGGTCTCTGACAAAGAGCAATCCAACCAAGACCTCAACGGTGGAACAGGCGGAGGGCGATGGGTGACTTTAGTGGAGCATCACAACGGCTGGGAAGGCTGCAGCAGAAAAGGGTCTCAGGACTCCATGCCACTGGATCCTGACCCAGATCTGTCAAGGACCGTGGGGTGGCTATCTGTGCAGCAGTCTCCCCAAGTTAAACAAAGTCATGCTCAGGCGTCCTTCATATAGGGAATAGCGCTCTGGAGACACCCATGGTTTGCCATGACCGAGGGGGGGGGGGGGCTAAGAAGAAAAAGGGCGATACAGAGATAAGGTCTACCTATTCCCCTCATGAACATACACTTCTATAAGATCACCCCAACGAACAAAGTACTAGCCTTCCCAACCTCTCCCTATAATTCAGGCCCATATCCCCCAAGTTTTTATATCCATGTTTGAAACAGTAATCCATGCCTTTATTACATCTAGGCTGGATTACTGTAACGCACTCTACTCTGGAGTCGCACGAGCTTCATTGGCTCGTCTCCAGCTTGTTCAAAATGCTGCCGCTCGCCTTTTGACTGGAACTCGAAAGAGGGAGCACATTACGCCAATTTTGGCCTCCCTACACTGGCTCCCAGTGCACTTTCGAGTTCATTTCAAAATTCTTTTATTTGTTTTTAAATCATTGAATGGGCTCGCCCCGCCTTACCTCTCTGAGCTGCTCCACCTATATGCTCCTGCCCGGTGCCTCAGGTCAGCTGATCAGCTGCTCCTTGAGGTACCAAGGTCTAAGCGGAAGCTCAGAGGGGATAGAGCCTTTTCTGTTGCTGCTCTGGCACTCTGGAACACCTTGCCGTTGCACATCAGACAGGCCCCCTCACTGTCCATCTTCAAATCCTCCCTAAAAACATATTTTTATTCTTTGGCTTTCGACACTGGCTGAGGCATTGCTCCTGTTTTTTAGTGCTTTTAATGTCTTTTAATTTTTAGTGTGTTTTTTATAGTCCTTCGTTTTACGGTTTTTAATGGTTTTTAATTGTTTGTAATGGCTTTTTGTTCATGATTTCTCATGTACAGCACTTTGTGGCAACTGTAGTTGTTTAAAGTGCTCTATAAATAAAGTTATTATTATTATTATGTATCTGTTTAAAAGCCTATCTATATTACTAAATCTCTGATCTTGACCACTTTTGGTCCACTGTGCTGCGATTTCCGACAGAACGCCGCCACCTACGGCTGTCATTTTTGGCCACCTCGCTCAGAGCCCCCTTCCGCCTTACGGGTGCGGAGGATTTTTCCCATCTATGACAAATCAGAGAGATATTAATGTTTTAAAATAAATCACCATTCCCTCTGCTGCCCCTGCTGGAGGGAGGGGGAGGGACTATAAAACTATGAAGTGGTGTGCCTCACTCACTCTCTGCAAGATGGATGAAGCCAAGGGTCACGTCTCGCTGAGCTCTGAATAACACTGAACAAATGTCTACACAACTGTGAGTACCCTTAATGTGGTTTGAAAATGAAAATATGGTTTGTTTGAAGTAAAAAGGCACTGCGTGCAAATGGTTGTTTGGATGCTTTGGCTTGAAGTTGAAAGGCACTACTTACTGCAAATGTGCATAAGTTGAAAGGCACTACTTACTGCAAATGGTGGCTTGGGTGCTTTGGCTTGAAGTTGAAAGGCACTATTTACTGCAAATGATGGCTTGGGTGCTTTGGCTTGAAGTTGAAGGCACTACTTACTGCAAATGGTGACTTGGGTGCTTTGGCTTGAAGTTGAAAGGCACTACTTACTGCAAATGGTGGCTTGGGTGCTTTGGCTTGAAGTTGAAAGGCACTACTTACTACAAATGGTGGCATGAAGTTGAAAGGCACTTACTGCAAATGGTGACTTGGGTGCTTTGGCTTGAAGTTTAAAAAAAATTACCATTCTCTCTGCTGCCCCTGCTGGAGGGAGGGGGAGGGACTATAAAACCAGGAAGTGGTGTGCCTCACTCACTCTCTGCAAGATGGATGAAGCCAAGGGTCACGTCTCTCTGAGCTCTGAATAACACTGAACAAATGTCTACACAACTGTGAGTACCCTTAATGTGGTTTGAAAATGAAAATATGCTTTGTTTGAAGTAAAAAGGCACTGCATGCAAATGGTTGTTTGGATGCTTTGGCTTGAAGTTGAAAGGCACTACTTACTGCAAATGGTGGCATGAAGTTGAAAGGCACTACTTACTGCAAATGGTGGCTTGGGTGCTTTGGCTTGAAGTTGAAAGGCACTACTTACTGCAAATGGTGGCTTGGGTGCTTTGGCTAGAAGTTGAAAGGCACTACTTACTGCAAATGGTGGCTTGGGTGCTTTGGCTTGAAGTTGAAAGGCACTACTTACTGCAAATGGTGGCGGGTGATTTGCTTGAAGTTGAAAGGCATTACAGCAAAGGGTGGCATGGGAGCTTTGGCTTGAAGTTGAAAGGCACTACGTACTGCAAATGGTGGCATGAGGTTGGAAGGCATTACACTGCAAATGGTGGCTTGGGTGATATGGCTTGAAGTTGAAAGGCACTACTTACTGCAAATGGTGGCTTGGGTGCTTTGGCTTGAAGTTGAAAGGCACTACTTACTGCAAATGGTGGCTTGGGTGCTTTGGCTTGAAGTTGAAAGGCACTACTTACTGCAAATGGTGGCTTGGGTGCTTTGGCTTGAAGTTGAAAGGCACTACTTACTGCAAATGGTAGCGGGTGATTTGGCTTGAAGTTGAAAGGCACTACTTACTGCAAATGGTGGCATGAAGTTGAAAGGCACTACTTACTGTAAATGGTGGCTTGGGTGCTTTGGCTTGAAGTTGAAAGGCAATACTTACTGCAAATGGTGGCTTGGGTGCTTTGGCTTGAAGTTGAAAGGCACTACTTAATGCAAATGGTAGCTTGGGTGCTTTGGCTTGAAGTTGAAAGGCACCACTTACTGCAAATGGTGGCTTGGGTGCTTTGGCTTGCGGTTGAAAGGCACTACTTACTGCAGATGGTGGCTTGGGTGCTTTGCTTGAAGTTGAAAGGCACTACTTACTTCAAATGGTGGCTTGGGTGCTTTGGCTTGAAGTTGAAAGGCACTACTTACTGCAAATGGTGGCATGAGGTTGAAATACGCTACTTACTGCAAATGGTGGCATGAGTTGAAATGCACTACTTACTGCAAATGGTGGCTTGGGTGCTTTGGCTTGAAGTTGAAAGGCATTACTTACTGCAAATGGTGGCTAGGGTGCTTTGACTTGAAGTTGAAAGGCAGTACTTACTGCAAATGGTGGCTTGGGTGCTTTGGCTTGTGGTTGAAAGGCACTACTTACTGCAAATGGTGGCTTGGGTGCTTTGCTTGAAATTGAAAGGCACTACTTACTGCAAATGGTTGGCATGAAGTTGAAAGGCACTAACTGCAAATGGTGGCTTGGGTGCTTTGGCTTGAGGTTGAACGGCACTAATTACTGCAAATGGTGGCTTGGGTGCTTTGGCTTGAAGTTGAATGGCACTACTTACTACAAATGGTGGCTAGGGTGCTTTGGCTTGAAGTTGAAAGGCACTACTTACTGCAAATGGTGGTTTGGGTGCTTTGGCTTGAAGTTGAAAGGCACTACTGCAAATGCACTTACTTCCTGTTTGCACTGTATGTTGATTTTAGATAAAACGCTACACTTAAGGCAGTGATTTTTGGCCATCTTTCTCAGCCCCCCCTCCGCTGAGCAGGTGCAGAGAATTCTACCCATCAATGAAAAATAAAAGTGTTATTAGTGTTTAAAAAATGTTGAGAAACTCTCTCCTGTCAATCACGCCCTGAAAGCCACACCTTTTCCAGTGGGAAGGGAAGGGGTTATAAAACCCGGAAGTGTGGATGTGGCTCAGTCTCTGCATGATGGGGGAGGGAGAGGTCATGACTCTGTCTGAGCTGTGAATCAACTGAACACACTGAATACCTACTGAACTGTGAGTTTGGTGTTTTGTGTGGTTTTATGGTGGTTTCACCCTGCATGAAATGGTATGAAGCTGCATTTGAATTTGGTGGCCTTGGACCCTGCTTGAAGTGGAATAAAACTGCAGTGAATTTGGTGGCCTTGCACCCTGCTGAAAGTGGTATGAAACTGCACTTGTATTTGGTGGCCTTGGATCCAGCTTGAAGTGGTATGACACTGCACTTGAATTCGGTGGCCTTGCACCCTGCTCATAGTAGTAAGAAACTGCACTTGAATTTGGTGGCCTTGCACCCTGCTTGAAATGGTAGGAACATGGATTTGAATTTGGTGGACTTGCACCCTGCTTGAAATGGAATTTCAAGGAATAGTCATGAGTCAACTGCCAGCCCACCAGCGGTGAGTTAGCTGCCAGCAGATCAGGTATGAGGGACTGAGCTGCCACCCTAAGAACCCATACCAGCACTCCTGAAAGCCCCCCCACTGGCCACCAATATTGGAATTGGTGGAGAGGTGGAATATTGCGTTGAGGGACCAGCCCTCCCGTGTGAACATGGGACCCAACGGGTCCCACTTAGTCTAGTTATACATTGTAATTATACCTACTATCACTTCCTCTGGCAGCTCACCACACTCTGTGTGAAAAAACAATTGTCCTTGGGGTCCCTTTTAAATCTTTCCCCTTTCACCTTAAATCAATGGCCTCAACTTTTAGACTCCAATTTCCAGGGGGAAAAAACTGTGGCTCTTAATCGTATCCACCCCCATTATGATTTAATCCGGACTGCATGTGCCGTCTATTCAGAGTCTGTACCTTCTCCTTGTGACCGCTTGTGTTATCTCCCGGTGTTCTGGTTTCCACTCTCACTCCAAAGACGTACAGGTTTGTAGGATAATTGCCTATTGTAAATTGTCCCTTGGTGCGTGGGATAGTGCTGGTGTACGGGGTGATCACTGGTCGGCGCGGACTCGGTGGGCTGGCAAAAAGGCATGATAAAATTTCCAAAAAAGGCATGAAAAGGCACTTATTGACAAAAAAGGCATAAAAAGGCATGTATTTCCCCCCCCAAAATATGGTTAAAAATGATAATATAAAGGTATTCTACATTAAATGACCAAAGTTGCCTGGTTGCACATAATTACAAGCAATTTATTCAAATTATCTGGTGTTAAATTATGCCGCCTCTCAGACAGAATATGCTTCAGTTGTGAAAAACTTATTTCTCGGTGGGCTGAAGGGCCTGTTTCCACGTAACATCTCCAAAGTCTAAAGTGTGTTTTCAAGGAGTAAAAACAGACCAGATGGGCTAAATACCTTTTTGTGCTTGAATCGTTGGTTTTAAAGTTGAATCGACCACAGTTCAATAATAAAGTGACCTAGAACTCTGCAGCTCATTTTAGCATTGGCAATCCTCTCCCTACCCTGAAGGTTCTTTGCAGAGCCATAAATCAGATTAAAAGTAAACGTTAAAGCACACCAGGCTTATCCAGGCTTTCATCGAGGTGTAGGAAGGAACTGCAGATGCTGGTGGTTCAAACCAAAGAGAGACACAAAACGCTGGAGTAACTCAGCGGATCAGACTCTGGAGAAATCTCTGGAGAAAAGAAATGCATCTCTGGAGAAAAGGAATAGTTGACGTGTCGGGTCGAGGCCCTTCGCCAGACTGAGAGTCAGGGGAAAGGGAAACAACAGATATAGCCAGTGATAAAGAGGGATAAAGAACAAATGAATGAAAGTTGTGCCAAAAAAATAACAAAGATAAAGGAAACAGGCCTTTGTTAGCTGTGGGCTCGGTGAAAACTAGTATAGACTATGAGACTCAACATCCAGGTGGTTGTTTATGCAAAGAAAATTGAAGTATTGAAGAGGAATTGAGTTTATTGTCATAGAGATACAGCATAGAAACAGGCCCTTTGGCCTAATTCCTTCATGGTGACCAAGATGCACCATCTAAAACCTTTAGCCTGCATTTGATCCATATCCCTCTAAATCAAGGGTTCCCAAACTGTGGTAAATTTACCCCAGGGGGTAGATTTGTAAATTCTGGATTTGTACATATTTTTAATCATTGACTGACTGTGTTTGGTTCTGGTATACCAGTATCTGTTCATCATTAGTTGTTCATAAATAAGTGAAATAACATTGTTATGTGCTATTAAAGTTGCCAGGGGTAAACGGGACGAAAAAGGTTGGTACTCTTGACGATGTACTTGGCCAATTGTCCTTTAAATGTAGAGATTTATTTTAAGTAAGATAAGTAAGATTATTTTTAGTGAGATATTAGTGAATCTGAAGAAAGGCCCCAACCCAAAAGGTCACCCAGCCTTTTTCTCCAGAGATGCTGCCTGACCAGCTGAGTTACTCCAAGTTCAGTTCCATTCAGTTTATTGTCACGTGTACCGAGGTACAGTGAAAAGCTTTTGTTGCATGCTATATAGTCAGCGGAAAGACAATACATGATTACAATCGATCCATTTGCAGTGTGTAAATACGTGGTAAAAAGGGAATAACGTTTAGTGCAAGGTAAAGCCAGCAAAGTCCAATCAAAGATAGTCCGAGGGTCACCAAAGAGGTAGATAGTAATTCAGCACTGCTCTCTGGTTGTGGTAGGATGATTCAGTTGCCTGATAACTGCTGAGAAGAAACTGCCCCTGAATCTGGATTGTGTGTTTTCACACTTCTATACCTTTTGCCTGATGGGAGAGGAGAGAAGACGGAGTGGCCCATGATTATACTGCTGGCCTTGCCGTGAGGTGTAGATGGAGTCAATGGAAGGAAGGTTGGTTTGTGTGATGGTATGCAGCCCGTCTACGATTCGCTGCAATTTCTTGCGGTCTTGGATGGAGCTGTTCCCAAACCAAGCTGTGATGCATCCTGACAAAACGCTTTCAAATGGTGCGTCTGTAGAAGCTGGTGAGAGTTGTCAGGGACATAGAAACATAGAAACATAGAAAATAGGTGCAGGAGTAGGCCATTCGGCCCTTCGAGCCTGCACCACCATTCAATATGATCATAGCTGATCATCCAACTCAGTATCCCGTACCTGCCTTCTCTCCATACCCCCTGATCCCTTTAGCCACAAGGGCCACATCTAACTCCCTCTTAAATATAGCCAATGAACTGGCCTCAACTACCTTCTGTGGCAGTGAGTTCCAGAGATTCACCACTCTCTGTGTGAAAAATGTTTTTCTCATCTCGGTCCTAAAGGATTTCCCCCTTATCCTTAAACTGTGACCCCTTGTCCTGGACTTCCCCAACATCGGGAGCAATCTTCCTGCATCTAGCCTGTCCAACCCCTTAAGAATTTTGTAAGTTTCTATAAGATCCTCCCTCAATCTTCTAAATTCTGTTGAACATTCCTCAGCTTTCTAAGGAAGTGGAGGCGTTGGTGTGCTTTCTTAGTTGTTCTTCATTATGGGTGGTCCAGGAGAAGTTGTTGGTGATATTGACTCTGAGGAATTTGAAGTTTTTAACCATCTCTACTTCGGCACCGTCAATGCGGACTGGAGTACGTGTTGTACACACCTCGGCTACTTTCTCTGGCAGCTCGGTCCATGTATACATCACCCTCTGTGTGGAAAACGTGGCCTCACAGGTTCTTATTAAATCTTTTCCCTTTCACTTTAAACCTAGGGTGGCGCAGCGGGTAGAGCTGCTGCCTCATAGTGCCGGAGACCCGGGTTCAATCCTGAACCAGAGGACATGGGTTTAATGTTAGAGGGGAAAGATGTAATCGGAACCCGACGGGCAACATTTTCACATGGAGAGTGGTGGGTATATGAAACGAGCATCCAGAGGAGCTATAAAAACATTTAAAAGACATTTGGACAGGTACATGGATAGGAAAGGTTCAGCAGGTACACAGTGGTGCAGTGGTACAGCTCCAGAGGTCTGGGTTCGAACCTGACTACGGCTGCTGTCTGTACTGAGTTTGTACATTCTCCCTGTGACCGCGTGGGTTTTCTCCAGGTGCTCCGTTTTCTCCCTCACTCCAAAGACGTACAGGTTTGTAGGTTATTTGGCTTCTGTAAATTGTCCCTTGCATGTAGAATAATGCTAGTGTATGGGCTGATCGCTGTTCGGCGTGGGCTGATGGGCCTGTTTCCAGGCTGTATCTGGTCTAAAGTGGGCAGGTAGGGCTAGGGTAGGTTTGACCTGTTGGTCAGCATTAACAAGCTGGGCAGAAGGGCCTGTTTCCATGACTCTCGCCTGATAGTTGCAGGGAAGTACCTGGCAGTGTGTGACTTCAGGCTTCTGTACCTCCTGCCCAGTGGTAGCAATGAGAAGAAGGCATGGTCTATGTGGTGGGATCCTTGATGATAGATAGATGCCACCTTCCAACATCAATGTCTACACCTCAACCATGGTCATAGGGTATAGGTCCACCTGCGATGTGCTGAGGAAGCTCCTTTACAACCTTGTTTTCTAAAGCAAGTGATAACTTTGTAAACCTTTCTGAGGGTAAACAAAATGTACAAATGGAGACTCAAGGAACTGCTTTAAAATGAAAAAGAAAGTTGAGTTTAGTTTATTGTCGTGTGTACCGGAGTACAGTGAAAAGCTTTTGTTGCGTGCTAACCTGCCAGCAGAAAGACAATACGTGATTATAATCGAGCCAATACAACGTATAGATACATGATAAGGGAATAACATGTTGTGATCATAGTTAAAGTAAGAAATGTTGCTGCAGGAGTGGAGATTTAAGAGTGTGTAGTGATGGTAATATGTGATTGTAGATCTGCTGAGAAACATAGAAAAATAGGTGCAGGAGTAGGCCATTCAGCCCTTCGAGCCAGCACCGCCATTCAATATGATTGTGGCTGATCATCTTAAATCAGTGCCCCCTCCTGCTTTTTCCCCATATTCCTTGATTCCTTTAGCTCACAAGCTAAATCTAACTCTCTCTTGAAAACATCCAGTGAATTAGCCTCCACTGCCTTCTGTGGCAGAGAATTCCACAGATTCACAACTCTCTGGGTGAAGAGGTTTTTCCTCATCTCAGTTCTAAATGCCCTACCCCTTATTCTTAAACTGTGACCCCTGGTTCTGGACTCCCCCAACACCAGGAACACTTATGGATGCTTCTGTAGCTAGCACGCAAATAATCGGCCTGGTTGGGCGCCATCTAAGAAGCAATATGACACTACTGTATTCATTCTCAAAGGTTTCAAAGGTCTTACCAATTAAGGTACAGCAATATGCAAATTACCATACAGCCATACCAAAAAAGCAACAAGGCATGCAACAACATAAAAGTTAATATAAACATCCACCACAGCAGATTCCCCATATTCTTCACTGTGATGGAAGGCAATAAAGTCTCATCTTCTTCCCTCATTTTTCTCCCGCAGTCGGGGCAGTTGAACTATCCGTTGGGGTGATCGAGGCCGTCGAAGCTCCTGCGGCTTGGAGCTCCTGAAGTCGGTCTCTAACCAGAGACCGCGAGCTCTGCGATGTGAAAGTCCGCAGGCACCCGCGGTAGAGCTCAGAGGTAGATCCCTGGCAAAGGGATCACGGGCTCCACAATGTTAGTCCCGTAGGCTCCCGCGGTGGAGCTCTCGAAGTCGGTCTCCAGCAACCTGGCAACTCCTCGATTTTAGGCCGCAGTGCGTACAGAGATACGATACGGAAAAAAATCGCATCTCCGTCGAGGTAAGAGATTAGAAAAAGTTTCCCCCAACTCCCCCCCCCTCCCCACATAAAACAAGCCAAAGAACACTAAAAACATACATTTAACACATACTAAAAAACAACAAAGAAGAAAGGGAGAGACAGTGTTGGCGAGGCAGTCATTGCTGGCGCCACCCTGTGATCAACTCTCTTTTGCCTTCATTCCAGATTCTCAAACACCAACTGTGAACGGGTACCACCTTCAGGAAAGTGGTGAGTAGATTTTTATTTCCCATTTACAAAATGAAGGTGCATTGGTCATCAGGTGGCACTTGGGACCATTGTTGAGTTTAGTTTATTGTCACGTGTACCGAGGTACAGTGAAAAGGTTTTGTTGCGTGCTAACCTGCCAGCCTATAGTTTGTACAAAACTTTGGTGAGGCCGCATTTGGAGTATTGTGTTCAGTATTAGTCGCCCTGCCACAGGGTGGATGTCGGCAGAGTAGACTCGATGTAGACACTTCTGCTCCTATGACTTATGGATGAATGAGTGTGTTAAGCTAGAAAGAATGCAGAGAAGATTTATGAGGATGTTGACAAGACTCCGGGGCCTAAGTTCTAAGGAGAGGTTGGGCAGGCCAGGACTTTCCCTCTCAACCACATTCCCTTACTAATCAAGAATCGGTCATTCTCTGCCTTAATAACACCCAATGACAGGACCTTCGTCAGATATTGAGTATAGAAGTTGAGAAGTCGCGCTATAGTTGTACAAGATGTTGGCGCGGCCACATTTGGAGAATTGCGTTCGGTTTTAATCACCCTGCTGTCGGGAGGATGTTGTTGAGCTGGAAAAAATGCAGAGGATTTTGGCAGGACTTGAGGGCCGACTATAGGGAGTGGTTGAGCAGGCTAGGACTCGATTCCTTCGGAGTGCAGGAGGATGGGGGTTGATCTTATAGAGGTGTGCAAAATCATAAGGGGAATAGACACGGTGCATGCGCAGCATTTTACCCAGAATAGGGTAAATCCAGAACCAGAATGAATGAATAAGTTTATTGGCCAAGTATTCACATACAAGGAATTTGCCTTGATGCTCCACCCGCAAGTGACAACATGACATACAATGACATACAATGACAGTTCGGAATGACACATAAAACATTAAACATTGTAATAAAGGAGCAATAACAGACATGAGTTTAAGGTGAGAAGAGAAAGATCCTGAGGGGCAACCTTCTTGGACAGTGTGGTGCGTATATGGATGGCGAAATTTAAAAGACATTTGGACAGGTACGTAGATAGGAAAGGTTTAGCGGGATATGGGCCAAACGCAAGCTGGTTGGACTGGAATAGAGGGGACCTCTTGGTTGGCATTGGCAAGTTGGGCCAAAGGGCCTGTTTCCGTACTGTATGACTGTATGACGACAGATGGCACATTGGGCTAAGTGTTCGGCTGGCAACCGGAAGGTAGCTGGTTCGAATCCCGCTTGGAGTGCATACTGTCGTTGTGTCCTTGGGCAAGACACTTCACCCACCTTTGCCTGTGTGTGTCCTTGGGCAAGACACTTCACCCACCTTTGCCTGTGTGTGTGGATGTAATTATGTGAAGCACTTTGGGGTCAATGCAAGTTGACTAAAATGTGCTATATAAATAAAGAAATTTAATTTAATTTAATGAAAGAAAAATATGTGGATATGATCTCCATTCTCGTTAGTACAGAGTTGCTGCCTCATAGCACCAGAGATCATGCTTCAATCCACTCCCGACACATCAGAAGCAATTTATTTTTAAACATATGTCAATTAACCTATACACCCATGAGTTTTTAGGATGTGGGAGGAAACCGGAGCACCCGGGGAAAACTCACGGGGAGAACGCACAAACTCGGTACAGACAGCACCCGTGGTCAGGATCGAACCCAGGCCTCCGGCGCTGTAAGGCAGCAACTCTACCGCTGTGTCCCTGTGCCACCCCGTCTCGGTTCAGTAATGATTTTGATGAACGGCAGAACGAACTCGAAGGGCCAGATAATCTTCTGCTACAGTTTCTGAAGTCCTTCTGGAGACTTTGCTTTCGCTAGCATGCCAAGGCTATGTCATTCACTTTCTTAGAAATAAAACTACACAATATAATTTGCCAAACTGCTGTTCACCACCTGCTGCTGTAGGTGTGATATCCTATTACCAAGGAGTTCAAAGGCAACAGGCAAAGGGGTTGCCTCTGAGAACAAGGAACAAGACCAGGGGATCGAGGGATATGGATCATGTGCAGGCAAAGAAGATTAGGTTATCTTGGCATCAAGTTGGGCACAGACATTGTGGGCTGAAGGGCCTGTTTCTGTGCTGTCCGTTTCTACGTTCAATGTTCTATGAGGAGAAATTAAAATTACAATGAAAGTTGCTGGAATTATTCTACAGGTGGATCATGTACAGCGCCAGAGACTAGGCTGAATACATTTTACCCAAGTATTTCTCCCATCTGTGATAAATGTCTCTCTCAAAATGCCAATATTACACATTCCTTTCTTGTACAAAACTTCACAAATTTTGGTGTGATATTTTTGATATATTCACAGATTTATTTAAGAAAAAAATGGAACCTAATACTGAAATGATTATATTTGGAGTAATGGCAGACGGGAACAAATTAAACATATCCCAAAATTCATTTTTTAATTATGGGTTAATAATAGCAAAAAAACTCATACTTGAACTTTGGAAAAATACAACTATACCAACGCTCAAAATGTGGATCAGAAATATGTTGGACACAGCACACCTTGAAGAAATGAGACTCCTCCTAATAGATAAACAAGACCAATTCTTAACGAGTTGGTCTCCATTTATTGATTTCTTGGATTCATGTGGTGCAACAGTATCGTAAAAAGCAAATGTTTCAGGTATGGGTGAAAGATGATCAACAATATAAAAACTCACCTCTATTTGCTAATCTCTCTCCTCTCTCTTCTTTTTTATTTCTCTTCCTCCCTATCTCTTTCTTATTTCTCTCTTTAAAAAATATATAAAATGAAGTTGTACAGAGAATGTGTCATGTTACCATATTGGGACGACAGATGGCACAATGGGCTAATGCTAAGTGTTCGGCTGGCAACCGGAAGGTAGCCGGTTCGAATCCCGCTTGGAGTGCATACTGTCATTGTGTCCTTGGGCAAGACACTTCACCCACCTTTGCCTGTGTGTGAATGTGTGTGAGTGATTGGTGGTGGTCGGAGGGGCCGTAGGCGCAGAATGGCAGCCACGCTTCCGTCAGTCTGCCCCAGGGCAGCTGTGGCTACAGAAGTAGCTTACCACCACCGAGTGTGACTGAGGAGTGAATGAATAATGCGATGTAAAGCGCCTTGAGTATTAGAAAGGCGCTATATAAATCCCATCCATTATTATTATTATCACCATATATTTGGCACCTGTAAAAAGGTACCACTGTATTGTACTTCTAATAAATGTTTTAAAAAAGCACCAGAGATCCGGGTTCGATCCTGACTACGGGTGCTGTCTGTACGGAGTTTGAACACTCTCCCTGTGACCTGTGTGGGTTTTCCCTGGATGCTCCGCTTTCCTCCCACACTCCAGAGACGTACAGGTTTGTAGGTTAACAGGCTTGGTATAATTGTAAATTGTGCCTAGGGTGTAGGATTGTTGGTCGACGTGGACTCGGTGGGCCGAGGGGCCAGTTTCCGAGCTGTATCTCTAAACTGAACAAAACTATTCCTTTTCTCCAGAGATGCTTCCTGACCCGCTGAGTTACTCCAGCATTTTGTGTCTATCTGTGTGTCACACAGGCATGGAATTCCTTGTTTCGAGGCAGGTTAGGAAAGTGGACATGAGTCACCTTCTGAAGTAATTGGTGGGAAAGAAGGCCATGTATGCCTGAGGATGGCATCCATAAATGATGAATGAGAGGAAATGTGTCTGTATAATATCTTTCCTTAAAATAAATTATTTATCTTGCATAATTTAGTTTAGTTTAGAGGTACCGCACAGAAACAGGCCCTTCGGTCCATCAAATCCGCACTGATCAGCAATCTGTACAAACACTATCCTACACATACAAGGGACAATTTACACTTGTACCAAGCTAATTAACGTACAAACCAGTATGTCCTCTCTATGCTGTGTGGAGTTTGCACATTCTCCATGTGACCGCATGGGTTTTCTCCGAATGCTCCGGTTTCCTCCCACATTCCAAAGACGTGCAGGTTCGTAGGTTAATTGGCTTCTGTAAGATGACCCTAGTGTGTAGGATATAACTTGGGTACGGGGATTGCTGGTCGGCATGGGCCGAACGGCTGTTACCACGCTATTTCTCTAAACTAAACTAAACTGAACTTTAGAAGTCCTGCCAATATTCTCCAATCTTCTTTGCATCCTTTCCAGTTCGTGGAAGAAATGTAGTCAAAGAGTTCACTTTTGCTCTCAGCACCTCGCCTAGTTGAAAATAATAAATAACCTTCTCTTTGTTTCACCCAAACAATGGAGAAGCACGCCATCAAAATGTGAGGTTTTAAATCTGAGCATGGAGCCGGATTCACCTTCTCCTTTGGGCATTGTATTTCTAAAATCCTCCTGAGCTAGGCTTGATGGTTAGTGTCTCTGCCAACATGAATTTCATTTAGTTCATTGTCACGTGGACCGAGGTACAGCAAAAAGTTTTTTTGTTGCGTGCTATCCAGTCAGCGGAAAGACTATACATGATTACAATCAAGCCGTCCACAGTGTACAGATACATGATAGTGGAAATAACATTTAGTGCAAGATAAAATCCAGTAAAGTCTGAATTAAGATAGTCCAAATGTCTCCAGTGAGTTAGATAGTAGCTCAGTACCACCTTCTAGTTGATGACAGGATGATTCAGTTGTCTGATAACAGCTGGGAAGAAACTGTCTCTGAATCTGGAGTTGTGCGTTTACACACTTCTGTACCGCTTGCCTGATGGGAGAGGGGTGAAGAGGGAGTGATTGGGCTGAGATGTGTCTTTGATTAAGCTGGAATAAGTGATTATTGGTGAGTACCCACTGAGTTTTTGGTTTGTCTCAAATTCCTTCTCATCTGTTGCCCAAGGCTCAAATATTTAAGTATTTAAGAAAACAATTCATCTTTGGCAGTGAAGAATATGGGCAATTATCTTAAACTTGTAGCACCAAATTAATCCTAAAGTGCTGCAGTTAGAATTAGAATGTTTAATTTCGAGATACATCGCGGAAACAGGCCCTTCGCCCACCGAGTCCGCACTGACCAGCGATCCCTGCACACTAACACTACCCTACACACACACACACACACACACACACACACACACACACACACGCGCACACGCACGCGCACACGCACGCGCACACGCACACACTAAGGACAATTTACATTTTATACCAAGCCAATTAGCGTACAAACCTGTATGTCTTTGGAGTGTGGGAGGAAACCGGAGCGCCCGGAGAAAGCCCACGCGGGTCATGGAGGGAATGTACAAACAGCACCCACAGTCGGGATTGAACCCGGGTCTCTGGCGCTGTGAGGCAACAACTCTACCGCTGCGCCACCGTGCTGCCCACGAATGGTTCCTTTCCTGATTGAAAGGGAGCTTTTCCAAGTGTAACTGGAGTAGGCAGACCCAACAATGCAGTCTCTTTCGATCCCTGCGTTGCTATGTCATTAACTTCACCGAGGATCACCACATTCTTGTTGGGTGTTAAACCTCTTGTGCAGTGAGTTACTAGCCCATTATAACCCTGCATTCACACAGAAGCATATCCTTGTCGGATTACGTGGTGCCTCTTTATTCGAACAACGGGTTGACCTGCCTTGAAGCTGTGACCGCTCTCCTCTGGGCCTCTGTCTGCTCCAGGATGTAGAACAACCAATTCTGTAGCGGTCTCAGTGAGTGCACCACAGATTGTGCCCGAGGTGTTTACCATGGCGGAGTGTTCTTCTGTGACACGTGGTAGTGTATACATGGAATCTTGTTTTTTATATTCACCCCCTAAATGGGCTGCACGGTGGCGCAGTGACAGAGTTGCTGCCTTACAGCGCCAGAGACCCGCGTTCGATCCTGACTAGAGGTGCTGTCTGTAAGCAGTTTGTACGTTCTCCCCGTGACCTGCGTGGGCTTTCTCCGGGTGCTCCGGTTTCCTCCTACACTCCAAAGACGTACAGGTTTGTAGATTAATTGGCTTTGGTAAAATTGTAAATTGTCCCTTGTGTGTAACATAGTGCTAGTGTCAGGGGTGATCTCTGGTCAGTCGGACTCGGTGGGCCGGCGGGCCTGTTTCCGCTCTGTGTCTCTAAAGTCTATAGATGGATCCGATGGTGGGGAGTCTGGTGTATGTGATAGGCTGGGCTGCATCCACAGCCCTGTAATTCCTGGACTCCATGAATTGCAGATGCTAGTTTACAAAATGAAAACCCAAAGCAAAAAGGTCTCGAACTGAAATGTTGCCTTTTCATGTTCTTCAGTGTCGCTGCCTGAGGCGCTGAGTTACTCCAGCACTTTCTGTTAATTTACAGTTTTGTTTATAGTCTATAGTGTACAGTCTTTCCACTGACTGGCCAGCACGATACACAAAGCTTTTTGTTGCACCTCAGTACATGTGACAATAAACTAAACTAAAAAAAAAAGTTGTGCATGAGATTCCATTAATTCCACGGTGGCGCAATGGTAAAGTTGCTGCCTTGCAACGCTTACAGCGCCGGACACCCGGGGTTCGATCCCGACTACGGGTGCTGTCTGTACGGAGTTTGCACATTCTCCCCGTGACCTGCGTGGGTTTTCTCCGAGATCTTCGGTTTCCTCCCACACTCTAAAGACGTACAGGTTCGTAGGTTAATTGGCTTGATACTATAATTGTAGACATTGTCCCTGGTGTGTGAGGGATTGTGTTAATGTGTCGGGATCGCTGTATCTCTAAACTAAACTAAACCAGCAGAGGTGGAGCACTTTCACCTCGAGATCTTTAGTTCTCTACATCACTCCCTGAAACCTTGAGAGGAGATTGCCAACTGCACTCTCCACTGAAGTACAAAATGAAATTACCTTTTACATATTTGGCATTGTGCACCCACTGAAGTTAAATCTGGATCCAAACTTTGGAGTCTGTCTTTCACCATGGGCCAGAGCAAGCCCTGCTCACAATAGCTGGCTGAACTTCAGCTGCCAATTGGCTTCAATACTGTTTTATTCCAGTATGCAAGACCATGATAGTTCAAATCGATTCAATCCTCAATGGCACAATTAAAATTTAATTTTGATGTGACAGACGCATAGATTTGTTTTAATTTATTTGTAATGCAGCAGCTTCTGACGACTTTAGCGAAGACGAGTGTCTTTAGTTTCTTTAACGTTAGTTTATTTTAGAGATACTGCGCGGAAACAAGCCTTTTAGCCCACCCAGTTCTTGCCGATCAGCGATCACCACACATTAACACTATCCAACACACACTTGGGACAATTTATGATTTTACAGAGCCAATTAAATTACAAACCTATACGTCTTTGGAATGTGGAAGGAAACCAGAGCACCCGGAGAAAACCCACGCGGTCACATAGAGAACGTACTAACTCCGTACAGACAGCACCCATAGTCAGGGCCGAACCCGGGTCTCATGTGATAGGAGCAGAATGAGGCCATTCAGCCCATCACGTCTACTCCGCCATTCAATCATATAACCATATAACAATTACAGCACAGAAACAGGCCATCTCGGCCCTACAAGTCCGTGCCGAACAATTATTTTCCCCTAGTCGCATCTACCTGCACTCAGACCTTACCCCTCCATTCCTTTCCCATCCATATAACTATCCAATTTATTTTTAAATGATAAAATCGAACCTGCCTCCACCACTTCCACTGGAAGCTCATTCCACACAGCTACCACTCTCTGAGTAAAGAAGTTCCCCCTCATGTTACCCCTAAACTTCTGTCCCTTAATTCTGAAGTCATGTCCTCTTGTTTGAATTGATCTATCTTTGCAATTGATCTATCTTTCCCTCCTAAGCCCATGTCACTGGCGCTGTAAGGCAGCAACTCTATTTTTAACCTACCGTTGTCTTTAACAACATGTTGCCTGTCCCGCTGAGTTACTCCACCTGTCTTTAACAACAATTGTATTAACACCAATTAAGACATTTTGGACAGCACATGGATCGGAAAGGTTGATCGGGATATGGGTCAACTGTAGGTAAATGGGCATCTTGGGCGGCATGGATAATACACCTGTTTCCGAGCTGTATGACTGAAGTTATGACTCTACGATGGAATATGACTTGGAGAGGCATCCTGACCTACCATCTACCTCAATGGAGACCCTTGGACTATCTTTAATCGTACTTTACCTTGCACTAAACGTTATTCCCTTTATCCTGTATCTGTGCACAGTGGACGGCTCGATTGTAATCATGTATAGTCTTTCCGCTGACTGGATAGCACACATTAAAAAAGCTTTTCACTGTAGCTCGTTACACATGACAATAAACTAAACTATCTTTTAGAATTTTTTCTCTGCTTCCATGTGAAAAGCTCTACTTAAACTATAAAGCCAGAAAGCCACAGGGACATCTTGGGGGAAAGTAATTCTGTAGAATCTGACAACTACACTTCCAGAGTCTCTTGATCTTCCCACAGAGATGGAGGCCGCTCTAGATCTTTGGTTGGAGGGCTTATTGGTAATTTAGAAAGATGGCAGCTCATTAGTGACATCTAGTGGCAAGGCTCCAAACTTTCTGTAGTTTAGTTTAGAGATACAGTGTGGAAACAGGCCCTTCGGCCCACCGAGTCCATGCCAACCAATAATCACCCTACACTAGTTCTATCCTGCAAAATTTACGTAGGGATAATTTACAGAAGCCAAATAAGCCACAAACCTGCACGTCTTTGGAATGTGGGACGAAACTGGGGCAACCGGGGAAAACCCACGTGGACACGGGGGAAACGTACAAACTCCGTACAGACAGCACCCGTAGTCAGGATGTTGTACCTTTGGGTCACTGGTGCTGTAAGGTGGCAACTCTACCGCTGCGCCACTGTGCCGCAATATGGGCACTCTGCCGCCTGATGGACACAAAATGCTTCAATGTCTGAAGAAGGGTCCCGACCCGAAACGTCACCTATCCTTTTTCTCCAGAGATGTTGCCTGACCTGATAGGAGCAGAATTAGGCAATTCAGCCCATCACGTCTACTCTGCCATTCAATCATATCTTTGCCATTGATCTATCTTTCCCCCCTAACCCCATGTCACTGGTGCTGTAAGGCAGCAACTCTGTTGTTAACCTACCGTTGTCTTTAACAACATGCTGCCTGACCTGCTGAGTTACTCCAGCATTTTGTGCCCATAGTCATAGAGAGATACAGTGTGGAAACAGGCCCTTTGGCCCAACTTGCCCACACCTCCAACATGTCACAGCTACACGAGTCCCACTTGCCCGCGTTTGGTCCATATCTTTCCAAGCCTGTCCTATCCATGTACTGTCAGCTTCAACTACCTCCTCTGGCAGCTTGTTCCATACACCCACCACCCTTGATCTTTGGTATAAACCAGCAACTGTAGTTCTTTGTTTCTCCAAACCTTCTGCAACAGACGGGAATTTTGCTTCGTGTGAAATACTTAATGTATGATTGTGCTTTTTGTTAGTCCCACAACACTCTTTTAAAAAAGGTCTTGATTTCTCTGGCCATCATCTCTCCTTGAACTTAACAAAAAAAATGTACACTCTGTCTCCATTAACCAAATTAACATAAATGTATTTAATCGGACAGAATTTTCGATTGGGTTGTCTTCTGAAAGTCTGGTGGAAAAGGCCACTGAAAATCGACTTAATTAAAGTGAGCGTTTTAAAGTTCGCAAACGTATTTGTCACCAATGCTTCACATGGGTCGGAGTTGCCAGAGCTATTGTGGATAGTTGGTAGACATAAAATGCTGGAGTAACTCAGTGAGACGGGCAACTTGTCTGGAGATAAGGAATGGGTGACGTTTCGGGTCGAGACCCTTCTTCAGCCTCGACCCGAAACATCACCCATTTCTTCTCTCCAGAGATGCTGCCTGTCCCGCTGAGTTACTCCAGCATTTTCTGTGTCTATCTTCGGTTTAAACCAGCATCTGCAGTTCCTTCCGACACCCGCGTATCATTGGTAAATGGTTTAATGAAGGAATTGGGCAGTTTTTTTTGCAATTTAGAAGGACCCAAAACGATTGCGTTTCAGTTTAGTTTATTGTCACCTGTGCCGAGGTACAGTCCAGTCCAGTGCAATCCAGTCAGCGGAAAGACAATACATGATGACAATCGAGCCGTCCATAGTGTATATGATACATGATAAAGGGAATAGAAACATAGAAATTAGGTGCAGGAGTAGGCCATTCGGCCCTTCGAGCCTGCACCGCCATTCAATATGATCATGGCTGATCATCCAACTCAGTATCCCGTACCTGCCTTCTCTCCATACCCCCTGATCCCTTTAGCCACAAGGGCCACATCTAACTCCCTCTTAAATATAGCCAATGAACTGGCCTCGACTACCCTCTGTGGCAGGGAGTTCCAGAGATTCACCACTCTCTGTGTGAAAAAGTTCTTCTCATCTCGGTTTTAAAGGATTGCCCCCTTATCCTTAAGCTGTGACCCCTTGTCCTGGACTTCCCCAACATCGGGAGCAATCTACCTGCATCTAGCCTGTCCAACCCCTTAAGAATTTTGTAAGTTTCTATAAGATCCCCTCTCAATCTCCTAAATTCTAGAGAGTATAAACCAAGTCTATCCAGTCTTTCTTCATAAGACAGTCCTGACATCCCAGGAATCAGTCTGGTGAACCTTCTCTGCACTCCCTCTATGGCAATAATGTCCTTCCTCAGATTAGGAGACCAAAACTGTACGCAATACTCCAGGTGTGGTCTCACCAAGACCCTGTACAACTGTAGTAGAACCTCCCTGCTCCTATACTCAAATCCTTTTGCTATGAAAGCTAACATACCATTCGCTTTCTTCACTGCCTGCTGCACCTGCATGCCCACTTTCAATGACTGGTGTACCATGACACCCAGGTCTCGCTGCATCTCCCCTTTTCCTAGTCGGCCACCATTTAGATAATAGTCTGCTTTCCTGTTTTTGCCACCAAAATGGATAATGTGAATAACATTTAGTGCAAGGTAATTAGTTACTAAACTCAAATTTTTTTTTACACCTTCAGACGACATGACTCCCGGGTGTGAAGATGTCAGTGAGGGGCGAGGAAATGGTGCGGAGGAAACCTACGAAAGTGTAAATGCATCGACTATCTCCGATAACAGCATCCAGTTCTACGTCAACATGAACGTAGAGCTTAAACCAAATGCAGATGGTGAGTATATGTTTATGTTCGGTTTAGAGATACAGCGCGGAAACAGGCCCTTCGGCCCACCGAGTCTGCACCGACCAGCGATCCACGCACATTGACACTATCCTATGCACACTAGGGACAATTTTCCATTTGCACCAAGCAAATGAACCTACAAACCTGCACGTTTTTGGAGTGTGGGCGGAAACGAAAGATTTTGGAGAAAACCCATGGGGAGAACGTACAAACTCCGTACAGACAGCACCAGTGGTTGGGATCGAACCCGGGTCTCGCGCTGCACCACCGTGGCCACCCTGAATGTAGAGACAATGTCCGTTCCTTCCACGGATGAAGCCTGACCCTCTAGATTCCTCCAGCACTTTCTGCCCTACACCAATGTTGTGTTGACCCGTAGTCAGGATCGATCCCGGGTCCCTGGCGCTGTAAGACAACAGCTCTACCACAACGCCGCTGTGCATTTGGTTTGCAGTGTGCCTCTAACTTCTGCCCGCCTTTTGGTGACAGCGCTGCAAGGAAATTATCGTGGATGGCACGTTGGCGCAGCGGTAAAGTTGCTGCCTTACAGTCCTAACCACAGGAGCTGTCTGTACGGAGTTTGTACGTTCACACCCTGACCTGCGTGGGTTTTCTCCGGGTGCTCTGCTCTCCTCCCACACTCCAAAGACGTACAGGTGTGTAGGCTAATTGGCTTTGGTACAATTGCAAAATTGTCCCTGGTGTGTGTAGGATAGTGTTAGTATGTGGGGAATCATTGGCCGGTGTGGACTTGGTGGGCCGAAGGACCTGTTCCCGTGCTTTATATCTAAACTAAATTAAGCTATATTGTAGGCGTTTGTAAATCGTGATGAGCGGCGAGGAGGTGATTCTTTCGAGAATTGGCCCGGCCAGTTGCTGTTTGTGCTCCTGACCTGCTGAGTGATCTCACTCCCTGCATCGTGAATACCATTACCTAGAAAAATACAAACATAGAAAATAGGTGCAGGAGTAGGCCACACCTCTCTATTCCCTGCATATCCAATATCCAATCGACAATAGGTGCAGGAGTAGGCCATTCAGCCCTTCGAGCCAGCAACGCCGTTCAATATGATCATGGCTGATCATCCAGAATCAGTACCCCGTTCCTGCTTTCTCCCCATACCCCTTGATTCCATTAGCCCGAAGAGCTATATCTAACTCTCTTGGAAACAGCCAGTGAATTGGCCTCAACTGCCTTCTGTGACAGAGAATTCCACAGATTCACAACTCTGGCTGAAAATGTTTATCCTCATCTCAGTCCTAAATGGCCAAACCCTTATTCTTAAGCTGTGACCCCTGGCTCTGGACTCCCCCAACATCGGGAACATTTTTCATGCATCTAGCCTATCTGATCCCTTAAGAATTTTATTTGTTTCTATAAGATTCCCTCTCATCCTTCTAAATTCCAGTGAATACAAACTCAGTGGACCCGATTCTTTCATCATATGTCAGTCCCTCCTTCCTGGGAATTATTCAACAGAGTGGCTAATTTTGTTTTAAGAAGGAACCGCAGATGCTGGATTAAACCAAAGATAGACACAAAAAGCTGGACAAACTCAGCGGGACTGGCAGCATCTCTGGAGAGATGGAATGGGTGACGTTTCGGGTTCTTCAGACTGGTTAAGGATAAGGGAAACAAGAGATATAGACGGTGATGTGGAGAGATAAAGAACAATGAATGAAAGATATGCAAATCGTTGTTCTTTAACTCTCCACATCACCATCTATATCTCGCGTTTCCCTTATCCCTAACCAGTCTGAAGGAGGGTCTTGACCCGAAACGTCACCCATTCCATCTCTCCAGAGATGCTGCCAGTCCCGCTGAGTTTGTCCAGCTTTTTGTGTCTATCTTTGGTTTAATCCAGCATCTGCAGTTCCTTCTTAAAACAAAATCAGCCACTCTGTTGAATAATTCCCAGGAAGGAGGGACTGACATATGATGAAAGAATAGGGTCCACTGAGTTTGTATTCACTGGAATTTAGAAGGATGAGAGGGAATCTTATAGAAACAAATAAAATTCTTAAGGGACCAGATAGGCTAGATGCATGAAAAATGTTCCCGATGTTGGGGGAGTCCAGAGCCAGGGGTCACAGCTTAAGAGTCTGAAGAACCCAAAACATCACCCATTCCCTTTCTAAAGAGATGCTGCCTGTCCCGCTGAGTTACTCCAGCTTTTTGTGTCTATCTTCGGCTGATCTTGTTTGTTGAAAAGGGAAAGGAATGTGGTTGATCGCAGCTAATTGTGGCGCCTGGTATCCCACGGAGAGAGCGGTGCATTGACAATGGTCCTCGTCTGAATGGGGACAATACTGTACACAATGGAGTTACGTTTCCTGATATTGACTTCGAAAGGCTCTTTAAGTCCACAAACACAATGCTGGGCTGCGGTCTACATCAGATAGCTTATTTTAGACCTTCTTGATGTCAATGGGGACTGGATTGTGAGACACACTTCCCCCCTCTGGAAAAAATGTCTTTGTCGAGCGAGTTGTTTTTACAAGGGACATTCTAATCCGTGGCAAGACGTTTAAAAAATGTTGACTTTTTTAAATCTTGGAACGAGGAACTGCAGCAGCTGGCTTCCCCAAAACAAAAAGACACAATGTGCCAGAGGAACTGAACGGGTCAGGCAGCATCTCTGGAGACGATGGATAGCTGACGTATCGGGTCAGCCTGAAGAAAGGTCCCAACCCGAAACATCACCTATATCAGTGGATATAGGATAAGGCAGAGATAGGTGGCTTCTTGATTAGTAGAGGTGTCAGAGGTTATGGGGGGAAGGCAGGAGAATGCAGTTAGGAGGGAGAGATAGATCAGCCACGATTGAATGGCAGAGTAGACTTGATGGAACAAATTGCCTAAAGGGCCTGTCCCGCTGTACGAGGTAATTCAAGAGCTCTCCCCTCCCGAGTTTAAAAAAAAAATCAAACTCGTGGTAAGCACGTACAATGTACGTAGCGGGTACATCGGAGCTCGGGACGTTTCTTAGCGGCTCATAACGCTAACGGCAGGTACTCGGGAAACGTGGTAAGCTCGTGAAGACTCATGAAGATTTTTCAACATGTTGCAAAATGTCCACGAGAGCCCCGAGTACCTACGAGCGGCTATGACCGTAATTCTCCGAGTTCGAATCAGGGGAAACTCGGGAGAACTCTTGAATTACCTCGTACAGTGGGACAGGCCATTTACTCTACTCCTATCACTTATGACCTTATGACCTATCCATGTTCTCCAGAGATGCTGCCTGACCTGGTGAGTTATTCAAGCACTTTGTGTTTTTTAAATATATCGTTACTTTGGTTTGAAGGTGAAGGAAAGTCCAACTTAAATGCACAGATTGTTGCTGAAGCCATATTTTGAAGGTCAGTGTTATGACTGACGAGGAACAGTTAAAGGAATGGGGGAACTGGTAGTTGCAGCCTCGCAGCGCCAGAGACCCGGGTTCGATCCTGACCTCTGGTGCTATCTATGTGGAGTTTGCAGATTCTCCCTGTGACCACGTAAATTTCCTCCAGGTGCTTCAGTTTCCTCCCACATTCTTAAGACATGTGGGTTTGTGGGTTCATTGGCCTCTATAAATTGCCCCTAGTGTGTCAGGAGTGGGAGAAAGTGGGACAACATAGAACTAGTGTAAACGGGAGATCGATGGACAGTGGGCCGAAGTGCCTGTTTCCATGCTGTATCTCTAAAACTACAAACAACTCTGACATCTGGTGTGTATCTAATTGATGAGGCAAGGCTTGAGAAGTGGCAAGAATAAGCAATCATGCCTCCATTGTGAAATATACTACCTTGGCCATAGGCACGCAGTATGGAATCAGGCCTCAGTCTGAAGAAGGGTCTCGACCCGAAACCTCACCTATTCCTTTTCTTCAGATATGCTGCCTGACCCGCTGAGTTACTCCAGCTTTTTGTGTCTAACGTCATTTGAAACTGGCTCTTGAGCCCACTGAGTCAGTGCCGAGCACTTAGTATCCATTTGCACTCATGCAATCAGTCTGAAGACGGGTTCTGACATGAAACATAGTCTGTCCGTTCCCTCCACAGATGCAGCCTGACCCTCGAGGGTTTTCCAGCACTTTCTGTTCTACACTAATGTTGTGTTCATCCCATTTTATTGTCTCTGTATTCCCACCGACTTCCCTCCAGATTCTACCATTCAACTTCCAATGGTCACTTAGCCTATAACCTGGAATGAAGGAAGGGTACAGAGAAGATTTATGAGGATGTTGCCAGGACTAGAGGGTCTGAACTCTCAGCAGGGGTTGACTAGGCTGGGACTATTCTCTGGAGTGCAGGATGAGGGGTGATGTTGTATAGGTGTATAAAATCGTGAGAGGAATAGATCGGGTAGATGCACAGAGTCTCTTGCCCAGAGTAGGGGAATTGAGAACCAGAGAAAATCAGTCTAAGGTGAAGGGGAAAAGATTTAATCAGAATCTGAGGGGTACCTTTTTCACACAAAGGGTGGTGGGTGTATGGAACAAGCTGCTGGAGGAGGTAGTTGAGGCTGGGACTATCCCAACGTTTAAAACGTAGTTAGACAGGTACATGGATAGGACAGGTTTGGAGGGATATGGACTAAACACAGGCAGGTGGGATTAGTGTAGCTGGGACATGTTGATGTGGGACAAGTTGAAACCAAAATGTATAAAAATGACCTTTAATAAAATCTGACAATGTGCAATTTAACCACATGTGATTTTTTTCTATTACAAACCTCAAACTGTGGAGTACAGAAACAAATAAATAAATGATGGGTCTTTGTCCCAAACATTATGGAGGGCAGTATACAAATGCTGTACAGACAGCACGGGTAGTCAGGTCTCCGGTGGTGTAAGGTAGCTATTCTACCGCAGCACCACAGTGCCACCCTGTTGGACAATGTAGATATTTTGCCAACGCTTGAACCCATTGTTTCTTCTTTGTTTTCCACAGAAAATGACAATACTGGATGTGTCTTGCTGCATACATCCAGAAAGGTAAGATCATAAGTGATAGGAGTAGAATTAGGCCATTTGGTCCACCAGGTCTACTCTGCCATTCAATCATGGCTGATCTATCTCTCCCTCCTAACCCCATTCTCCTGCCTTCTCATAACATCTGACACCCGTACTAATCGAGAATCTATCTATCTCTGCCTTAAATATATCCGCTGACTTGGCCTCCACGGCCTTCTGTGGCAAAGAATTCCACAGATTCACCTCTTTCACTTGATGTGATGCGATTTTTCTTGTTTTGGATTTGCCATTAATGGATCTGGGTTAGACCTGTCTTTTCGAAGAACAGGAGTGTTGGAGTAACTCAGCGGGTCAGGCAGCATCTCAGGAGAACATGGATAGACCACGCTAGTGGCGGACTGGCCAGGGTGTCAGCTTGCCCGATGGCAAGTGGATCCCTGATGAATTGGGCCCCCTTTGTCTCCTGGCAACCAATATTTTTAGACCCAGTCCGCCACTGCACCATGCTTCTAGTTGGGATCCTTCCTTAAGGGCCTGTCCCACGAGCATGCGACTCCATGCGGCAAGCGCAACCTAACGTGGTCGCTTGAGTCGTACGGCCTCTCGGGGCCGGTCCCACTTTGATCGCCGGAGCCGTACGGAGTTGTGCGGAGCTGGTCCCGACATCGCACGGAGCTCTGAAAAACTGACCGTGTTCACAAATCCCGCGCGGCAACGGCCTGCCGGCCCACAGCCGCCTCGACGCCGTACGCACCACCTCGACGGGCATACGCGGACTTCGCTCAAACTTCACGTCACTCACTCGACATCCGCGCGGCCCCCGCTTCCGGTTTGGTCGCGCTTGCAGGTCAGATCCTCGTGAGACAGGCCCTTTAGACTTGGATAGACATTTGTTTTAGTTTAGCACAGTGGCGCAGTGGTAGAGACACCGCACAGACAGCTCCAAAGATCAGGATTGAATTTGGGTCATTGGTGCATTGACTACAGTACCATCTGTGACAAATAAATTATCTGCCCATTGATTATGTATATGGTTCCTCTGTGAAAACAAGTCTGTTTTCCTGCAGTAACAGAAGTGACTACACTTTGAATGTACTTAAAGGCTGTGAAATGCTTTCCAAACTTCTGAAAGGAAACTAAAAGGCAAGCCTGGACTTGATGGGCCAAATGGCCTAATTCTGCTCCCACAATTGATGGACTATTGGGCCAAATGGCCTGTTTGGGTGCAGTGAACTTTGTCACTCTGTGAATCCAAACCACAAGGACTGTTGTACATACTGGGCTCCACAGGAAGGTAAGATTAGGACAGCAAGCCATCCACAATAAATCCATCGCACCATTTCAATTATAGACACCCCTCACCATAATACTCCCAGTGGGAGAGATACAGATATAATGTCACAGCAAATATGAAGAGGCCAATCTCTATCTGATCGAGCAACAACTTTATGAATAATGCATTAAGAATCAGAGGCGACAAGGAATTGTTTACCTTTAAGATTAAGGCATAGCTTTTGTTTCTTTCAGACAGAAGTCATTTAAAAGTAAATAGAGATACAGAAGCTGGATAAACACATCGGTTTCAGCAGTAGTTTTGGATGGAGAAATGGAGATCACATTTCAGGCCTTTCAGAATGATTTAACAATGTCATAAGTTCATATGTAATAGGAGCAGAATTAGGCCATTTGGCCCATCAAGTCTACTCCGCCATTCAATCATGGCTGATCTATCTCTCCCTCCCAACCCCATTCTCCTGCCTTCTCCCCATAACCTCTAACACCTGCACTAAACAAGAATCTATCTATCTCTGCCTTAAAAATATCCACTGACCTGGCCTCTACGGCCTTATGTGGCAAAGAATTCCACAGATTCACCACCCTCGGACTAAAGAAATTTCTCCTCATCTACTACTTAAATGACTGTCTTTTAATTCTGAGGCTTTGACCTCCAGTTCAAGACTCTCCCACTGGTGGAAGCATCCTCTCCACATCCACTCTATCCAAGCCTTTCACTATTGTGTACGTTTCAATGAGGTCCCCCAACAGGACTCAACACCGGTCTCTAGCACTGTGAGGCAGCAGTTTTACTGCCTGTACCACTCTGTTGACCTTAAATGGAGGATAGAGAGGTCACTGGGGAACCTAGTGTTTGTTCCATTCCAATCCACATACAAGGGACAATAAGCAGAGGCCAATTAAACTATAAACTTGTACGTCTTTGGAGTTTAGTTTAGAAATCCAGCGCGGAAACAGGCCCTTCGGCCAACCGGGTCCGCTCCAACCAGCGACACCTGCACCCTTACACTGTCCAACACACACTTGGGACAATTTCCAATTGTACCAAGCCAATTGACTTGTAAACCTGCACGTCTTTGGAGTGAGGGAGGAAACCAAAGCACCTGGAGGAAACCCATGCTGTCACGGGGAGAACGTACAAACTCCATCATACAAACAGCACCCGTGGTCAGGATCGAACCTGGGTCCCTGGGGTGCTGTAAGGCAGCAACTCTACCGCTGCACCAACTATGCCGGGCCGATTGGAGTTGATGATTTTGGCCCATTATTCACGTGCCAGCCATTAGTAGAAACAGTTTAATTCACCCTGTTCTTTCTCCACGGATCCACAGTCTGTTTCCGTTTCACGTACATGCCGTGTTCTCTCCTGCTTGAAGGGGTGCAGGAAGTAGAGGCTTCTCCCCTCTCGTATCAGGCCAGAGGCGCAGAAGTGTGAAAACGCACACCTCCAGATTCAGGGGCAGTTTCTTCCCAGCTGTTATCAGGCAACTGAACCATCCTACCACAAACTGGAGAGCAGTCTTGACCACATCAACCTCATAGGAGACCCTCAGACTATCTTTAATCGGAATTTACTGGACTTCATCTTGCTATAAACATTATACCCTTTATCCTGTATCTGTACACTGTGGACGGTGCGATTGTAATCATGTGTAGTCTTTCCGCTGACTGGATGGCACACGACAAAAAAGCTTTTCACTGCACCTCATTACAAGTGACAATAATAGATGAAAGGGTGTAGAAAGATTTACGAGGATGTTGCCAGGACTTGAGGGTCTGGAGCGACAGGGAGAGGTTGAGCAGGCTGAGACTCTATTCCCTGGACGCAGGAGGATGAAGTGTATAAAATCATGAGGGGAATAGATTGGGTAGACGTACAGAGTCTCTTGCCCAGAGTAGGGAAATCGAGAACCAGAGGGCATAGGGTTAAGGTGAAGGGGGAAAGATATTATGGGAATCTGAGGGGTAACTTTTTCATACAAACGCTAGTGGGTGTATGGAACATGCTGCCAGAGGAGGTAGTGATGCAGGGAATATCGCAACATTTAATAAACAATTAGACAGGTACATGGATAGGACAGGTTTGGAGGGATATGGGCCTAAGGCAGGTAGATGGCACATGTTGGGCAGTTTAGGCAAGTTGGGCCGAAGGGCCTGTTTCCACACTGTATCAGTCTATGACTCTATGGTTTGGGAACCGCTCCCTTCAAGACCGCAAGAAATTGCAGAGAATTGTGGATGCAACCCAGACCATCACACAAACCAACCTCCCTTCCATTTAGGAAGTAGGGTCTAGACCCGAAAGGTCACCATTCCTTCTCTCCAGAAATGCTGCCTGTCCCGCTGAGTTTCTCCAGCACTTTGTGTCTATCTTCCCTTCCCTTGACTCCATTTATACTTCATGCTGCCTCAGCAAGGCCACCAGCATAATCAACGACGAGTCGCATCCTGGCCACTCCCTCTTCTCCCCTCTCCTATCGGGCAAAAGGTATAGAGGTGTGGAAATACACACCACCAGATTCAGAGACAGCTTCTTCCCAGCTGTTATCAGGCAACTGAACCATCCTGTCGCTACCAGGGAGCAGTCATTGGAGATTCTCGGACTATCTTTGATCAGACTTTACTGAACTTCATCGTGCACTAAACGTTATCCCATACACTGTGGATGCCTTGATTGTAATCATAATAATAATAATGGATGGGATTTATATAGCGCCTTTCTAATACTCAAGGCGCTTTACATCGCATTATTCATTCACTCCTCAGTCACACTCGGTGGTGGTAAGCTACTTCTGTAGCCACAGCTGCCCTGGGGCAGACTGACGGAAGCGTGGCTGCCAATCTGCGCCCACGGCCCCTCCGACCACCACCAATCACTCACACACATTCACACACATTCACACACACACACAGGGCAGCTGTGGCTACAGAAGTAGCTTACCACCACCGAGTGTGACTGAGGAGTGAATGAATAATGCGATGTAAAGCGCCTTGAGTATTAGAAAGGCGCTATATAAATCCCATCCATTATTATTATTGTCTTTCCACAGACGGGATAGCGCGCAACATAAAAGCTTTTCACTGTACCTCGGTTCAAGTGACAATAGTAAACTAAACTAATCCTCGCACACTGCAAGGAAGCAATCACCCTGTTTTCTTCTTCCCCCACACCCCCATCCCCTTCTCTTTGCCAATTGTCCTCAAGCAATGTCCTCTCCCCTGATTCCTGAACCCCTAGCTGTTGGCACAGTTAGTGTTTGAGGTTTGGACAGGCGTGTGACATTCTTTTGAACTTGAAGCCCAGATCCTGTGCTCCATGCTGGGATAAACGTCCAGAACCATTGCTGGTGGCTCTGCGACAGGGGGGAAGACAGCATCTTGCGCACAGCTGCCTGAGTTTGATTTTAAGAGATATAGGATGGAAACTGGCCCGTTTGGCCCACCGAGTCCGCACCGACCAGTGATCCCCGCACATTAACACTATCCGACACATCACTTGGGACAATTTACATTTATACCAAGCCAATTAACCGACAAACCTGTACATACGTATTTGGAGTGTGGGAGGAAACCGAAGATCTCGGAGAAAGCCCACGCAGGTCATGGGGAGAACGTACAAACTGTACACACAGCAGCCGTAGTCAGGATTGAACCCGGGTCTCTGGCGCTGTAAGGCAGCAGCTTTACCACTGTGCCGCCCTGTGGCGGCCTTCGATATATAACAATTGCGTTTAGTCGTCTCGTCCACATGTGTTCCATCTGCTGTTGTCAACAGAGATCAGAAATTATGGTAACGATTATTAAGAAACTAAACCGGAGCTGAATTTGGCAAAATGAAGGATCAGAAAATGTAAAGAAAATGGTCGGCGCGGTCGCACAGCAGTGGAGTTGCTGCCTCACAGCGCCAGAGACTCGGGTTCAATCCTGACTACGGGTGCTGTGTGTACGGAGTTTGTACCTTCTCCCCGTGACCTGCGTGGGCTTTCTCCGGCTGCTCCTGTTTCCCCCCCACACTCTAACGACCTACAGATGTGTAGGTTAATCGGCTTCGGTGAAGATTATAAATCGTCCCCAGTGTGGAGGATAGTGTTAGTGTGCAGGGTACAAACTCCATACAGACAGCACCCGTAGTCGGGATCAAACCTGGATCTCTGGCGCTGTGAGGCAGCAACGCTACCATTGTGGCGCCATACTATTCTATGTTCTAACGCGGATTCAATAGACAATAGGTGCAGGAGTAGGCCATTCAGCCCTTCGAGCCAGCACCGCCATTCTATGTGATCAGGGCCCCAATCAGTACCCCGTTCCTGCCTTCTCCCCATATCCCCTGACTCCACTATCTTTAAGAGCCCTATCTAGCTCTCTCTTGAAAGTATCCAGAGAACCGGCCTCCGCCGCCCTCCGAGGCAGAGAATTCCACAGACTCACAACTCTCGGTGAAAAAGTGTTTCCTCATCTCCGTTCTAAATGGCTTACGGCTTTTTGACGGCTTTTCGGCTGAGCGTCCATGTTCTGTTTTTATTCTCGCAGTACCTGAAGTTGAAGAACTTTGAGGAAGAGGTGCGCGCGCACAGGGACCTGGACAGATTCCTGGCTGGGGCGGGAATCCTGCTGGACGTGTCGGCCCTGTCCCTGGATGATGTTCTGCGGGAGATGGTCAAGCACATCGCCAAGGAGTCCGAGAACACGGAGCCCATTTCCAACTTGGACGAGGTCATGGGCAGCTTATTCACTGATTGCAGCACGTTTCGGGAGGGCAGTGGCAATGGTAATTGCGCTTGCTTGCACCGTGTGAAGCGTTGCCTCTCAACAAAGACTCTTGTTGCAACCCTTACTCTATCGAAGGTGGCCCAGGGTCGAGTTGATGCCTCACAGCGCCAGAGACCCGGGTTTGATTCTGATCTCGGGTGCTGCCTGTGTGGAGTTTGCACCTCCTCCCTGTGACCGCGTGGGTTTTCCCCGGGTGCTCCAGTTTCCGTCCGCATCCCAAAGACTTGTAGGTTTGCAAGTTAATCGGTCACGTAAATTGCCTCTCGTTGTGTAGGTTTCTTCCAACACTCCAATGACGTACGGGTTTCTAGGCCAAATGGCTTTGGTAAAATTGTCCCTAGTGTGTGTGGGATAGTGTTAGTGTTCGGGGATCGTTGGTTGGTGCGCACTCAGGGTGGGCTAAATGGCCTTTTTCCACGCTGTATGTCTAAGCTAAACTAAATTTCACACTTCATCACAAAAGACCAGACCTCAGACCTGTGACTCTGTCACCTCAGACCTGTGACTCTGTCACCAAAGATCAAAGAGAGAGCGCTCGAATATCTTTGGTTCACACTGCCTCACAAAAGCAACAAACATAATTAAAAGCTTGTCTGACCTTGGTCATTCCCCTTTCTCCCTGCTCACATCCACCAGACACAGGAACAGCATCGTCACCTCTTTAATCATGCTTCTTCCACTAGTTAGGGTACTGTCCGATTCATCTCTACTCCCCTGTGGACATTGGGCTTTATCTATACGACTGATGGTGTACAATGCAGGGAACAATATTCTCATAATTCATGGAGCAGCATTAGGCCATTTGGCCCATCAGAGTCCACCATTCAATCATGGCTGATCTATTTTTTTTTATCAACCCCTTTCTCCTGCCTTCTCCCCATAACCCCTGACATCTGTACTAATCAAAAATCTGTCCATCTCCACATTAAAAATATCCACATCCATGTCTCCATAGCATGAATTCCATACATTCACCCTTCGGACCAAAGACATTTCTCCTCACCTCCATTCCAAGGGTAAAAGAGTGCAGAATTATCAGCATTGTAGCAAAACAGTTCCATTGACAAAGTCCATATTTGCAAAGGGGTAGAAGTGAATTGGACAAGGCCCTAGCTTATGGAGGACTGATAACGGAGGGGAAGAATCTGTTCCTGAGTCTGGTAGTGCGCGATTTCAAGCCTCTGTAACTTTTGCCCAACGGGAACAGGGAGAAGGAGGAATGACCTGGGTGGCATGTTTAGAGATGCAGCGTGGAAATGGGCCCTTTTGCCCACCGAGTCTGCTTTCACCATCGATCACCTGTGCATGAGTTTGAGGTCATCCCACTTTTGTCTTCTACACACGAGGGACAATTAACAGAAACCAATCATCCTACAAATCGTGCATGCCTTTAGAATGTGGGAGGTTATTGGAGCACCTAGAGAAAACCCACGTGGCCACAGGGAGAACGGTCAAACTCCACACAGACAGTACCCATAGTCAGGATCAAACTCTGATCTCTGGTGCTGTGAGGCAGCAGCTCTACCTGCTGCGCCACTATGCCACCCTTGAGTCTTTCACTATGTTGGCTGCTGTTCGGAGGCAGCGTGAAGTGTGATGAATTTAATGGTGGGAAGTCCGGGACTGAATGATGGAGAACAAGGATAGGCAACTTTATGAATCGTACCTCTTCGTCATGGACAGAATGTTATTGTGAATGAAATGTGTAAGAAGGGACTGCAGATGCTGGTTTAAACCGGAGATAGACACAAAAAGCTGTGGTAACTCAGCGGGACAGGCAGCATCTCTGGAGAAAAGGAATGGGTGACCTTGCGGTCAGTCCGAAGAAGGGTCACGACCCGAAACGTCACCCATTCTTTCTCTCCAGAGCTGCTGCCTGTACCGCCGAGTTACTCCAGCGTTTTGTGTCTATCTTATTGTAAATGAAATGGGTCACTCTGTAGGACAGTGAGCAGTTAGGAAGCAGAATGGGACGTCAGTCTTCTTTGGATGTGGAGAAGATGCTTCCACTAACTTCGGACCAGCGACCAGAGTCTGAGAAATAAAGATTGTTCCTTTAGGAAGGAGATGAGGAGGAATTTCTTCAGTCAGATGCTGGTGAACCTGTGGAATTCATAGCCACAGAAGGCTGTGGAGGCCGAGTCAGTGGATATTCTTGCCATAGAGGGAGTACAGTGAAGGTTCACCAGACTGATTCCTGGGATGTCAGGACTTTCATATAAAGAAAGACTGGATAGACTCGGCTTGTACTCGCTAGAATTTAGAAGATTGAGGGGGGATCTTATAGAAACTTACAAAATTCTTAAGGGGTTGAACAGGCTAGATGCAGGAAGATTGTTCCCGATGTTGGGGAAGTCCAGAACAAGGGGTCACAGTTTAAGGATAAAGGGAAATCTTTTAGGACTGAGATGAGAAAAACATTTTTTACACAGAGAGTGGTGAATCTGTGGAATTCTCTGCCACAGAAGGTAGTTGAGGCCAGTTCATTGGCTATATTTAAGAGGGAGTTAGATGTGGCCCTTGTGGCTAAAGGGATCATGTGGTATGGAGAGAAGGCAGGTACAGGATACTGAGTTGGATGATCAGCCATGATCATATTGAATGGCGGTGCAGGCTCGAAGGGCCGAATGGCCTCCTCCTGCACTTATTTTTCTATGTTTCTATGTTTCTATATTTTTAAGGCAGATAGATTCTTGATTAGAATCAGGGTGTCAGGGTTATGGGGAGAAGGCAGGAGAATGGGGTTGAGAGGGAAAGATATATCAGCCATGATTGAATGGCAGAGTAGACTGGATGGGCCGAATGGCCTAATTCTGCTCCTATCACTTATGAAGTTATGAACAAATGGGACAGAGTACAAGTAAGGACATGTTGCTGGAGGGCATTGAGACCACATCTGAAGTATTGTCAGCAGTTTTAGTCTCCTTATTGAAAGAACAAAATATTTGAGTTGGCACAGTTGAGAGCACATTGGCAAGGTTGATGCTTGTGGTGATGGTGGTAACTTTGGATGAAAGATTGGGTCTGTGCTCCTTGGAGTTTAGAAGAACAAGAAATGAAATTGAACTACTTAAGCCAAGAGTAGGGGAATCGAGAAACAGTGGGCAAAGGTTTTCAGTTTAGTTTAGTTTATTGTCCCGAGTACCGAGGTACTGTGAAAAGCTTTTGTTGCGTGCCAACCAGTGAGGAGAAAGACACTAAATGATACAATCGAGCCATTTTCAGTGTATAGATACATGATAAGGGAATAAGATTTAGTGCTAGGTGAAGCCAACAAAATCCGATTAAGGATAGTCCGAGGGACATCAAAGAGGTAGATAGGAGTTCAGCACTGCTCTCTGGTTGTGGTAGGATGATTCAGTTTAAGATGAGGGGGAAAGATTTAACAGGAACCTGAGGGGTAACTTTTTCACGCAAAGGGTGGTGGATGTATGTAACGAGCTGCCGGAAGAGGTAGTTGAGGCAGGTACTTTTGCAGTGTTTGTGAAACATTTAGACAGGTAAAACATAGAAACATAGAAAATAGGTGCTGGAGTAGGCCATTCGGTCCTTCGAGCCTGCACCGCCATTCAATATGATCATGGCTGATCATCCAACTCAGTATCCTGTACCTGCCTTCTCTCCATACCCCCTGATCCCTTTAGCCACAAGGGCCACAACTAACTCCCTCTTAAATATAGCCAATAAACTGGCCTCAGGTAGGTGGATAGGACAGGTTTAGGGGGATATGGGCCAAATGCAGGCAGGTGGGACTAGTGTAGCTGGGACATGTTGGCCAATGTGGGCAAGTTGGGTCGAAGGGCCTGTTTCTACACTGTATCACTCTATGACTCTTTGAGATTCCAAGGGGGTTTGACACATGTGGAATTTAGAACTAGGAGGTGTACATTCATATCAAGGGTTACCGGTTTAAGATTAAACTGAAGAGGAATTTATTTTGAGGATTGTGTATAGTTGGAATTCCTTGCCTCCTAAGGGCGGTGGGGTTTACTGTTATAGAGTTATACATCAGGGAAACAGGCCCTTTGGCCCAACTTGCCTATGCCAACCAATATGCCCATCTATGCTGGCCTATTTGCCCACGTTTGGCCCATATCCCTCTAAATCTTTCCTGTCCGTGTACCTGTCCAAATGTCTTTCAAATGTTATAGTACTTGCCTCAACTACTTTTTCAGGCAGCTCATTCCATACACCCGCCCCCCATGGTGTGGAAACACAATTCCTATTGAGTTCCTATTAAATCTTTCCCCTTTCATCTTAAACCCATGTCCTCTGATTCTCGATTCCCCAACTCTGGGTAAAAGACACTTTGCATCACGCGATCTATTCCCTTCATGATCGTATATATCTCTATAAGATCACCCCTCGGTCTCCTGCCATCCAAGGAATAAAGTCCTAGCCTGCCTAACCGCGCCCTATAGCTCAGGCCCTTGTGTCCTGGCAACATCCTTGTAAATCTTCTCTGCACTCTTTCCAGCTGAACAGCATCTAATTTTGTGCCAGCTCCACGTAGTTTATTGTCATGTATACCGAGGTCCAGTGAAAAACTTTTTTGTGGCGTGTTTTCCAGTTAGCGAAAAGACAATACGTGATTACAATCAAGCCGCCTACAGTGTACAGATACAGGATGAAGGGAATAATGTTTAGTGCAAGGTAAAGTCCAATTTAAAGGCAGTTCGTAGGTCTCCAATGAGGGGTAGATTGGCGGTCAGGGCCACTCTCTAGTTAGTGAGAAGACGGCTCAGTTGCCTGATTACAGCTGGGTAAGGAATTGTCCCTGAATCAGGAGGTGTGTGAGGTGATTTCTAAGCTTGCTTATTTATTTTTCAGCTGATGAAATACTTCTCGAGTGCCAAATGTAGGAAACATGAAAGATAGACACAAAGTGCTGGAGTACCTCAGCGGGTCAGGCAGCATCTCTGGAGTAAAAGGACTAGGTGACGTTTCAGGACGTGATCCTTCTTCAGACTCTTCTACGGACTAGGAAATATGGAAGTCAATTTGGGCACCGCTAACTTTAGTTTAGTTTTTAGTTTAGTTTAGAGATATAGTGCGGAAACAGGCCCTTCGGCCCACCGAGTCCGTACCGACCAGCGATCCCCACCCATCAATACTGTGCTACACACACTAGGGACAATTTACACTTATACCAAGCCAATTAACCTACATTCCTGTACGTCTTTGGAGAGTGGGAGGAAACCGAAGATCTTGGAGAAAACCCATGAGGTCAAGGGGAGAACGAACAAACTCTGTACAAACAGCACCAGTAGTCGGGATCGAACTCGGGTCTCTGGTGCTGCAAGCGCTGTCAGGCAGCAACTCTAACGCCCTAAACTCCTAGGAACTGAAACGGCCAGCCCCATCTTTTCCCTCCATATTGTCATCTATATCTCTTGTTTCCCTTTCCCCTGACTCCCTCTGAAGAAGGGTCTCGACCCGAAACATCACCTTTCCTTTTTTGCACAGATGCTGCTTGTCCCGCTGAGTTACTCCAGCTTTTTGTGTCTATCTTCGGTTTAAACCAGCATCTGCGGTTTCTTTCCGGCCCGCTGTTCCCCTTCTCCAAATGCCATTTGGAGGGCAGTCACGGTGGTGCAGCGGTAGAGTTGCTGCCTCACAGCGAATGCAGCGCCGGAGACCCCGGGTTCGATCCCGACTATGGGTGCTGACTGTACGGAGTTTGTACGTGCCCCCCGTGACCTGCGTGGGATTTCTCCGAGATCTTCGGTTTTCTCCCACACTCCAGACATACGTGTTTGTAGGTTAATTGGCTGGTTGTAAATGTTAAAAATGTCCCTAGTGGCTGTAGAATAGTGTTAATGTACGGGGATCGCTGGTCGACGACCTGTTTCCACGCTGTATCTCTGAACTAAACTAAACATTACTTTTTGATTGATGAAAAGCTTTTTATTGGATTGTCAGTTCATTCTGTTGCAGATTGTTTCCTCGTTTCCTCAAAACATCAAAGGACAATTTTTTAACTGGGTGCGAAGGGCACAAGGTCAAGCTGCTTTGGGGATCGACATTCTTCCTCGTGAGATCTGGCCAGTGCTAACAGTTCATGGTACTGAAGCTCCAAGGATGCCATCAAAGCTGGAAAGAGTGCAGAGAAGTTTCATGGGGAAGTTTCCAGGACTCGAGGGGCTGAACTATGGGGAGAAGTGGGGCAGGCTAAAGGGCCTGTCCCACGGCAAATTTTTCGGCGACTGCCGGCGTCATATCAGGGTCGCCAAAAGATTTTGAACATTTCAAAATCCGGCGGCGACAAAAAAAATGTTGCGACACTTGAAAAAGCACCGCTCGTCATACGCCATCACGTTGCGTCACGCCACGACTTTTTTGGTGACCTGATACGTCAGTCGATGATGCCGGCAGTCGCCGAAAAAATCGCCAAGTGGGACAGGCCCTTAAGACTTTATTCATTGGAGCGCTTGAAGCTGAGGGGTGATCACAAAGGTGTACAAGATCATGAGGGGAATAGATGGGCTGAATGCACAGTCTTTTACCCAGAGTAGGGGAATGAAGAACCAGGGGAAAAGATTTAAGATGAGTGAAAGATTTTATAGGAACTTTTTTGAGAGCGTAGTTGGTATATGGAATGAGCTGCCAAGGAGGTAGTTTAGGCAGGAAATATGGCAACATTTAAAGAACATTTTGATAGGTACATTACACAGCTAGTAAAGGTGTAGAAGGCAGACTCAGCGGGACAGGCAGCATCTCTGGAGAGAAGAAATGGGTGACCTTTTGGATCGAGAGACCCTTCTTCAGACTGATCGGATTCAGATTACTCAGTCTGAAGAAGGGTCTCTACCCGAAACGTCACCCATTCCTTCTCTCCAGAGACGCTGCCTGCCCCGCTAAGTTACTCCAGAATTTTGTGTCTATCTTCGGTTTAAACCAGCTTCTGCAGTTCCTTCCTACACAAGGTTTAGAAGGAGATGGGCCAAGCCCAGGCAGGTATGACAAGTGTAAATGGGGCATCTGGGTCACCATGGACAAGTTGGACCAAAGGGCCTGTCTCCATGCTGACTCTGACTCTAGCTCCAAGGATAGGAAAGGTTTAGAGAGATGTGGGCCAAACACAGGAAGGTGGGGCATCTTGGTCAGCATGGACGTGTTGGGCTGAAGGGCCTGTTTGTTCCCAGGTTATATGACTCAATGATATAACAGGATATGCAGGGGAAACTGCCAGATCTGTGGAGCTTTATGATGTGTTGTGCTGTGAAAATAATTTCAAATTTTTTTTTTTTCCCTTCCAGTACACCTCCTGTCAAATACCATTCAAGGAGTTTCTGCTACGACCACTGGCGTTCAGTATCAGCAATCCTGGCTCTGTCTTCTGTAAGTGTCCCTGGAGAGTTTGGTGCATTGGTTGTCACCATTGTTTTTTTTAAATTTAGTTTTACTTTAGAGATACAGCACGGAAACAGGTCCTTCGGCCCACTGAGTCCGCACCGACCTGCGCTCCCCGCACATTAACACTATCCTCGCAACGACAGTGCTGAAACTAGCACTCCAGGGGCAATTTTGCATTTACACCAAGCCAATTAACCCACAGATCTGTACGTCTTTAGAGTGTGCGAGGAAACTAAAGATCTCGGTGAAAACCCACGCAGGTCACGGGGAGAACGTACAAACTGCGTACAGACAGTGCCTGTGGTCGGGATCGAACCCTGGGTCTCTGGCTCTGTAAGGGCTGTCATGCAGCAACTCTACCGCTGTGCCACCCTGGGATCAGATGCCCACCGTAGTTGCTTGGGTCAGAAGGAGAATCAAGATTAAAGTTCAATGCAGGCACGAGGAACTGCCGATGCATGATGTACCAAATATGTAGTGCTGGAGTAACTCAGCAGGTCAGGCAGCAACTTTAGACTTTACTTTAGACTTTAGAGATACAGCAAGGAAACAGGCCCTTCGGCTCACTGAGTCCATGCTGACCAGTTACTAACACCTATGAGTGAGAAGCGAGTGTTACCAAACTTCTGAATTCACTGGGGTGGAACCCTCTCCAAGACAGACGTGAAGTTCACCGTTTGACCTGTTTTTTACAAAATGTTAAATGGTCAGCTCGACATAGATTACAAGTCCTACACCAAACCCAAACCAATTAGGAGCAGACGAGGGCATTCGATCCAATTTGAGATTCCAGCTACCAAGACAGATGTGTACAGCAATTCGTTCTTCCCCCGCACAATTAAAGCATGGAGTAGTCTCCACCCTACTATGGTTACCCAACCAGATGCAACTAAATTTAAGGTAGCTCTTTCTTCCCAAAAACCCTTTCTGGCTTAAGTTCTCCCTCCACCACCTCCAGTTTAAATTCCATTTGGAATATTTTCGAGGACCGAGGACAAGAACCAGCCATCTGGTCACATTATCCTACACACTAGGGACAATTTATAATTTACAGATCTCCAGGTGTTCCAATTTCCTCCCACACTCCAATAACTTACAGGTGTGTAGACTAATTGGCTTGGTAAAGTTGTAAATTGTCCCTAGTGTGTATAGGATAATGTTAATGTGGGGGGGATCACTGGTCAGCATGGACTCGTGGGCTGAAGGGCCGGTTTCCACCCTGTATCTCTAAAACTAAACTAAACCAAACTAAAGATGTCAATTGACCTGCGAACCTGTACGTCCCGACCCGAAACGTCACCTATCCATGTTCTCCATAGATGCTGCCTGACCCGATGGGTTACTGCAGGACTTGGTGCCTTGTAAAGTTCAATGTTCTACCCATTAGGCAGTGATAAGCCTGGGAAAGGTGTTTCTTTTTAAATGTCTTTCCTGAATGAGCCTGGCTCCAATGGAGTTGTGGAGTTTGACCACTTCATCTGGAGCAGGTTAGGTTATTGATTCTGACCTATTAAATCAGAGTGGAATCAGAGACATCAGTTGCTTGGAACCTGGGCGGGGAAAACCCACTCTCAGATCTCCCTTGCGTTTGACTTCACTGGTTTCCTATCATGTTTTAGATTAGTTTAGAGACACAGCCCGGAAACAGGCCCTTTGGCCCACCGTATCACTGACCAGCGATCCCCGCACAATAACACAATCCCATACAATTTACATTAATACCAAGTCAGTTAACCTACAAACCTGCACGTCTTTGGAGTGTGGGAGGAAACTGAAGATCCCGGAGAAAACCCACGCGGGTCACGGGGAGAACATTCAAACTCCTTACAGGCAGCACCCGTAGTCAGGATCAAACCCGGGGCTCTGGTGCTGTAAGGCAGCAACTCTACTGGTACGACACCGATTTATTTCATTGTTGACGGAATACTCCTGGGATGTATAGGCAGCGTTCATAGCCATTATTCAAAGCAGATTCTTCATTCAATTCAACAGATGCTTTGCATTGTCTCTTCCTGTCTCTACAGCCCAACTTGCCCACAATAGCCAACATGTCCCAGCTACACTCGTCCCACCTGCCTGTGTTTGGCCCATATCCCTCCAAACCTGTCCTATAGAAACATAGACATAGAAACATAGAAATTAGGTGCAGGCCATTCGGCCCTTCGAGCCTGCACCGCCATTCAATATGATCATGGCTGATCCATGCACCCATCTAACTGTTTCTTAAATGTTGCGATTGTCCCCGCCTCAACTACCTCCTCTGGCAGCTTGTTCCATACATTCACCATCCTTTGTGTGAAAAAGTTACCCCTTAGATTCCTATTAAACCTTTTCCCCTTCACCTTAAACCTATGTCGTCTGGTCCTCGATTCTCCTACTCTGGGCAAGAGACTCTGTGTGTCTACCCGATCTATTCCTCTCATGATTTTGTATACCTCTATAAGGTCTTCCCTCATCCTCCTGTGCTCCTTGGAATTTAACCCAGCCTACTCAACCTCTCCCTATAGTTCACAACCACCTCTAGTCCTGGCAACATCTTCGTAAATCTTTTCTGAACCCTTTCAAGCTTGACAATATCCTTCCTATAACGTGGTGCCCAGAACTGAACACAATATTCTAAATGCGGTCTCACCAATGTCTTATACAACTGCAGCATGACCTCCCAACTTCTATACTCAATACTCTGACCGATGAAGGCCAATGTGCCAAAAGCCTTTTTGACCACCTTATCTACCTGTGGCTTGACCTTCAAGGAAACATGCACCTGCATTCCTGGATCCCTCTGCTCTACAACACTACCCAGAGGCCTACCATTTACTGTGTAGGTCCTGCCCTTGTTCGACGTCGCGAAATGCAACATCTCACACTTCTCTGTATTAAATTCCATCAACTATTACTCCGCCCACCTGGCCATTCGATCCAGATCCTGCTGCAATTGTTCACAACCATCTTCACTTTTGACTGATCAGCTATAGGAGTTAGTTCCTAGGAGTTAGCAGTGCCCAAAGGGGCACCTCCTCTCCTACACTCCAAACACATACAGGTTTGTAGATTAATTGGCTTTGGTGAAATTGTAAATTGTCTTTGGTGTGTATCATAGTGCTAGTGTAAGGGGTGATCGCTGGTCAGTCAGACTCAGTGGGCTGACAGGCCTGTTTCCGCGCTGTGTCTCTATAGTCTATATAGATGGAGCTGATGTTCGGGAGTCTGGTCTATGTAATGGACTGGGCTACATCCACAGCCCTGTAAATTCTAGACTTGAGGAACTGCAGAATCTAGTTTGCAAAATGAAAACCCAAAGCGCTGGAGTAACTCGGGGTCAGTCAGCATCTCAGGAGAACATACCCTCAAGAGATGCTACCTGACTGGCTGAATTACCACTTTGCACTTTTTTTCTCTGCAATTTGCAGATGATATGCTTAGGCTGATTGAGATGTTTCATTTAATATCATGAGACAACTCAAGATTCCTAACTTGGTCTTGTTCATCCAGCTCTGATTATTGGCTCTGTGGTAATGTGTACCCTGAGGTGCAGTTTCTTGTCTCTGCCCAAGGCTTTGATGGCTATTCCAGTGCTATTCTAGTGCTGTTGCTTCACATATGGATACACTTATTAGGTAAATATTTTTTACATTTAGATTTTGTTTTTCAGGAACAATGTAGGCATTAAGCACAACCATCTGTTTGGCATATTCTCTCTTTTCTTAACAAAACCTCAAAGTCTGCTTTGGTTAAAAAAACAGAGTTCCTAACCCCACTCCCCAAAATAAGACCAGAAAGTTTTTAGCTTTTTTGTCTTAGAGTCGTACAGCATGGAAACAGGCCCTTCAGCCCAACTTGTCCATGCCGGCCAAGATGCCCCATCTCTATCCTAGTCCCATATCCCTCTGAACCTTTCCATGAATATGTTCAAGTGTCTTTTAAGTGTTGTTATTGTACCTGCCTTAACTACCTCCTCTGGCAGCTCGTTCCATACACCCACCACTCTCTGTGTGAACAAAGTTGCCCCTCAGGTTAGAGTCATTGAGTTTTACAGCACGTAAACAGGCCACACGCACCAAAATGCCTCATTCACTGGTCCCAGCAAGGGTGGCATGGTGGCGCAGCGGTAGAGTTGTTGCCGGAGACCCGGGTTCAATCCTGACTACGGATGCTGTCTGTACGGAGTTTGTACGTTCTTCCCGTGACCGCATGGGTTTTCTCCGGGTGCTCCTGTTCCCCCCCCCCCCACACTCTAATGACCTACAGGTTTTTAGGTTAATTGGTTGCGGTAAAGATTATACATTTTTTCCGGGATCTCCGGTTTCCTTCCACGCTCCAAAGACGTACAGGTCCGTAGGCTAATTGGCTTGGTAAAAGTGTAAATTGTCCCCAGTGTGTGTTTCCCTGCTGTATCCCTAAACTAAACTAAACTAAACCCCCAACCTGAGTTATGCAGAGGTAAGCAAACTTCCTTAGCTGGCCTTAATCACAAGAGATTAACAAGAGCTACCTTAGTTGACGATGAATGGAATAGATGGGGTAAATGCACAATGTCTTTTACCCAGGGTTGAGGAATCAATTGGGTGGCACAGTGGCAATTTAGTTTAGTTTGTTATAGTTTAGAGGAACAGGCCCTTCGGCCCACCGAGTCCGTGCCGACCAGTGACCGACACACTCTAAAACAACCCTACACACACTAGGGGCAATTTTTACATTTATACCGAGCCAGTTATCCTACAAACCTGTACGTCTTTGGAGTATTTAATAGTATGAAGTATCTTTGGACCATTTTGTCATGAATAACCGTTTCTGACAAAATGCTTACCTATATATTTTCGCAATTAAAATGTTGTTGTTTTACTTCCCACTCTAGGTGCACCATTGTAACACTCCAGGAACGGCACGTGTGTATATGTCGACTCGACAGGCCTCAGAACTGGGGTGAGAATTGCTGTGAAGTTCGCTACATCATCCTGATCCTGGTGCCGGCCAGAATGGTAATAACTTAAAACAACTTAATCAAGAATCTGGCACACTCCACCATAAAAATAATCATTGACTTGGCCTCCACAGCCTTCAGTGGCAATGAATCACACAGATTCACCACTCTGACGAAATAAATTCCTTCTCATTGCATTTCTAAAGATACGTTCTTTAATTCTGAGGTATGGCTTATATCCTAGACTCTCTCCCACTCGTGGAAAAGTCATCTCCACATCCACTCTACCCAGGCTTTTCACTATTTAGTAAGTTTTAATGAGGTCCCTCATCCGTCTAAACTCCAGCAAGTACAGGCCCAGTGCCAGCAAATGCTCACTGAGGTACTGTGAAGAGCTTTTTTGTTGCATGCTATCCAGACTTTACATGATTAAAATCAAGCTGCTCACAGTGTACAGATACATGATAAAAGGAATAACGTTTAGTGCAAGTAAAAGCCCAGTAAAGTCCGATTAAAGATCGTTCAAAGGTCTCCAATGAGGTAGATGGGAGGTCTCTAGTTAGTGAGAGGATGATTCAGTTGCCTTATAACAGCTGGGAAGAAACTGTCCCTGAATCTAGCGATTTGCCCTAATGGGAGGGAGGAGAAGTGGGCATGACTGGTCTTGATTATGTTTGTTTTATCACCAGACTTGGAAACAGCCTCTTCCCTTCTTTATCAGACTTTCATAATCTAGGGTACTGTCCAATTTTTCATCTATCTCTACCTCATTTCAGACATTGGACTTTGTCAATGGAACTGATGCGCTACAATGCTGAGAACTATACTCTGCACCCTTTGATCTATCTATTGTACTTGTATGAACTGATTATATCTATGTTTAGTGTATCTGATTTTTTTGCATAGCATGCAAAACAAAGCTTTCCACTGTACCTCAGTGCACATGACAATAATAAACATCATCCTATTTTCAACGATACAGAGAAGATAGACACAAAGTGCTGGAGTAACTCAGCAGGACAGGCAGCATCTCTGGAGAGAAGGCATGGGTGACGTTTCGGGTCAAGACCCTTCTTCAGAAAGTCACAGGAACATGGATTCAGAGATAGGTCAGAGATAGATTCTTGACAGAGAGAGATAGATTCTTGATTAGTACAGGTGTCAGGGTTTATGGGGAGAAGGCAGGAGAATGTGTTTCAGAGGGGGAGATAGATCAGCCATGATTGAATGGCGGAGCAGACATAATGGGCCGAATGGCCTAATTCTGCTCCAAGAACTTATTAACATTTCCTTTTGTGCCAAAGATGATCTTTGATGATAATTTAGTTTGACACAAGAGATGGCAGGTTCTGGTATAATTTTGCTTTGGGAACTTGTAGTGGATGTTTTCAAGAGAGAGCTCTTAGGGCTAATGGAGTCAAGGGATATGGGGAGAAAACAGCAATGGAGGACTGATTTTGAATGATCAGCTATGATCATATTGAATGGCGGTGCTGGCTCGAAGGGCCGAATGGCCTATTCCTGCATTTATATTTCTATGAAATGGAAACGAGATATAGACGGTGATGTAGAGAGATATAGAACAAATAGAGTCATAGAGTGAAACAGTGTGGAAACAGGCCCTTTGGCCCAACTTGCCCAAACCGACCAACATGTCCCAGCTACACTAGCCATAGAGTGATACAGTGTGGAAACAGGCCCTTCGGCCCAACTTGCCCAAACCGACCAACATGTCCCAGCTACACTAGCCATAGAGTGAAACAGTGTGGAAACAGGCCCTTTGGCCCAACTTGCCCAAACCGACCAACATGTCCCAGCTACATAGGTTCCACCTTCCTGCGCTTGGTCCATATCCCTCCAAACCTGTCCTATCCATGTACCTGTCTAACTGTTTCTTAAACGTTGGGATAGTCCCAGTCACAACTACCTCCTCTGGTAGCTTGTTCCATACACCCACCGCCCTTAGTGTGAAAAAGTTACCCCTCGGATGTCCCCTTCACCTTGAACCTATGTCCTCTGGTCCTCGATGCCCCTACTCTGGGCAAGAGACTCTGTGCATCTACCCGATCTATTCCTCATGATTTTATACATCACTATAAGATCACACCTCATCCTCCTGCGCTCCACAGAATAGAGACCCAGCCTACTCAACCTCTCCCTATAGCTCACAACCTCCAGTCCTAGCAACATCCTCGTAAATCTTCTCCGAACCATTTCAAGCTTGACAATATGTCAGCCATGATCATATTGAATGACGGTGCAGGCTCGAATGGCCTACTCCTGCACCTATTTTTTCTAATATCTTTCCTATAACATGGTGCCCAGAACTGAACACACTATTCTAAATGCAGTCTCACCAACATCTTATACAACTGCAACATGATCTCCCAACTTCTGTACTCAATACTCTGGCTGATGAGGCCAATGTGCCAAAAGCCTTTTTGACCACATTATCTACCTGCGACTCGACCTTCAAGGAACCATGCACCTGTAATCCTGGATCCCTCTGCTCTACAACACTGCCCAGAGGCCTGCCATTTACTGTGTAGGTCCTGCCCTTGTTCGACGTCCCAAAATGCAACAGCTCACATTTCTCTGTATTAAATTCCATCAACCATTCCACCGCCCACCTGGCCAATCGATCCAGATCCTGCTGCAATCGTTCACAACCATCTTCACTATCTGCAAAACCGCCCACCCATAATGAAATGAATGAAAGATATGCAAAAAAGTGAAGATGATAAAGGAAACAGACCATTGTTAGCTGTAGCTCGGTGAGAACGGGAAGCTTGCACGACTTGGGTGGGGGAGGAATGGAGAGAGAGGGAATGCCGGGGTTACTTGAAGTTGGAGAAATTACGATTTATACCACTGTGTTGTAAGCTGCCCAAGCGATATATGAGATGCTGTTCGTCTAATTTGCGTTTAGCCTAACTCTGACAATGGAGGAGGCATAGAACAGCAAGGTCAGTGTGGGAATGGGAAGGGGAATTAAAGTGTTTAGCAACCGGGATATCAAGTAGGTCCAGGCGGACTGAACAAAGGTGTTTAGCATTAACGTGTCTGGTTGCAGGTAATGCCCTGTTCCAGCTATTACCCCCTCTTGTGTTTGAATGCACTATATTCCATTCTTTCTAATAAGATAACAGCATATCATCTAAAGAAGGGAAGCAAGGAACTGCAGATGCTAGAATCCTGAGCTAAACACAAATCCTGGAGGAATTCATTTGTGGAGTGTGAAGAAGGGTCTCGACCCTAAACGTCACCCATTCATTCCTGTTCTCCAGAGATGCTGCTGCCTGTCCCGCTGAGTTACTCTAGCATTTTATGTCCATCTTCAGTGTAAACCAGCACGTGCAGTTCCTTCCTACACATCTGTGGAGGAAATGGCCAAACGATGTTTTGGGCCAGCACCCTTCGTCAGATTGATTCAACAGTCCCTGAATATCCATGTTTAGAATTGGGTTTGAATTTATTATTGTCACCTGTGCTGTGGTACAGTGAAAAGCTTTGTTTTGCGTGCTGTCGAGTCAGATCACATAATATTTTACATAAATACAATCATGGCACACTCAAATGCATTAGGTAGAGCAAAGGGGACGTTACAGAGTTTAATGTAGTTTAGAGCAACTAGGCGGAAACAGGCCCCTCTGCTCACCGAGTACGTGGCGACCAGCGATCCCCGCACACTAGCACGATCCAACACGCACTAGGGCCATTTACAATTTTACCAGGCCAATTAGGCTTCAAACATGTTAGTCTTTGGAGTGTGGGAGGAAACCGGAGAAAACCCACACAGGTCATGGGGAGACTGCACAAACTCCGTACAGACTGCATCCGTGGTCAGGAACAAACCCGGGTCTCTGGCGATGTGAGGCAGCAACTCTACTGCTGTGCCACCATGCCGCCCTCAGCATTCGTGTACCAATCTAAAAGCCTCTTGAACATCACCATCATATCTGCTTTTATAATCGACAGATGGCACAATGGGCTAAGTGTTCGGCTGGCAACCGGAAGGTAGCTGGTTCGAATCCCGCTTGGAGTGCATACTGTCGTTGTGTCCTTGGGCAAGACACTTCACCCACCTTTGCCTGTCTGTATGGAAGTAATTGTGTGAAGCACTTTGGGGTCAATGCAAGTTGACTAAAAATGTGCTATATAAATAAAGACATTTATTATTATTATTATTATAATGTGCGATTCAGGCACTCGTCACTGTGTAAAAAAAAAAAAATGCCCCGCACATCTCCTTTAAACTTTGCATCTTTCACCTTAAAGCCATACCCTCTAGTCTTTGACATTTAAACCCTGAAAAATAAAAGGTCCTGACTCTCTACCTAATCTATGCCTCATAATTTAAAATATTTCTATCAGGGCTCCCCTTAAGCCTCGGACGCTCCACAGAATACAATCCAAGTTTACCCAACCTCTCCTTATAGCTAAGGCCTTCTAATCCCTTTGGTGGATACATCAACACCCTGCCACATTGCTTATTGTCTCCTTGACACCTCTGTTGTTCAAAGTGTGTAATGCATCACGGGTTCAATCCCACCAGACAAAGACACAGAGCGTTGAAGTAACTCCAAAATCCCTGACACCCGTAGCAATCAAGAATATAGTTACCCCACCAGATGCAACTAAATTTAAAGTAGCTCTTTCTTCCCAATAACCCTCTCTGGCTTAGGTCCTCCCTCCACCACCTCCAGTTTAAATTCCATTTGGAATATTTTGGAGGACCAAGAAACCAAGAACCAAGAATCCCCCCTTAAACAAATATCTGTTGACTTGGCCTCCACAGCCTTCTGTGGCAATGAATTCCACAGATTCACCACCCTCTGACTAAAGAAATTCTGCCTCATCTCCTTTTTAAAGGTACGTCCTTTTATTCTGAAGCTATGGCCCCTGGTGCTAGACTCTCCCACTAGTGGAAATATCTTCTCCACATCTACTGTATCCAGGCCTTTCACTATTCGGTAAGTTTCTCTGAGGCCCCCCTTCATACCTTCTAAACTCCAGCGAGTACAGGCCCAGTGCCGACAAATGTTCATTGTATGTTAACCCAAGGTTATGGGGAGAAGCCAGGAGAATGGGGTTGAGGGGGAAACATACGTAGGTTCCATGGTGGAATGGCAGAGTAAACTTGATGGGCCGAATGGCCTAATTCTGCTCGTATGTCTTGAGGCCTTACAAGAAAAGCAAATGAATGCTGTTCCACTGCTGATTCACTCTCTTCAATGTCTGCTCTTGATTTCTACCAATTCTGGCCATTGCCTCCAAACATTAAAATGAATATTTTTAACCTTATTCATTGGGCAGCGAAACTATCTGTTCCAGTTCAGTTGCCAGTCGTAATCCCTGCCAATATTACTCACCATTGGTTTTGCTAACTAGCACAATGTGTCTAGAGCTTACTTTTAATAGCAGGAAGTTGCTCATTAAGTTTTTTATTTCAATCCATTTCATTCATTTGCTTCCAGAGTATTCACATTGCTGGCATTTATTGCCCATCCCTAACCACCTCCAGCCTCTATCCATTAACAATCTATCATGTTGGTGGAATTTGTGCAGCATTTTGTCCAGATTGCTTAAGGATGGGAGGTTTCTATTGAGACAGGAGTGAACTAGAAACATAGAAACATAGAAAATAGGTGCAGGAGTAGGCCATTTGGCCCTTCGAGCCTGCACCGCCATTCAATATGATCATGGCTGATCATCCAACTCAGTATCCTGTACCTGCCTTCTCTCCATACCCCCAGATCCCTTTAGCCACAAGGGCCACATCTAACTCCCTCTTAAATATAGCCAATGAACTGGCCTCAACTGCCTTCTGTGGCAGAGAATTCCAGAGATTCACCACTCTCTGTGTGAAAAATGTTATTCTCATCTCGGTCCTAAAGGATTTCCCCTTTATCGTTAAACTGTGACCCCTTGTCCTGTACTTCTCCAACATCGGGAACAATCTTCCTGCATCTAACCTGTCCAACCCCTTAAGAATTTTGTAAGTTTCTATAAGATCCCCCCTCAATCTTCTAAATTCCAGCGAGTACAAGCCAAGTCCATCCAGTCTTTCTTCATATGAAAGTCCTGACATCCCAGGAATCAGTCTGGTGAACCTTCTCTGTACTCCCTCTATGGCAAGAATGTCTTTCCTCAGATTAGGAGACCAAAACTGTACGCAATACTCCAGGTGTGGTCTCACCAAGACCCTGTACAACTGCAGTAGAACCTCCCTGCTCTTATACTCAAATCCTTTTGCTATGAATGCTAACATACCATTCGCTTTCTTCACTGCCTGCTGCGAGTGAACTAGCAGCGATTTCGCACAAGAATTTGTTTTCTGACTGAGTTTAGACTTTAGCGATACCGCGTGGAAACAGGCCCTTCGGCCCATCGAGTCACCACCAACCAGTGATCACCCACATGCCAACACTATCCTACACACTAGCGACAATTTACAATTCCAGAAGCCAAATTAACCTACAAACCTGTACATCTTTAGAGTGTGGGATGAAAACCCACGTGGTCACGGCGGACAATCCTCAGTCCTCAGTTTCAGTTTAGTTTATTGTCACGTGTACCGAGGTACCGTGAGAAGCGTTTGTCGCGTGCTATCCAGTCAGCAGAAAGACAATACATGATTACAATCGATCCATTCACAGTGTATAGATACATGATAAGGGAATAACGTTTAGTGTAAGGTAAAGCCAGCAAATTCCAATCAAGGATAGTCCAGGGGTCACCAATGAGGTAGATAGTCGTCCAGCACTGCTCTCTGGTTACGATTCAGTTGCCTGATAACAGCTGGGAAGAAACTCACCAAATCTGGAGGTGTGCGTTTTCACACTTTTGCTGATAGAAGAGGGGAGAAGAGGGAGTGGCCAGGGTGCGACTCATCCTTGATTATGTTGCTGGCATTGCCGAGGCAGCGTGACATATAAATGAAGTCAATAGACCGGAGTTTGGTTTGTGCGATGGTCTGTGCAATTCCATGCAATTTATTGCGGTCTTGGATGCAGCTGTTCCCAAACCAAGCTGCGTGCATCCCGATAAAATGCTTTCTATGGTGCATCTGTAGATGTTGGTGAGATGCACCATAGAAAGGTATGGTGGGCATGCTGAACTTCCTCGGCCTTGTAAGGAAGTGGAGGCGTTGGTGTGCTTTCCTGGTCATTGCTTCAATATGGGTGGTCTCGGAGAAGTTGTTGGTGATATTGACTCCTAAGAATTTGACGTTTTCGACCGGAACCATCAATGCGGACTGAGGTCAGTGCACCGTCTTGCTGACATTGATAGACAGGTTGTTGTCTCGACACCAGGGCACGAGGTTCTCGATCTCCTCCCTGTACTCCGTCTCATCATTATTTGATATCCCACAATGGTGGTGCTGTCTGCAAATTTGTAAAGTGAATTAGATTTGTCAATGGCTGCGTAGTCGTGGGTGAACAAGGAGTAAAGAAGGGGGCTGAAAACGCAGCCTTGAGGAGCACCAATGTTGAGGGTTATCGTAGAGGATGATTTGTCCCCTATCCTCACTGATTGGGGTCTGTTGGTCAGGAAGTCGAGAATCCAGTTGCAGAGATGAGTGCTGACACCAAGTCCTGCGAGTTTGGTGATAAGCTTGGATGGTGTAATTGTATTAAAGGCAGAGCTGTAGTCTATGAATAGGAGTGACGTAGGTGTCTCCCGGTGTTCTAGGGATGAGTGTGGGGCCAGGGCGATGGCATTATCCGTGGACCTGTTGTGGCAGTAGGCGAACTGCGAATTGGGTAAAAATTGTAAATTTTTCCTAGTGTGTAGAAAATAACTAGTTTACGGGGTGATCGCTGGTTGGCGCGGACCGAAGGGCTGGTTTCCACGCTGTATTATTAAATTAAACTAAACATCTCTTTTTTAACTCTGCACCTCTCACCTTAAACCTACGTCATCTAGTATTTTTTTTAACTTCAAGATGGCGCCCAACCCTGGCGACTCTTTGCGTGCTGGTCACAGAAGTGGATCTGCAGTTACGCATTACAATCGCTCCACTCTTTCAAATCTCTACTCCGTCAGCCACACTTCTTACTTTAACAATGATCGTTGTTCAGAGATGCATGGGAGGTGGACTTGGAGGGGAGGATGCTCCTCAAACTGCAGAGCATCCTGGACAATACAGCTCACCCCCTCCATGACACACTTGGTCAGCCTGAGGAACATCTTCAGCAACAGACTGGTCCCACCAAAATGCAGCACAGAACGCCACAGGAGATCCTTTTTCCCTGTAGCTATCAAACTCTACAACTCCTCCCCACTTCTGTCGTGGGCTGGAGTGACTTCTCTTCCCCCCCCCCCCCCCCCCCACCAATCTTTGCACATCCCCAATCCTTACCACTCGTCACTTTAATTTAATGTATCTTGTTGTGTTTTATGACTGTTGGCAGAATAATTTCCCTCCTGGGATAAATAAAGTTCTATTGTATAGGCGAGGCAAACATATAACCTTTGAATTTTTTACATTTTCTTCCTGGGAAAAAGGTTCTGAATGAATGAATGAATACTTTATTGTCACATGTGGCAAGTCACAGTGAAAGTCTTTGCTTAACCTGGACATAGGATATCTACCATGTCTATGCCTCTCATAATTTCTATTATTCCATTGAGTAGGTGAATGATTCCACTGCTAGGAAGTCCCCCCTTGCAGTTTTTTTCAGATGGCTCTTGATCATTCTAATTGATTATTCTCATTGATTATTCTCTCTCCGTTCCCCACGACAGAAAAGCACGAAGACCGCCATCGAAGTCGGCAGGACCTTTGCCACCATGTTTGCCGACATGAACTTCCGCCAGAAGCTCTCCGAAGCCAAGACAAAGGAGGAGTTCAAAGAGACCCTACTTCTTCAGCGGCACCTTCTAACGGTGATCCACAGGGAACCCAGCAAGAAAGAAGAGTCGAAGGAAAAGGAGCAAGATAAATGTTCTAAGGTACCAGAATACAGCGTGGAAACAGGCCCTTCAGCTCAACTTGCCCACACCATCCAACCTGTTCCAATTACATTGGTCTCACCTGCCTGCATTTGGCCCATATCCCTCCAAACCTGTATAACTGCCTAACTGTCTCCAAAACGTTGCGATAGTCGACGCCTCAAGTATCTCCTCTGGCAGCTTGTTTCATACACCCACCATGCTTTGTGTGGAAAAAGTTACCGCTCAGATTTCTATTAAATCTTTTCCCCATCACCTTAAACCTATGTTCTCTCGTCCTCGATTCAACCATTCTGAGCAAGAGACTCTGTGCATCTACTGATCTATTCCGCCCATGATTTTGTTCACCTCTCTAAGATCACCCCTCATCTCCTGCGTTCCAAGGAATAGAGTCCCAGCCTGTTCCCTAGAGCTCAGGCCCTCAAGTACCTTTAAAACTACTAGAGGAGGTGGCCATTCGGCCCATTGGATCCATGCCAGCTCCAAGCTAGGGAGGCAGTCCTATAAAACCCATTCCCCCCTCTCCTTTCTATGCACCTTAACAAATTATGGCTCATTAGACTGCACAGTAGCACGGCCTGGCAACATCCTCGTAAATCTCCACTGCACCCTTTCCAGCATGACAACATCATTCCTATAACATGGTGGTCAGAACTGAACACAATACTCTAAATACACAATACAATTTATTTGTCACTTGAACCTCATAGAGGCTCAAATGAAATGTTGTTTCTGCAGTCATACACACATGAAAAAAAAGACCCAAGACACAACACAATTTACACAGACATCCATCACAGCGCATCTCCTCCTCGCTGTGATGGAAGGCAAAAAAACTTATAGAAACATAGAAACATAGAAATTAGGTGCAGGAGTAGGCCATTCGGCCCTTCGAGCCTGCACCGCCATTCAATATGATCATGGCTGATCATCCAACTCAGTATCCCGTACCTGCCCTCTCAATACCCTCTGATCCCCTTAGCCACAAGGGCCACATCTAACTCCCTCTTAAATATAGCCAATGAACTGGCCTCGACTACCCTCTGTGGCAGGGAGTTCCAGAGATTCACCGCTCTCTGTGTGAAAAAAGTTCTTCTCATCTCGGTTTTAAAGGATTTCCCCCTTATCCTTAAGCTGTGACCCCTTGTCCTGGACTTCCCCAACATCGGGAGCAATCTTCCTGCATCTAGCCTGTCCAACCCCTTAAGAATTTTGTAAGTTTCTATAAGATCCCCTCTCAATCTCCTAAATTCTAGAGAGTATAAACCAAGTCTATCCAGTCTTTCTTCATAAGACAGTCCTGACATCCCAGGAATCAGTCTGGTGAACCTTCTCTGCACTCCCTCTATGGCAATAATGTCCTTCCTCAGATTTGGAGACCAAAACTGTACGCAATACTCCAGGTGTGGTCTCACCCCTGCACTGCCCATTCCCCTCCCGATGTCAGAGCCAACATATATAACTGCAACATGACCTCCCAACATCTATACGCAATACTCTGAGGTTTTTTGACCACCCTATCTACCAGCGACACCACCTTCAATTTGCATGCATTGTGAAGTATCTTGATATTAGTTGGGAGATACAGCGCGGAAACAGGCCCTTCGGCCCACCATGTCTGCGCCGACCAGCAATCCCCGCACATTAACACTATCCTACACCCACTAGGGACAATTTTTACATTTACCAAGCCAATTAACCTACAAACCTGTACGTCTTTGGAGTGTGGGACGAAACCGAAGATCTCGGAGAAAACCCGTGCAGATCACGGGGAGAACGTACAAACTCCGTACAGACAGCATCCGTAGTCGGGATCGAACCCGGGTCTCCTGGTGCTGCATTCGCTGTAAGGCAGCAACTCTACTGCTGCGCCACCGTGACCTGAGCCATACGAGTAGAATTAGGCCATTCGGCCCATCTATTCTACTCTGCCATTCAATCATGGTTGACCTATCTTTCCATCTCATCCACATTCTCCTGCCATTCCCCCCATAACCTCCTAAGTTAAGTACATAAATCAGAGGAGCAGAAGTAGGCCACTCGGCCCTTAGAGCTGGAGAGACGAAGAACTAAAGATGCTCGAATCTTGCTCGAGTCATTTGGCTGGGTCAGGCGGCATTGGAACATTCTGCCCATCGGGTTCACCCTGCCATTCAATCATGTCATACCTATTGGATAGTGAAAGTGCTGGATAGAGTGGATGTGGAGAGGATGTTTCAACCAATGGAAGAGTCTAGGACCAGAGGCCATAGTCTCAGAATAAAAGGACGTATGTTTAGAAAGATGAGGAGGAATTGCCTTAGTGGCGAATTTGTAGAATGCATTGCCACAGAAAGCTGTGGCAGCCAAGTCGATGGATATTTTTTAAGGTGAAGATGGACAGTTTCTTGATTAGTACGGGTGTCAGGGGTTGTGTGGAGAAGGAAGGAGGATGGGGTTGAGAGGGAAAGATAGATCAGCCATGATTGAATGGTGGAGTAGACTTGAATGGCCTAATTCTGTTCCTAGAACTTACGAACTTATGAATTTTTGTTAGTACTGGAATGTTAGCCAAAGCCAAACCTTTCCTTCTCAACTGCGTTCTCCTACCTTCTCCTGATAACCTTGGACACGTTTACTAATCAAATCTCCACTTTAAAAATACCCAAAGGCTTGGCCTCCACCGCCATCTGTGGCAATGAACTCCACAGACTCCCCTCTAGTTGGATTGAATGCAGGCACAAAGAACCGCAGATGCAGTAAAAAGAAAATAAACACAAAGTGCTGGAGTAACTCAGCGGGTCAGGCAGCATCCGCGGAGCGAAGACTCGTTTTGCTGGAGTAACTCAGCGGGTCAGGCAGCATCGCTGGAGAACATGGACATGTGATGTTTCGGGTTGGGAATCTTCTTCAAACTGGTGGCAGGAGAAGAAACATTCTTGTGGAGGGAAGTTGGAATGACTTGTTGTCCCCATGGATGAGGTTATGACTCTATCGGCATTACTGATGGTAGAGTGAAGCTACATTTTCCCATTGATCAAACCATGATCGCGTCCTTTTATTTCCCCTTGTGAAGCTCTTTCAAAGAGTCACTAAGAAGAAACAGGTTTTTATATACTTCTTTGAATGTCTTGGACCGGATCAAACCTAAGTGGTGCAGCTGACTCCAAATGACCTTCTTACTTCCAACGTGCAGGAAGGAACTGCAGACGCTGGTCGAAACCGAAGATAGACAGAAAAAGCTGGAGCAACTCAGCGGGACAGGCAGCGTCTCTGGAGAGAAGGAATGGGTGACGTTTCGGGTCGAGACCCTCCTTCAGACTGAAGAGGTTCTTCAGAGCCTGAAGAAAGGTCTCGTCCCGAAACATCACCCATTCCTTCTCTCCAGAGACGCTGCCTGTCCCGCTGAGTTGCTCCAGCTTTTTCTGTCTATCTTCGTTCCAATGGTTGTCTTTAGCTCAGTTTAGTATCAGTTTAGTTTATTGTCAATTACATGATAAGGAAATAATGTACAATTACATGATAAGGAAATAATGTATAGTGCAAGCCAGTAAAGTCCGATCAAAGATAGTTTGGGGGTCAACAATGAGGTAGTTAGCAGTTCAGCATCTCAAATTGAAACTGAATTATGAATGGAGAATAAATAGGCCAGCAACATTCACATGAATAGAATATTCAATACAATAAAACCATTAATGTTGGTAATGCTCAGCAGGTCAAGCAGCATCAGGGGTGATCTTATAGAGGTGTACAAAATCATGAGAGGAATAGATCGGGTCGATGCACAGAATCTCTTGCCCAGGGGAATCGAGGACTAGAGGACATAGGTTCAATGTGAAGGGGAAAATATTTAATTGAAATCTGAGGTGTAACATATTCACACAAAGGGTGGTGGATGCATGGAACAAGCTGCCAGAGGAGGTAGATGAGGCTGGGACTATCCCAACGTTTAAGAAACAGTTAGACAGGTACATGGATAGGACAATTTTGGAGGGATATGGACCAAATGCAGGCAGGTGGGACTAGTGTAGCTGGGACATGTTGGCCGGTGTGGGCGAGTTGGGCCGAAGGGCAAGTTTCCACACTGTATCATAGAAACATAGAAAATAGGTGCAGGAGGAGGCCATTCGGCCCTTCGAGCCAGCACCGCTATTCATTGTGATCATGGCTGATCATCCCCTATCAATAACCCGTGCATGCCGTCTCCCCATATCCCTTGACTCCACTAGCCACTAGACCTACATTGCATTCTATGAGTATCATTCTATGACTTTAAGAGGTACAGAAATTTCAAAACTGGCCAGACATGGTTACAGATCTGTGGAGGAATGAGCCCCATTATCTGAAGTCACAGCCAAGAAAACACATCATTGACTCTACTTCCTCAATGACTCTTACAAATATGTACAGATGAACCCAAGCAAGGACACCAGAATAATCTAGGATGAGGCGCACCCTGGCCACTCCCTCTTCTCTCCTCTCCCAATGGTGTAGAAATGTGAAAACGCACACCTCCAGATTCAGGGACAGTTTCTTCCCAGCTGTTATCAGGCAACTGAACCATCCTACCAACATCTAGAGAGCAGCCCTGAGCTCCAATCTACCTCATTGGAGACCCATGGACTATCTTTAATTGGACTTGCTGGACTTTATCTTGCACTAAATGTTACACCACTTATCTTGTATCTGTGGATGGTTTGATTGTAATCATGTGTTGTCTTTTTGCTGACAGGATGGCATGCAACAGAAAAGCTTTTCACTGTACCTCGGTATACGTGCGAATAATAGACTATAACAAATTGTTCTCTGCTCTTCACCTTGGAAAGTTTCAGATGAGCTAGCCTCAGTAAAAGGGCTGAATGGCACCCTCTTGTTCAATGCCTGATAGTTGTAACTTTATCCTGGCTTAAGTTCATAAATTCTAGTAGCAGAATTACGCCATTCGGCCCATCGTCTACTCCGCCATTCGACCATGGCTGTCCAATCTTTCCCTCTCAACCCCATTCTCCTGCCTTCTCCCCATAACCCCTGACACATTTACTAATGTATACAAGAGAGAGATAGCTCTTAGAATCTCTTAGAATAGGAATCAAGCAATACAGGGAGAAAGCAGGAACGGGGTACTGATTGGGGATGTTCAGCCATGATCACATTGAATGGGCTCGAAGGGCTAAATGGACTACATCTGTACCTATTTTCTATGTAATCAAGAATCTATCAATCTCTACCTAATAAATATACTGGATGGGCCCAATCCTCTGTTTCTGCACTGTATCTCTCTCAGGATCCCAACTTGGAGTCTTCAATCCATGTAGAGCAGCAGCAACTTTGTGAAATGAGAAGATAAATTAAAGAAAGAAATACTTGTTGGTGCAACGGTAGAGCTACTGCCTTACAACGCCAGAGACCCAGGTTCGATCCTAATGATGGGTGCTCGTCTGTATGGAGTTTGTACGTTCCCCCCGTGACCTGCGTGAGTTTTTCTCCGAGATCTTCGGTTTCCTCCCACACTCCAAAGTGGCACAGGTTTGTAGGTCAATTGGCTCGGTGTACATGCGAAATTGTCCCTACTGTGTGTGGGGCAGTGTTAATGTGCGGCGATCGCTGGTCGGCGCGGACTCGGTGGGCCGAAGGGCCTGTTTCGGCTCTGTATCTCTAAAACTAAATGCTCCCTCCGCTTTCTGCACCATCCGCCCGTTTCCCTGTGCTGGGGCGCAGATGTGTTTCTGAAGATGATTGCATCCTTATTGACATTAAAGAGGAGAAGAAAACAAACCCTGGCAAAGCATTCAGACATTGTGCGAGTGCATCTTGAAGTGATTGCTTTGGCGAAAGGTGCTGTACAAATGTTGCAAGGAGAGCCAAGTGCAATACAAAGAGCGATGTTTGTTCAGTGGAACAGAGCGCTCCATAGTTTATTTTCTAACTGGAGTGCGTTGTGCGAGTCAGACAAAAGGGGACATACAGAACATAAAATAAATTGGGTTCCCCAACAGCTTGGAAAACCCGTGGCCGTAAGCCGGTGTTAATCGGTAGCAGGTGCCATGTGCCTAGTTCCATGCCAGCTTCGTTGGGATGCTGGTGGGGATTGGTACAGGATATGGCCGCATAGTCCTTGTCTATAACCACATTGCTTCCTTTTTTTGGCCCAAAGACTGAACAGTGCTCCGTGCTGCTCTCCAAGAAGTTGTGTTCATTTTTAACCTTGCGTTTTGTCCATTTTAAGATTTGGGTGTGAAGCTTCTGTGTAGGTTTTGCACTCCCTTCTTGAGTTCCCCGCTCCCCAAGATGAAACTGAGGGAGTTCAGGCTCTCAACAGAGTCTAAACCCTCTATATTTGTTGAAGGAAACGGCAGTTGCTGATTTACACCGAAGATAGACACAAAATGCTGGAGTAACTCAACGGGACAGGCCGCTTCTCTGGAGAGAAGGAATGGGTGACGTTTCGGGTTGGGTCGATTCTGAAGAAGGGTCTCCACCCAAAACGTCACCCATTCCTTCTCTCCAGTGATGCTGCCTGTCCCGATGAGTTACTGCAGCATTTTGTGTCTAAACCTTCCGTAGAAGTGTTCATTGTTTGGTTTAGTTTATTGTCACGTGTACCGATGCGTGCTAACCAGTCAGCAGAAAGACTACACATGATTACAATTGAGCCATTCACAGTGTGCAGGTACAGGATGAATGGAATAGAAACATAGAAATATAGAAAATAGGTGCAGGAGTAGGCCATTCGGCCCTTCGAGCCTGCACCGCCATTCAATATGATCATGGCTGATCATCCAACTCAGTATCCTGTACCTGCCTTCTCTCCATACCCCCTGATCCCTTTAGCCACAAGGGTCACATCTAACTCCCTCTTAAATATAGCCAATGAACTGGCCTCAACTACCTTCTGTGGCAGAGAGTTCCAGAGATTCACCACTCTCTGTGTGAAAAATGTTTTTCTCATGTCGGTCCTAAATGATTTCCCCATTATCCTTAAACTGTGACCCCTTATCCTGGACTTCCCCAACATCGGGAACAATCTTCCTGCATCTAGCCTGTCCAACCACTTAAGAATTTTGTAAGTTTCTATAAGATCCCCCCTCAATCTTCTAAATTCTAGCGAGTACAGGCCGAGTCTATCCAGTCTTTCTTCATATAAAAGTCCTGACATCCCAGGAATCAGTCTGGTGAACCTTCTCTGCACTCCCTCTATGGCTATAATGTCCTTCCTTAGATTTGGAGACCAAAACTGTACGCAATACTCCAAGTGTGGTCTCACCAAGACCCTGTACAACTGCAGTAGAACCTCCCTGCTCCTATACTCAAATCCTTTTGCTATGAATGCTAACATACCATTTGCTTTCTTCACTGCCTGCTGCACCTGTATGCCTACTTTCAATGACTGGTGTACCATGACACCCAGGTCTCGTTGCATCTCCCCTTTTCCTAATCGGCCACCATTTAGATAATAGTCTACTTTCCTGTTTTTGCCACCAAAGTGGATAACCTCACATTTATCCACATTATACTGCATCTGCCATGCATTTGCCCACTCATCCAGCCTATCCAAGTCACCTTGCAGCCTCCTAACATCCTCCTCACAGCTAAAACTGCCCCCCAGCTTCGTGTCATCCGCAAACTTGGAGATGTTGCATTCAATTCCCTCGTCCAAATCATTAATATATATTGTAAATAACTGGGGCCCCCGCACTGAGCCTTGCGGTACCCCACTAGTCACTGCCTGCCATTCTGAAAAGGACCCGTTTACTCCTACTCTTTGCTTCCTGTTTGCCAGCCAGTTCTCTATCCACATCAATACTGAACCCCCAATACCGTGTGCTTTAAGTTTGTATACTAATCTCTTATGTGGGACCTTGCGTTTTGTCCATTTTAAGATTTAGGTGTGAAGCTTGTGTGTAGGTTTTGCACTCCCTTCTTGAGTTCCCCACTCCCCAAGATGAAACTGAGGGGGAGCTGTATTGTCTTTTGGTTGAGGCTCTCAACAGAGTCTAAACCCTCTATATATGTTGGAGGGAACTGCAGATGCTGGTTTAAGTTCAAGGCAGATAATTTCTGCACAACAATAACATTAAAAAAAAATACTCAGAACAAGATAGACACAACATGCTGGAGTAACTCAACGGAACAGGCTGCTTCTCTGAAGAGAAGGAAAAGGTGACGTTTAGGGTTGAGATGGGAGGTTGGTTTGTGTGATGGTCTGCCTGTGTCCACAATTTGCTGCAGTTTCTTGCCCGCTTGGATGGAACTGGATCTTGGAAGAGCATGGGTGTTGCATCTACCAGAGAGCCAAGTAATTGTTGAAAGAACTTGCCGTGCATAAATTGTCCGTCATGCTTTGAACATTGCAGCAGCAACATTTCAGAGTTCACTTTCTAAGGAGTACAGCTCTTTGGAACACTCCATGGTTATTTTAGGTTCTAATTATTGTCACGTCGTACCGAGTGAAAGACTAGGACTGGTTTCCCTGGAGCGTACAAGGCCCGAGTGACCTTATAGAGGTTTATAAAGTCATGAGGGATGTACATACAGCGAGTGGTTGCAGTGTTTTACCCAGGATAAGGGAGTTTAAAACTAGTTAGTGTACGAAGGAACTGCAGATGCTGGTTTAAACAGAAGATAGATTTATAAAGCTGGAGTAACTCAGCGGGTCAGGCAGCTTACGATACAATACGATATAACTTTATTTATGCCAGGATGGAAATTGATCTGCCAATAGTCATAAAACACAAGACACATGAAACATGAAATTAAAGTGACTCGTGGAAAGGATTGGAGATGTGCAAAGATTGGGGAAGGGGGAGGGGAAGGGAGTCTACCCTACAACAGAAGGGGGAGGAGTTGTACAGTTTGATATCCACAGGGAAGAAGGATCTCCTGTGGCGTTCTGTGCTGTATCTTGGTGGAACCAGTCTGGTGCTGAAGGTGCTCCTCAGGTTGACCAGTGTGTCATGGACAGGGTGAGCTGTATTGTTTAGGATGCTCCGCAGTTTGAGGAGCATCCTCCTCCCCAAGACCACCTCCCATGCATCTCTGGAGAAAAGGAATAGGTGACATTTTGGTTCGAGACCCTTCTACAGACTTAAGGGGCTGTCCCACTGTGCGAGCTAATTCAAGAGCTTTCGTGAGTTAAAAAAAATAATCAAACGCATGGTAAGCACGTAGAATGTATGGAGCGGGTACGTCGGAGCTCGGGACATCTCTCAGAGGCTCGTAACACTAACGGCGGGTACTCGGGAAACGTAGTAAGCTCGGGAAGACTCGTGAAGATTTTTCAACATGTTGAAAAATGTCCACGAGAGCCCCGAGTACCTACGAGCGGCTATTACCGTAAATCTTCGAGTTTGAATCAGGGGAAATTCGGAAGAACTCTTGAATTAGCTCTTATAGTGGGGTAGGCCCTTTAGTTTATTATTGTCATATGAGCCGAGTTGCAGTGAAAACCTTTTTTTGTTGCGTGTTATCCAGTCAGCCAAAAGACTATACTTGATGAAAATCAAGCCGTTTACAGAAACAAAATGAAGGGAATAATGTTTAGTGCAAGATAAACTCCAGTAGAGCCCAATTAAAGATAGTCCGAGGGTTTCCAATGAGGTGGATGGGAGGTCAGGACCGCTCTAGTTGTGTAGGAAGGAACTACAGATGCTGGTTTAAACCGAAGGTTGGCACACAATGCTGGAGTAACTCAGTGGGACAGGCAGCATCTCTGGAGTGAAGGGTCTTGACCCAAAACGTCACCCATTCCTTCGCTCCAGAGATGCTGCCAATCCCGCTGAGTTACTCCAGCATTTTGTTTCAATCCTCGCTCTCTAGTTGTGACGGGATGGTTATGAAGGTTCACCAGACTGATTCCTGGGATGTCAGGACTGTCTTATGAAGAAAGACTGGATAGACTTGGTTTATACTCTCTAGAATTTAGGAGATTGAGAGGGGATCTTATAGAAACTTACAAAATTCTTAAGGGGTTGGACAGGCTAGATGCAGGAAGATTGCTCCTGATGTTGGGGAAGTCCAGGACAAGGGGTCACAGCTTAAGGATAAGGGGGAAATCCTTTAAAACCGAGATGAGAAGAACTTTTTTCACACAGAGAGTGGTGAATCTCTGGAACTCTCTGCCACAGAGGGTAGTCGAGGCCAGTTCATTGGCTATATTTAAGAGGGAGTTAGATGTGGCCCTTGTGGCTAAGGGGATCAGAGGGTATGGAGAGAAGGCAGGTACGGGATACTGAGTTGGATGATCAGCCATGATCATATTGAATGGCGGTTCAGGCTCGAAGGGCCGAATGGCCTACTCCTGCACCTAATTTCTTTGTTTCTATGTTTACAGATAGTTTGTTTGAAGGTCATTGGCATCTGGGAGAACAGTGGCATCAAATAGCTCCTACTGCATACATGGTCTCAAACTATAACGTGGGCAAGGAACAGGGCAAATGGATACGGGTTTCCACAGCCCGTCAGCACCTGATCAAAAAGAACTGGCCAGACATGGTTACAGATCGTGGTGCAATGAGCCCCATTATCTGAAGTGACAGCCAAGAAGGCTCACCATTGACTCTACTTAGGAGAATATGATCATGAGGAATAGGAGCAGAATTAGGCCATTTGGCCCATCACGTCTACTCCACAATTCAATCGTGGCTGATCTATCTCTCCCTCCTAACCCCATTCTCCTGCCTTCTCCCCATACTAACCCGTACTAATCAAGAAATCAAGAATGAAATTTAACATGATTCCAATGTCTCTTACAAACAAGGTCATAGTCTTAGAACTAAAGGATGTTCCTTTAGGAAGGAGATGAGGAGGAATTTCTTCACTCAGAGGGTGGTGAATCTGTGGAGTTAATTGCTACAGAAGGCTGTGGAGGCCAAGTCAGTGGATATTTTTACAGCAGAGATAAATAGTTTCTTTTTTTAATTTAAAAAAAAATTAGAAGCAATGTACAATCGTATAAACCATGGAATATAACCTAATACATTTTGTGTACAACTTCTTGTTTTAAATTTAACAATATAAAACGAATAGATACACAAAAAGAAGAAAGTGTAGGCTCCAAAAGTTAACAATAGGTAAATTATGGATGGATAGAAAGAGAGAAATAACCCGTAGAGGTGTAGAAAAAAAGAGAAGCCCGGAATGGAAGAGCAAAAAAATGAAATATATAAAGGTAAAAAAAAGGCGAGAAAAGAAGTGGAAAAAAAAGGAAGAGAGAGAACAGAACGGAAAAGAAGAGAAAAGGGATAAACCTACTTCATGTCTTTCCACACCCCACACCTCGTTCTGAACCGGTTAATTACCAGAGTTATGTTGCACCATATTATACTTGTAATAAATCGATGAAAGGAGACCATATCTTTAAGAATTGTTCTGATTTTCCTGCTAGAACGAATCTCATATCTTCGATAAATAGATTCTTGATTGGTACAGGTGTCAGGGGTTATGTGGAGAAGGCAGGAAAAAATGGGGTTGCGAGGGAAAGATAGATCAGCCATGATTGAAACGTGGAGTAGACTTGATGGGCCGAATGGCCTAATTCTGCTCCTATCACTTATGAACATGAACGTATTAAACGTGCACAGATGCATACAAGCAAAGCCACCAACATCATCAAGGACGAGTCTCATCCCCAGTCAAGATCTTATCTCCCATCAGGCAAGAGGTACAGAAGTATGAAAACGAACAGCTCCAGATTAAGGGACAGTTTCTTCTGCTGTTATCAGGCAACTGAATCATCCTATCACCAACTAGAGATCGGTTCTGACCTCCCATCTACCTCATTGGAGACCCTCGGACTATCTTTAATCAGACTTCACTGGACTTTATTTTGAATTAAACGGTATTCCCGTTATCCTGTATCTGTACAATGTGGACGGCTCGATTGCAATCAAGTATAGTCTCTCTGCTGACTGGTTAGCACGCAACAAAAGCCTTTCACTGTACCTCGGTACACGTGACAATAAACTAAACTAATCTGAGAAGCATACTGTCGAGTTGCATCACCACTTGGTTTGGCAATAGCTCTGCCCAAGACTGCAAGAAATTGCAGTAAGCTATGGATGTGTCCCAGTCCATCACACAGACCAGTCTCCTCCCCCATTGACTCTATCTCCATTCAGGCTGGTTCAGAAAAGCAGCCAACATAATCAACGACGTCCTTCCCAGGTCAGTCCTTCTGCCTCAGAAAGCACAGATGCTTGAAAGCTCTCAGCAAATTTCTTGATTGTAATCAAGTATAATCTTTTAGCTGACTGGCTAGCACTAGACAAAAAGCTTTTCACTGTACCTCTGTACACGGGACAATAATAAACTAAACTAAAACAGAAGCAGAAACCTTTAAATGCATCTGGGAATCAGATATAAAGGGTTGGATCAAGGCTGAGAACGTATTTGGGGCGGCATGGTGGAGCAAAGGTAGAGCTACAACCTTACAATGCCAGAGACCCGTGATCAATCCTGACTACGGGTGCTGTCTGTACGAAGTTTGTACGTTCTCCCCGTGACCTGCGTGGGTTTTCTCCGAGATCTTCAGTTTCCTCCCACACTCTAAAGACGTACAGGTTTGTAGGTCAATTGGCTTGGTGTGAATGTAAAAAAAATTGTCCCCACCGTGTGTAGGATAGTATTAATGTGCGGGGATCGCTAGGTGGTGCGGACTCAGTGGGCCGAAGGGCCGATTTCCGCACTGTGTCTCTAAACTAAACTAAACTTTTATTGGTAATTATACAGCAGTGATTTATGTTCTGCTATGATAGAACAAATTCCATGATATAATTCAAAACAAAAGATCAAAATAAATACTTAGAAAGAAAACCGCCTCTGGCAGTGGAGTAGACAGTCTAAATGAATTATTCCTCCTTGACTATAGAAGGTGGCAGGTGTCACCATTTTAATCATCTCGTTTGAGATTAGTGTTGGTGAACAGGAATCCGATGCAGGCTACCTTTGAAGAATGAATTTATTAAAACCGCTCGGGAATTTATGACGATTTTAAACTTCAGAATTAAAGGACGTCTTTTTGGAAAGAGATGATGAGAAATTTATTTAGTCGGGGGGGTTAATCTGTGGAATTCTTTGCCACAGAAGGCTGCGGAGGCCAAGTCAGTGCAAATTTTCAAGGCAGAGATAGATAGATTCTTCGTTAGTACGGGTGTCAGAGGTTATGGGGAGAAGGCAGGAGAATGGGGTAAGGAAGGAGAAATACTGTAGATCAGCCGTGATTGAATGGCGAGTAGACTTGATGGGCTGAATGGCCTAATTCTGCTATTACTTATGATCTGACAGCTTAGTTTATTTTAGTTTAGAGACAGAGCGTGGAAACAGGCCCTTCAGCCCACCGAGTCCACGCTGACCAAACGTAGACTAAGCGATCATTTCGCTGAACACCTTCGCTCAGTCCACCTGGACCGACCTGATCTCCTGGTTGCCAAACACTTTAATTCCCCTTCCCATTCCCACACTGACCTTTCTGTCCTGGGCCTCCTCCATTGTCAGAGTGAGGCCACACACAAATTGGAGGCATCTTGTATTTCGCTTGGGCAGCTTACACCCCAGCGGTATGAACATTGACTTCTCCAACTTCAATAACCCTTGCATCCCCTCTCTCTGCCTCTCCCCCACCCAAGTCCTACTGGCTTCGAAGTTGTCTTGTTGAGTCTCATTGTAGAAACATAGAAACATATAAAATAGGTGCAGGAGTTGGCCATTCAGCGCTTCGAGCCTGCACCGCCATTCAATATGATCATGGCTGATCATCCAACTCAGTATCCCGTACATGCCTTCTCTCCATACCCTCTGATCCCCTTAGCCACAAGGGCCACATCTAACTCCCTCTTAAATATAGCCAATGAACTGGCCTCAACTACCCTCTGTGGCAGAGAGTTCCAGAGATTCACCACTCTCTGTGTGAAAAAAGTTTTTCTCATCTCGGTTTTAAAGGATTTCCCCCTTATCCTTAAGCTGTGACCCCTTGTCCTGGACTTCCCCAACATCGGGAACAATCTTCCTGCATCTAGCCTGTCCAACCCCTTAAGAATTTTGTAAGTTTCTATAAGAACCCCTCTCAATCTCCTAAATTCTAGAGAGTATAAACCAAGTCTATCCAGTCTTTCTTCATATGAAAGTCCTGACATCCCAGGAATCAGTCTGGTGAACCTTCTCTGTACTCCCTCTATGGCAAGAATGTCTTTCCTCAGATTAGGAGACCAAAACTGTACGCAATACTCCAGGTGTGGTCTCACCAAGACCCTGTACAACTGCAGTAGAACCTCCCTGCTCCTATACTCAAATCCTTTTGCTATGAATGCTAACATACCATTCGCTTTCTTCACTGCCTGCTGCACCTGCATGACTACTTTCAATGACTGGTGTACCATAACACCCAGGTCTCGTTGCATCTCCCCTTTTCCTAATCGGCCACCATTCAGATAATAGTCTACTTTCCTGTTTTTGCCACCAAAGTGGATAACCTCACATTTATCCACATTATACTGCATCTGCCATGCATTTGCCCACTCACCCAGCCTATCCAAGTCACCTTGCAGCCTCTTAGCATCCTCCTCATAGCTAACACTGCCCCCCAGCTTCGTGTCATCCGCAAACTTGGAGATGTTGCATTCAATTCCCTCGTCCAAATCATTAATATATATTGTAAATAGTTGGGGTCCCAGCACTGAGCCTTGCGGTGCCCCACTAGTCACTACCTGCCATTGTGAAAAGGACCCGTTTACTCCTACTTTTTGCTTCCTGTTTGCCAGCCAGTTCTCTATCCACATCAATACTGAACCCCCAATACCGTGTGCTTTAAGTTTGTATACTAATCTCTTATGTGGGACCTTGTCGAAAGCCTTCTGGAAGTCCAGATATAACACATCCACTGGTTCTCCCTTATCCACTCTACTAGTTACATCCTCGAAAAATTCTATAAGATTCGTCAGACATGATTTACCTTTCATAAATCCATGCTGACTTTGTCCAATGATTTCACCACTTTCCAAATGTGCTGCTATCCCATCTTTAATAACTGACTCTAGCAGTTTCCCCACTACCGACGTTAGACTAACTGGTCTGTAACTTGTTTTCACCCAGCCCACAGATAACAATGGTATGTTTCCTTTATCATTGTTACTTTTTTCTATATCTTTCATTTATTTGTTCTATATCTCTCTACATCACCATTTGTATCTCTCATTTTCCTTTCTCAAACTCTCGTTCTGAAGAAGGATCTCGACCCGAAAAGTGACCTGTTCCTTTTCTCCAGAAATGCTATCTGAACTGCTGAGTTATTTCAGATTTTTGAGTCTATCTTAAGTTATAGGAGCAGAATTAGGCTATTTGGCCCATCATGTCTACTCCGCCATTCAAACATGTCTGATCTATCTTTCCCTCTCAACCCCATTCTCCTGCCTTCTCCCCATAACCCCTGACACCTGTACTAATCAAGAATATATCAATCTCTGCCTTAAAAATATCCATCGACTTGGCATTCACAGCCATCTGTGGCAATGAATTCCATAGATTCACCACCCTCTGACTAAATAAATTCCTTGTCATCTCCTTTGAGAGGAAAGATTTAATTGGAATCTGAGGGGCAACTTTTATACACAACATTTAGGGTGGCACGGTGGTGCAGCGGTAGAGTTGCTGCCTTCCAGCGCTTGCAGTGCTACAGACCTGGGTTCGATCGTGACTATGGGTGCTGTCTTGTATGTATGGAGTTTGTACGTTCTCTCCGAGATCTTCAGTTTCCTCCTACTTACTCCAAAGACGTACAGGTAAGTAGGTAAATTGGCTTGGTATGAATGTAAATTGCCCCTAGTGTGTGTAGGATAGTTTTAATGTCACTGGTCGGAGTGGACTTGGTGGTTTCTGCGTTGTATCTCTAAACTAAACTAACCAAGTGTTGGGTATATGGAATGAGCTGCCAGAGGAGGTAGTTGAGGCAGGTAACATAACATATAACCATATAACAATTACAGCACGGAAACAGGCCATCTCGACCCTTCAAGTCCGTGCCGAACACGTATTCTCCCCTAGTCCCATATACCTGCGCTCAGACCATAACCCTCCATTCCTTTCCCGTCCATATAACTATCCAATTTATTTTTAAATGATAAAAACGAACCTGCCTCCACCACCTTCACTGGAAGCTCATTCCACACAGCCACCACTCTCTGAGTAAAGAAGTTCCCCCTCATGTTACCCTTAAACTTCTGTCCCTTAATTCTCAAGTCATGTCCCCTTGTTTGAATCTTCCCTACTCTCAGTGGGAAAAGCTTATCCACGTCAACTCTGTCTATCCCTCTCATCATTTTAAAGACCTCTATCAAGTCCCCCCTTAACCTTCTGCGCTCCAAAGAATAAAGCCCTAACTTGTTCAACCTTTCTCTGTAACTTAGTTGCTGAAACGCAGGCAACATTCTAGTAAATCTCCTCTGTACTCTCTCTATTTTGTTGACATCCTTCCTATAATTAGGCAACCAAAATTGTACCCCATACTCCAGAATTGGCCTCACCAATGCCTTGTACAATTTTAACATTACATCCCAACTTCTATACTCAATGCTCTGATTTATAAAGGCCAGCACACCAAAAGCTTTCTTTAGCACCCTATCTACATGAGATTCCACTTTCAGGGAACTGTGCACAGTTATTCCCAGATCCCTCTGTTCACCTGCATTCTTCAATTCCCTACCATTTACCATGTACGTCCTATTTTGATTTGTCCTGCCAAGATGTAGCACCTCACACTTATCAGCATTAAACTCCATCTGCCATCTTTCAGTCCACTCTTCCAACTGGCATAAATCTCTCTGTAGACTTTAAAAATCTACTTCATTATCCACAACCCCACCTATCTTAGTATCATCTGCATACTTACTAATCCAATTTACCACACCATCATCCAGATCATTGATGTACATGACAAGCAACAGTGGACCCAACACAGATCCCTGTGGGACCCCACTAGTCATTGGCCTCCAACCTGACAAACAACCATCCACCATTACTCTCTGGCATCTCCCATTCAGCCACTGTTGAATCCATCTTGCTACTCCACCATTAATACCCAACCATTGAACCTTCTTAACCAACCTTCCATGAGGAACCTTGTCAAAGGCCTTACTGAAGTCCATATATACAACATCCACTGCTTTACCCTCATCAATTTCCCGAGTAACCTCTTCAAAAAATTCAAGAAGATTAGTCAAACATGACCTTCCAGGCACAAATCCATGTTGACTGTTCCTAATCAGACCCTGTTTATCCAGATGCTTATATATATTATCTCTAAGTATCCTTTCCATTAATTTGCCCACCACTGACGTCAAGCTAACAGGTCTATAATTGCTAGGTTTACTCTTAGACCCCTTTTTAAACAATGGAACAACATGCACAGTACGCCAATCCTCCGGCACTATTCCCGTTTCTAATGACATTTGAAATATTTCTGTCATAGCCCCTGGTATTTCTACACTAACTTCCCTCAATGTCCTAGGGAATATCCTGTCCGGACCTGGAGACTTATCCACTTTTATATTTCTCAAAAGTGTCAGTACTTCCTCTTCTTTGAATCTCATAGTTTCCATAGCTACTTTACTTGTTTCCCTTACCTCACATAATTCAATATCCTTCTCCTTGGTGAATACCGAAGAAAATAAATTGTTCAATATCTCCCCCATCTCTTTTGGCTCTGCAGATAGCTGTCACTAAAGGTACTATCACAACGTTTAAAAAACATTTAGACAGGTACATGGATAGCATAGGTGTAGAGGGATATGGGCCAAACGTAGGCAGGCGGGAATAGTGTAGATGGGGCATGTTGGTCGGAATGGGCAAGTTGGGCCGAAGGGCCTGTTTCCATGCCATATGACCCTTTTGGCTCTAATCAGTCTAAAGAAGGGCCCCCACCTGAAACGTCACATATCCATGTTCTCCAGAGATGCTGCCTGACCTGCTGAGTTGCTCCAGTACTATGTGTTTATTTTTCCTAAACCAGTATCTGCAGTTGCTTGTTTCCCAAATGGGATTTCAGTCTGAGATGAGGAGTACAAGCAGGAGTAGAAATCTGGAAGAGATGACATCCGGCTCATGGATTTGTTAGAAACATAGAAACATAGAAATTAGGTGCAGGAGTAGGCCATTTGGCCCTTCGAGCCTGCACCGCCATTCAATATGATCATGGCTGATCATCCAACTCAGTATCCCGTACCTGCCTTCTCTCCATACCCTCTGATCCCCTTAGCCACAAGGGCCACATCTAACTCCCTCTTAAATATAGCCAATGAACTGGCCTCGACTACCCTCTGTGGCAGAGAATTCCACAGATTCACCACTCTCTGTGTGAAAAAAGTTCTTCTCATCTCGGTTTTAAAGGATTTCCCCCTTATCCTTAAGCTGTGACCCCTTGTCCTGGACTCCCCCAACATCGGGAGCAATCTTCCTGCATCTAGCCTGTCCAACCCCTTAAGAATTTTATAAGTTTCTATAAGATATCTATAAGATATCTCGGACGACAGATGGCACAATGGGCTAAGTGTTCGGCTGGCAACTGGAAGGTAGCTGGTTCGAATCCCGCTTGGAGTGCATACTGTCGTTGTGTCCTTGGGCAAGACACTTCACCCACCTTTGCCTGTGTGTGTCCTTGGGCAAGACACTTCACCCACCTTTGCCTGTGTGTGTGGATGTAATTATGTGAAGCACTTTGGGGTCAATGCAAGTTGACTAAAAATGTGCTATATAAATAAAGAAATTTAATTTAATTTAAAAGATCCCCTCTCAATCTCCTAAATTCTAGAGAGTATAAACCAAGTCTATCCAGTCTTTCTTCATAAGACAGTCCTGACATCCCAGGAATCAGTCTGGTGAACCTTCTCTGCACTCCCTCTATGGCAATAATGTCCTTCCTCAGATTTGGAGACCAAAACTGTACGCAATACTCCAGGTGTGGTCTCACCAAGACCCTGTACAACTGCAGTAGAACCTCCCTGCTCCTATACTCAAATCCTTTTGCTATGAATGCTAACATACCATTCGCTTTCTTCACTGCCTGCTGCACCTGCATGCCTACTTTCAATGACTGGTGTACCATGACACCCAGGTCTCGCTGCATCTCCCCTTTTCCTAGTCGACCACCATTTAGATAATAGTCTACTTTCCTGTTAGTTAGCTGTTATAATAACAAGGGGCGGCACGGTGGTGCAGTTGCTGCCTTACAGCTCCAGAGGCTCAGGTTCCAACCCGACTTATGCCCGTCCCACTTAGGAAACCTGAACGGAAACATCTGGAGACGTTTCGCCCTACCCAAGGAGGATGGATGCAGGTGTTTGCCGGAGCTAACAGGTAGTGGAAGCAGGTAGGGAGACTGACAAAAACCTCCGGGAACCGCACGGAAACCTTGGATGGGGCGCAACGTCTCCAGATGTTTCCGTTCAGGTTTCCTAAGTGGGACAGGGGCATAAGGGTGCTGTCTGTACGGAGCTTATACGTTCTCTCCATGACCTGCATGGGTTTTCTCCCAGAAGCTCCATTTTCCTCCCACACTCCAAAGACTACAGGATTTTGTAGGTTAATTGGCTTTGGGAAAAACTGTAAATTGCCACTAGTGTGTATAGGATTATGTTAGTGCACAGGGATCGCTTGTTGGTGTGGACTCTTTGGGCCGAAGGGCTTGTTTCTGTGCTGTATCTCTAAACTAGACAATTAAACTAAACACAAGTTTTCTTTTTTCTGAGCAGGCTCGTAACATCCTCCGTTTCGGTAGGGGGATGATGAGTGACCTAAGGCGCAGGTTGCCTCTCTATCTCTCGGATTATACTGATGGTGAGTAAATGGAGCCTTCTTGTTATAGACCGGCGAGCATTGTGACTGTGGCAATCGCTGCTTCTCTGTAAAAAATAGAAATGTTACAAGGAATCCTCACTTATTTCTGCCGGAAGGGGAGGTGAGGGGTGTGGGTGAGGGTTGGTGCGGGAAAAAAAGGTTCTGGTTATCTACTCCATCTAATCCTCTGATCAGGACTCCACTCAGCTTCCGACGGGCCAGAGAAAACAATCCAATCTGTCCAAACTCTCCTGATAGCTAATACCCACTAATCCAGGCAGTATTCGAGCAGTTTAATTTCATTTCGATTAGGGATACGGCGCAGAAACAGGCCCTTCGGCCCACTGAGTGCGTGCCGACCAGTCACGTACACTAGCCCTATCCTATACACTAGGGACAATTTTACTGAAGCCAATTAACCTACAAACCTGTACGCCTTTGGAGTGTGATGGAATCTTTGCTTTGCTGGTGACATGTGGTTATTTTACGGCCCCTTTTCCACAGTTAGAACAGAGAACACAACAGAGAGGAGCATAGAAACTGGCCTTTTGACTCACGATATGACTACTTATTTTTACACAAAGGCTTGTAGGTGTATGGTACGAGCTGGCGGAGGAGGTAGTTGAGGCAGGGACTATCACAGTGTTTAAGAAACATTTAGGCAGGTACATCTTTAGAAGGAGGAATTTCTTTAGTCAGAGGGTGGTGAATCTGTGGAAATCACTGCCACAGACGGCTGTGGAGGCCACGTCAATGGATATTTTTAAGCTGGAGATTGACGGATTCTTGATGAGTATGTGTGTCAGAGGTTATGAGGAGAAGGCAGAATGGGGTTAGGAGGGAGAGATAGATCAGTCATGATTGAATGACGGAGTAGACTTGATGGGCCGAATGGCCTAATTCTTGTCCTAGAACTTAAAAATGCAGCATCCCCTCACCCCTCCATTAAAAGGTTCAGCCCAGATTCCGGGCTTCTGCCCAACAAATGGCTCAAACAGCTAGAACGACGTTGCCAGAAGCAAAATTCAGTTTTATATTCAATTCTGGACCGACCAAGTTGTTTTCCAAAGCCACATATTTCTTTGCCCAAACATTAGCAAACGCCAGGACACAATACAGCGACTGACCCATCGTGCCAGGGAGTTGCTTGGCAAATTTACACACTAGAAGGCACTCGAGAAAAAAGAAAATAGTTCTACTTTAATAAGGCCTTTTTACGGCTGCTGTATAAAAAAGGCAGGAAAACCTAATGCGTTTCCTCGCATGCTTTTAACAATGAATAAGGCAAGAAACAAAAATCTCTACCACATCCCAACTAGCAATGATGATGAGCAATAAGATGAGAAGGTGGGGCCTTGTAAAAATCGACATAATCACATAGGACCCTGAGAAAATAACAAGACACAACAAAAATGTTATTCATAATAAAGCAGATTGAGGAACTCAAAATCTGACCTAGGAATAATGGGTCAAAAAGCCGTCTCCTATGCTAGTATAAATTCTACCGTTTTGCATTTAAGCGGCTTTTAGATGGGCACATGGGGATGCAGGAAATGGAGGAATACGGGCCACATCCAGGCAGAGGAGATTCCTCTGCTCGACAACACTTCCCATAGCCCTACCGTTCATTCTGTAGGATCTGCCCATGTTAGGCTTTGAAATATAATTGAGTTGGTGAAATGTGAGCATTTAGTCACGGTGTGAAATATTTCTGATTCCACTGCTGCTGGTTTCAGCTCGCAATATCCGACTGTTCAATTGGAGTTTTGATTGAAATCTAAACTGCCTTGTTCTGAGTCTTGTGTAGGAAGGAACTACAGATGCACGCTTTTGAACCGAAGATAGACGTAAAAAGCTGGAGTAACTCAGCGGGACAGGCAGCATCTATGGAGAGAAGGAATGGGTGGCGTTTTGGGTCAAGACCCTTCTTCAGTCTGAAGAAACGTCACCCATTCCTTCTCTCCAGAGATGCTGCCTGTCCCGCTGAGTTACACCAGTTTTTGGTGTCTATCTTGTTCTGAGTCTTTTTTTTAATGTTGTTGTTGTTGTGCGGATGTGATCTGCCTTGAACTTTGCCCTCTGGATTAACTGCAGGTATATTAGGAAGTAACAAGTCCATCAGGAAGTACATCACCACCATCTTGTTCCTCTACTGCATTTGCCTACTGCCAACAATAGCTTTTGGTTCGTTGAATGATGAGCACACGAGAGGGTCGATCGGTAAGTTCTTAGTTCCACCGCCGCTAATTGTGCTTAGAGTTAAAGTTAGAGCTTGAGGTTACATTATTTACTTTGGTAGCAAGAAGAGGAAGGCAGATTGCTATCTGAATGGTGTCAGGTTAGGAAAAGGGGAAGTACAACAAACCTTTCACTGAAAGTAAGCATGCAGGTACAGCAGGCCGTGAAGAAAGCTAATGACACGTTGGTCTTCATATCGAGAGGAATCGAGCAGAGGAGCACAGAGGTCCTTCTCCAGTTGTACAGGGCCCTGGTGAGACCTCACCTGGAGTATTGTGTTCACAGTGAGGAGGAGATTCACTGTGATGGATGTTTGTGTAAATTGTGTTGTTGTGTGTCTTGGTTCTTTTCTTGTATGGCTGCAGAAACCAAATTTCGTTTGAACCTCATGTGAGGTTCAAATGACAAATAAATGGTATTGTATTGTATTGTATTGTATTGTATTATTGTATTAAGAATAAGGGGCAGGCCATTTAGAACTGAGATGAGGAAAAACCTTTTCACACGGAGAGTTGTGAATTTGTGCAATTCTCTGCCACAGTATGCAGTGGAGGCCGATTCACTGGATGTATTCAAAAGAGAGTTAGATAGAGCTCTTAGGGCTAGCGGAATCAAGGGGTATGGGGAGAAGGCAGGAACGGGGTACTGATTGTCAATGATCAGCCATGATCACATTGAATGGCGGTGCTGGCTCGAAGGGCCGAATGGCCTACTCCTGCACCTATTGTCTATGTGTTTATTGTATGTATCTCCAAACTAAATGGAACTAAAAGTTGCGAGGGGGGGGGGAGGTTGGAGAAGATGAGGGAGGAGTTCCAGCATCTGCAGTTCCTTGTTTCCACCTCTTGTATTAGTCAGATACCAGCAAACTGTTTTAGATAAATGTTACACAAACTGACTTTGAATGGATGAATAGTTTATTGGCCAAGTATTCACATACAAGGAATTTGCTTTGGTGCTCCACCCACAAGTAACAACATGACATACAGTGACAGTTAGGAATGACACATAAAACATTCAACATTAATAATAAAACATTATCGTTTAAAAATGTGAATGAAATAAAATACCAGAGCGTTTTGTGTTTTGCAGATGTGCAGAAAACCATTCTTGCCCAGTGCATTGGAGGAGTGACCTACGCAGTTTTTGCCGGGCAGCCGATGGGTATAGTTTTAACAACGGCCCCCCTGGCATTGTACATACATGGTACGTTGTATCCTCTCCCTTTTATCGGGCTGCATCACAGCATGGTTGGCGAACAGCTCCATCCAAGACCACAAGATATTGCAGACAGTTGTGTTCGCAGCCCAGACCATCGCGCAATCCAACCTCCCTTCCGTTGATTCCATTATACTTCACTCTTCCTCGGCAAGGCCAGCAGCATAACCAAGGACCAGTCTCACCCCGGTCACTCCCTCTTCTCCCATCTCCCATCAGGCTAGAGGTGCAGAAGTGTGAAAACATACACCTCCAGATTCAGGGGTAGTTTCTTCCCAGCTGTTATCAGGCAACTGAACCATCCTATCAACAAGAGAGCGGTCCTGACCCACCATCTACCTGATTGGAGACCCTCGGACTATTCTTCATCAGACTTTACTGGACTTTTATCTTGCACTAAACGTTATTCCCTTTATCCTGTATCTGTACACTGTGGACAGTTTGATTGTAATCACGTATAGTCTTTCCGCTGACTGGTTAGCACACAACAAAAACACTTCACATTGTCCCACGGTACACGTGACAATAAACAAAACTAAAACCAAACAAGTTTAATTATGTCTCCCACTGCAGACCTCTCAGACTTTGACTACAGTGTCAGGCTTTGTTGCAGCCTCTGCATGTCCTGTCCAAATGCCTCTGAGACTGCCAAGGGAACACGTTTTAGTTTTAGACATGCAGCTTGGAACCAGGCCCTTTGTCCCAGCGAGATCACGCCAACCATTGATCACCCCTTCACACTAGCTCTGTGTCATCCCACATTTGCATCCACTTCCCTACACACTAGGGGCAATTTAACAATTAACCCATAAACCTGCATGTCTTTGGAGTGTGGGAGGCAACCGGAGCATCCAGAGGGAGCCCACGCGGTCACAGGGAGAACGTGCAAACTCCACGCCAATAACACCCGAGGTCAGAGTCGAACCCAGGTATCTGGGACCAGCTGCCCCACCGTGTCGCCCTAGTCTGGGGAGGCGTCGAGACACGCAGTGAAAGCGTTCAGGCGGAGTAAAGATACGTCGCAACAGAAAGACTCAGAGAGTAGGCCAAGAGTAGGCCACTCGGCCCTTCGAGCCTGCACCGCCATTCAATATGATCATGGCTGATCATCCAACTCAGTATCCTGTACCTGCCTTCTTTCCATACCCCCTGATCCCTTTAGCCACAAGGGCCACATCTAACTCCCTCTTAAATATAGCAATGAACTTGGCCTCAACTACATTCTGTGGCAGAGAATTCCACAGATTCACCACTCTCTGTGTGAAAAAATGTTTTTTCTCATCTCGGTCCTAAAGATTTCCCCCTTATCCTTAAACTGTGATCCCTTGTTCTGGACTTCCCCAACATCGGGAATAATCTTCCTGCATCTAGCCTGTCCAACCCCTTAAGAATTTTGTAAGTTTCTATAAGATCCCCCCTCAATCTTCTAAATTCTAGCGAGTACAAGCCGAGTCTATCCAGTCTTTCTTCATATGAAAGTCCTGACATCCCAGGAATCAGTCTGGTGAACCTTCTCTGTACTCCCTCTATGGCAAGAATGTAAACCCAACTCATCCTTGCCAACCACAATGCCTGTCTACACTGATCCCATTTGCTGGCATTCGGCCCAGTCCCTACAATACACCGAAGGTAGACACAAAATGCTGGGGTAACTCAGCGGGACAGGCAGCATCTCTGGAGAGAAGGAATGGATGACATTGAGACCCTTCTTCTGACAGAGAGATACAGAGACATGGAAGGGTAAGGTGAAAACACAGATCAAAGGTAACGATGATCAAAGAAATGTAGAATGGTTCATTGCTAGCTGAGGGGAAGGTGACAACGAGGCACACAATCAGTAATATTTAATCAGGAGGAACTGGTCGGGGAACTAGGATTGGAGAGGGATGGAGAGAGAAGGAAAGCAAGGGTAACTTGAAGTTGGAGAAATCAAAACTCATACTGCTGGGATGTAAGCTGCCCAAGTGAAATATGAGGGTGCTGTCTTCCAATTTTATTGGGCCTCACTCTGACAGTGGAACAGGCCCAGAACCAGCACAATACAGGCCTCAGGCTTCCAAGGCATCGTTCCACCTCCATATTTTGGCTCTTATCACCAATCTTGCTTTAGATCCAATTAGCCAACCTGCCTTGGATGCTGTGCTGTTTAACCTGCTGGAACCAGTCCATCATGTCGGACCTTATCACATGCCTTACTCAGGTGAAAAATCATAAAATGTGTGAGGAAACTCGGCAAGTCAGGCTACATCCTGGAAAGGGATGGGCCAATGACATTTGGTTGCCAGGACCCTTACTAAAGTCCACATCGAGAAAGCAGGAACTGCAGGTGCTAGTTTACAAAAATAAAACACAGAGACACTCAATGGGTCAGGCAGCATCTCTGGAGGATAGATTTGAAGAAGGGTCCTTAACCCGAAACGTTACCCATCCATGTCTTCGTTAGAGGCTGTCTGACGGCCAAAGTTACTCCATCACTTTGTGTTTTTTTTTCCATTTTTAACAACGCCTACCGCCCTGCCTTCAACAATCTTCTTGGTCACCTGCCAAACTAGAATGACCAAGAAAGCACACCAACGACTCTTCTTCCTTAGAAGGCTTTGGAAGTTCGGCATGTCCCCTACAACTCTCACCAACTTCTACAGATGCGCCGTAGAAAGCATTTTATCAGGATGCATCGCAGCTTGGTTTGGAAATAGGTCCATCCAAGACCGCAAGAAATTTCAGTTAACTGTGGACGCAGACCAGACCATCACACAAACCAACCTCCTTTCAATGGACTTCATTTACACTTCATGCTGCCTCGGCAAGGCCAGCAGCATAATCAAGGACAAGTCGCACCCTGGCCACTCCCTCTTCTCCCCCTCTCCCATCAGGGAAAATATGTGTGTGAAAACGCACACCTTCAGATTCAGGGATAACTTCAGATTATCAGATAACTGAATCATCCTACCACCAACCAGAGAGCAGTCCTGAACTCCTATCTACCTCATTGGAGACCCTCGGACTATCTTTGATCGGACTTTGCTGGCTTTACCTTGCACTAAACGTTATTCCTTTATTATTTATGACCTATACACTGTGGACGGCTCGATTGTAATCATGTGTTGTCTTTCCGCTGACTGGATAGCGCGCAGCAAATGCTTTTCACTGTACCTCGGTACATGTGACAATAAACTAAACTGAACTGGGAATTGACATTCCAATTGTTTCTCTCGCTTTCAACATTCTGTGACATTTTGTTTCTCATTCCAGTAATCCAGGGCATCTGTGACGACTACAACCTGAATTTCTTTGCTTTTTATGGGTGCGTTGGCTTGTGGAATAGTTTCTTTTGTGTCCTCTACGGTGTTGGTAACATAAGTCATTGAAGAAGTTTTTCAAAAGGTAAGTGCAGTACGCAAGTGTTCATAATTATTCATCTAATCCCCCCCCCCCCCCCACCACCACCACCCCCCCCCCCCCCCCCCCCCCCCCCCCCCACCTTGTTCATATCGATATCGGTAGGGTAGGAAATCGGTAGGTGCGGCACGGAGATGCCGTGGTAGAGTTGCTGCCTCACAGCGCCAGAGACCCAGGTTCGATCCTGACTACGGGTGCTGTCTGTACGGAGTTTGTACGTTCTCTCCACGACCTGCTTGGGGTTTTCTCCGTGATCTCTGGTTTCCTCCCACACTCCAAAGACGTGCAGGTTTGTAGAATGATTGGCTTGTTATAATTGTAAATTGTCCCCAGTGTGTGTAGGATAGTGTTAGTGTATGGGGATCGCTGGTCAGCATGGATACGGTGGGCCGAAGGGCCTGTTCCCATGCTGTATCCTTAAACTAAAATAAACTATATTTTACGATAAACTATATAAAAAATATTGCTTCTTGGTAGACCAGGGAACGTGATTCCATGTTGCTTTATTTGTCACATGTGTAACTGCGGTGAAATTCCTGTTGCGTATGTTACACATACGGGCGCCGCCATGTTTTGCCGCCATTATTCAAAGTCCGGTCAGCCCGCGCGCTCGATGTACTTGAGCATTTCCCACCGACTTCTCCTCTCCTCTCCTCGCCCGGCCATCTTTGTGTCTCGGGGGGGGGGGGCGCCTCCTGTAGCCGACCTTGAAGGCGCTGGAGGCATCACCCCGGTTCACCCTCCTACTGGCCCTCACTCCTCACATCCCGACGCCTCCAGCACCCTCCCGGTTATGCCAACCGGAAAGGGACAGGTTGATGTCTTGCTTCCTTCAAAGGGAGTTGTCCAACCTTGCTCACTTAAAAAAAAAAAAAAAAAAAGTTCTATTTAGCTTACTGCCTCTCAGTTCAACTGCAGAAGTGTATTGTCCTCTGCTTTTATTTAAACAGTTCACTGGCCCACCAGCCTGCATCACCAGTAGTGTTTGCCCTTCTGATCTGCTGTTACCCTTCCTACATATCACAGTGACACAGCTGGTGGAGCCTCTGCCTCACACCGTCAGAGAAATGGGTTCAATCCTGACCTCAGCGGGACTTGTTAATAATAATAATAATAAATTTTATTTAATGGGCGCCTTTCATACATCTCAAGGACACCTTACATAGTAATCGAAATAAAACATATAATCGGAATAAAACAAGTAATTAAAGACATCACAGTGACACAAATTAAAAACAGAATTCAATCCAAAAACAGAAAATCAAAAACACAGTGTGAAAAGAGAGCAGCGGCAGCCAAAGCGCGCCAGCGTCCACTCTCTCTTCACGGCAGCCATCTTGGACACAGACCTACAGGACTACAATTAGACAAAAAAATCATCCCCCCACAGTGGATAGCACTGTGGAGGAAGGCACAATGTCAAATCCCCACCCCATGTTCACCCCAAAGTCAGGCCTATTGAGGCCACCGCAATTGCCTCTACGGAGGCCCGATGTCCCTGGCCGTTCTCACCGGGTGGTGTTGCCCCGGCGTCGGGAGAGTCCTTTCGGCGGCTGGGCCACTTGGAACGGCCGCTTCCTGGTTGGAGACCGCGGCTGCCGAAGCCGACAAGGCCGTGCCGGTTTGGAGCTCCCAGGCTCCCGATGACAAAGTCGGCGCCCGCTCTCCGCACTGCCGCCTTGCCGCCTCTACGCACGCCGTCTCTCCGCTCCGCAAACCCGCAGCCCGGAGATGTTGCTCTCGGCGGTCCAGCTCGCCAGAGCTCCAGCGCGGCGACCCAGGCAAGGCATCGCCCGCTCCGCTCCGCTCCGCTCCAGCGCTCCAATGCTGTGCCGCCACCCAGGCCGAGGTGCTGGGTGGTTCCCGCCAAGAAACGGCGCTCCAAGCCCGCTGGTAGGCCACGAGGACGGGTCGACGGGCAGCCCGGAAAAAAGGCTGCCACACCGACCAGGTAGGGACCTATAAATAAAGTAACACCTACCCCCCCACATTAAAAGACCATATCCCCTACAAACAAAAAAACAGGACTCACTAAAAACTAAAAAAAAAACGAATTTAAGACGGACGGCTGCTGGCTAGCAGCCGTTCACCAAGATGGCTCCTCCTCCTCCATTGTTGGCTATCTGTGCGGAGTTTGCACGTTCTCCCTGTGATGCGTGGGTGCATCCAGTCCTCTGGGTGATCCAGTTTACTCCCACATCCCAAATGCGGCGGGTTTGTAGATTAATTGGCCTCTGTAAATTGCCGCGTATGTGAAGGTAGTGGATTGGGATAATATACAACTAGGGTATATATGGGTATCAAAACGAGGAACTGCAGATGCTGGCTTACAAAAAAAAGTGCTGGAGTAACTCAGCGGGTCAGGCAGCATCCCTGGGTAAGATGGATAGGTCATGATTCGGGTTGGGACCCTTCTTCAGCGTCAGAGTCTCAGAGTGTGAAGAAGGGTCCCGACTCGAGACGTCACCTATCCATGTTCTCCAGAGATGCTGCCTGACCCGCTGAGTTACTCGAGCACTTTGTGTCCTTTAATGCGAATGGGTGATCAGTGGTTGGCATCGACTCGGTGGGCCGAAGGGCCTGTTTCCATGCCCTATCTCCAAACGAAACGAAACCAAGCAAAACTGTTGTTTAATACCATGTCCTGGTCTGTTGGCTGAAATGCCATCGATGTAATATCATCGCCTCGTTGCTATTTTAAGGAGGGTACAAATACAATTTTTATCATCATCCTTCGATCTTTCTCTTTGAAAATGCTTAGTGTGTGTGTATGTGGCTGCTTCAAGTCTTTCAACTATTACTCATTTGTTACTCAATCCCCTCTGCAGGTCAACGGACGAGATTCTCGCCGTCTTCATATCCGTCGCATTTGTGGTGGACGCATGTAAAGGTTTGGCCAAAAGTGAGTGTGAAACTGGTGGCGCAAGTGTTACTTATTTATTTTCCTTCCTTCCCAGTTCAGTTTAGTTTATTGTCACGTGCACTGAGGTACAGTGAAAAGCTTTTTTGTTGCGCGCTATCCAGTCAGCAGAAAGACAATCCACCATTACAATCGAGCCATTGATAAGGGAATAACATTTAGTGCAAAGTAAAACTAGCAAAGTCCAATTAAGGATAGTCCAAAGGGTCACCAAAGGGGTAGATAGTAGTTCAGCACTCCTCTTTGGTTGTGGTAGGATGATTCAGTTGCCTGAATCCCCTCCCCTGCACCGTCGACCAGAGATCACCCTTTAACTCTATCCTGCACACTAGGGACAATTTGCAATTTACAGAAGCCAATTAACCTACAAACCTGTACGTCTTTGGAATGAGGGAGGAAACCGGAGAAAACCCACCGGGTCATGGGGAGAACATACAAACTCCGTACAGACAGCACCCCGTAGTCAAGATTGAACCCAGGTCTCTGGTGCTGTAAGGTAGCAACTCTACTGCTGCGCCACAGTGCCATCCAATATAATGTTAATTTATACTTTAGAGATACAGTGCAGAAACGTGCCCTTTAAGCACTAAGTCCGTGCCGACCAGCGAGCACCTCATACACTAGCTCTATCCTGCACACTAGGGATAATTTGCAATTTACAGAAGCCAGTTGACCTACAAACCTGCACGTCTTTGGAGTTTGGGAGAAAATCGGAGAAAACCCACGCAGGTCACAGGGAGACGTACAAACTCCGTACAGACAGCACCCGTAGTCAGGATCGAACCCAGGTCTCTAGCACTGTGAGGCAGCATTCTTCCACCGCTCCACCGTGCTGCCCGATGTAATGTTAATGCCAGGCAGTGAATTGCCAGCCAACCAATATCTGCAGAATATTGTTACCCCCTACCTTTGGTACTCGCTGTTTCACTTAAAGCTTAAACCCCCCGACTGGCGTCTCTCTAATATTGGCTCCCAATTCATCATCATCGGCGGTTACTTGAAATGAGTATGACTGTCCTCTCATGGAGGACGCCTGTGCGTGACTTTGTTTAACGCGGGGAGACTGGTGCACAGACAGCCACCACACGGTCCTTAACAGAACTGGGCCAGGATCCAGTGGCATGGAGTCTAAGATGACCTTTTCTGCTGCAGTTCAGGATTGCTCTCTCGTTGGTGGTAGGACGGGTCAGTTGCCTGATAACAGCCGGGAAGAAACTGTCCCTGAATCTGGAGGTGTGCGTTTTCACACTTCTATACCTTGTGCCCGATGGGAGAGGGGAGAAGAGGGAGTGGCCAGGGTGAGACTGGTCCTTGAATATGCTGCTGGCCTTGCCGAGGCAGCGTGAAGTTTACATGGAGTCAGTGGAAGGGAGGTTGGTTAGTGTGATCCTCTGGGCTGAGAGGATATTGAAGTTTAGTTTAGAGATACAGCACGGAAACAGGCCCTTCGGCCCACCGAGTCCATGTCGACCTGCGATCCCTGCACACTAACACTATCCTACACACATTAGGGACAATTTACATTAATGCCAAGCCAATTAACCTACAAACCTGTACGTCTTTGGAGTGTGGGAAGAAACCAAATTTCTCGGAGAAAACCCACACAGGTCACGGGGAGAACGTACAAACTCTGTACCGATAACACCCGTAGTCAGGATCGAACCTGGGACCATGCCGTTGCAAGCGCTGTAAGGCAGCAACTCTACTGCTGCGCCATCGTGTCACACTGGTTTCTGGGATGTCAGGACTTTCATATGAAGAAAGACTGGATAGACTTGGCTTGTACTCGCTAGAATTTAGAAAATTGAGGGGGATCTTATAGAAACTTACAAAATTCTTAAGGGGTTGGACAGGCTAGATGCAGGAAGATTGTTCCCGATGTTGGGGAAGTCCAGAACAAGGGGTCACAGTTTAAGGATAAAGGGGAAATCTTTTAGGACCGAGATGAGAAAAACATTTTTTACACAGTGAGTGGTGAATCTCTGGAATTCTCTGCCACAGAATGTAGTTGAGGCCAGTTCATTGGCTATATTTAAGAGGGAGTTAGATGTGGCCCTTGTGGCTAAAGGGATCAGGGGGTATGGAGAGAAGGCAGGTACAGGATACTGAGTTGGATGATCAGCCATGATCATATTGAATGGTGGTGCAGGCTCGAAGGGCCGAATGGCCTACTCCTGCACCTATTTTCTATGTCTATATTTTCTATGTGCATGTGCGGAGTTGTTGAATCTTTAGAGTGAAACTTATGGTATTGTTTTTATCTTTTTGTTCCTCAGTTTTTCAGGATTATTACTTCTGCCCCATAATCCCAGGGGGTGGCGAGTTTAACACCAGCCAATCAATCAATGCTACAGAGGATGGTGCTCACCCGTGTGGTCGCGACAGTGCTGTCCTCAGTCTTGTCTTGATGCTTGGTACTCTGTGGCTGGGATACACCTTGTTCCAGTTCAAAAAAAGGTAAACACTATCGGGAAAAGGACGAATTGCAAACTGCGGGAGGAACTCAGCGGGTCCTAAGTGATAGGAGCAGTCACGGTGGGGCAGCGGTAGAGTTGCTGCCTTACGGCGAATGCAGCGCCGGGGACCCGGGTTCGATCCCGACTACGGGTGCTGTCTGTACGGAGTTTGTATGTTCTCCCCGTGACCTGCCTGGGTTTTCTCCGAGATCTTCGGTTTCCTCCCACACTCCAAAGACAGGTTAACTGGCTTGGTAGATGCAAAATTTGTCCCCAGTGGGTGTAGGATAGTGTTAATGTGCAGGGATCTAAACAAATATTAAACTAAAAATTCGGCCCATCGGCCCGCGGGAGAAGAACAAAGGGAAGAAATAAATCCATCACAGTGAGGAGGTTTTGGAAATTCACAGTGATGGATGTTTATGTAAACTGTGTTCAGTGTGGGTCTTGGGTTTTTTTTGTAATGTAAAAAACTGTAGAAATGAAATTTCGTTCAAACCAAGGTTTGAATGACAATAAATAGCATTCCATCCATGGCTGATCTATCTTTCCCTCTCAACCCCATTCTCCTGCCTTCTCCTCATAACCTCTGACACCCGTACTATTCAAAAACCTATCAGCCTCTGCCTTAAAATAATCCAAGTCTTAGCCTCCACAACCTTCTGTAGCAATAATTTCCACAGATTTGCCACAGTCTGACTAAAGAAATTCCTCCTCATCTCCTTCCTAAAGGAACGTCCTTTTATTCTGAGCTCTCTAGTCCTAGATTCTCCCGCTAATGGAAACATCCTCTCCACATCCACACTATCCATAGACCATAGAACAGTACTGCACAGGGTGGTGCAGTGGTAGAGTTGCTGCCTTACAACGACCCGTCATCAATCCTGACTACGGGTGCTGTATGTATGGTGTTTGTTTGTTCTCCCCGTGACCTACGTGGGTTTTCTCCAAGATCCTTGGTTTCCTCCCACATTCAAAGACATACAAGCTAGAAACCAAAGTTCTCGGAGAAAACCCACGCAGGTCACAGGGAGAACGTACAAACCCCGTACAGACAGCACCCGTAGTCAGGATCGAACCCGGGTCTCTGGTGCTGTAAGGCAGCAACTCTACCACAGCACCACCGTGCCGAAGATTTCTTGATTTTATTTTTAGGAAAGTAGGAATATCTGTTTATTTAATTTCATTCAGAGATGCTTTTCTTAATGTTTTGTTTCCCTTACAGCCCCTTTCTACATGCCCGGGTCCGTGAAACCCTGTCTGATTGTGCCTTGCCAATATCGGTGCTGTTCTTTTCATTTGTAGGATCCTACCTTTTTAGAGATATCAAGAGTACGTTCGTTCATTTTACTTCCTCAAATTTTCTGTGTTGTTTTTCGCTTTGCTGTGGGGTTGATCATAAGGTCATAAGTGATAGGAGGCGGAATTAGGCCATTCGGCCCATCAAGTCTACTCCGCCATTCTATCATGGCTGATCTATCTCTCCCTCCTAACCCCATTCTTCTCCCCAGAACCTCTGACACCCGTACTTAAGAATAAGGGGTAAGCCATTTAGAACGGAGATGAGGAAACACTTTTTCACACAGAGAGTTGTGAGTGTGGAATTCTCAGCCTCAGAGGGTGGTGGGACCAAAAGAGCTACCCCACCCCCTCTGCCCACCTTTCTGTCTTTCCGATATGACGTATAACCGTGAATATTCAGCTCCCAGCACCGATCCTCTTGCAGCCACGTCTCCATAATGCCTACAACATCATACCTGCCAATTTCCAACTGTGCTACAAGTTTGTTCCGTATGCCCCTGTCCCACTTAGCAAACCTGAACGGAAACCTCTGGAGACTTTGCGCCCCACCCAAGGTTTCCGTGCGGTTCCCGGAGGTTGCAAGTGGTTGCCGGAGGTTGCAGGTAGTGGAAGCAGGTAGGGAGACTGACAAAGACCTCCGGGAACCGCACGGAAACCTTGGGTGGGGCGCAAAGCCTCCAGAGGTTTCCGTTCAGGTTTGCTAAGTGGGACAGGGGCATAATGTTATGCGCATTCAAATATAATACCTTCGGTGTTGATCACCCCTCCTCCACAACCATCGTGATTTTACCCGACCTTGCTCTCTTCTCCCTTTATCAACTTTCTGTCCTGTTATTTCTGGAGAATTCCTGGACCTTTCCTGCACTCTCTTTCCCGTTAACTCCACGCCTATGCTTCCACGTTGTTGACTCCCTCCCCCCAGTATTCCTCAGCGGCTCTACAGAACTCTTAAAGGGTAAAGAATCGTCAAACATGTTGCTCGCAGACGGCAAAGTTGCTTATTTAACTGTGTTGATGCTGGGTTATGTTCCACTCCTAACGCTTTCTGTTGGTGTTATTTCTTTCTTTCAGTTGCCCCATTTAGTTATAATCCGAATCAGAACCTGTTCAATCTGGCTCCGTTTCACGTGCTCTCCATCGGGGCGATATTTGGCGGCATGGGCCTGGGCTTCCTTCTCTCCATGCTCTTCTATTTGGAACAGAACATTGTCATGTCCTTAACAAATGCCCCTCAGCACAGGTGAGGTGTTAAAATGACCAAACTTCCATCGTAAATCTGCAGTGATGCCTGTGTTGTCGTTCCTGAAGGACAACTTACGTAAGACCTTGTGTAGGCAAGCAGATGAATGGTTTGATCTCATGGAGTCATACAGCACGGAAACAGGCCCTTCGGCCCCACACATCATGCCGACCATGATGCCCCATCTACACTATTCCTATTGCGTGTGTTCATTGGTTCTGGGAGCAGAATTAGACCATCAAGTCTACTCCACCATTCAATCATGGCTGATTTATCTTTCCCTCTCAAGCCCATTCTCCTGCTTTAGACCCATAATCCCTGACAACCGTACTAATCAAGAATCTGTCAATCTCTGCCTTAAAAATATCCATTGACTTGGCCTCCACAGCCTTCTGTGGTAAAGAATTACACAGATCACCACCCTCTGGGTAAATCAATTCCTTCTCATCTTTCTAAAACTATGTCCTTTTATTCTGAGGCTGTGGCCTCTGGTCCTAGACTCTCCCACTAATGAAAACATCCTCTCCACATCCACTCTATCCAGGCCTTTCACTATTCGGTATGTTTCAATGAGCTCTCCCCTCATCCTAAATTCCAGCGAGTACAGGCCCAGTGCTGCCAAATACTTGGCCCATACCTCGCTAAACTGTTCCTATCCATATGCCCGTCCAAATGTCTAAATGCTGTTATAGTACCTGCCTCAACTACCTCCTCTGCCATTCGTTCCATATGCCCACCACACTCTGAGTGAACAATTTGCCCCTTGGGTTTTTATAAACCTTGCCCCTCGCACCTTAAATCTGTGTCCTCAGGTTATTAATCTCCCTAACCTGGGTAAAAGTCTCTGAGCATTTGCCCCATCTATTCCCCATGATTTTATATATATACCTGTATGTATGTATGTGTGTGTGTGTGTGTGTGTGTGTGTGTATATCTATCTATCTATCTATCTATCTATCTATCTATCTATCTATCTATCTATCTATCTATCTATCTATCACCTGTATATATACCTCATATATTCTCATATACTTGTTATATATACCTGTATCTTCCTGTACCTGTAAAAAGGCTGCCAGCAAGGACCCACATCATCCTGGCCACACACTCATCTCCCCGCTGCCTTCGGGTAGAAGGTATAGGAGCCTGAAATCTGCAACATCCAGATTCAGGAACAGCTTCTTCCCCACAGCCAGCAAGCTATTAAACACAACTTCAAACAAACTATGAACTATAACAACCTATTGCACTTTATCTGTTTACTGATGTGTGTATATATATATATATATCATATGGTATATGGACACACTGATCTGATCTGTATTTATATTCTGTTGTGCAGCAGCAATACAATAATTTCATTGTCCTATCTCGGACACATGACAATAAACTCTCTTGACTTGAAGATCACCCCTCTTTCGCTTAGGTAGTTTACACCCCAGCGATATGAACATTGACTTCTCTAACTTCAGATAGCCCTTGCTTTCTCTCTCCATCCCCTTCCCCTTCCCAGTTCTCCCACTACTTACATTCTATCATTGTTCCCCCCCCCTCCCCCCTTCCTCTGACATCAGGCTGAAGAAGGGTCTCGACCCAAAACGTTGCCCATTCCTTCTCTCCAGAGATTCTGCCTCACCCGCTGAGTTACTCCAGCATTTTGTGTCTACCTAAGATCACCCCTCAATCTCCTGTGCTCTAGGTATTAAGGTCCCAGCCTGCCCAATCTCTCCCTATAGTTCAGGTCTTTGTGTCCTAGCAACATCCTTGTAAATATCTGTACTCTTCCCAGCTTAATAAAAACATAGAAACTTAGAAATAGGTGCAGGAGTAGGCCATTCGGCCCTTTGAGCCTGCACCGCCATTCAATATGATCATGGCTGATCATCCAACTCAGCATCCTGTACCTGCCTTCTCTCTATACCCCCTGATCCCTTTAGCCACAGGGGCCACATCTAACTCCCTCTTAAATATAGCCAATGAACTGACCTCAACTACCTTCTGTGGCAGAGAATTCCACAGATTCACCACTCTCTGTGTGAAAAATGTTTTTCTCATCTCGGTCCTAAAAGACTTCCCCCTTATCTTTAAACTGTAACCCCTTGTTCTGGACTTCCCCAACATCGGGAACAATCTTCCTGCATCTAGCCTGTCCAACCCCTTAAGAATTTTATACGTTTCTATAAGATCCCCCCTCAATCTTCTAAACTCTAGCGAGTACAAGCCAAGTCTATTCAGTCTTTCTTCATATGAAAGTCCTGACATCTCAGGAATCAGTCTGGTGAACCTTCTCTGCACTCCCTCTATGGCAAGAATGTCTTTCCTCAGATTAGGAGACCAATACTCCAGGTGTGGTCTCACCAAGACCCTGTACAACTGCAGTAGAACCTCCCTGCTCCTATACTCAAATCCTTTTGCTATGAATGCTAACATACCATTCGCTTTATTCACTGCCTGCTGCACCTGCATGTCTACTATCAATGACTGGTGTACCATGACACCCAGGTCTCGTTGCATCTCCCCTTTTCCTAATCTGCCACCATTCAGATATAAGTCTACTTTCCTATTTTTGCCACCAAAGTGGATAACCTCACATTTATCCACATTATACTGCATCTGCCATGCATCTGCCCACTCACCCATCCTTCCTAATGACATCCTTCCTATAATAGCGTGACCAAAACTGAATGCAGTGCTCCAGATGCGGCATCACCAATATCTTGTACAACTGTAACTTTACCTCCCAACTTCTATACCCAATACCCCAAATGATGAAGGCCAATGTACCAAAAGACTACATGTCCCAAAATACAATGAAAATACTGTTCATGATTACAACCAAGCTTTCACAGTGTACAGATACAGGATAAAGGGTGTATCATTTAGTGCAAGTCTATTTCTTGGTTGAAGATTTGGTGGCGATCTGTTTGTTTTATTTAGTTAACGTATGCCTTCATGCATTTCACTAATCTTTGGTTCCATCTTGACCACTGGATACAAAGCAGCTTACTTCAGCAAGAAGGTTAATGCTTTTGAAGAAGATACCAAGGAGATTTAGAAAGATGATACTGAAAAGATGTAGTTGTGGTTATGAGGAGGGAGGCATGGATAGAATGGAAGTGGAGAGGATGTTTCCACTAGTGGGAGAGTCTAGGACGAGAGGTCATAGCCTCAGAATAAAAGGATGTACCTTTAGAAAGATCATAAATAAGATCATGTGAAAGGAGTAGAATTAGGCCATTCGGCCCATCAAGTCTACTCCGTCATTCGATCATGGCTGATCTATCTCTCCCTCCTAACCCCATTCTCCTGCCTTCTCCCCATAACCTCTGAAACCCGTACTAATCAGGAATCTATCTATCTCTGCCTTAAAAATATCCACTGACTTGGCCTCCACAGCCTTCTGTGACAATGAATCCCACAGATTCACCACCCTCTGACTAAAGAAATGTCTCCTAATGTCCTTCCTAAAAGAACAAAAGATGAAGAGGACGTTCTTTATTAAGTGGGTGGTGAATCTGTGGAATTCCTTGCCACGGACATCTGCGGAGACCAAGTCAATGGATATTTTTAAGGCGCTGATTGACAGATTCTTATTTAGTAAAGGTGTCTGGGGTTATGAGGCGAAGGCAGAAGAATGAGGCTGAGAGGAAAAGATAGATCAGCCATGATTGAATTGCAGAGTAGGCTTGATGGGCCGAATGACCTAATAAAACTCCTAGAACTAATGAACATGAATTAAAGAGTTTATGCCTCTTTGCTACCTTTAAATTGGAAGTCAACTAACCACTCTAACCACTAACCACTTCCTCGAATGATTTCCTTGCAGACTAAGGAAAGGCACAGGCTATCACTGGGACATCTTCCTTGTGGGCATTATCAACATCGTGCTGTCCATCTTTGGCCTGCCGTGGGTGCATTCGGCCTTCCCCCATTCTCCCTTGCACGTCCGAGCCCTGGCCTTCGTGGAGCAGAGGGTGGAGAATGGTCATCTCTACGAGACGTAAGTTGACAACCAATCCATTTCTGCTGTGTCTGAGTTGCTGCTTTTTAAATTATTATTTAGCTTTCAAGGCTGCCTTAACATAGAACATAGAAGAGTACAGCATAGGAACGGGCCATTCGGCCCACATGCTTGTGCCCAGCATGATGCCAAGGTAAACTGATCTCATCTGCCTGCACATTCATAAATGATGGGAGCAGAATTAGGCCATTCGGCTCATCGTCTACTCTGCCATTCAATCATGGCTGATCCATCTCTCCCTCTTAATCCCATTCTCCTGCCTTCTCTCCATAACCCCTGACGGCCTTACTATCTATCTCTGCCTTAAAAATATCCACTGACTTGGCCACCACAGCCTTCTGTGGCAAAGAATTCCACAGATTCACCACCCTCTGACTAAAGAATTTTCGCCTCATCTCCTTCCTAAAGGAATGTCCTTTAATTCTGAGGCTGTGACCATATCACATGATCCATTTCACTCTATTCCCTGCACTTCCATGTGCCTGTGCAAAAGCCTCCTAAAGACCTCTACCGTATCAGCCTCCACCACCACCCCTGTCAATTTGTTCCAGGCCCCCACCATCTGTGTAAAAAAAAAAGTGCCCATCTCCATTACTCCGCACATCTCCATTAAACTTCCCCCTCTCACATTATAGCGATGTCATCTAGTGTTGGACGTTTCCACCCTGGGAAAAAGTTTCTGACTGTCTATCCTATCCTACCCTATCTATGCATAGTCATAGAGTCATACAGCGCAAAAACAGGCCCTTCGGCCCAACTTGGCCATGCCGCCCAACATGCCCCATCTACACTAGTCTATGACTCTGTGACTGGCCCCACCTGCCTGCTTATGGCCCATAATCTATGCCTCTCATATTTTTTATGTAGCTACATCGTCAACCCTCAACCTCCAAACTGCAAATGCAGCAAAATACAAAGTGCTGGGATAATTTTGAAGAAGGGTCCCGATCCGAAACATCGTTTATCCATTCTAACCGCAGGTGCTTCCTGACCCACTGAGTTACTCCAGCACTTTGTTTTGTTGCTCAATAACTGGGGGGCATGAATAAATGTTATTTGGACTAGTTTAGTTTAGTGATACAGTGCGGAGACAGGCCCTTCGGCCCACTGAGTCTGCACCGACCAGCAATCCCCGCACACTAACACTATCCTACACACACTGGGGACAATTTTACAGTTATATCAAGCTAATTAACCTAGAAACCCGTACGTCTTTGGAGTTTGGGAGGTAACCGGAGATTCCGGACAAAACCCACACAGCTCACGGGGAGAAACTACAAATTGGGTTTCAACACCACTGGCCTGGGTTTGAGCACCTAAGTTACAGAGAAAGGTTGAACGAGATAGGTCTTTATTCTTTGGAGCGCAGAAGGTTAAGGGGGGACTTGATAGAGGTCTTTAAAATGATGAGAGGGATAGACAGAGTTGACGTGGATAAGCTTTTTCCACTGAGAGTAGGGAAGATTCAAACAAGAGGACATGATTTGAGAATTAAGGGACAAAAGTTTAGGGGTAGCATGAGGGGGAACATTTTTACTCAGAGAGTGGTAGCTGTGTGGAATGAGCTTCCAGTGGAAGTGGTGGAGGCAGGTTCGGTTTTATCATTTAAAAATAAATTGGATAGGTAAATGGATGGGAAAGGAATGGAGGGTTATGGTCTGAGTGCAGGTAGATGGGACTAGGTGAGAGAGTGTTCAGCACGGACTTGAAGGGCCGAGATGGCCTGTTTCCGTGCTGTAATTGTTATATGGTTATATAGACAGCACATATGGACCAAACCCATATCTCTGGCACTGTAAGGCAGCAACTCTACCGCTAGGCCACCGGTTACTTGTTTATGAAGTTTATGAATGAATAAGTTTATTGGCCAAGTATTCACATACAAGGAATTTGCCTTGGTGCTCCACCTGCAAGTGACAACAAAACATACAATGACAGTTAGGAATGACAAATAAAACATTAAACATTAATAATAAAACATTATCGATTAAACATGTGAATTAAATAATATACCAGAGGCTACATATTTTTGGTTATTGAGTAGAGCTACCGCTCATGGGGAAAAAAGCTGTATTTTGTCTGGCTGGGGCAGCTTGGTGAAATGAAATGAAATTATGAAAATGTGGTGGCACCTGGTGGTCGGCCACGGGCAGAGCGAACCCTCGGCTCTGGAGGAAGGAGTCAGGTGTCTCGGTGTGGGTGGCGCAGGTCACGGGGTTGACCCATAGGGGTATGTAAGGTCGGGCAACATTTGAGGAGTAGGGAGCTGTATCTTACAGATTAAAACATATCTCAAGCACACAACTTGTGTCCATTTAGTTTATAGCTGGACTCCAGCGAGTGCCCGCTATAAAATGTTGTTTGTTTGCACCCAATTATTAGTTGGGGTGTGAAAGGCTGGATGGAGGCAGAAACCCTGGTCGCCGATCGTGGCAGAGAGGTGTCCAGTACGGAAATAGGCCCTTCATCCCATCTTGCCCATACCACGTTGGCATTCTGGGAATTTCCTGCATTTAGCCCACAGCTCTCTAAATACTTCCTATCCACATCTCTGTCCAAATGTCTTTTGAAAATCGTAGTTGTATTTGCCTCTGCAGCCTCCTCTGGCAACTCTTTACAGATACAGACTGCCCTCCAAGTGAAAAAGTTGTCATTGAGGCCAGTCTTAAAACTTGCCTCTTACCTTGCCATCTATGCCCTATAATTTTAGAATTCTCCCACCCTGGAGAGAAAGTCAAGTCAAGTCACTTTTATTTCTATAGCACATTTAAAAAGCATCTCTCGTTGACCAAAGTGCTTCACATTGGTGGAGGTACTAACATTATACAACATTGGTTCATAGATTAAGTACATACATAAACACATACATATAGCCCTCCCTCAGAGGACGTCAAAAAAGGCTTGAGAGTAAAGATGAGTTTTAAGTCTCGATTTAAAAGAGTCGATGGAGGGGGCAGTTCTGATGGGAAGGGGGATGCTGTTCCACAGTCTAGGAGCTGCAACCGCAAAGGCGCGATCGACCCTGAGCTTATGCCTAGACCGCGGGATGTTCAGTAACCCCAAGTCGGCCGATCTGAGGGACCTGGAGGTGGTGTGGTGGGTAAGCAGACTTTTGCTGTAGGTGGGGGCAAGCACGTTAAGGGCTTTGTAAACATAAAGAAGGATCTTGAAATTTATTCGGAACCGCACAGGGAGCCAGTGGAGAGAGGCCAGGATCGGGGGGATGTGATCCCTTTTTCGGGTGCCCGTCAGGAGTCTCGCTGCGGCGTTTTGGACCAATTGCAGGCGGAACAGGGAAGATGGGCTGATGCCAGTGTATAGGGAGTTACAGTAATCGAGGCGGGTGGAGAGGAATGTGTGGATGATCTTTTCGAGGTCATAAGACTGGAGGAATTGTTTTATTTTAGCTATCGTCCGTAGCTGGAAGAAGCTAGCTTTTACCACGGCATTGACTTGTTTGTCAAATTTGAATGCTGAGACAAATATCACGCCAAATTTTTGACGTGAGTGTGAGTACATCTCAACAAGTCACTCCTTTACACCTTCTACATGCCAAAGAAAGAAATCCCTTCGTACCCAATACCACACTATAACTCATAAGCCAATAAGCCCAGGTAAACATCCTGGTGAATATTTCTAGCAGAGGTTTGTGTCTGGACTCTTGCACTTCCTGAACAGGAGGTGGCAGCAGAGATTGACAAATGGAACTCGATGCATTTGAAGGAAACTTTCTAGGATTCCAGGAAAAGGATAGGGAATTTGGACAACCAGTGCTGCCGTAATGATTTATGAATAGGGGTCTCGACCTGGAGTGTCACCCATCCATATTCTCCAGAGATGCTGCATGACCTGCTGAGTTACTCCAGCACTGTGTCCTATATTGATTTGTCAAATGCCTTTCAATCCCTTTATCGGCGAAGAGATTCTTCAGTTCAGTTTAGTTTATCGTCACATGGACAGAGGTACAGTGTTTTGTTGCGTGCTATCCAGTCAGTAGAAAGAGAATACAGAATTCCAGAACAAGGGTCACAGTTTAAGGATAAGGGGGAAGTCTTTTAGGACCGAGATGAGAAAAACATTTTTCACACAAAGAGTGGTGAATCTCTGGAATTCTCTGCCACAGAAGGTAGTTGAGGCCAGTTCATTGGCTATATTTAAGAGGGAGTTAGATGTGGCCCTTGTGGCTAAAGGGATCAGGGGGTATGGAGAGAAGGCAGGTACAGGATACTGAGTTGGATGATCAGCCATGATCATATTGAATGGCGGTGCAGGCTCGAAGGGATTCAATATGATCATGGCTGATCATCCAACTCAGTGCACCTAATTTCTATGTTTCTATGATTAATATCGAGCCATTTACAGTGTATAGATACGTGATAAGGGAGTAACGTTTAGTGCAAGGTAAAGCCAGTAAAGTCCGATCATGGATAGTCCGAGGTTTACCAAAGAGGTTGTGGAAGGATGATTCAGTTGCCTGGTAACAGCTGGGAAGAAACTGTCCCTTAATCTGGAAACTCTGGTGGGATGCAGATGATTGTTTTAAACTGTATTGGTTGGGAATGGGCCCCTCCCTGTTTAATCAATCGGAGGGAATGGACAGACAACGTTTCAACCTCTCCTCACCTGGATCCACCTATCACTCGCTAGTTCTTACCCCCACTCCTTCCCCTCGCCTCTTTTTACCAGCTAACCCCCAATACTCCCATCAATCCTCATCAGAACCTATCCATGTTCTTCAGAGATGCTGCCTGACCTGCTGAGTGAGTCCAGTTTGTTGTGCTCTGCTCAAGATTCCAACATCTGCAGCCTCTTGAGGCTCTGGAGTTTTAGCAATTACCTGGATTTCATTTTCAAAGCCGGTAGTAATCTTGGAGAAACAAGGAGAGATACCGAATGATGCAGTAACTCGGCAGGTCAGGCAACATCTTTGGAGAACATGGATCAATCTGGAGGTATGCGCTTTCACATTTCTCCCATCAAACAAGAGGCACTGAAGTATGAAAATGCACGACTCCAGCACTAGGGATAATTACTTCCCAGCTGTTATCAGGCAACTGAATCATCTTATCACCAACTAGAGTATGGTCCTGACCTACCATCTACTTCATTGGAGACCCTTGGATTACATTTAATCAGACTTTATCTTGCACTAAATAATTTGCCCTTTCTCCTGTGTATCTACACTGTGGAAGGTTTGATCATAATCATGTACGCGTGAGAAGGAACTGCAGATGCTGGTTTATACCAGTGATAAATACAGAGTGCTGGAGTAACTCAGTCGGTCAGGCTGTATCTCTGGAGAAAACGAATTTGTGACGTTTCACATCATAACCCTCTTCAGACTGTAAACGTGTATAGCATGATTCATAGAAACATAGAAACATAGAAAGTAGGTGCAGGAGTAGGCCATTCGGCCCTTCGAGCCTGCACCGCCATTCAATATGATCATGGCTGATCATCCAACTCAGTATCCTGTACCTGCCTTCTCTCCATGCCCCCTGATCCCTTTAGCCACAAGGGCCACATCTAACTCCCTCTTAAATATAGCAATTCCTTCTTAAATATAGCGGCTATACATGTACAGGTGATTATACAGCACTCACCAAAAAGCTTTGCATTGTGGTGTGACACAATAATAATAATAATGGTGGAGCAGCTGTAGGTAGAGTTGCTGCCTTCACCAAACAAAACTACACTACACACACTACACTAAACTATGAACTAAATAAACAACGGCAGCAATTTTCTTTATCCAAAATCATTTTACTTTCTCTGAATGGGTTATGGGGGGGGGTGGGGGGGGGGGGGGGGGGGGGGGGGGGGGGGTTATGGGGAGGAGGCAGGAGAATAGAGTTAAGGGCCTGTCCCACTTTCACAACCTAATTCACGACCTCTGCCGCGTTTGCCCTTGACTCATACTCGCAGCATGGTCGTCACGAGGTCGTAGGAGATCATAGGTAGGTCGTGATGCTAGTCGTAGGTACTCGTGGCATCAAGTAGGTCGGGGAGTTTTTTTCAACATGATGGAAAATGTCCACGAGTTAAAAAAGGTTGTGAATTAGGTCGTGAAAGTGGGATGCCCTTTAGGAGGGAGAGATAGATCAGCCATGATTGAATGGTCGGAGTAGACGTGATGGGCCGAATGGCCTAATTCTGCTCCTATCTCTTACGATCTCATGACTTGAAAGGTGCTTGTTAACCTCTTGTGTACTTTCCTCCTTTTGCAACTCAGGATAGTGCGAGTGAGGGAGACGCGTGTGTCTGCCCTCGTGGCCCACATACTGGTGGGCATCTCGCTTCTCATGCTACCCGTCCCCCTTCAGTGGATTCCAAAACCCGTCTTGTACGGCCTCTTCCTCTACGTCTCCGTCACATCCATCGATGGGTGCCAGTTCTTTGAAAGACTGGCTCTTCTCTTCACAGAACAGGTAAAGGCCCTCGGCAGGATCAAGGACCGGTCTCACCCCGGCCACTCCCTCTTCCCTGGTTTTTGATGTCCCCTTCATGCTGATCCGAAGCTCAGGATGGGGGCATGGATAGGGTGGAGTGGAGTGGGTGTGTCCACTCATCGGTGAGAATCTAGGACCAGAGGCCACAGAATAAAAGGACGTACCCTTGGAAAGATATGGAGGAATTTCTTTAGTCAGACAGTGGTGAATCTGTGCAATTCATTGCCACAGAGGGCTGTGGAGGCCAAGTCTATTTTTAAGGCAGAGATTGATGGATTCTTGATTAGTACGGGTGTCAGGGGTTATGGGGAGAAGGCAGCTTTTTTTTCCTCTCTCCCACCCAAGGTTTCAAAGGTCTTTTATTGTCACATGTACCAATTAAGGTACAGTGATATGCGAATTACGAAACAGCCATACGGGAAAAAAAGCAACAAGGCACACAACTACATAAAGGTTAACATAAACATCCACCACAGCTGATTCCCCATGTTCCTCACTGTGATGGAAGGCAAAAAAGTCCATCCGTTAGGGCGATCGAAGCTCCCACAGCCGGCGGTCGAAGCCCCCGCGTCGGTGCAATTAAAACTCACGCCGCTTGGAGTTCCCGAAGTCGGTCTCTGACCAGAGACCGCGAGCTCCGTGATGTTAAGTCCGCAAGCACCCATGGTGGAGCTCTCAAAATCGGTCTCCAGCAAAGGCCGCCAACTCCTCGATGTTAGGCTGCAGTGCAAACGGCGATACGATACGGGAAAAAATCGCATCTCCGTCGAGGTAAGAGGTTAGAAAAATCTCCCCACCCCCCCACATAAAATAGCTCCCACCTCACAGACCGGTGATCCCTGCACAGTAGCATTATCCTACACACTAGGGACAATTACTGAAGAAGCCAATTAATCTACAAACCCGTACGTCTTGTGTGGGAGGAAACCTGAGCACCCGGAGAAAACCCACACGGTCACGGGGAGAACGAACAAACTCATTACAGACAGCACCCGTTGTCAGGATCGAACCCGGGTCTCTGGCGCTGTAAGGCAGCAACTCTACCGCTGCGCCACAGATGCGGCCTGACCTGCAGAGTTCCTGCAGCTTTTTATTTTTTGGTCGCAGTATCAGCATCTGCAGTTTGTTGTCCACTATGAAGTTTTGAAGCAGGTCCTGGTGCAAATGGCTCCCAACGTTAATGCGCCTGGCAGCGTCGTGGTTACGTAGCAGCAATAGTCATCATAACATGGTGGTGCAGCAGTAATGTTGCTGCCTTTCAATGCCAGAGACCCTGGTTTGATGATTGGATCCAAGATGGCGCCCAACCCAGGCGCCACAGAAGTGGATCGACAATTACGCATTATAATCGCTCCACTCTTTTTATTCTCTACTCCAACAGCATAAAAATGTCATGTCAATCCCTTTATCATGTATCTGCACACTGCGGAAGTCTTGATTGTAATCATGTATTGTCTTTTCGTTGACTGATTAGCGTGCAAAAAAAGGTTTTCATAGTACCTCGATACACGTGACAATTAACTAACGACTAATCTTGACTATGTGTGCTGGCTGTACGCTGTTTGGACATTCTCCCCGTGACCGCGTGGTTTTCCCCGGGTGCTCCGGTTTTCTCCCACACTCAAAAGATGTACAGGTTTGCAGGTTAATTGACTTTGGTTTTTTTTTTTTTTACTCGTAAATTGTCCCTAGTGTGTAGGATAGCGCTAGTGTACGGGGATCGCTGGTCGGCACTGGTGGGCCACAGGGCCTATTTCCTCGCTGTATCTCTAAACTGAACTACACGAAACATCCTTGACAAATTATCCTGTATTCAATTCCCAGCAGAGTCATTTTAAACTCAGTTAATTGAGTGAATCTGGAATAAAAAGCTAGGATCAATACTCAGCAATCAAGATGCTATTGGATTGGTGTGAAAACCAATTCAGTTCACGCATCAAAAAGCAAAAAGTACTCCAGCTGGAAAGGGTACAGATAAGATTTACGAGCATGTTGCCAGGACTATAGGGTCTGAGCTATAGGGACAGGTTGAGTAGGCTGGGTCACTATTTCTTGCAGCGCAGGGGTCATCTTATAGAGGTGTATAAAATCATGAGTGGAATAGATCGGGTAGATGCACAGTCTCTTGCCCAGAGTAGGGAAATCGAGGACCAGAGGACATAGGTTTAAAGTGAAGGGGAAAAGATTTATCAGGAATCTGAAGGATAACGTGTGTGTATGGAACAAGCTGCCAGAGGAGGTAGTTGAGGCTGGGACTATCCCAACGTTTAAGAAACAGTTAGACAGGTACATGGATTGGACAGGTTTGGAGGGATATGGACCAAAGGCGGGCAGGTGGGACCAGTGTAGCTGGGACTTGTTGGCTGGTGTGGGCAAGTTGGGCCGAAGGGCCTGTTTCCACACTGCATCACTCTGACCCGATGACTCTACTGAATGCTGAAATGTGAAATGAGAGGCACAAATTCTGGGGATATTCATCAGGTCAGGCAGCATCCATGGAGGGAGAAAGCCTCAATGTTTTATGGTGAAGACATTTAATCAGCTCGAATCGTCGTCCCAAAATGTTGTCTTTCCATTTCCACCACACACGTTGCCTGACCTGCTGAGTTCCTCCAGCATTTTGGCTATTTTAGTTTAGTTTAGTTTAAAGACACAGGCCCTTCATCCCACCGAGTCCGCACCGACCAGCGATTCCCACACACTAACACTATGCTACACACACCAGGGACAATTTATCTTTATACCAAACTAATTATCGTACAAACGTCTTTGGAGTGTTGGAGGAAACTGAAAACCCCGGAGAAAACCTATGCAGGTTATGGGGAGAACATGCAAATGGCGTACAGACAGCGTCTGTAGTCGGGATCGAACCCGGATCTCCGGTGCCGCAAGGCAGCAACTCTACCACTGTGTCACCGTGCGCCGTTTAGTTTAGTTTAGAGATCCTGCGTAACTACTGGTCTTCAATTTCTGAATGGTGATCGGATTGTTTTATTTGTTTGCATTCTGGTCTAGACCTCCTATCCCCCCACGCACTACATCAGGAGGGTCCCACAGAGGAAGATCCATTTCTTCACTGGAATCCAGTTGGTTGAGGTCGCCATCCTCTGCGGCTTTGGAATGGCCCCACTTCCGTACTTTAAGATGGTCTTCCCACCCATAATGCTGGCGATGGTCCCCATCAGGTTAGTGTTTTCATAAGATGCAGGGGAAAAGGTTTAATATGAATCCGAGGGGTAACTTTTTCACACAAAGTTGTGGTGAGTGTATGGAACGAGCTGCCAGAGGAGGTAATGGAGGCAGGGACTCAGAGGCAGAGCTATGAGAATGCAGGGTGACTTGGACAGGTTGGGGGAGTGGGCAGTTGCATGGCAGATGAAGTTTAATGCGGATAAATGTGAGATTATCCACTTTGGTAGCAAAAACAGAAAGGCAGATTACTATCTAAATAACGTCAAGTTTGGAAAAGTGGAAGTACAACAGGATCTTGGGGTCCTTGTTCATCCGTCTATGAAAGTAAGCATGCAGGTACAGCAGGCAGTGAAGAAAGCGAATGGCAAGTTGGCCTTTATAACAAGAGGAATCGAATATATGAGCATAGAGGTCATTCTGCAGCTGTACAGAGCCCTAGTGAGACCACAAGGAGTATTGTGTGCAGTTTTGGTCCCCTAATTTGAGGAAGGACATTCTTGCTATTGAGGGAGTGCAGCGTAGGTTTACAAGGTTAAATCCCGGGATGGCGGGACTGTCATATGCTGAGAGAATAGAGCAGCTGGGCTTGTACACTCTGGAGTTTAGAAGGATGAGAGGGCATCTCATTGAAACATAAGATTGTTAAGGGCTTGGACGCGCTAGAGGCAGGAAACATGTTCCCGATGTTGGGAGAGTCCAGAACCAGAGACCCAGCGCAAATTGGAGGAACAACACCTCCTATTTCGCTTGGGAAATTTACACCCCAGTGGTATGAATATTGGATTCTCTAATTTTAAGTAACTTCATCTCATGCTCTCCTCCCTTCCACCCTCCTTGCCCCCTTCCTCCTCCTGAATCGTTTTACTAGTTCTACAGTTCCTCACATTGTTTCTCTTGAGATCACACCTTCCCGAGCCAACAATGGGCCTACCAAGTACAGCCTGAGGTCATTTGTGGCTGGCCCTCATTAGTCCAGGTCTTTTTTTGCCTCCAGCTCTTCACCTCTCTCACCCCCTACTTTCAGTCTGATGAAACGTCCCGACTTGAAACGGCATTTGTATCCTGAGATGCTGTCTGACCTGCTGAGTTATTCCAACACTTCATGTCTATGGTATAAACCAGCATCTGCAGTTCTATTATTTCACAGTTTCATAAATTCATAAGTCACAGGAGCAGAATTAGGCCATTCGGTCCATCAAGTACACCGTTCAATCATGGCTGATCTATCTACCCCTTTCAACCCCATTCCCCTGCCTTCTCCCCATAACCCCTGACACCCTTACAAATCAAGAATCCAGCAATCTCCACCTTAAAAATATCAAATGACTAGGAATGTTACAAAATTTTGAGATTTTAAAAATCTAGTCTGCAATTTATCCCATCAGATAAAGCATAAAATGAAGTTTAATTTGACATCTAATTCACTTTCATATCTTCAGTATTACAAAAGTTATGGCCATTTTCATACTCGGAAATTAGCATCTTGTTCCCTATTGCTTTTCCATTGACTTAACACAAAAGCTGTGATCGTGGACAGTGAAATGGCCATAACTTTATTAAAAATTAAGAGAACTGAAAGTATTTTTCAGTTCTCTTAATAGATTGAAGCATTCTGAAACAAATATGAAACAATTTTACTTGGATGACCTGAAATTAAAGTATATAATTAGTTAGTTACCTAATTGTAGCTAATTACAAAATTCAATTACTAGATCTAAACATCTATCCATTTCTTAAGAAAAAATTAACATTTTTAAATAGCCTAAGTGTCAAAATAACATTCACACAAGAATTCACAATATAACATGATTTTTAAATCTCATTGTCATGAATTTATAGGCCAAATGGAAGGGATTTAGTGTTTAATTCCCGTAAATTAATAGCCATTTTAATCATCTTGCGAGTGGGATTTTGTGGAACACGATCGATTCGAACGTTGCGATTGCGGTGAATTTAAACCCCATATCGGCAGGAAAAACACTGCCGGTTCGTATGGGGTCTAAATCACCTTTTTGCAACGTGAAATTTTGGATTAAGGTAATCCTAAGAAGCACTTTTATATGTAAAATAAACGGCTTACCTTTAGCTGTCCCATACGTTAAATCCGTCCCGGTTATCGGCGTTGACGGGATTAGAAGCGGTTTTTATTTTACTCCAGCGCTGAAATTGTTCCGCGATTAAAAAAAAAATTCACAGAACGGCAGTCGGAACAATTCTTCAGCATTAGCTAGCAGCCCGAGAAAATATATCCAGGACAGGCAGGAGAAAAAATGCATTTTTAAACCCCGCCCCCCCCCCCCCCTCAAAGGCGCCAAAGTTGCGCACACGGCCAGTGGCAGAACTGCAGCGCCGCTGAAGGTAAGTTTTGTAACATACCTAAAATGACTTGGCCTCCACATCCTTCTGTTGCAATGAATTCACAGATTCACCACCCTCTGACTCAAGACATTTCTCTTCATCACCTTTCTAAAGGTGCATCCTTTCATTCTGAGGCTGTGGCCTTTGGTCCTAGACTCTCCCACTAGTAGACATGTCCACTCCCATTCTACTCTATCCAGCTTCCTGTCCTCATCCACGCTCCCCATTTTGAGCTGAACCCAATACTCTGTGCACTTGGGGGTCCTCAATAGAAGATTGACTAAGCGTAACTGTGCGCAGAAGCCTCACCTTTCCGCCCTCTCCCTCTGCACAGGTGCCTCCTTCTACCCAAGATCATCGAAGCCAAGTATTTGGACGCGATGGACGCAGAGCATTAAAGGACAGCGGTGGTCGGGGCGCTGAGCCCGGGTGCTTGGGATAATGGGATGTGCCTGGAGGAAGTGTCTTTGTATGTTTGCTGCTTATGTTGAACGACCAGCTTGAAGTGTTCGGGCATTGAATGAAGAAAGTGACTGGCCTGGATTGCCACCCATCTGTTACTGAAGGAAAGCTCGCACCCCAACGGCCTTCACTTTTCATTATTTGCGCGCTGCATTTTATTTTATGCATCTCTTCCGAGGAGGTGGCACTACGGAGAGAGGGGGCTGATTGTTTGCGGAAGTACCGTTGAGCACTTTGCCAAAGTTTTCCTGATAAACCCCCCCCCCCCCTCCCCCTTTACTCCCCCACTTCCACCTTACCATCCCTTCACACCCATCCACAGGAGATATAGGACTGATTGATTTGATTTGCTTTGATTCCGTTTGTAACCTTCAGATAGACGAGGGGGGGGGGGGCGGTTTCTGAGATGGTGGATAACGGTTGTCCCCACCCCTATCGGCAGAGTAACGGATACGTGCGCTACTCAGGTCCCTTATAGTGGTGTTGGTCTCTCCTCAACTTCACCACCAGCAACCTAACGAGGAAGGGTCTCGACCTGAAACGCCACCTGTTCCTTCTCCCCAGGGATGCTGTCAGATGCACTGAGTTACTCCAGCTTGTTGTGTCTATCTGAGATTTCGCCCCTCTGCAGACTTTGTTACCTCCACTGGCACCTCACTGCTCAATGAGGGCAGCTAATGTGCGGGCCTTCACTTCCATGGTTGTGAATGAATTCTGACGCTGAATGCATTGGTTGTGATGGTTTTTCGGGGAGTGCTTGGTAGCCAAGATGGTAGCCAGGGCTAATGAGCCATCCCGGAAGAAGACTTCGTCCCACTGCTCAACGAGGAAGCTTCCTTGCCCAGTTCCTGATGGAAGATGCAGACCAGACCATGAAGATGCTGACCCCCCTCTCCACTGCCCGCGCACCAGCACATTTATACTGTATACATGTCCTCCGTTACAATCAAGTTGTAAACAGGTTGTAAATGAAGAAAGGCACCAAACTGCTGGAGTAACTCCGTGGGTCAGGCAGCAACTCTAGTGAACATGAGGCATTCAGAACATACAGCATCCAAAACGTCACCTATCCATGTTCTCCAGAGACGCTGCCTGACCTGCTGAGTTACTCCAGCACTTTGTGTCTTCTTTGGATTAACCAGCATCTGCAGTTCCTTGCATCTGTAAATGTCAACAGTTTATTTCTACCACAGTGCCAGAACCCAAAGCCAATCTGATAACTGTAATATATCGCAATCATATTGATCATTGGTTTCTTGTTTAATGTCTGATTGATATTGGCATTGGTGAAACGGAGAAATTAAAATTCTGGATGTGTTTTCTAAAGTATTCATTTTGGTTTTTTTTTATTCCCTCCAATTGGAATGGGGTAACACAAGGGGAGTTTGTGATGAAGAGTTTATTTGGTGTACTGTGTTCAGTTTTGGTCACCCAGCTATAGGAAGGATGTCATTAAGATGGAAGGGGTGCAGAGAAGATTAACGAGGATGGTGATTGGACCCGAGGGCCTGAGCTCTAGGGGAGGTTGACCAGTCTAGGACTTTATTCCTTGGAGCGCAGGAGGCTGAGGGCTGATCTTACAGAGGAGTACCAAATCATGAGTGGAAAGGATATTTCCACTTGTGGGAGAGTCCAGGACCAGAGAACATAGCCTCAGAATAAAAGTACATACCTTTAGAAACATAGAAAATAGATGCAGGAGGAGGCCATTCGGCCCTTCGAGCCAGCGCCGTCATTCATTGTGATCATGGCTGATCGTCCCAAATCAATAACCCGTGCCTGCCTTCTCCCCATATCCCTTTATTCCACTAGCCCCTAGAGCTCTATGTAATGACGTGTCCCATTTAGGAAACCTGAACGGAAACCTCTGGAGACTTTGCGCCACACCCAAGATTTCCGTGCGGTTCCCGGAGGTTTTTGTCAGTCTCCCTACTTGCTTCCACTACCTGCAACCTCTGGCAACCACCTGCAACCTCCGGGAACCGCACGGAAACCTTGGGTGGGGCACAAAGTCTCCAGAGGTTTCCGTTCAGGTTTCCTAAGTGGGACAGGGGCATAACTCTCTCTTAAATCCATCCAGTGATTTGGCCTCCACTGCCCTCTGTGGCAGGGAATTCCACAGATTCACAACTCTCTGGGTAGAAAAGTTTTCATCTCACCTCAGTCCTAAATGACCTCCCCTTTATTCTAAGACTGTGGCCCCTGGTTCTGGACTCGCCCAACATTTTGAACATTTTTCCCGCATCTAGCTTGTCTAGTCCTTTTATAATTTTATATGTTTCTATAAGAACCCCCTCATCCTTCTAAACTCCAGTGAATACAAGCCTAGACTTTTCAATCTTTCCTCATATGACAGTCCCGCCATCCCAGGAATCAATCTCGTGAACCTACGCTGCACTGCCTCAATCACAAGCATGTCCTTCCTCAAATTAGGAGACCAAAACTGTACACAATACTCCAGATGTGGACTTACCAGAACCTTATACAACTGCAGAAGAAAGGAATTTCTTTAGTCAGAGGCCATAGCCTCAGAACCTTTGAAAAGGTAGGCAAAAAGGTTTCTCCAGCGTTTTTGTCTACCTCTGATTTTTCCAACAACTGCAGTTCTTTCTTATACCTTTAAAAAGGAATTTCTTTAGTCAGAGATTGATAGATTCTTGATTAGTACGGGTGTCATGGGTTATGGGGAGAAGGCAGGGGAATGGTGTTAAGGGGGAAATATAGATGAGCCATGATTGAATGGCGGAGTAGACTTGATGAGCCTAATTCTGCTCCAAAAACTTATAAACTATAGATGAATGCACAGAGCTTTTCCCCAGAAAAGATACAAAAGGCTTAGTAACTCAGTGGAATATGGAAAGGTAGATACAAAAAGCTTACAACCCAGTTGTATGAACATTGAAAGACACAAAAAGCTGGAGTAACTCAGCGGGTCAGGCAGCATCTCTGGAGGGAAGGAATGGGTGACGTTTCGGGTCGAGACCCTTCTTCAGACTGAAACTCACGGGGAAGGGAAATGAGATATAAACGATGATTTGGAGAGATAAAGAACAATGAATGAAAGATATGCAAAAAAGTAACAATGATAAAGGCCATTGTTAGCTGTTTGTTGGGCGAGAACGAAAGCTGGTGCGACTTGGGTGGGGGCGGAATGGAGAGAGAGGGAATGCTGAATGTTGAAGTTAAAAACAATCAATATTCATACCACTGCCCAAGCAAAATATGAGATGCTGTTCCTCCAATTTGTATTTAGCCTCACTCTGGCATTGGAGGAGGCCTAGGACAGAAAGGTCTGTGGGAATGGGAAGGAGAATTAAAGTGTTTAGCAACCGGGAGATCTGGTTGGTTCAGGCGGACTGAGCGAAGGTGTTCCACGAAACGATCGCCCAGTCTACGTTTGGTCTCGCCGATGTATGAGTTGTAGGAGGTGCAAGTGAGCCTCTGCCTCACCTGAAAGGACTGTCGAGGTCCCTGGACAGAGTCGCGGGAGGAGGTATAGGGACAGGTGTTGCATCTTCTGCGGTCGCAGGGAAAGGTACCTGGGGAGGGGGTGGTTTTCGTGGGAGGGATGTGTTAACCAGGGAGTTGCGGAGGGAACAGTCTCTGCGGAAAGGGGTGGAGATGGGAAGATGTAACTAGTGTTCAAGTTACATTTATTATCACATGCACCAACTCTCTTGGAGGTAGCGAAAATGTTGGAGGATTATGTGCTGTATGCGATGGCTGATGGGACGAATGGTAAGGTCTCGGGGGAGGGGAAGCAGGGGCGGAGCTGTGGGGTACCGAGGAGACATGTGTGAGGGCCTCATCTATGATGCAAGAGGGGAAGCCCCGTGACCTTTTTATGTCAAGACAATTCTTCAGATTGATTGTGACCGCTGCAATCGGCCTGAAGCAGTATCCCGACCCAAAAGATCACCTGTCCACCTTCACCAGGGACGCTGCCTGTGTTACTCCAGCATTTTGTGTCTTTCCTTGGCAAACCAACATCTGCAGTTCCCTTTTTCTGTTGTTTTCCCAGGGAGGGGAATCAAGAACCAGGGGACATAAGTTTAAGATGAGAGTGAAAAGATTTAATAAGAATGTTTACAGTCTTCCAACTTGGATTGAAAAATCAAATTCTAGAAAGCATGGCTTTAAGGTGAGAGGGTCAAAGTTTAAAAGAGGTGTGTAAAAAGGAACGACAGATGCTGGTTTAAACCGGAGAGCATAGAACTGAGTATAGAAGTTGGGATGTAATGTTAAAATTGTACAAGGCATTGGTGAGGCCAATTCTGGAGTATGGTGTACAATTTTGGTCGCCTAATTATAGGAAGGATGTCAACAAAATAGAGAGAGTACAGAGGAGATTTACTAGAATGTTACCTGGGTTTCAGCAACTAAGTTACAGAGAAAGGTTGAACAAGTTAGGTCTTTATTCTTTGGAGCGCAGAAGGTTAAGGGGGGACTTGATAGAGGTCTTTAAAATGATGAGAGGGATAGACAGAGTTGACGTGGATAAGCTTTTCCCATTGAGAGTAGGGAAGATTCAAACAAGAGGACATGACTTGAGAATTAAGGGACAAGTTTAGGGGTAACATGAGGGGGAACCTCTTTACTCAGAGAGTGGTAGCTGTGAGGATTGAGCTTCCAGTGGAAGTGGTGGAGGCAGGTTCGATTTTATCATTTAAAAATAAATTGGATAGGTATATGGACGGGAAAGGAATGGAGGGTTATGGTCTGAGTGCAGGTAGATGGGACTAGGGGAGAATACGTGTTCGGCACGGACTAGAAGGTCCGAGATGGCCTGTTTCCGTGCTGTAATTGTTATATGGTTATATTATAAGGTCTATATAACCATATAGACACAGAATGCTGGAGTACCTCAGCGGGACAGGCAGTATCTCCGGAGAGAAGGAATGGGTGACGTTTCGGGTTGAGACCCTTCTTCAGACTGAGAGGAGGGGGAGGTGGAGACACAGAGATAAGGAAGTGAGAGCGAGACATCAAAGGGGGTGGAGATCACAGAAAATGTAGAATGGATAATTGTTGGGAGAAGGTGATAACAAAGCAGACAGAGCTAAAATGTAATCAGGGACAGTTAGGTTGGTGGGAGAACTGGGAAGGGGAAGGGGTGGAGAGAGAGGGAAAGCAAGGGTTACTTGAAGTAAGGGAAATCAATGTTCATACTGCTGTGTTGTAAGCTGTCCAAGCGCAATATGAGGTGCCGTTCCTCCAATTTGGGTTGGGCCTCGTTCTGACAATGGAGGAGGCCCAGGACCGAAAGGTCAGATTGGCAATGAGAGGGGGAGTTAAAGTGCTGCGCAGGGCAAGTATGTTTTACACAGAGAGTGCCTGGAACACATTGCCAATGGTGTTGGTTAAAGCAGACACAATAATGGCATTTAAAACTCACTTGGATATGCAGAACCAGAGGTCACAGTTTAAGAATAAGGGGTAGGCCATTTAGGACTGAGATGAGGAAAAACGTTTTTCACCCAGAGAGTTGTGAATCTGGGTGAAAAAGGGATATGGGGAGAAAGCAGGAATGGGGTACTGATAGTGGATGATCAGCCATGATCATATTGAATGGCGGTGCTGGCTCGATGGGCCGAATGACCTCCTGACCATTTTATTTCTGTTTCTATATGGATATGCAGGGAATGGAGGGATATGGGTAATGCGCAGATACACAGATGGTTTCGGCTACATGTTCGACACAGACATTGTGGGCCAAAGGGCTTGTTCTTGTGCTATACTTTTCTATATTCTATGTTCTCTCCCTATAACTCAGGCCCTCAAGTCCGGGCAACATCCTTATGTCTTCTCTGCACTCCTTTCAGCTTAATGATCAACGTACCATGATATGGTAAAAGGCATACAGTCACAGTGTGGAAACAGGCCCTTTGGCCCAACTTGCCTACACCGACAAACACTGCTCCCACCTGCCTGCGTTTGGCCCATATCCCTCTAAACCTGTCCTATCGATGTACCCGTCTAACTGTTTCTTAAACATTGTGACAATTCCTGCCTCAACTACCTCCGGCAGCTTGTTCCATACACCTATCACCCTTTGTGTGAAAAAAAAAGTTACCCCTTGGATTCCTATTAAATCTTTTCCCCCCTCACCTTAATGCACACAAATGATCCCACTTAGGAAACCTGAACGGAAACTTCTGGAGACTTTGCGCCCCACCCAAGGTATCCGTGCGGTTGCAGGTGGTTGCCGGAGGTTGCAGGTAGTGGAAGCAGATAGGGAGACTGACCAAAACCTCCGGGAACCGCACGGAAACCTTGGTTGGGACGCAAAGTCTCCAGAGGTTTCGGTCCTCTGGGTAAGAGACTCTGTGCATTTACCTGATCTGTTCCTCTCATGAGTTTATACACGTCTATAAGATCACCCTTCATCCTCCTACGCTCCAAGGAATAAAGCTCTATCCTGCTCAACCTCCCGATAGATCAGGCCCTCAAGTCCTGGCAACAACTTCTCTGCATCTTTCTAGAATGGACACAAGGTACTTTTCAACAAATGCCCTGAGAGTGTCGCTCATGAGCTGTTAGATACTGAAGACACAAAAGACTGCAGATGCTGGAATCAGCCACAAATCCTCCAGTAGTTTGTGTTTTGCTATTGTGCCTTGTGGCCTTCTCAGCATCGCCACCATCTGGCAACCAGTGGTACTGCTTCCACTTTACGACTAGTTCTATAAGTTCAGAAGTTCTAGGAACAGAATTAGCCCATTAGGCCCATCGAGTCTACTCCGCCATCCCATCATGGTTGTTCTATCTATCCCTCTCAACCCCATTCTCCTACCTTCTGAATATATGGAAATGATATTTATTTCAAGGGGGCAGGAACACAAAAACAGGTATGTAATGCTGAGTCGCTGGTCAGGCTGCATTTGGAGTATTGTGAGCAATTTTGGGCACCATATCTGAGGAAGGATGTGCTGGCTCTGGAGAGGAGGTTTACAAGAATGATCCCAGGAATGAGTGGGTTAATATATGATGAGCGTTTGATGGCACCGAACCTCTACTTGCTGGTGTTTAGAAGAATGAGGGGGGGACCTCATTGAAACAGGACCTCATTGATGCAGGGTGACTTGAACAGGTTGGGTGAGTGGGCAGATGCATGGCAGATGTAGTTTAACATGGATACATGTGAGGTTATCCACTTTGGTGGCAAACACAGGAAGGCAGATTATTATCTGAATGATGTCAAGTTTGGGAAAAGGGGAGGTACAACGAGATCTGGGGGGTCCTTGTTCATCAGTTACTGAACATAAGCATGCAGGTACAGCAGGCGGTAAAGAAAGCAAATGGCATGTTGGCCTTCATAACAAGAGGAGGTGGCCTTCATAACAAGAGGAGCAAACAGCTCCTTCTGCAGTTGTACAGGGCCCTAGTGAGACCACACTTGGAGTATTGTGTGCAGTTTTGGTCTCCAATAAACAATAGGTGCAGGAGTAAGCCAATCTGCCCTTCGATCCAGCACCACCATTCAATGTGATCATGGCTGATCATCCCCAATCAGTACCCCATTCCTGCCTTCTCCCCATATCCCCTGACTGCTATTTTTAAGAGCCCTATCTAGCTCTCTCTTGAAAGCATCCAGAGAACCTGCCTCCACCGTCCTCTGAGGCAGAGAATTCCACACTCTCTGTGAGAAAAAATGTTTCCTCGCCTCCGTTCTAAATGGCTTACTCCTTATTCTTAAACTGTGGCCCCTGGTTCTGGTTCCAAATTTGAGGAAGGACATTCTTGCTATTGAGGGAGTGCAGCGTTGGTTCACAACGTTAATTCCCGGGATCGTAGGCCTGTCACATGTTGATAGAATGGAGCGACTTGTATACACTGAAATTTAGATAAGAGGGAATCTTATTGAAACATGTAAGATTATTAAGGGTTTGGACACGCTAGAGGCAGGAAACATGTTCCCACTGTTGGGGGAGTCCAGAACCAGGGGCCACAGTTTAAGAATAAGGGATAGGGCATTTAGAACAGAGATGAGGAAAAGCTTTTTCACCCAGAGAGTTGTGAATCTGTGGAATTCTCTGCCTCAAGGCAGTGGAGGCCAATTCTCTGGATGCTTTCAAGAGAGAGTTGGATAGAGCTCTTAAAGATAGCGGAGTCAAAAGATATTGGGGGAAGGCAAGAACGGGGTACAGATTGTGGATGGTCAGCCATGATCACATTGAATGGTGGTGCTAGCTCGAAGGGCCGAATGGTCTACTCCTGCACCTATTGTCTATTGTCTATTGTCTATTGTCTATTGTCTATTGAAACATGCAGAATAGTGACAGGCTTGGATAGAGTGGATGTGGAGAGGAAGTTTCCACTAGTGGGAGAGTCTAGAACTAGAGGTCGTAGCCTCAGAATTAAAGGACGTTCTTTTAGGAAGGAGATGAGGAGGAATTTCTTTCGTCAGAGAGTGGTAAATCTGTGGAATTCTTTCCAAAAGAAGGCTGTGGAGGCCAAGTCAGTGGATATATTTAAGGCTGAGATAGATAGATTTTTGATTAGAACGGGTGTCCGGGGTTATGGGGGGAGGGCAGGAGAGGATGGAGAGATAGATCAGCCATGATTGAATGGCGGAGTAGACTTGATGGGCCGGATTTCCTAATTCTGCTTCTATCACTTTATGACCTTATGACCTTCTTCCCATAACCTGACCCCTATAAATGTCATAAGATTTAAACAAACATTTGAACAGGTTTCAGAATCAAATTTTCTGGAGCAAAACATAAAGTGCTGGAGTAACTCAGCAGGTCAGGCAGCATCTGTGGAAGGAATGGATAGGTAACGTTTTGGGTCAGGACCCTTCTTCAGACTGATTCTAGTCGGGGGGGGGGGGGGCGGGGGGGGTGGTTGGGAGAGAAAGCTGGAAGTGTCCCAATCTGAAGAAGGGTCCCAACCCAAAACGTTGCCTGTCCATTCACTCCACAGATAGGATAGAACGGGTCTGTTGGATCACAATGCACAAAGCTCTATAAGGCACTGGTCAGGCCACATTTGGAGTACTGAGAGCAAATTTGGAATGTCTGTGGAAGGATGTGCTGGCTCTGTGGAGTTCATAAGTTGTCAAAGCAGTATTAGGCCATTCGACCCATTTAGTCTACCCCGCCATTCATTCATGGCTGACCTATCTTTCCCACTCAACCCCATTCTCCTGCCTTCTTCCCATAACCCCTGACACACGTACTAATCAAGAATCTGTTAATTTCCGCCTTAAAAATATCCATTGACTTGGTCTCCACAGCCTTCTGTGGCAACTTGTACGTTCACCCTGTGACTGTGTGGATTTCAGACTCCGGGTGTTCCAGCTTCCTCCCACATTCAAAAGACGTGTGGGTTTGTAAGTTTAATTAGCTGCTGTAAATTGTACCTAGTGTGTAGGACAGGTGCACAGGTGATCATATTAATCAGAATTACTTTATTAGCCAAGTAGGTTTTGCAACGTACGAGGAATTTGATTTGCCATACAGTCATACCATAAAAAGCAACAAAACACACAAAATACATTTTAACATAAACATCCATCACAATGACTCCTCCACATTCCTCACTGTGATGGAAGGCAAAAAAAAAATTCAATCTCTCCCTTGTTTGTTCTTCCGCGGTCGGGGGCCTCGGGCTTTCCGTTGACGAGGAGATCTTGCCTCCCGTAGCCGGCGGCAGGCCCTCCGTGTCAGAGCGATCAAGCTCCTGCATCACGGGTGGGGTAGGGGGGCGGGGGGAATCTCAGCTCCCCCGCACAGGGCGATCTACCCTGGGTTGGGGCTGGTCGAAACCTTCTGCGACTGGAGCTTCCTGACATCAGCCTCTACCCGAGACTGCGAGCTCCTCGATGGTGAAAACCACAGGCTGGAGCGTCGATCCCAGGCCAGGGATCGCAGGTTCTGATGGCGAATCCACAACCCGGCGTTGGGGCTCAAAGTCAGTCTTGAGCAAGGCTGCCAGCTCCATGATGTTAGGCCGCAGAGCGACTGGAGATACGATCCGGAAAACAATCGCATCTCCTGCAAGGTAAGAGAGTGACAAAAAGTTTCCCCCTCCCCCCTCCCCCACCCCCCACATAAAACAAACCAGAGAACACTCACAGAGAGTGGTGAGTGTGGAATTCTCTGCCTCAGAGGGCAGTGGAGGCAGTTCTCTGGATGCTTTCAAGAGGGAGCTAGATAGGGCTCTTAAAGATAGCGAAGGCAGGGGAGAAGGAAGGAACGAGGTACTGATTGGGGATGATCAGCCATGATCACATTGAATGGCGGCGCTGGTTCGAAGGGCTGAATGGCCTCCTCCTGCACCTATTGTCTATTAGCACAAACTTTTAAAACACATTAAAAATAACACAAAAAAGACGAAAAGACAGACAGACCGTTGTCGAGGCTGCCATCGCTGACGGCGCCATCCAGTGGTCGGGGTGGACTTGGTGGTCCGAAGGGCCTGCCTCCATGCTGTGGCTCTAAATACCTGGATGGGATCTGAAAGGACTTCTTCTCATCCAGAGAGTGGTGAGTACCCAGCTTACACTGTCAGAGAGAGTGGTTAAAGCAGGGTCTGGAGAAGGGTCCTGACCTGATACGTCACTGACCCACGTTCTTTATTCCGGCACCATGGACACTTCAATTGTTTAATTTAGTTTAGTTGAGAGATACAGCGCGGAAACAGGCCCTTCGTCCCGCTGAGTCAGCGCCTGCCAGCGATCCCCGCACATTAACACTATCCAACAAACACTAGGGACAATTTACAATTTTACCGAAGCCAATTGGATTACAAACCTGTACATCTTTGGAGTGTGGGAGGAAACCAGAGCTCCTGGCAAAAACCCACGCAGGTCACGGAGAGAACGAACAAACTCCAAACAGACTGCACCAGTAGTCAGGATTGAACCCGTGCATCCGGCACAGAGCTGCCAGTGGAGGTAGTTGAGGGAGGGACTATCCCAACATTTAAGAAACAGTGAGATAGGTACATGGATAGGACAGGTTTGGAGGGATATGGGCCAAATGCTGGCAGGTGGGACTAATGTAGATGGGACATGTTGGCCGGCGTGGGCAAGTTGGGCCGAAGGTTTCCACGCTGTTGACTCTATGACTCTATGTTGTTTTGTTCCAGATTCCAGCATGCGCTGCCTCTTCTGTGTTTGCAAAAAGACCGATGAAGATGTGAGAGAATGAAGAGTGTGGAGCTGATGAAAACCAGAAAGTGCATCTGTAATGCATGTGTCAGCTTATATATAACCAAAAATTATTTATTTGATGATTTACAATAATATATACAATACGAAATCATTCAAAACAAAACCCACCACCATAATAAGTCAAACAAATATTCTTCAATATCAAATATTTTAGTGGTCTGAGAAACGACTATGGAGATCTATAACAGATCTTTATTCGAAAGTTCAATATCCAGCATACAGGCTTTTCAGACATGTCTGCCCACAATGGTGATCAGCGCTGAACTAATGCGCGCAAAGGGAAAAACCGCGCGAAACCAGCAGCCCCTCCCGGGTCCCGTGACCGCGGCTTCCGAACGCCGGGTTCGATATCTGCGTGCGCTAGCAGGCACCGCTACAATATACTCTTCAACAATTATTTCCCCATCCTTATTAAGGATACTTTCCACCTCCCGCGGTGCCCAGCGGTCCCGGAAATCCCCCACCCCAGGGTGCCCGTGGACTGCGCGTAGTCCCGGGCGTGGACGTAAGCCTGGAAAAGGGGCAGGCAGCCGGCTCGGGCAGGGCCCTCTTCCCCCTGGTGCCGTAACGAGTGGGTGGCCAGCTTGGTCAGGTCCGGGAGCAACCCAACCAGGACATCTTCGGCCCATTACCCCCTCCCCTAGGCACAGGGTGGCCAAAGATGAGGATGGTGTGTGTGAAGTGCAGCCAGAAGGCAAAGAGCAGCCCCTTAAATTATCGTAGTCGCTGATGCTGCCGATTCTACACCCCTCACCAGCACGTCTGACACCGCACCGCAGGAACCACTCCCCCTGAGCCTGGCCTTCCACGCACAGTCTTAAGTGATGTAGCCTCGCTCATCTTGAAATAGAAGCCGTTATTCATGGCTCTGATTCCTACCATGCATTTCAGAGGATGCAGAGCGTCTGAAGACAGATAACATACCAGGCGCTCTGCTGCAAATAACAATTAGTCGCAACCTCATTACCATCCTTTCCAATAGCGGAGACTTTAGACATATTAATCGTGCATGTTTAAGAAGGAACTGCAGATGCTGGTTTAAACCGAAGATGGACACAAAATGCTGGGGTAACTCAGTGGGACGGGCAGCATCTCTGGAGAGAAGGAATAGGTGACATTTCGAATCGGGACCCTTCTTCAGACCCAAAGGGTCTCAAACTGAAACATCGCCTACCCCTTTTCTCCATATTAATCGTGCATCCTCTACTTTAGACTCTACTTTAGACTTTAGAGATACAGAGTGGAAATAGGCCCTTTGATCCACCGAGTCTGTGCCAACCAGCGGTCCACGTACACCAGCACTAGACTACACACGCTAGGGACAATTTACAATTTTACCAAAGACAATTAACCTACTTGTTTTTTGGAATGTTGGGGAAAACCGGAGCAAACACACGTGATCACGAAACTTCACCTATTCGTTTTCTCCAGAAATACTGCCTGACCCGTGGAGTTACTCCAACATGTCTATGTTCAGCATTCTAGTAAACCTCTTCTGCACCAAAGTCTCCACATCCTTCCTGTAATGGGGCGACCAGAACTGCACTCGATACTCCACATGTGACCTAACCAAAGTCCTATAAGTTGCATTGTGACTTTTTGACTCTTACACTCTTTAACTTAAATAGTTGTTAACTTCCCCAATCACTGAGTTTCTCTTCTCTACCCTCCCACTCACTACTTCTCCATAAAATGGTCATCTTTGACATATTCTGGATTAGTAGAGGTGTCAGGGGTTATGGGGAGAATGGGGTTGAGAGGGAGTGGTAGATCAGCCATGATTGAATGGCGGAGTAGACTTGATGGGCCGAATGTCCTAATTCTGCTCCTATCACTTATGAACTTAAGACATTGTCCAATCCTTCTGAAAGGCCTGAAATGTGATCTCCATTTCTCTATCCTAAACTACTGCTGAAACCGTCATGTTTATCCAGCTTCTGTATCTCTATTTACTTTTAAATGACTTCTGTCTGAAAGAAACGAATGCTATGCCTTAATCTTAAAGGTAAACAATTCCTTGTCGCCTCTGATTCTTAATGCATTATTTATAAAGTTGTCGCTCGATCAGATAGAGATTGGCCTCTTCATATTTGCCGTGGTTTTCAAGAGGGAGTTAGATGTAGCTCAGGGCAAAGGGAATCAAGGGATATGGGGAAAATGGGGTACTGATTTTGGCCGATCAGCCATGATCATATTGAATGGCGGTGCTGGCTCGAAGGGCCTACTCCTGCTCCTATTTTCTATGTTTCTATGTGACATTATATCCGAAGAAAGGGAGTTTGTAGAGTGCCTCCGAGATGGAGCAGGTTGTACTGGAGCTTACCAGGGAGAGGCCATTCTGGATTTAGTGTTATGTAATGAACCAGATTTTTAATAAGGGATCTCAAGGTAAAGGAACCATTAGGAGGTAGTGACCATATTGCGATAAGTTTTAATCTGCAATTTGAGATGGAGAAGGTCAAATCAGAAGTGTCAGTATTACAGTTGAACAAAGGGGACTATGGGGCCATGAGGGAGGAGCTGGCCAAAGTTGACTGAAATGGGACGCTAGCAGGGATGACAGTGGAACAACAATGGCGGGTATTTCTGGGAATAATACAGAAGATGCAGGATCATTTCATTCCAAAGAGGAAGAAAGATTAAGCCTCCCTCCATCCTGCTGCACAAAATAAGACACAAAGTGCTGGAGTAACTCAGCGGGTCAGACAGCATCCCCTGGAGAAAGGATAAGTGAACTGTTTGATGAGCGACATATGATGAAAGTTTGACAGCGCTGAGCCTAGACTTGCTGGAGTTTAGAAGGATGAGGGGTAAACCTCATTGAAAAGTACAGAATAGTGAAAGGCCTGGATAGAGTGGATGTGGAGAGGATGTTTCCACTTGTGGGAGAGTCTAGGACCAGACGTCATAGCCTCAGAAAAGGGAGGAGATGGGGAGGAATTTCTTTAGTCAGATGGTGGTGAATCTGTGGAATTCTTTGCCACATAGGGCTGTGGAGGCCAAGTCAAGGGATATTTTTAAGGCAGAGATTGATAGATTCTTGATTAGTACGGATGTCAGGGGTTATGGGGAGAAGGCAGGAGAATGGGGTTGAGAGGGAAAGACAGATCAGACATGATTGAATGGCGGAGTAGACTTGATGGGACGAATGGCCTAATTCTGCTCCTATAACTTATGGTACCGGGGGCACTTGGAGGAGGCCCACACGGTGACAAGAATACAACACACAGATAGCTCCAAAGATCAGGGTTGAATCCGGGTCACCTGTGCATTGACTACAGTACCATCTGTGTCAACTAAATTGTCCGCCCATTGATTTTATGGATGGTTCCCATGTGAAAACAAGTCCAAGAGAGAAGGCAGGTACGGGATACTGAGTTTGGATGATCAGCCATGATCATATTGAATGGCGGTGCAGGCTAGAAGGGCCAAATGGCCTACTCTTGCACCTATTTTCTATGTTTCTATGTTTTGTTTCCTGCAGTACAGTAGTGACCACACTGAGAACGTATTTACTGCTACATGCTGGGAAATGTTTAGTTTATTTTAGCAACACAACATGGAAACAGGCTCTTCAGCCCACTGAGTCCGCGCTGACCAGCGATCCCCGCACAAAAACACTACCCTACACACACCAGGCACAATTTACACTTATACTATTAACCTACAAACCTGTACATCTTTGGAGTGTGGGAGGAAACCAGAGCTCCTGGCAAAAACCCACGCAGGTCACGGAGAGAACGAACAAACTCCAAACAGACTGCACCAGTAGTCAGGATTGAACCCGTGCATCCGGCACAGAGCTGCCAGTGGAGGTAGTTGAGGGAGGGACTATCCCAACATTTAAGAAACAGTGAGATAGGTACATGGATAGGACAGGTTTGGAGGGATATGGGCCAAATGCTGGCAGGTGGGACTAATGTAGATGGGACATGTTGGCCGGCGTGGGCAAGTTGGGCCGAAGGTTTCCACGCTGTTGACTCTATGACTCTATGTTGTTTTGTTCCAGATTCCAGCATGCGCTGCCTCTTCTGTGTTTGCAAAAAGACCGATGAAGATGTGAGAGAATGAAGAGTGTGGAGCTGATGAAAACCAGAAAGTGCATCTGTAATGCATGTGTCAGCTTATATATAACCAAAAATTATTTATTTGATGATTTACAATAATATATACAATACGAAATCATTCAAAACAAAACCCACCACCATAATAAGTCAAACAAATATTCTTCAATATCAAATATTTTAGTGGTCTGAGAAACGACTATGGAGATCTATAACAGATCTTTATTCGAAAGTTCAATATCCAGCATACAGGCTTTTCAGACATGTCTGCCCACAATGGTGGTCAGCGCTGAACTAATGCGCGCAAAGGGAAAAACCGCGCGAAACCAGCAGCCCCTCCCGGGTCCCGTGACCGCGGCTTCCGAACGCCGGGTTCGATATCTGCGTGCGCTAGCAGGCACCGCTACAATATACTCTTCAACAATTATTTCCCCATCCTTATTAAGGATACTTTCCACCTCCCGCGGTGCCCAGCGGTCCCGGAAATCCCCCAGGGTGCCCGTGGACTGCGCGTAGTCCCGGGCGTGGACGTAAGCCTGGAAAAGGGGCAGGCAGCCGGCTCGGGCAGGGCCCTCTTCCCCCTGGTGCCGTAACGAGTGGATGGCCAGCTTGGTCAGGTCCGGGAGCAACCCAACCAGGACATCTTCGGCCCATTACCCCCTCCCCTAGGCACAGGGTGGCCAAAGATGAGGATGGTGTGTGTGAAGTGCAGCCAGAAGGCAAAGAGCAGCCCCTTAAATTATCGTAGTCGCTGATGCTGCCGATTCTACACCCCTCACCAGCACGTCTGACACCGCACCGCAGGAACCACTCCCCCTGAGCCTGGCCTTCCACGCACAGTCTTAAGTGATGTAGCCTCGCTCATCTTGAAATAGAAGCCGTTATTCATGGCTCTGATTCCTACCATGCATTTCAGAGGATGCAGAGCGTCTGAAGACAGATAACATACCAGGCGCTCTGCTGCAAATAACAATTAGTCGCAACCTCATTACCATCCTTTCCAAATAGCGGAGACTTTAGACATATTAATCGTGCATGTTTAAGAAGGAACTGCAGATGCTGGTTTAAACCGAAGATGGACACAAAATGCTGGGGTAACTCAGTGGGACGGGCAGCATCTCTGGAGAGAAGGAATAGGTGACATTTCGAATCGGGACCCTTCTTCAGACCCAAAGGGTCTCAAACTGAAACATCGCCTACCCCTTTTCTCCATATTAATCGTGCATCCTCTACTTTAGACTCTACTTTAGACTTTAGAGATACAGAGTGGAAATAGGCCCTTTGATCCACCGAGTCTGTGCCAACCAGCGGTCCACGTACACCAGCACTAGACTACACACGCTAGGGACAATTTACAATTTTACCAAAGACAATTAACCTACTTGTTTTTTGGAATGTTGGGGAAAACCGGAGCAAACACACGTGATCACGAAACTTCACCTATTCGTTTTCTCCAGAAATACTGCCCGACCCGTGGAGTTACTCCAGCATGTCTATGTTCAGCATTCTAGTAAACCTCTTCTGCACCAAAGTCTCCACATCCTTCCTGTAATGGGGCGACCAGAACTGCACTCGATACTCCACATGTGACCTAACCAAAGTCCTATTAAGTTGCATTGTGACTTTTTGACTCTTACACTCTTTAACTTAAATAGTTGTTAACTTCCCCAATCACTGAGTTCTCTTCAACTCCCACTCACTACTTCTCCATAAAATGGTCATCTTTGACATATTCTGGATTAGTAGAGGTGTCAGGGGTTATGGGGAGAATGGGGTTGAGAGGGAGTGATATATCAGCCATGATTGAATGGCGGAGTAGACTTGATGGGCCGAATGTCCTAATTCTGCTCCTATCACTTATGAACTTAAGACATTGTCCAATCCTTCTGAAAGGCCTGAAATGTGGTCTCCATTTCTCTATCCTAAACTACTGCTGAAACCGTCATGTTTATCCAGCTTCTGTATCTCTATTTACTTTTAAATGACTTCTGTCTGAAAGAAACGAAAGCTATGCCTTAATCTTAAAGGTAAACAATTCCTTGTCGCCTCTGATTCTTAATGCATTATTTATAAAGTTGTTGCTCGATCAGATAGAGATTGGCCTCTTCATATTTGCCGTGGTTTTCAAGAGGGAGTTAGATGTAGCTCAGGGCTAAGGGAATCAAGGGATATGGGGAAAATGGGGTACTGATTTTGGCCGATCAGCCATGATCATATTGAATGGCGGTGCTGGCTCGAAGAGCCGAATGGCCTACTCCTGCTCCTATTTTCTATGTTTCTATGTGACATTATATCCGAAGAAAGGGAGTTTGTAGAGTGCCTCCGAGATGGAGCAGGTTGTACTGGAGCTTACCAGGGAGAGGCCATTCTGGATTTAGTGTTATGTAATGAACCAGATTTTTAATAAGGGATCTCAAGGTAAAGGAACCATTAGGAGGTAGTGACCATATTGCGATAAGTTTTAATCTGCAATTTGAGATGGAGAAGGTCAAATCAGAAGTGTCAGTATTACAGTTGAACAAAGGGGACTATGGGGCCATGAGGGAGGAGCTGGCCAAAGTTGACTGAAATGGGACGCTAGCAGGGATGACAGTGGAACAACAATGGCAGGTATTTCTGGGAATAATACAGAAGATGCAGGATCATTTCATTCCAAAGAGGAAGAAAGATTAAGCCTCCCTCCATCCTGCTGTACAAAATAAGACACAAAGTGCTGGAGTAACTCAGCGGGTCAGACAGCATCCCCTGGAGAAAGGATAAGTGAACTGTTTGATGAGCGACATATGATGAATGTTTGACAGCGCTGAGCCTAGACTTGCTGGAGTTTAGAAGGATGAGGGGTAAACCTCATTGAAAAGTACAGAATAGTGAAAGGCCTGGATAGAGTGGATGTGGAGAGGATGTTTCCACTTGTGGGAGAGTCTAGGACCAGACGTCATAGCCTCAGAAAAGGGAGGAGATGGGGAGGAATTTCTTTAGTCAGATGGTGGTGAATCTGTGGAATTCTTTGCCACATAGGGCTGTGGAGGCCAAGTCAAGGGATATTTTTAAGGCAGAGATTGATAGATTCTTGATTAGTACGGATGTCAGGGGTTATGGGGAGAAGGCAGGAGAATGGGGTTGAGAGGGAAAGACAGATCAGACATGATTGAATGGCGGAGTAGACTTGATGGGACGAATGGCCTAATTCTGCTCCTATAACTTATGGTACCGGGGGCACTTGGAGGAGGCCCACACGGTGACAAGAATACAACACACAGATAGCTCCAAAGATCAGGGTTGAATCCGGGTCACCTGTGCATTGACTACAGTACCATCTGTGTCAACTAAATTGTCCGCCCATTGATTTTATGGATGGTTCCCATGTGAAAACAAGTCCAAGAGAGAAGGCAGGTACGGGATACTGAGTTTGGATGATCAGCCATGATCATATTGAATGGCGGTGCAGGCTAGAAGGGCCAAATGGCCTACTCTTGCACCTATTTTCTATGTTTCTATGTTTTGTTTCCTGCAGTACAGTAGTGACCACACTGAGAACGTATTTACTGCTACATGCTGGGAAATGTTTAGTTTATTTTAGCAACACAACATGGAAACAGGCTCTTCAGCCCACTGAGTCCGCGCTGACCAGCGATCCCCGCACAAAAACACTACCCTACACACACCAGGCACAATTTACACTTATACTATTAACCTACAAACCTGTACATCTTTGGAGTGTGGGAGGAAACCAGAGCTCCTGGCAAAAACCCACGCAGGTCACGGAGAGAACGAACAAACTCCAAACAGACTGCACCAGTAGTCAGGATTGAACCCGTGCATCCGGCACAGAGCTGCCAGTGGAGGTAGTTGAGGGAGGGACTATCCCAACATTTAAGAAACAGTGAGATAGGTACATGGATAGGACAGGTTTGGAGGGATATGGGCCAAATGCTGGCAGGTGGGACTAATGTAGATGGGACATGTTGGCCGGCGTGGGCAAGTTGGGCCGAAGGTTTCCACGCTGTTGAATCTATGACTCTATGTTGTTTTGTTCCAGATTCCAGCATGCGCTGCCTCTTCTGTGTTTGCAAAAAGACCGATGAAGATGTGAGAGAATGAAGAGTGTGGAGCTGATGAAAACCAGAAAGTGCATCTGTAATGCATGTGTCAGCTTATATATAACCAAAAATTATTTATTTGATGATTTACAATAATATATACAATACGAAATCATTCAAAACAAAACCCACCACCATAATAAGTCAAACAAATATTCTTCAATATCAAATATTTTAGTGGTCTGAGAAACGACTATGGAGATCTATAACAGATCTTTATTCGAAAGTTCAATATCCAGCATACAGGCTTTTCAGACATGTCTGCCCACAATGGTGGTCAGCGCTGAACTAATGCGCGCAAAGGGAAAAACCGCGCGAAACCAGCAGCCCCTCCCGGGTCCCGTGACCGCGGCTTCCGAACGCCGGGTTCGATATCTGCGTGCGCTAGCAGGCACCGCTACAATATACTCTTCAACAATTATTTCCCCATCCTTATTAAGGATACTTTCCACCTCCCGCGGTGCCCAGCGGTCCCGGAAATCCCCCAGGGTGCCCGTGGACTGCGCGTAGTCCCGGGCGTGGACGTAAGCCTGGAAAAGGGGCAGGCAGCCGGCTCGGGCAGGGCCCTCTTCCCCCTGGTGCCGTAACGAGTGGATGGCCAGCTTGGTCAGGTCCGGGAGCAACCCAACCAGGACATCTTCGGCCCATTACCCCCTCCCCTAGGCACAGGGTGGCCAAAGATGAGGATGGTGTGTGTGAAGTGCAGCCAGAAGGCAAAGAGCAGCCCCTTAAATTATCGTAGTCGCTGATGCTGCCGATTCTACACCCCTCACCAGCACGTCTGACACCGCACCGCAGGAACCACTCCCCCTGAGCCTGGCCTTCCACGCACAGTCTTAAGTGATGTAGCCTCGCTCATCTTGAAATAGAAGCCGTTATTCATGGCTCTGATTCCTACCATGCATTTCAGAGGATGCAGAGCGTCTGAAGACAGATAACATACCAGGCGCTCTGCTGCAAATAACAATTAGTCGCAACCTCATTACCATCCTTTCCAAATAGCGGAGACTTTAGACATATTAATCATGCATGTTTAAGAAGGAACTGCAGATGCTGGTTTAAACCGAAGATGGACACAAAATGCTGGGGTAACTCAGTGGGACGGGCAGCATCTCTGGAGAGAAGGAATAGGTGACATTTCGAATCGGGACCCTTCTTCAGACCCAAAGGGTCTCAAACTGAAACATCGCCTACCCCTTTTCTCCATATTAATCGTGCATCCTCTACTTTAGACTCTACTTTAGACTTTAGAGATACAGAGTGGAAATAGGCCCTTTGATCCACCGAGTCTGTGCCAACCAGCGGTCCACGTACACCAGCACTAGACTACACACGCTAGGGACAATTTACAATTTTACCAAAGACAATTAACCTACTTGTTTTTTGGAATGTTGGGGAAAACCGGAGCAAACACACGTGATCACGAAACTTCACCTATTCGTTTTCTCCAGAAATACTGCCTGACCCGTGGAGTTACTCCAGCATTTTGTGTCTATCTTCAGCATTCTAGTAAACCTCTTCTGCACCAAAGTCTCCACATCCTTCCTGTAATGGGGCGACCAGAACTGCACTCGATACTCCACATGTGACCTAACCAAAGTCCTATAAGTTGCATTGTGACTTTTTGACTCTTACACTCTTTAACTTAAATAGTTGTTAACTTCCCCAATCACTGAGTTTCTCTTCTCTACCCTCCCACTCACTACTTCTCCATAAAATGGTCATCTTTGACATATTCTGGATTAGTAGAGGTGTCAGGGGTTATGGGGAGAATGGGGTTGAGAGGGAGTGGTAGATCAGCCATGATTGAATGGCGGAGTAGACTTGATGGGCCGAATGTCCTAATTCTGCTCCTATCACTTATGAATTTAAGACATTGTCCAATCCTTCTGAAAGGCCTGAAATGTGATCTCCATTTCTCTATCCTAAACTACTGCTGAAACCGTCATGTTTATCCAGCTTCTGTATCTCTATTTACTTTTAAATGACTTCTGTCTGAAAGAAACGAATGCTATGCCTTAATCTTAAAGGTAAACAATTCCTTGTCGCCTCTGATTCTTAATGCATTATTTATAAAGTTGTCGCTCGATCAGATAGAGATTGGCCTCTTCATATTTGCCGTGGTTTTCAAGAGGGAGTTAGATGTAGCTCAGGGCAAAGGGAATCAAGGGATATGGGGAAAATGGGGTACTGATTTTGGCCGATCAGCCATGATCATATTGAATGGCGGTGCTGGCTCGAAGGGCCGAATGGCCTACTCCTGCTCCTATTTTCTATGTTTCTATGTGACATTATATCCGAAGAAAGGGAGTTTGTAGAATGCCTCCGAGATGGAGCAGCTTGTACTGGAGCTTACCAGGGAGAGGCCATTCTGGATTTAGTGTTATGTAATGAACCGGATTTTTAATAAGGGAACTCAAGGTAAAGGAACCATTAGGAGGTAGTGACCATATTGCGATAAGTTTTAATCTGCAATTTGAGATGGAGAAGGTCAAATCAGAAGTGTCAGTATTACAGTTGAACAAAGGGGACTATGGGGCCATGAGGGAGGAGCTGGCCAAAGTTGACTGAAATGGGACGCTAGCAGGGATGACAGTGGAACAACAATGACAGGTATTTCTGGGAATAATACAGAAGATGCAGGATCATTTCATTCCAAAGAGGAAGAAAGATTAAGCCTCCCTCCATCCTGCTGTACAAAATAAGACACAAAGTGCTGGAGTAACTCAGCGGGTCAGACAGCATCCCCTGGAGAAAGGATAAGTGAACTGTTTGATGAGCGACATATGATGAACGTTTGACAGCGCTGAGCCTAGACTTGCTGGAGTTTAGAAGGATGAGGGGTAAACCTCATTGAAAAGTACAGAATAGTGAAAGGCCTGGATACAGTGGATGTGGAGAGGATGTTTCCACTTGTGGGAGAGTCTAGGACCAGACGTCATAGCCTCAGAAAAGAGAGGAGATGGGGAGGAATTTCTTTAGTCAGATGGTGGTGAATCTGTGGAATTCTTTGCCACATAGGGCTATGGAGGCCAAGTCAAGGGATATATTTAAGGCAGAGATTGATAGATTCTTGATTAGTACGGATGTCAGGGGTTATGGGGAGAAGGCAGGAGAATGGGGTTGAGAGGGAAAGATAGATCAGACATGATTGAATGGCGGAGTAGACTTGATGGGACGAATGGTCTAATTCTGCTCCTATAACTTATGGTACCGGGGGCACTTGGAGGAGGCCCACACGGTGACAAGAATACACCACACAGATAGCTCCAAAGATCAGGGTTGAATCCGGGTTACCTGTGCATTGACTACAGTACCATCTGTGTCAACTAAATTGTCCGCCCATTGATTTTATGGATGGTTCCCATGTGAAAACAAGTCCAAGAGAGAAGGCAGGTACGGGATACTGAGTTTGGATGATCAGCCATGATCATATTGAATGGCGGTGCAGGCTAGAAGGGCCAAATGGCCTACTCTTGCACCTATTTTCTATGTTTCTATGTTTTGTTTCCTGCAGTACAGTAGCGACCACACTGAGAACGTATTTACTGCGAAATGCTGGGAAATGTTTAGTTTATTTTAGCAACACAACATGGAAACAGGCTCTTCAGCCCACTGAGTCCGCGCTGACCAGCGATCCCCGCACAAAAACACTACCCTACACACACCAGGCACAATTTACACTTATACTATTAACCTACAAACCTGTACATCATTGGAGGGTGGGAGGAAATTGCAGATCTCAGAGAAAACCCACGCAGGACACGGGGGGAACGTGTACGTGCAAACTCTGTACGGACAGCACCCGTAGTCGGGATCGAACCGGGGTCTCTGGCACTGTAAGGCAGCAGCTCTACTGCGACGCCACCGTGCCGCCCGTAAATACCGCATGTAATTGCTCTCAAGTGTCAATGGGACCACTGGTGAGATGAAGACTCCTTTGTTATTCACACACAGGAGGTGGGCAGTGCTGGCAAGGGCAGCAATTAACAACCCTCCCTAATTGCCCTTGAATGATGGTTGTGGATAAGTGATGGTCTCAGTGGGGGGATGAGGATGTGCAGGCTGAGCATTGGAGGTACGCATGAATGGTTCCAGGAAGCATCAGAAATAACTGTTTGTCAGACAGGAAGGATAAACATATCAGGACCCAGTTTTGCAACCGTTCCTGATGACGTTAGCATTGGTTCATGATGCTCAAAGCCCTCGCAAGCTTCCACGTTGATCAAAAATTTCTGTTTCATTGTTTAGTTTAGGTTTAGGCTTTGGAGATGCAGCGCAGCACCAGGCCCTTCGGTCCACCTAGTCCGTGCCGACCAGCGATCACCCCTTACGCCAGCACTATCCCATGCACGCTAGGGTTTACCGAAGCCAATTAACCTACAAACCTAAACAGTATGTCTTTGGAGTGCGGGAGGAAACATAGAAACAGATAAAATTGGTGAAGGAGTAGGCCATTCGGCCCTTCGTGCCAGCACCACCATTCAATATGATCATGGCTGAATCAATACCCCGTTACGGCTTTTCCTCCATCCCCATATCCTTTGAAATCGGAGCATCCGGAGAAAATCCACATAATTGCAGGGAGCACGTACAAACAGACAGCACCTGTAGTCAGGATCGAACCCGGGCCTCTGGGGCTGTGAGGCAGCAACTCTAACGCTACGCCAACATACCTTTTAGGTTTATTTTGATAGTGCTTTTAATCTCATATGTGTGATGGGCAAACGCACAGTGAGATTATTTTCTTACTAACAGTCCAGTAGAGCATCCACAGCCATCTGTGGCAATGAATCTGTGGCAAGGGGAAAAAAATCCTCCTCTCCTCCTAAATGTATGTCCCCTTTCATTCTGAGGCTATGATCTCTGGTCCAAGACTCTCTCCCACTAGTGGAAACATCCTCTCCACATCCACTCTATCCATGCCTTTCACTATTCTGTACGTTTCAATGAGGTCCCCCCTCTCATTCTTCTCAACTCCAGCGAGTACAGGCCCAGTCCCTTAAAAACGCTCATCATACCCAATCATTCCTGGGATTGTTCTCGTAAACCTCCTCTAGACCTTCTCCAGTACATCCTTCCTCTGATATGGGGGCCCAAAACAGCTCCCAATATTACAAATATCCTCCTGTGTCCCAAAGATGCGCAGGTCATTAGGTCAATTGACTGCGGTAAATTGCACAGTGATGCAGCGGCAGAATTGCTGCCTTACAGCGCCAGAATCCCAGGTTCGATCCTGACTACGGATGCTGTCTGTACGGTGTTTGTACATTGTCCCCGTGACCTGTGTGGGTTTTCTCCAGATGCTCCGCTTTAGTTTAATTTAGTTTAGTGATGCAGTGTTGAAACAGGCCCTTCAGCCCACCGAGTCCACGCCAACACACACTCAGGACAATTTACAATTTTACCATGTCAAATAACCTACAAACCTGTATGAAGGAACTGCAGATGCTAGTCTAAACCGGATAGACACAAAAAGGTGGAGTAACTCAGTGGGTCAGACAGCGTCTCTGGAGAAAAGGAATAGGTGACATTTTGGGTTGAGACTCTTCTTCAGTGAGAGGGGAATGAGAGATATAGACAGTGAGTAGAGAAATATAGAACAACTGAATGAAGGATATGCACCAAAGTAACAATGATAAAGGAAACAGGCCATTGTTAGTTGTGGGTTGGGTGAAAATGATTACATAGAAACATAGAAAATAGGTGCAGGAGTAGGCCATTCACCCCTTCGAGCCTGCACCGCCATTCGATATGATCATGGCTGATCATCCAACTCAGTATCCTGTACCTGCCTTCTCTCCATACCCCCTGATCCCTTTAGTTACAAGGGCCACATCTAATTCCCTCTTAAATATAGCTAATGAACTAGCCTCAACTACCTTCTGTGGCAGAGAATTCCAGAGATTCATCACTCTCTGTGTGAAAAATGTTTTTCTCATCTCGGTCCTAAAAGACTTCTTCCTTATCCTTAAACTGTGACCCCTTGTTCTGGACTTCCCCAACATCGGGAACAATCTTCCTGCATCTAGCCTGCCCAACCCCTTAAGAATTTTGTAAGTTTCTATAAGATCCCCCCTCAATCTTCTAAATTCTAGCGAGTACAAGCCGAGTCTATCCAGTCTTTCTTCATATGAAAGTCCTGCCATCCCAGGAATCAGTCTGGTGAACCTTCATTGTACTATGGCAAGAATGTCTTTCCCCAGATTAGGAGACCAAAACTGTACGCAGTACTCCAGGTGTGGCCTCACCAAGACCCAGACAATGAGACTCAAAAAGACGACTGAAACAAGTACAATGACTAGCGTGGGGGAGAGACGGAGAGAAAGGGGATGCAAGGATTATTTGCTGTTGGATAAATCAATATTCATACTGCTGGGTTGTAAGCTGCCTAAGCACCTCATGTTTCACTTGAGCTGCTGAGTTACTCCAGCATTTTGTATATTAACCAGAATCTGCACATTCTGCACTCTGGTATATTTCTAACTGTAATAATAGTTCTAACTGTTGTACAAGTGAATGGCTTGATTGCATTCATGTATAATGCTTTCTGATTTGATTGGATAGTACGCAAGTGAAACTTTTTAACTATCACCTGACCTAAACCTAAACCCAAACATAACAATAGACGATGGTGCTAGAAAAACACCTAAATAGACACACTTGATGTATATAGGGAGGCAGATTTGTAGACACAGCATGGAAACAGGCCTTTCGGCCCATTTGGTGCAATCTGACCGTTGATCACCCATCACACATGGTCTACATTATCCTCCATTCTCATCCACTCCCTACACATTAAGGGCAATTTTATAGAGGCCAATTAATCTACAAACCTGCACTTCTTCTGCATGTGGGAGAAAACTGTAGCACCCTGAGAAAACCCATGGGATCACAGGGAGAATATTTTAGTTTAGTTTATTGCCACGTGTACCAGGGTACAATGATAAACTTTTTGTTGCGTGCTATCCAGTCAGCGGAAGGACTATACATTATTACAATCGAGCCGTCCACAGTGTACAGATACATGACAAAGGGAATAACGTTTAGTGCAAGATAAAAGTCCGATTAAGATAGCGTGGGTTTGCAAACTCCACACAGACAGCACCGGAGGTCAGGATTGAACCCGGGTCTTTGGCGCTATGAGGCAGCAGCTCGACCAGCTATGCCACTTGGTTAAAATTCTGACATGTTTCCATGTCTTTGGAGTGTGGGAGGAAACTGAAGTTCTCGGAGAAAACCCACTCAGGTCACGGGGATAATGTACAAATTCAGTACAGACAGCACCCGCAGCCAGGATCGAACCCGGGTCTCTGGCGCAGTGAGCGCTCTAAGGCAGCAACTCTATCTCTGTGCCACCGTGTTCTGAAATGTACCACCCCCATCCCTGTATGAGTACACCCAAGACATCAGCGGCAGCAAATAAATAACTGAGTGCCGTTAGAAATAATTGCATTCAGTAGGAATCACTTCACCAATTAAGCCGCAGGAGAATTTCAATACTTAACCTTGGAGAGGTGATGAATTTGTGACAGGCAAATTATTTGCTTATTGGATATTTTGCTATCTGTGATCACAATACGCTGGCAAGTCACTAGGGAGGAGCAAATGATTCAGTATTCAGCTCTCTGCCTTTAACATAATGGATATATAATGTTTGAAAATGGGATTTGTTTCCTGTTGTGCAGCCACCCCTGGGACACTTCAGTCAACAAAGGCACTCGATTTCAAAGATTTATTTTGGCAGGCTGCGGGAGGAATTATTTTGTTGATAGACATAAAAGGCTTGAGTTACTCAACGGGTCAGACAGCATCTCTGGAGAAAAGGAATAGGTGACGCCTGTTTCGAGACCCTTCTTCAGCGGTGAGGGAAACGAGAGATATAGACAGTGATATAGGGAGATATAGAACAAATGGCAGATATGCAAAAAAACTAACGATGATCATGTTCACGGCGCGACTCACCCGTTGCAGCCTGTCTATCTTATTTTTTATTTTTTGTCTAGTTAAATGTAGTGTTGGTGTTTTTTAATACTAGTTTTAAATGTGTATATGTGGGGGGCGGGGGAGGGGGAAACCGTTTAAAATCTCTTCCCTGTCCGGGAGACCCGACCTTTTCCCTGTCGGGTCTCCGTTGTCGTTGGGGCCTAGCACCGTGGAGCGGTCTCCAGCCTGAACGACCCGGGGGCTCGGGTGACTGCGGAGCTGCGGACTACTCACCATCGTGGGGCTGGCCGGCCTCGGAGCGTGGGGAGCGGTGGTGACTCGCTGCTGCGACTCGACTCCTGGGGCTCGGAGGCTCCAGCAACGCAGCCGCAGGTCCGGTGGACTGGGACATCGGGAGCTCGCGGGTCCGGGGGGAGAGAGAGACCGCTTCCCGGAGCTGCCGCAACGCGACTTCTCCAGCCCGTGTCGCGGGGTTGGAACGACCCGGAGCGGGCCGTACATCGCCCGGCACGGCTTCATGGCCGTGGGACATTACAGCGCCCGCCGGGGGCTCCAACTTCGAGACTTCTAGGCCGGGAGCGGGGCCGTAAATCGCCCTGCACGGCCTAAAATGGCCGTGGGACTTATCATCGTCCGCCTGGGGCTTCGACATTGGGAGAGACATGGAGAACAGGGGAGAGAAAAGACTTTGCCTTCCATCACAGTGGGTTCACTGTGATGGATGTTTGTGTGAACTAAATTGTGTGTACGTCTAGGAATTGTCTTTGTTTGTATGGCTGTGGAAACAGAATTTCGTTTGAGCCTCACTGAGGCTCAAATGACAATAAATTGTATTGTATTGTATCATGAGTGATAGGAGCAGAATTATGCCATCAAGCCTACTCTGCCATTCAATCATGGCTCTCCCTCTCTATCACTCCCTCCTAACCCCATTCTACCCTCCCCATAACCTCTGACACCTGAACTAATCAAGAATCTATCTATCTCTGCCTTCAAAATATCCACTGACAGCCTCCACAGCCTTCTATGGCAATGAATTCCACAGATTCACCACCCCCTGAATAAAGAAATTCCTCCTCATCGCCGTCCTTTAATTCTGAGGCTATGACCTCTAGTCCTGGACTCTCACACCAGTGGAAACATCCTCTCCACATCCACTCTATCCAGGCCTTTCACTATTCTGTATGTTTCAATGAGGTTCAATGATAAAGGAAACAGTTAGCTGTGGCCTAGGTGAAACTGAGTTACAGACAATGAGACTCAGCCAGATGACTTTGAAGCTGGTACAACGACTTGGGTGGGGAGAGACGGAGAGAGAGGGGTTGCAAGGGTTACTTAAAGTTAGATAAATCAATTTTCATATCAATGGGCTGTAAGCTGCCCAAGCAAAATATGAAATAATTTTATTTGAGAATGATTGGTTCAGTATCTGTTACTTTTTAAATGCAATAGTTCAGGAAGAAATGCACTAGGATTCCTGAGCTGACTGCTGCATATTCGAGTCATAGAGTGATACAGTGTGGAAAATGGCCCTTCGGCCCAACGTACCCACACCGGCCAACATGTCCCAGCTCCACGTGTTCCCACTTGGTCTATATCCCTCCAAACCTGTCCTATCCATGTACCTGTCTAACTGTTTCTTAAATGATGTGATAATCCCTGCCTCAACTACCTTCTCCAGCAGCTTGTTCCATATATCCACCACCCTTTGTGTGAAAAAGTTACCCCTCGGATTCCTATTAAATCTTTTCCTCTTCACCTTGAACCTGTGTCCTCCAGTCCTCGATCCCCCTACTCTGGGCAAAAGACTCTGTGCATCAACCCGATCTATTTCTCTCATGATTTTGTACACCTCTATAAGATCATCCCTCATCTTCCTGCATTCCAAGGAATAGAGACCCAGCCTACTCAACCTCTCCCTATAGCTCACACCTAGTCCTGGCAACATCCTCGTAAATCGTTAAATTTAATCCACTGGCCCCTGTGGCCCCAGTTAGATGCTGGTTTAAATCGAAGGTAGACACAAAATGCTGGAGTAACTCAGCGGGACAGGTGGCATCTCTGGAGAGAAGGAATGGGTGATGTTTCAGTCTGAAGAAGGGTCTCGACCGAAACGTCACCCATTCCTTCTCTCCAGAGATGCTGCTTGTCCAGCATTTTGTGCCTATTCAATTTGGTGACTGCTACACTTTCTTTAGCTTAGAGATACAGCATGGAAACAGGCCCTTTAGACCACCCGAGTCCGTGCCGACTAACGATCAGCCCATATGCTAGTTCTCTCCTGCACACACAGCTCCATCCAAGCCAGCAAGAAATTGCAGAGAATTGTGGACGCTGCCCAGACCATCACAAGGACCTGACGTCCCACCATTGACTCCATCTACACTTCACGCTGCCTCGGCAAGGCCAGCAGCATAATCAAGGACCAGTCCCACCCTGGTCACTCCCTCTTCTCCCCTCTCCCATCAGGCAAGAGGTACAGGAGTGTGAAAACGCACACCTCCAGATTCAGGGACAGTTTCTTCTCAGCTGTTGTTAGGCAACTGAACCGTCCTTGGGCACACTAGAGGCAGGAAACAAGTTCCCGATGTTGGGGGAGTCCAGAACCAGGGGCCACAGTTTGAGAATAAGGAGTAGGCCATTTGGAACGGAGACGAGGAAACACTTTTTCTCACAGAGAGTGGGGAGTGTGGAATTCTCTGCCTCAGAGGGCGGTGGAGGCAGGTTCTCTGGATGCTTTCCAAGAGAGAGCTAGATGGGGCTCTTAAAGATAGCGGAGTCAGTGGATCTGGGGGGAAGGCAGGAACGCGGTACTGATTGGGGATGATCAGCCATGATCACATTGAATGGCGGTGCTGGCTCGAAGGGCCAAATGGCCTACTTGTCTATTGTCTATTGTCCTATCACCAACTAGAGAGCATTCCTCAGCTACCATCTGCCTCATTAGCGACTCTCAGACTATCTTTAATCAAACTTTACTGGACTTTATCTTGCACTAATAATTATTACCTTTGTCCTGTACCCATACTTTGTAAATGGTTCGATTGTATTCATGTATTGTCTTTCTGCTGACTGGTGGGCACGCAAAAAAAGCTTTTCACTGTACCTCACAAAAAAGACACGGGACAATAAACAAAACTAAACTAAATTAAAACTAATAACAGAGCTTGCAGAGGAGGTTTACTAGAATAATGCCTGGAGGGAGTTCCAGAGAGAGGTTAGATACATAGATACATAGAAAATAGGTGCAGGAGTAGGCCATTCGGCCCTTCGAGCCTGCACCGCCATTCAATATGATCATGGCTGATCATCCAACTCAGTATCCCGTACCTGCCTTCTCTCCATACCCCCTGATCCCTTTAGCCACAAGGTTGGACTCTTTGGATTGTAATGAAGAAAGCTAATGGCATGTTGGCCTTCATAATGAGAGGAGTTGAGTAAAGAGGTCCTTCTGCAATTGTACAGGGCCCTGTTGAGACCACATCTGGAGTATTGTGTGCAGGTTTGTCTCTCTTAATTTGAGGAAGGACATCCTTGCTATTGAGGCAGTGCAGCGTAGGTTCACGAGGTTAATCCCCGGGATGGCGGGACTGTCATATGAGGAAAGATTGGAAAGACTGGGCTTGTATCCACTGGAATTTAGAAGGATGAGAGGTTATCTTATAAAAAAATATAAAACTATAAAAGGACTGGACAAGCTAGATGCAGGAAAAATGTTCCCAATGTTGGGGGAGTCCAGAACCAGGGGCCACAGGGACCAGTGGAATCAAAGAATATAGAGAGAAGTCAGCCATGATCACAATGAATGGCGGTGCTGGCTCGAAAGGACAAATCGCCTCTCCTTCCCCTATTTTCTATGTTTCTATGTTTCTCCGAGATCTTTTGTTTCAATAGGCAATAGGTGAAGGAGTAGGCCTTTCGGCCCTTCGAGCCAGCACCGCCATTCAATGTGATCATGGATGATCATCCCCAATCAGTACACCGTTCCTGCCTCTCCCCATATCCCCTGACTCCGCTATTTTTAAGAGCCCTATCTAGCTCACTCTTGAAAGTATCCAGAGAACCGGCCTCCACTGAGGCAGAGAATTCCCCAGACTCACAACTCTCTGTGAGAAATAGTATTTCCTCGTCTCCGTTCTAAATGGGTTACCCCTTATTCTTAAACTGTGGCCCCTGGTTCTGGACTCCCCCAACATTGGGAACAAGTTTCCTGCCTCTAACGTGTCCAAACCCTTAACAATCTTATATGTTTCAATTAGATCCTCTCTGAACCGTCTAAACTCCAGAGTGTACAAGCCCAGCTGCTCCATTCTCTCAGCATATGACAGTCCCGCCATCCCGGGAATTAACCTTGTAAACCTACGCTGCACTCCCTCAATAGTAGGAATGTCCTTCCTCAAATTAGGGGACCAAAACTGCACACAATACTCCAGGTGTGGTCTCACTAGGGCCCTGTACAACTGCAGAAGTACCTCTTTGCTCCTATACTCGGCTCCTCTTGTTATAAAGGCCAACATTCGCTTTCTTTACTGCCTGCTGTACCTGCATGCTTACTTTCGGTGACTGATGTACTCGGAGATTGATATTTGAGGTTGATTGGTTCAGTATCTGTTACATTTTAAAAGCAATAGTTCAGGAAGAAATGCTCTAGGATTCCTGAGCTGACTGCTGGATATTAGAGTCATAGAGTGTGGAAACAGGCCCATCGGCCCAACTTGCCCACACTGGCCAACATGTCCCAGCTCCACACGTCCCACTTGCCCACGCTTGGTCTTTATCCCTCCAAACTTGTCCTACCAATGTACCTGTCTAACTGTTTCTTAAATGATGGGAGAGTGCCAGCCTCAACCACCTTCTCTAGCAGCTTCTCACCCACCACCCTCTGTGTGAAAAAGTTACCACTCGGATTCCTATTAAATCTTTTCCCCTTCACCTTGAACCTGTGTCCTCTGGTCCTCGATTCCCCTACTCTGGGCAAGAAGCTCACATTTATCCACATTAAACTTCATCTGCCATGCATCTGCCCACTCCCCCAACTTGTCCAAGTCACCCTGCATTCTCATAGCATCCTCCTCACAGTTCACACTGCCACCCAGCTTTGTGTCGTCTGCAAATTTGCTAATCATACTTTAAATCCCTTCATCCAAATCATTGTTGTATATTGTAAATAGCTGCGGTCCCAGCACCGAGCCTTGGTGTACCCTACTAGTCACTGCCTGCCATTCTGAAAGGGACCCGTTAATCCCTACTCTTTGTTTCCTGTCGGCCAACCAATTTTCTATCCATGTCAGCACTCTACCCCCAATACCATGTGCCCTAATTTTACACACTAATCTTATATGTAGGTCCTTATCAAATGTTTTTTGAAAGTCCACGTACACTACATCCACTGGCTCTCCCTTGTCCATTTTCCTAGTTACATCCTCAGAAAATTCCAGAAGATTAGTCAAGCATGATTTCCCCTTCATAAATCCATGCTGATTCAGACCGATCCTGTTACTGCTATCCAAATGTGCCGCTATTTCATCTTTTATAACTGACTCCAGCATCTTCCCCACCACCGATGTCAGACTAACTGGTCTATAATTCCCTGTTTTCTCTCACCCGCCTTTCTTAAAAAGTGGGATAACATTAGCTACCCTCCAATCCACAGGAACTGATCCTAAGTCTATAGAACATTGGAAAATTATCACCAATGCATCCACGATTTCTAGAGCCACTTCCTAAAGTACCCTGGGATGCAGACCATCAGGCCCTGGGGATTTATCAGCCTTCAGGCCCATCAGTCTATCCAACTCAATTTCCTGCCTAATATGGATTTCCTTCAGTTCCTCCGTCACCCCAGATCCTCTGGCCACTACTATGTCAGAAAGATTGTTTGTGTCCTCCTTAGTGAAGACAGATCCAAAGTACCTGTTCAACTCCTCTGCCATTTCCTTGCTCCCCATAATAAATTCACCTTTTTCAGTCTTCAAGGGTCCAACTTTGGTCTTAACTAATTTTTTCCTCTTCGCATACCTAAAGAAGCTTTTACTATCCTGCTTTTATATTCTTGGCTAGCTTACCTTCGTACCTCATCTTTTCTCCCCGTATTGTCTTTTTAGTTCTCTTCTGTTGCTCTTTAAACATCACCCAATCCTCGTGCTTCCTGCTCATCTTTGCTACGTTGTACTTCTTCTCTTTTATTTTTATACTGTCCCTGACGTCCTTTGTCAGCCACGGTCACCCCTTACTCGCCTTGGAATCTTTCTTGCACCTTCTGTTTTATTCTTAGAAATACCTGCCATTTTTGTTCCACTGTCATCCCTGCTAGGGTATCTTTTCAGTCAACTTTGGCCAGCTCCGCCCTCATGGCTCCATAGTCCCCTTTATTCAACTGCAACACTGACACCTCCGATCTACCCTTCTCCCTCTCCAATTGTAGACTAAACCAGACCATGTTATGGTCACTACCTCCTAATGGCTCCTTAACCTCAAGTTTCTTTATCAAATCCGGTTCCTCCCACACTCCAAAGATGTGCAGGTTTTGTAGGTTAATTGGCTTGGTGTAAAATGTAAAATTGTCCCGAGTGTGTGTAGGGCAGTGTTAATGTGCTAGGATTGCTAGTGAGTGCAGATTTGGTGGGCCGAAGGGCCTGTTTCCGCACTGTATCTCTTAACTGAACTACACTAGGGGACATAACTTTAAAGTGAAAGGAGCACAGTCTAAAGGAGATGAGCGAGGCAATTTTTTTTACAAGGTTTGGTGGGTGTCTGGAACATGCTACCAGGGGTAGTAGTGAAGGCACATGCATTCATGGTGTTTAATAGGCTTTTCATATAGGCACATGGATATACCAATTCCAATGTCCACTATGACACAAAGGTGATTCAAATATTAAAGATAGACACTGTGCTGGAGTAATTCCTGAGGTCAGGCAGCATCTCTGGAGAGAAAGGATGGATGATGGTTTGGGTCAGGAACCTTCTTCAGACTGGGTCCCATAGAAACATAGAAAATAGGTGCAGGAGAAGGCCAGTTGGCCCTTCGAGCCTGCAATATGATCATAGTGTGTCATACGTTATGGGGAGAAGGCAGGAGAATGGGGTTTGGGGAGCAGATAGATCATCCATGATTGAATGACGGAGTAGACTTGATGGGCCGAATGGCCTGATTCTACTCCCATCGCATGAACTTATGGACATAAGTGAAAATCAAAAAAAAACAGCGGCTGCTGGAAATTGAAATAAAAACATAAAAAGCTGGAAATGATCAGGTCCGAGATGCTTTGTATTATACAACAGCTTTCATGTCCCAAGGTCAATTGCAGTAGCATTGTCTAACTCGCTGTGACAAAGGGTCACTTCTAATTGAACCTCTAAAAGGTCCAGATGGAACACAGAAACCTGCAGCACAAGGAGGAGGTTGTTCAGCTCCTCGTGTCCATATAAATACTTTATTGCCTGAGGTCCAATGTATTCAAGATCAAAAAAATTTGCTGCATTAGGTATTCTCTCCATTCCCCTGCTTTTATTTCCCATTAGTTTAGTTTAGTTTGGTTTTAGAGATACAGCGCAGAAACAGGCCCTTCGGCCCGCCGAGTCCGCACCGACCTGCGATCCCCGCACATTAACACCATCCTGCACTGTGGACTATTTTTACACTACAACCAAGCCAATTAACGTACAAACCTGTACGCCTTTGGAGCGTGGGAAGTAACCAGAGATCTCGGAGAAAACCCACACGGTCACAGGGACAACGTACAAATTCCGTATAGACTGCACCCGTAGTCAGGATCGAACCCGGATGCCTGGCGCTGCAAGCGCTGTAATGCAGCAATACTACCGCTGTGCCACCATGCCGCATTTGTACACTCTGACTACTAGCTCTCCCAACAGTTTCATAATCGCATGTCATACGAGCAGAATTAGGCCATTCGGCCCATCGAGTCGCCTCTGTCAATCATGCCATGGCCTCATAATAAACGTTCCAGGCACCCACCACCCACCATGTATAAAACTGCACGTCTCCTTTAGAAAGAAGACGAGGGGGAATTTCTTTAGTCAGAAGGTGGTGAATCTGTAGAATTCATTGCCACAGACGGCTGTGGAGGCCATCAATTGATATTTTTAAGGCTGAGATTGACAGATTCTTGGTTAGTATGGGTGCCAGGGGTTGTGAGGAGAAGGCAGGAGAATGGGGTTGAGAGGGAAAGATAGATCAGCCATGATTGACGGATTGGCAGAGTAGGCTTGAAGGAGCGAATGGCCTAATCCTGCTTCCATTACTTATGATCTTATGAGTCTGCACCAACCACCATCAGGCACCAGTTCCCACTAGATCTATGCTATCCCACTTTCGCATTCACTCCCTACACACCCACGTTGTCACAGGGAGAACGTGCAAACTCCACACAGATGACAGCTAAGGTCAAGATCGCACCCAGGTCCCTGGTGCTGTGAGGCAGCTGCTCCACCCGCTGCGCTACTATGAGAGTAGATGAATGTCACAAATGAGCCACAAATGACAAGTTGCAGCATTGGCACATGCATTGCAACAATAGATCACTTAGTCACCTTCACATTACTCATCGTCAAAGCGGCTGACACGTTATTAACCTGGAGTGTTAATCATATTTCACTGGCCACAGGTTCTCATTGATTCTGAACCCATCAAAAATGTTCTACTTTCACCATTCCTAATATTTTGCAAAGTTGTCCGGTGTTGATATCATTGAGTCACGCAGCGTGGAAAGAGGCCCTTCGGCCCACACCGACCAACATGCCCCATATATACTAGTCCCACCTGCCAGCATTTGGCCCATACCCTCCAAACCTGTCCTGACCATGTACCTGTCCATGGTTTCATTTAAAGGGAAAAGTCGGAGGTCCTATGATTTCCCCCAAATTCATGTTCAAGAGCAGATTATGTTCAGAACAGATTTAGGCCATTTGGGGGAAGGGGGTGCGGGTGGGGGGGAGGGGGTTGTTTGTAGATTAGTTACCTAAAATTGGAGAATTCAATGTTCATACCAAAATTGAATTAAGATGGACCAATACCCGCATATGCTCCATATCCCTCCATTCCTACAAATCCATATGCCTATCTAAATGCCTCTTGAACACAACTATCATATCCGCTTCAATTATCAACTTTGGCCAGACGTTCATGAATTCTAGGAGGAGAATTAGGACATTCAGCCAATCAAACCTATTCCACCATTCAATAATGGCTGATCTATTTTCCCCTCTCAACCCCATTCTCCTGCCTTCTCCCCATAACCCCTGACACCCATACTACTCCAGAATTTATCTATCTCTGCCTTAATAATAACCTTTGACTTGGTCTCCACAGCCTTCTGTGGCAAAGAATTCCACAGACTCACCACACTCTGAGTAAAGAAATTCCTCCTCATCTCCTTCCTAAAAGAACGTCCTTTAATTCTGTTCAAAAGGGAACTGCAGATGCTGGAATATCGAAGGTACACAAAATTGCTGGGGAAACTCAGCGGGTGCAGCAGCATCTATGCTCCATAGATGCTGCTGCACCCGCTGAGTTTCCCCAGCAATTTTGTGTACCGTCCTTTAATTCTGGTCTGGCCCTGGATTCTCCCACTAGTAAAAACATCCTCTCCACATCCACTCTATCCAGGCCTTTCACTATTCGGTAAGTTTTCAATGAGGTACCCCCTCATTCTTCTATACTCCAGAGAGTTGAGACCCAGTGCCGTCAAACGCTCATCATTTGTTAACCCTCTCATTCCTGGGATCATTTTCATAAACCTCCTCTGGACTCTCTCCAGCACCAGCACATCATTCCTCAGCTACCTTCCAGGCACCCACCACCCTCCATGTATAAAACTGCACATCTCCTTTAAACGTCCCCCCTCTGACCTTATAACTGTCTTCCAGTCATTTGATATGTTTACTCTGGGAGAAAGCCTCATAAATGTTTGTCATCCCAAGATGTGACCTTTAGACTTTAGACTTCAGAGGCATAGTGTAGAAGCAGACCCTTCGGCCCACCGAGTCCGCGCCGACCAGCGATCACTCCGCACACTAACACTATGCCACACACTAGGGACAATTTACCATTTTTACCAAAGCCAATTCACCTACAAACCTGTACGTCTTTGGATTGTGGGGGGAAACCGGAGCAACCAGGAGAAAACCCACGCAGTCACAGGGAGAGCGTGCAAACTCCATACAGAGAGCACCTGTAGTCAGTACAAATGATACTTAAACACACTTGACACTTGCACTATAGTTTTATTTTTATTTCCGGCATCTGCATTTGTTTTAATTTAGTTTAGTTTAGTTTAGAGATACAGCATGGAAACAGACTCTTCAGGCCACCAATTCCACACCCACCATCAATCACTCATTCACACTAGTTCTGGTTCTATGTTATGCCTCTCTCTGCCCAGCTTCAGGGCGATTTACAGAGGCCAATTAACCTACAATCCTGAAGATAGACACAAAACGCTGGAGTTCTCTCTCTTGACTTTAGTTTAGTTTAGTTTAGTTTAGAAAAACAGCACGGAAACAGGCCCTTCGGCCCACCGAGTCCGCGCTGATCCGCGATTCCCACACACTAACACTATCCTACACACTAGGGACAATTTTTATTATACTTTTATACCAAGCCAATTAACCTACAAACCTGTACGTCTTTGGAGTGTGGGAGGAAACCGATGCTCTGGAGAAAACCCACGCAGGTCACGGGGAGAACGTACAAACTCCGTACAGACTGCACCCATAGTCAGGATCGAACCAGGGTCTTTGACGCTTTAAGCATTGTAAGGCAGCAACTCTACCGCTGCGCCACCGTGTTCTGAAACTGTCTTGGAATGGAAAGGATTGCTATATTGTCACATGTGACGAGGTACAGTGAAATTTGTTGTCTGCATACCCAGGGTATAGTATGCAATAGTCACCATAAAGGGCGCTGACAATGTTGCAAAATACCACTGCCAGATCCACCATTATTATCCCCCCCCCCGCCCCCCCCCCCCTTCACAGTGGATCCCCACACCCTCATCATAAAGTCCAAAAGTGATAGGAGTAGAATTAGGCCATTCACCCCATCAAGTCTACCCTGCCATTCAATCATGACTGATCTATCTCTCCCTCCTAACCCCATTCTCCTGCCTCCCCATAATGCTGGCGCCCGTACTAATCAAGAATTTATCAATCTCCGCCTCAAAAATATCCATTGACTTGGCCTCCAAATATTCATTGACTTGCCTTCAAACGCTCAACATATTTTAACACAATCAGTCCTGGGATCATGCTTGTAAATCCAATCGACCGCCGACCGCGGGTCGAACAGTGAGGCTTCATTGCCGTGCCAAGGCCCGTTGAGGCCCCAAGACTTGCTGAGTCTTTCTATATATTTAAGCTGTAGATATCTTGCACCCTGAGGGGTGGAAGTAAAAGGAGTGAAAGGCATAGGAGAGTTCAAGTATGAAAAACAATTATTTGGCTGGATGGAGACAGACAGTTTGAGAAAGTAACTGGATAGATCAGAGGGTTTTGTTAAAGTCCCACATGTTAGGCTGGTTCAGAAGATAAAGCCACTTGGGAGCCAAGGCTAATTGGATCAAAATTGGCTTGTTGATAGGAGGCAGTGTTCGAAGGAAGCCTGTGTCGAGTATTTAGTTTAGGTTCGTTTAATTTAGAGATACAGCGCAGAAACGGGCCTTTCGGCCCATCGAGTCCACGCCGACCAGCGAACCCTGCACATTAACACTATCCTACACACACTAAGAACAATTTGAAATTTTACAAAGCCAATTAACCTACAAACCTCCAACCTCCAATCCGCACGGGCTCCGGCCTCAGCTGCCACAGCGCCCTGCTGGGCCATACTCTAATTGCGGCCTCACCAACACCTTATACAACTGTAACATGACCTCCCAACTTCTATATGCAAAACTCTGACATTGAATTGAATTGAATCCTTTATTTGTCATTCAGACCTTTCGGTCTGAACGAAATGCTGTTGCCTGCAGCCATACATGTAATAATAACAAAACACAATAAACACAAATTATCCATCCACCACAGTGAGTTCACCAAACACCTCCTCACTGTGATGGAGGCAAAAAGTCTTAGAGTTACTGTCTCTTCCCTCCTCTTCTCCCTCTGCGCCGAGGCGATACCCCACCGGGCGATGGTAAGTCAGTCCCGCGGCTCAACCGAGCTCCGCGAACGGGCCGGTTCAAGCTCCGCGGCCCGGGGGATGGTCGAAGCTGCCCGCAGCTGTTGTGTCCTCCATTGGCCCGCGGCCGAGCCCCGGATCCAGGTCGCCGCCGCCAGAACGCCGCCTCAGCCGCCGTCTCCGCTCCGCACCGGGCTGCCCACAAGGCAGCGTCTCAGCCCCGCACCGGGCTGCTCACACGGGAGCACCTTCCAGCCGGTAGCCATGCCGGCCGCACAGGAGTGTCTCAGCTCCGCACCGTCCGCCCTCACCGGAGCGCCGAGTCGTGCCGCCACCCGGACGTCGCCACAGCTCGAAGTCGGCCAGCCTCGCGTTGGTGAGTCCTGGCTGGCTCTACCTCCGGACCCTCGAGGTCGGTCGCAGGTTGGAGGCCGCCATTAGGCCTCAGCGCAGACGGGGGAAGAGAAGGGGGATACGACAAAAAGTCGCATTCCCCCGAAGGGAGAGACAGAAAGCTCTGTTTCACCCTCCCCCCACACACATAACACCACCTAATAACCAAAAAAATTACTAAACTAGACAAAAAAAAACCAACATAAAAAGTAAAAACAGACAGACTGCAGGCGAGCCGCAGCTGTATTACAGCGCCGCCACTTCCGCCAATGTGCCAAAACAGTATGGAACGAGCTGCTGGAGGAGATAGTTCAGGCAGGGGGTATCGCAATATTTAAGAAACAATTGGACAGCTACATGGACAGGGCAGGTTTAGAGGGATACGGGCCAAATGCTGGCAGGTGGGACTAATGTAGATGGGATATGTTGGCCAGTGTGAGCAAGTTGGGCTGAAGGGTCTGTTTCCACGCTGTAGGATCTATGAACTGTGGTGCTGCTGCAACTAATTTCATTGTTCGTTTTTAGTATATATGAAAATAAAAAAAGATCCTTTCTTGTCTCCTGAAGTTAGTCATAGAGTAATACCACACAAAAGCAGACCCTTCAGCTCAACTTACCCATGCTGACCAAGTTGCCCCATCTACATCAGTCCCACCTGCCCGCATTTGGCCCAATTCCTCTAAACCTACCCTATCCATGTACCTGCCGTAAATGTTTAGTTCAGGTTAGTTTCGAGATACAGCACGGAAACAGGCCCATTGGCCCACCGAGTCCACACCGACCAGCGATCCCCGCACATTAACCCTATCCTACACACACTAGAGACAATCTACATATAGACCAAGCCAATTAAACTACATACATGTATGTCTTTGGAGTGTGGGAGGAATCCGGAGCACCCGGAAAAGAACGGGGAGAGCGTACAAACTCCGTACAGACAGCACCCATAGTCGGGATCGAACCCGGGTCTCTGGCACTGCAAGCGCTGTAAATGTCTTAAATGTTGTTATAATGCCTCATCCACCTCCTCTGGCATCTCATTCCTTACATCCACCACTCTTAGAGTCTAAAGGTTGCTCCTCAGGTTCCGAAGAATTCTTTCCCCCCTCACTTTAAAACTATGTCCGCTGGTTCTGATTCCCCATCTCTGGGCAACTCTGTGCGCCTACCCGATCTATTCATCTCATGATTTTGCACACGTGTTCAAGATCACCACTCATCCTCCTGCACTTCAAGGAATAAGTCCTAGCCTGCTCAACCTCTCCCTATAGCTCAGACCCTTGAGTCCTGCGTAAATCTATTCTGCACCCTTTCCAGCTTGACAACATCTTTCCTATAACATGGTGTCCAGAACTGAGCATAATACTCTCAATGTGGCCCCACTAACATCATATATAACTGCAGCATGACCTTCCAACTTCTATACTCAATACTCTGACTGATGAAGGCCAATGTGTCAAAAGCCTTTTTAACCTGTCACAACCTTTCAAAGAACTGTGTTCCTGCGCTCCTAGGTCCCTCTGCTCTACAACACTCCCCAGAGCCCAACCTTTCACTGTGCAGGTCCTGCCCATGTTAGACTAACTAAAATGCAACACCTCACATTTCTCTGTATGAATGAATGGATAAATGAATGAATGAATACTTTATTGTCACATGTGACAAGTCACAGTGAAATTCCTTGCTTGCAAGCCCACGTAGAGGGTACTGACCACTGAGAACGGAGACGAGGAAACACTTTTTCACACAGAAAGTTGTGATCGTGGAATTCTCTGCCTCAGAGGGTGGTGGAGGCCGGTTCTCTGGATACTTTCAAGAGAGAGCTAGATAGGGCTCTTAATGAAAGCGGAGTCAGGGGATATGGGGAGAAGGCAGGAACGGGGTACTGATTGTGCCATAATCACATTGAATGGCGGTGCTGACTTGATGGGCCAAATGGCCTACTCCTGCACCTATTGTCTATTGTCTATTGACAAAGTTACAAAGTATTAAACTCCATCAACCATTGCTCAGCGCATCTGGCCAACCTCAAAATCCTGCTGCAATTTTCACTATTTAAAATCCAACCAATTTTGTAACTTCTGCGAACGAACTGCTAATCTAGCCATGTATTTTCTCATCCAAATCATTGATATAGATAACAAACAGTAACGGGCCTAGCACTGACCACTAATCACAAGCCTCCAGTCTGAGAAGCAACCTTCCACCATCACCCTCTGCTTCCTTCCATGAAGCCAATTTTCTATCTATTCAGCTATCCTTGGATCCCATGCAATCTAATCTTCCAGAGCAGCCCACCATGCGGAACCTTGTCGAATGCTTTACTGAAATCCGTATGTACAACATCTACAGCTCTGCCCTCATCACCATTTTTGGTCCCATCTTCACAAAACTCAATCAGATTAGTGAGACACGCCGTCCCACATACTAAACCGTGCTGACTATCCCTAATCAGACCTTGCCCGTCCAAATGCTTGTATATCTTATCCCCCAGAATACTCACTAGCAATTTTCCAACCACAGATGTTAAATTCACTGACTGAGAGTTTTAGAGATACAGCGTGAAAATAGGCCTTTCGGCCCACTGGGTCAGCTCCGACCAGCGATCCCGCACATTGACACTATCCTACACACACTAAGAACAATTTTTACATTTACCAAGCCAAATAACCTACAAACTTGTACTATTTTGGAGTGTGGGAGGAAAACGCAGATCCCAGGGAAAACCCACATGGTCCTTATAATCATATAACCATATAACAATTACAGCACGGAAACAGGCCATCTTGACCCTTCAAGTCTGTGCCGAACCCGTATTCTCCCCTAGTCCCATCTACCTGCACTCAGACCATAACCCTCCATTCCTTTCCCGTCCATATACCTATCCAATTTATTTTTAAATGATAAAATCGAACCTGCCTCCACCACTTCCACTGGAAGCTCATTCCACACAGCTACCACTCTCTGATTAAAGAAGTTCCCCCTCATGTTACCCCTAAACTTCTGTCCCTTAATTCTCAAATCCTGTCCTCTTGTTTGAATCTTCCCTACTCAGTGGAAAAAGCTTATCCACGTCAACTCTGTCTATCCCTCTCATCATTTTAAAGACCTCTATCAAGTCACCCCTTAACCTTCTGTGCACCAAAGAATAAAGACCTAACTTGTTCAACCTTTCTCTGTAACTTAGTTGCTGAAACCCAGGCAACATTCTAGTAATGGGGAGAACGTACAGACTCCACACAGAAAGCACCCGTAGTCAAGATCGAACCCGAGTTTCTGGTGCTGTAAAGCAGTAGCTCTACCTCTGCACACCCGTGCATCTCACTGGTGCACCACAAGGAATGGTACTGTTTGTGGTGTACATTATTGGCTTTGATGTGAATGTAGGAGGCCTGTAACTGGCGCAATATTAGTGGCATTGTGGTTCAATGGTTTAATGGTGGTTGTATAGTCGGGATCGAACCCGGGTATCCGGCGCTGCAAGCACTTTAAGGCAGCAACTCTACCGCTGCGCCACCGTGCCGCCCTGCACTTCCCAGCATTTTTCCCTGCAGCCCTTCTTGAATAGACGCACAACATTTGCCACCCTCCAGTCTTCCAGCACCCCGCCCGTATTTAATGACGACTGCAAGGCAGCGACTGCAAGGCAGCGACCTAATCTGAGGAAAGACATTCTTGCCATGGAGGGAGTACAGAGAAGGTTCACCAGACAGATTCCTGGGATGGCAGGACTTTCAAATGAAGATAGACTGGAAAGACTCGGTTTGTACTCGCTAGAATTTAGAAGATTGAGGGGGGATCTTGTAGAAACTTACAAAATTCTTAAGGGGTTGGACAGGCTCGATGCAGGAAGATTGTTCCCGATGTTGGGGAAGTCCAGAACAAGGGGTCACAGTTTAAGGATAAGGGGGAAATCTTTTAGGACCGAGATGAGGAAAACATTTTTCACACAGAGAGTGGTGAATCTCTGGAATTCTCTGCCACAGAAGGTAGTTGAGGCCAGTTCATTGGCTATATTTAAGAGGGAGTTAGATGTGGCCCTTGTGGCTAAAGGGATCAGGGGGTATGGAGAGAAGGCAGGTACGGGATACTGAGTTGGATGATCAGCCATGATCATATTGAATGGTGGTGCAGGCTCGAAGGGCCGAATGGCCTACTCCTGCACCTATTTTCTATGTTTCTATGACTTTGCCGCTGCGCCAATTCCATTGAGACTTTTACTTTCATCTTGTGAAGTGCAGTGAGTCATAATTTCCGGAGGATGGAGGTCTGTTTAAATGCCGAGTCGAGCAGATTTGGTTTTTGCCATTAGATGACAGCTGACACTTTGCATAATACACTTGAACAACAGAGGAAACCATTGGGAAGAATGCAAAGCTGTGTACAGATTGTTTTTTATGCAGATTAATCTGAGTCACCAGTCAGAGAAAAAAAACAAGGAAGAAAGGCATTTGAGTTGTGAATCTGCGGAATTCTCTGCCACTGAAGGCAGTGGATGTTTTCAAGAGAGCGTTAGATTTAGCTCTTAGGGCTAATGGAATCAAGGGATATGGGGAGAAAGCAAGAACGGGGTATTGATTTAGGATGATCAGCCACGATCATATTGAAGTTTAAATGCCATTTGGAATATTTTTGGAGGACAACCAAGAACCAAGAATGGGGGTGCTGGATCAAAGTGCCGATTGGCCTACTCCTGCGCCTATTTTCTATGTGAACTATGTTTTTTTTAAAATCATAACATTTCTTCCAGGTATAAAATGTTCTGGATGAACTTCTAGCAACAAATTATTATTCCCCTGTGTTTTTGCAGTCGTATAGTTTGACTTATGAGGGAGCTGGCTTTTTGTTTTGTACTCGTTATCCAACGGATAATGAGAGGTCAAAGATTTTCAGGTCAATGCTTCCAGCACTGTGTATGCGTTGAACAAAGCTTAAGCTTAAGAGTCATAGTGTTTTGGAGTGATAATGCGTGCAAACAGGCCCTTTGGGCCAACTTGCTCACACCGGCCAACATTGAAATTATGTTGGAGCCAGCACCACATGTCCCATCTGCCTGCGTTTGGTCCATATCCCTCCAATCCATGTACCTGTCTAACTGCTTCTTAAATATTGGGATAGTCCCTGCCTCAACCACCTCCTCTGGCAGCTAGTTCCATACACCCACCACCCTCTGTGTGAAAAAGTTACCCCTCAGATTCCTATTAGAAGTCTATTAAGCTAGAAGGTAAAGTATTCCATACGGGTGTAGAGGAGGTTTACCAAAATGCTCACATCAAGCGTCCATGGGAATAAAATTGGGTGGCATGGTGGTGCAGTGGTGGAGTTGCTGCCCCTGTCCCACTTAGGAAACCTGAACGGAAACCTCTGGAGATTTGCGCCCCACCCAAGGTTTCCGAGTGGTTCCCGGAGGTTTTTGTCAGTCTCCCTACCTGCTTCCACCACCTGCAACCTTCGGAAACCACCTGCAACCTCCGGGAACCGCACAGAAACCTTGGGTGGGGCGCAAAGTCTCCAGAGGTTTCTGTTCAGGTTTCCTAAGTGGGACAAGGGGCAAAACAGCGCCAGATCCTAACTACGGTTGCTGTCTGTATGGAATTTTTACATTCTCCTTGTGACCTGCGTGGGTTTTATCTGAGATCTTTGGTTTCCTCCCACACTCCAAAGTACAGGTTTATAGGTTAAGTAGCTTGGTATAAATGTAAACTGTCCCCAGTGTGTGTAGGATAGTGTTAGTGTGCGGGGATCTCTGGTTGGTGCGGACTCGGTGGGCCGAAGGGCCCGTTTCCGCCCTATCTCCAAACTAAACTAAACTAAACTAAACTAAAGGATCTCAACTCGAAATGTCACCTATTCCATTTCTCTAGAGAAACTGCCTGTACCACTGAGTTACTCCAGAATAGAGGATTTCAGCTGCAGAGTGTTTATATGTTCTAGGAGCAAAATTAGGCCATTCGGCCCATCTAGTCTACTCCGCCGCTCAATTAGAAACATAGAAAAATAGAAAATAGGTGCAGGAGTAGGCCATTCAGCCTTTCGAGCCAGCACCGCCATTCAATATGATCATAGCTGATCATTCAAAATCATGTACCCCATTCCTGCTTTCTCCCCATATCCCTCAATTCCGTTAGCCATAAGAGCTCAATCTAACTCTCTCTTGAAAACATCCAGTGAATTGGCCTCCACTGCCTTATGTGGCAGAGAATTCCACAGATTCACAACTCTACCCCTTATTCTTAAATTGTGACTCCAGGTTCTGTACTCCACCAACATGGGGAACATGTTTCCTGCATCTAGCCTGGCCTGTCCTTGAAGAATTTTCTGTTTCTATAAGATCCCCTCCCATCCTTCTAAATTCCAGCGAATATAAGCCCAGCCCACCCATTCTTTCATCATATGTCAGTATCGCCATATTATGGCTGATCTATCTTTCCCTATCAATTCCATTCTCCTGCCAAATTGCAAATTGTTTAAGTTGTTAGGGTTGTGCAGTGCGGTTCAAGAGATTGATCATTGATGGGAAGAAGCAGTTGTTGAACCTGGAGGGCAAGGGTTCTCAATGTGCTTCACCATCCTTCCCGATGGTAGCAGTGAGATGGGAGTCTGGATAGGGAGGTGTGGGTCTTCGGCGATGTTATCCACCTTCTTGAGTCAGAGCTTACTGTAGATCCCTACAATGGTATGGAGGTCAATACCCATGATGGATCGGGCAATGTCCACCACTTTCTTCAGCCCCTTAGGTGTTGGAATTACCAAACTAGTCAGTATGCTTTAGATTTTTACTTTGGACATGCAGAGTGGGAACGGGCCCTTCGGCCCATGCCGACCAGCGATTATCCCGTACACTATCATTAGCACCATCCTACGCGCTAGGGTCAATTTACAATTTGCAGAAGCCAATCCACCTACAAACCTGTACGTCTTTGGAGTGTGGGACGAAACCGTCGATCCCGTAGGAAACCCACGCAGGTCACAGGTAGAACGCACAAACTCCGTAGAGGCAGCACCCGTAGTCAGGGTGGAACCTGGGTCTCTTACATAGAAACATAGAAAGTAGGTGCGAGAGTAGACCACCAGGTCCGTCGAGCCCGCACCGCCATTCGCTCATGGCTGAACACTAAACAGACACACTTACCCACAAACAGTAGACACAAGACACAGAACACAAGACACTACCCTCCCCTTTATACCGCTATCACCCCTCTCCACCCCAAGAACCTCGTGATCTCCTGGGGGAGGCAAAAAACCGGATAAAAACCCAGGTCCAATTCGGGAAAGAAATCCGGGAAATTCCTCTCCGACCCCAATCCAGGCGATCGACACTTGTCCAGGAGATCACTCAGGTCTTACTATACTAACCATACCTAGGTCCATATCCCTGCCCTCTCCCCGTAGCCCCTTATCCCCTTGGCAGCTAAAAAAACATCTATTTTAGTCTTAAATATATTTAAAGTTTCTGCTTCCACTGCTCCCTGGGGCAGTGAATTCCATAAATTAACCACCCTCTGGGTGAAGAAGTTCTTCCTCATCTCAGTTTTAAAAGAGCCCCCCCTTATTCTGCAACTATGTCCCCTAGTTCTAGTTTCCCCGATCATTGGGAACATCCTCGGTGCATCCACCCGATCAAGGCCCCTCACGATCTTATATGTTTCAATGAGATCGCCTCTCATTCTTCTAAACTCCAAAGAGTAGAGTTCCAGCCTACTTAACCTTTCCTCATATGTCAATCCCCTCATTGCAGGAATTAATCTTGTAAACCTTCGCTGCACTGCCTCCAGGGCTAGTACATCCTTTCTTAAGTATGGACCCCAGAACTGTACACAGTATTCCAAATGTGGTCTCACTAATACTGTGTACAGCTGCAGCAAGACCTCCGTGTTTTTATACTCAATCCCCCTAGCAATAAAGGCCAAAACTCCATTGGCCTTCCTGATTGCTTGCTGCACCTGCATACTAACTTTTAGTGATTCATGTACTAATACCCCTAGATCCCTTTGCGTTGCATTACAACGCAGCTCCTCCTCATTTAGAAAATAACTTGCCCTATCATTTTTTTTCCCAAAGTGAATGACTTCACATTTATTAGTATTAAATTTCATCTGCCAAGTTGTTGCCCACTCACCTAGCTTATCTATATCCTTTTGCAGACTCTTCCTATCCTCCTCATCCCCTACTTTTCCTCCCATTTTTGTATCGTCCGCAAATTTTGATATATTACACTTGGTTCCCTCCTCCAAATCATTTATATAAATTGTGAACAACTGGGGTCCCAGCACCGACCCTTGCGGAACCCCGCTAGTTACCGGTTGCCATCCCGAGTATGAACCATTTATCCCCACTCTCTGCTTCCTATTTGTTAGCCAATCCTCTACCCATGCTAATATATTACCCCCAATCCCATAATTTTTTATTTTTAGCAATAGTCTCTTATGTGGCACCTTGTCAAAAGCCTTTTGGAAGTCCAAGTATACCACATCCACCGGTTCCCCTTTATCCACCCGGGTTGTTACTTCCTCAAAGAATTCGAGCAGATTCGTTAAACAGGACTTCCCCTTCACAAAACCATGCTGGTTCTGTCCGATGAAGTCATGTTTATCCAAGTGCCCCGTTAGTGTTTCTTTAATAATTGTCTCTAACATTTTACCCACCACCGATGTTAGACTAACCGGTCTATAGTTACCCGCCTTCTGTTTACTTCCTTTTTTAAATATAGGTGTTACATTGGCCATTTTCCAATCCACTGGGACCGTTCCTGCCTCCAGGGAGTTTTGGAAAATTATCACCAATGCATCCACAATCCCCACCGCTATCTCCCTCAAGACCCTTGGATGTAATCCATCAGGCCCAGGGGATTTATCCTCCTTCAGTCTCATTAATTTCCCTAATACCACCTCCTTGGTGATCTTAATAGTATTTAGCTCCTCCATTCCTACCGCCCCCTGTTTATCCAGCGTTGGAATATTTTTTGTGTCTTCTATGGTGAAGACTGATACAAAATACTCGTTTAATGCCTTTGCCATTTCCATGTTCCCCACCAACAACTCTCCAGTCTCACCCTCCAATGGACCAACGTTCACCTTAGCCACCCTTTTTCTTTTTATATAGCTATAAAAACTCTTACTATTAGTTTTTATGTTGTTCGCTAAATTCCTTTCATAGTCTATTTTCCCCGTCTTAATTAATCTCTTAGTTATTTTTTGCTGACCTTTAAATGCTTCCCAATCCTCTACCCTCCCACTATCTCTGGCTACCTTATATGCCCTTGCCTTCAGCCGAATACTATCCTTTATAGTTTTACTGAGCCATGGCTGACTGTTCTTACCCTTACCCCTTTTTTTCTTCATAGGAATAAATTTTTCTTGAAGGTTATACAGTATACCCTTAAACGTACACCACTGCTCATGTACCGTCTTATTCTTGAGTCTGCTATCCCAGTCAACTTTGATCAGCTCAGTCCTCATACCTTCATAATCCCCCTTATTTAGACTAAGCACCCTAGCCTGAGTTTCAACCTGCTCCCCTTCTATTTGAATATGGAATTCGACCATATTGTGGTCACTTGTTCCCAACGAGTCCCTAACTATGACATTTTTAATTAATCCTGCTTCATTACACAGAACCAGATCCAAGATTGCCTCCCCCCTTGTCGGTTCTGTGACATACTGTTCTAGGAACCCGTCTCTAATACATTCTATAAACTCTTCCTCTAGTCTACCCTGCCCAGTTTGGTTTGCCCAATTAATATGAAAATTGAAGTCCCCCATGATTACAGCAGTTCCCTTTTTACATGCGTCAACTATTTGCAGATTTATGTTCTGACTAACAGCGTCACAGCTATTTGGAGGTCTATAAATTACACCCACTAGTGTTTTTTTCCCCTTATTATTCTCTATCTGTACCCAAGCTGTTTCACTATCCTGATCCTTCAACGCAATATCCTTCCTCTCTATTGCCGTTATTCCCTCCCTTATTAAAAGGGCCACCCCTCCTCCCTTTCTTTCCTGTCTATCTTTCCTAATTGTCGAGTACCCCTCTATATTTAACTCCCAGTCCTGATCCCCTTGCAGCCATGTCTCCGTAATGGCCACGATATCATAACTATATATACTTAATTGCACCGTTAATTCATTTATCTTATTACGAATACTCCGTGCATTTAGATAAAGCACTTTCAGATGATTTTTACTACCCTTCCTTTCCATTTTTGCCCCTTTTACATCTAGAGCTTTATCTTCACACATTCTGTCTCCTGTCACATTTTGACTTTCCGCTTCCCCACTGATACCCTGCTCTATTTCCTCTACCCCTGCCGTTATTACCCCCCTTGATACCTCCCCCCCGCTACTTAGTTTAAAGACCTCTCTACTGCCCTAGTTATATGATTTGCCAGGACCCCAGTCCCAGCACCGTTCAGGTGAAGTCCGTCCTTACAGAACAGATCCCCCCTGTCCCAGTACTGGTGCCAGTGGCCCAAGAAACCAAACCCATTATTCCCACACCAGTCTTTGAGCCACGCATTTAGCTTTCTAATTTTACGTACCCTCGCCGATTTGGCCCGTGGCTCAGGTAGCAATCCGGAGATCAGTACCCTCGAGGTTCTGCTTTTTAATTTATTCCCTAACTGCTCAAACTCCTTCAGCAGATCCTCCTTCCTCGTCCTTCCTATGTCATTGGTCCCCACATGGACCACGACCACTGGATCCTCCCCCTCCCACTGCAAATTTCTCTCCAGCATCGCAGAGATATCCTTAACCCTAGCACCGGGTAGGCAACACAGCCTTCGGGACATGTTCTGCTGGCCGCAGAGAACCTTATCTACCCCCCGAATAATACTATCCCCTATCACTACGGCATTTCTTCTAACTCCCCCCTCTTGAATGGCCTCCTGATCCACGGTGCTGCAGCCAGGTTGCTCATCCCTCCCACAGCCCCTGATCCCGTCCTTACATTGAGTAAGAGCCTCGGTCATGCTCGTCAGGGACAAGGGCTGTGGCTCCTGCCGCATCTCCTCCTGGTTCCCCCTACCTGCCTCGCTTATGGCCACACCTTCCTTTCCTTGCTCACTGCCTACTGAATTAGTTAAACTGGTCGGTGTGACCATCCCCTGGCACAAAACATCCAGGTAATACTCCCCCTCCCTGATGTACCGCAGCGTATGAAGTTGGGTCTCCAGCTCATCAATGCGGAGCTGGAGTTCCTCTAGCCTCAAACACTTACTGCAGCTGTAGGGATCTTCTACATCAATGGTGTCGACAAATTCCCACATCTCGCAGTATTGGCACATCTCCTGACCGCCCATCTTATATAAGTAATTAACTGGTCCTATTTAAGAATCCCCTACTGTATTGATACACCCCTTATTTATATAATCCTACCTCCTATAAATGGGAAAGTACTCACCCCAGCCGTAAATTACCTACTGGTTTGGCTGTCTAGTGGTAATTCCTTCCGCTCTTCCTGTCTGGTCCACTGCTCCCTTGCAGTGCGTGGCAAACCTCTTTGCCTCTGTTAGTCTCTGTTAGTCTCTCGAGTCTCTCGAGCCGCGGTGAGTTCCACCTGCTACAGTAGTGAGTTCCACCTGCAACAGTAGTGTAAGGTGCGCTGTAAGGCAGCAACTCTACTGCTGCGCCACCGTGACACCCTATACTGTACACATGTAGAAGTTCGCTAGAGTATTCGGCAACATGCCGAACCTCCTCGAACGTCTTTGGAAATTGAGGCGTTAGTGAGTTTTGTGAGTAATCGCATAAATGTGCTGGTCCCGGAAAAGATGCCCAGAGATGGATTGTGTGAGAAGGAACTGCAGATGCTGGTTTAAACCGAAGGTAGATACAAAAAGCTGGAGTAAAGTCAGCGGGACAGGCAGCATCTCGGGAGTGAAGGAATGGGTGACATTTCGGTTCGAAAACCCTTGGAGGGATGACCACTTTATTGTCCAGTAATTACTGTATCAGGAAGAAAAAAACACCACGTTCCATTAATGTTAAATATCATTGCCAATTCCCTCAGTGTAAATATCCCATTGATCACCAGTGACAAGATGTTGAACCAGACCAACGCTGTTATCTACCCGGCTGCAGCGAAGGCTGGTGATCTGCAGAGTACGACTTATCCTTTGACCCCTTTGACCTTTCAGCTGCAGGATTGATCAGGAGTGAAATGGATTATTCACCGCCTGGCTGGATACGTTCTGCATCAGTGACTAAGCAACCCATTCCGCTGAGCAGAGGTCACACTATCTACTTTACACGAGATGTGTTGCGGACTTTCAAACGGTTAACAGTAAGGCTGAGGGAAAAACTGAGAGTCCATGGTTAACTTACTCTGTTCGCAAGCCAGCACCTTGGACATTTTTCACACAGAGAGTGGTGAATCTCTGGAATTCTCTGCCACAGAAGGTAGTTGAGGCCAGTCATTGGCTATATTTAAGAGGGAGTTAGATGTGGCCCTTGTGGCTAAAGGTATCAGGGGGTATGGAGAGAAGGCAGGCACAGGATACTGAGTTGGATGATCAGCCATGATCATATTGAATGGCGGTGCAGGCTCGAAGGGCCGAATGGCCTACTCCTGCACCTATTTTCTATGTTTCCATGTACCAAGGCCCCAAACATGGGTGAACAAAGGAGGAAGATTGACTGAACTTTATTGGCTTCCAGTGAACACTGTGATGGATGTTTATGTTAAGTTCTATTGTGTATTGTGTTCTTTTAATTGTATGGCTGCATGGTTACTCAAATATCACTGTACCTTAATTGGCACATGTGACAATAAATGTGAACATGAACTTGAACTACCTGTCCAAATATTTCTGAAATGTTGCGATATTACCTGCCTCAACTACCTCCTCCGGCAGCTCATTCCATATACCCACCACCCTTTGTGTAAAAAAAATAATTTTTAAATCTTTCCACCTTCACCTTAAATCTATGTCCTCTAGTTCTCAATTCCATTACTCTATCTGCTCTGTGCGTCTACCCCATCTATTGCTCTCATTGCTCGCAAAACACTACAAAAAGTAGTAAACACTGCCCAGTCCATCATCGGCTCTGACCTCCCTACCATCGAGGGGATCTATCACAGTCGCTGCCTCAAAAAGGCGGGCAGCATCATCAAGGACCCACACCATCCTGGCCACTCACTCATCTCCCCGCTACCTTCAGGTAGAAGGTACAGGAGCCTGAAGACTGCAACGTCCAGGTTCAGAAATAGCTACTTCCCCACAGCCATCAGGCTATTAAACTCAACTGAAACAAAACTCTGAACATTAATAGCCCATTATCTGTTTATTTGCACTTTATCTGCTTATTTATTGATGTGTGTATATATTTATATAATGGTATATGGACACACTGATCTGTTCTGTATTCATGCCTTCTATATTCTGTTGTGCTAAAGCAAAGCAAGAATTTCATTGTCCTATCTGGGACACATGACAATAAACTCTCTTGACTTGACTTGACTTGACTCATGATGTTGTACACCACCATAAGATCACTCCTCCGACAACGATTTAAAATCATAACACTAACAAGCACCTGGCTTGACTGGGGTTGCAATCTCTCACCATAAACGTCTCCACCTGTTCTGTGAACATTTGTAACCGCGTCGGCACCAGAAATGTAGCGACACTTGTGTACTGTACAGCTGAGGCCCGCTACCTGATGTTACCAGGTTGAATGCAAAACAAAACATTTTGCAGAACCTAGGTACACGTGACAATAAAGTATCATTCATAATAATAATAATAATAATAATAATAATAATAATAATAATAATAATAATAATAATAATAATAGTAATAATAATAATAATAATAATAATAATAATAATAATAATAATAATAATAATAATAATAATAATAATAATAATAATAATAATAATAATAACTATTTATATAGCCCTTATCACACAATGGAATGGAACCCAAAGTGCATTCCACAAAAAACACAGGTCTAAAAAAAATACAATTTAAAACAGTAAGGACATAAGCAGTTAATTTATATAAAAATATAAAATATAAAATAGAGAGTGTAAAGGAACAAAGGAAGTAAAGTCAGTTAAAAGCTTGATTAAAAAGAAAAGTTTTTAGCTGCCATTTAAAAATGTCAACTGAGTGGGCGTCTCTCATAGCCCTGGGCCCCGCGGGTATTCCACAGGTTGGCGGGCGGTCATTGAAAAAGACTGCTTCATCAATGTTCTTATTGCTGCAGCATTGAGAGGCTAAGAGGCCGGCATCAGAAGACCTGAGCGCTCGAGTAGGGGCATAGGGAAGGGGGGAGGCTGTAAAATATGCTGCTCCTAAGCCGTTTAAGGCTTTATAGACAAGGAGGACTTTATAGACTATCCTGGATCCCACAGGGATTATAATACTGGGGTGATGTGTTCCATTTTTTGGGTATTTGTTAAAAGCCGGGCTGCAGCATTTTGAATGAGCTGTAACTTGTTGGTGGATTTTGAAGGCATTACAGTAGTCCCTTGATATGAAAGCATGTGTGAGGTTTATAGATTCATGTTGAGTTAAGAAAGGCCGTACTTTAGCAATATTTCTGAGGTGATAGAAAGCACACTTTGTTACCTTATTCATGTGAGATTTAAAATTAAGATCATTGTCATTTTTTACCCCCAGGCTTGTGACTTGTTTGACACAGGCAGTCAAATTTCCTAGTTTACCGAGTGACATCTCTCTCTTGGGTTTTGATCCATGTAATAAATTTTCTGTTTTGTCATCGTTGAGTTTAAGAAAGTTAGCGTTCATTGAATTGAATCATTGACTCCCTCCACCACTCGCACACTGCAAAACTATCTACAAAACACACAGCAATTTCCCACAAAGGTTACTTGGATCGTAGGGGACCACATAAGTGGCAAGGGTGCTTTTACTTTGGTTTACTATAGTTTACGGATATACTGAGTCCGCACTGACCAGCGATCCCCGCACAATAACACTATCCTACACACTCTAGGGACAATTTACAATTATATCAAGCCAATTAACCTGCAAACCTGCACATCATTGGAGTGTGGGAAGAAACCGGAGCCTCCCGGGGAAAACACACAATAGTCACAGGGAGAATGTACAAACTCCGTTCAGACAGCGCCCGCAGTCAGGATCAAATCGACTGGGCTTGTATTCACTGGAATTTCGATGGATGAGATGGGATCTTATAGAAACATATAAAATTATTAAGGGATTGGACAGGATAGATGCAGGAAAAATGTTCCTCATGTTGGGGGAGTCCAGAACCATGGGCCACAGTTTAAGAATAAGCGTAGAGTTGTGAATCTGTGGAATTCTCTGCCACAGAAGGCATTGGATGCCAATTCACTGGATGTTTTCAAGAGAGAGTTAGTTTTAGCTCTTGGGACTAATGGAATCAAGATTCAAGATTCAAGAGAGTTTATTGTCATGTGTCCCTGATAGGACAATTAAATTCTTGCTTTGCTTCAGCACAACAGAACATAGTAGGCATGACTACAGAACAGATCAGTGTGTCCATATACCGTTGTATAAATATATACACACATGAATAAGTAAACTGATAAAGTGCAAATAACAGATAATGGGCTATTAATGTTCAGAGTTTTGTCTGAGCCAAGTTTAATAACCTGATGGCTGTGGGGGAAGTAGCTATTCCTGAACCTGGTCGTTGCAGTCTTCAGGCTCCTGTACCTTCTCCCTGAAGGTAGCAGGGAGATGAGTGTGTGGCCAGGATGCTGTGGGTCCTTGATGATACTGCCAGCCTTTTTGAGGCAGCGACTGCGATAGATCCCCTCGATGGAAGGGAGGTCAGAGCCGATGATGGACTGGGCAGTGTTTACTACTTTTTGTAGTCTTTTCCTCTCCAGGGCGCTCAAGTTGCCGAACCAAGCCACGATGCAACTGGGCAGCATGCTCTCTACTGTGCACCTGTAGAAGTTAGAGAGAGTCCTCCTTGACAAACCGACTCTCCGTAATCTTCTCAGGAAGTAGAGGCGCTGATGTGCTTTCTTAATAATAACATCAGTGTTCTCGGACCAGGAAAGATCTTCAGAGATGTGCATGCCCAGGAATTTGAAGCTCTTGACCCTTTCAACCATCGACCCGTTTATATAAACGGGACTGTGGGTCCCCATCCTACTCCTTCCAAAGTCCACAATCAGTTCCTTGGTTTTGCTGGTGTTGAGGGCCAGGTTATTGCGCTGGCACCATATGGACAGTCGTTCAACCTCTCTTCTATACTCTGACTCATCCCCATCAGTGATACGTCCCACAACAGTGGTGTCATCAGTGAACTTGATGATGGAGTTCGCACTGTGACCGGCTACACAGTCATGAGTATAGAGTGAGTACAGCAGGGGGCTGAACACGCCGCCTTGAGGTGCTCCCAAGCTGATTGTTATTGAGGCTGACACATTTCCACCAATACGAACAGACTGTGGTCTGTGATTGAGGAAGTCGAGGATCCAATTGCAGAGGGATGCGCAGAGACCCAGTTCTGCGAGTTTGGTAACCAGCTTGGAGGGGATGATTATGTTAAATGCTGAGCTGTAATCAATGAATAACAGCCTGACATATGAGTTTTTGTTGGTCCAGAGCAGAGTGGAGGGCCAGCGAGATCGCATCCACCGTTGATCTGTCAAGGGATATGGGGAAAATGCAGGAACGGGGTACTGATTTTGGATGATCAGCTATGATCATGTTGAATGATGGTGCTGGCTCGAAGGGCCGAATGATCTACTCCTGCACCTATTATCTATGTTTCTATGTTTCTATGAATTAGGAAAAACTAAATCAACAGCTTGCCACCATTATGGGAAGCATGTGGAGTTTGAGTTTAGTTTATTGTCACATGTACTGAGGTACAGTGAAATGCTTTTGTTGCGTGCTATCCAGTCAGCAGAAAGACTATACATGGTTACAATCGAGCCATCCACAGAGTACAGATACCTGATTAGGGGAATTACATGAATAATGTTAAGTGCAAGATAAAGCTAGTAACGACCGATCAAAGATAGTTCAAGGGTTTCCAAAATGGATAGTAGTTCAGGACTGCTCTCTAGTTGTGGTAGGGTGGCATGGAAAAGGATGCAGAAGAGGTTTACCAAGATGCCTGCTGGATTAGAAGATATTAGTGATAAAGAGAGATGAGACAAACTAGGGTTATTTTCTTTGGAGCATTGCAGGTTGATATGTATATTAAATGATAAGAGGCATAGATAGGGATTACAGTCAGTACCTTTTTTCCCAGGATGGAAATATCAAAGACTATAGGGCATAACTTTAAGGTGAGATGGGAAAAGTGTATAGGAGTTTAGTTTAGAGATACAGCGGGAAAACAGGCCCTTCAGCCCATCGAATCTGCACCGATCAAAAACCCTTGCACGTCTTTGGAGTGTGGGAGAAAACTGGAACACTTGGAGAAAAACCCACGCTGTCATGTGGAGAACGTGCAAACTCCGTACAGACAGCACAGTGGTCAAGATCAAACCTGGATCTCTGGTTCTATAAGGCTGCAACTATACCGCTGTGCCACCGTGTTGCCCTATGTATAATCATGTATAGTCTTCCCGCTGACTGGATAGCACGCAACAAAACAAGTTTTTCACTGCACCTTGGTGCACGTAACAATAAACTAAACTGAATTGGGAAACCACTGGAAATTATCAATAGGTCAATCATCATCCATGGGAGAAAAACAGGGTACATTTTAGTTTAGAGATGCAGCATGAGAACAGGCCCTTCGGCCCACCCAATCCATACCGACCAACGATCCATCAATATTAATACTATCCTACATACACTAGGGACAATTTGCATTCTTACCAAGTCAATTAACCTACAAACCTGTATGTCTTTGGAATGCGGAAGGAAACCAAAGTTTTCAGAAAAAACCCCACGCAGGTCACGGGGAGAATGTACAAACTCCATACAGACAGCACCCATAGTCGGGATCGAACCCGGGTCTCTGGCACTATCAGTGCTGTAAGGCAGCAACTCTACCACTGCGCCACAGTGCCACCCAACATATATTTCTTCTTGTGTAAGAAGGAACTGCAGATGCTGGTTTAAACCGAAGATAGACACAAAAGGCTGAAGTAACTCAGCGGGACAGGCAGCATGTCTGGGGAGAAGGAATGGGTGACATTTTGGGAAGAAAGGTCTCGACCCGAAACGTCACCCATTCCTTCTCCCCAGACATGCTGCCTGTCTTGCTGAGTTACTCCAGCTTTTTGTGTCTCTCTTATATTTCTTCTTGATAAGCTCCTGTCATAACAGAAATGGACTTAGTTTTAAATTGTTCTGTCATAAAGCTCAACACTTTTTTTCTTGCAGAACGGAATGTATCCTGGCAACTAACAACCAATGGATTCACATAGTCACTTGTTGAATTTTGAAAAGTGCTGATGTTTATCTGAGGTTAAATTTAGTAGAGAGGCCTCTGGTTTGTGAATGGGAACATCCATAAACACACAGCCAAGTAAACTGACATGAGAGAGAGACAGAGAGAGAGAGAGAGAGAGAGAGAGAGAGAGAGAGAGAGAGAGAGAGAGAGAGAGAGAGAGAGAGAGAGAAGAGAGTAGTGTAGTATCTAGAGCTCGAAGGCGATAGCTAGCGAGCGCTATCGGGCTCGCTCAGCGCTCTCCTCTTCTGGATCTCTCTTCTCGATCTTTCTCATCCCTCTCGCTCTCCTGGCGTTTCTCTCTCTCTTCTCTCCTTTCTCTTTTCTTCTCTTCTTTCGCTTTCTCCTTTGTCTCTTTTCTCTTCTCTCTGTTTCTTTTTCTTTTCTTGTTTCTTTTGTCCTTTCTCGTTTCTCTTTCTCTTTTTCTTTCTCTTCCCTCTTTCGCCCCGCAGAGAGTGAGACAGACAGACAGACAAGAAACTGCAGGTACACAAAATTGCTGGAGAAACTCAGCAGGTGCAGCAGCATCTATGGAGCGGAGGAAATAGGCGACGTTTCGGGCCGAAACCCTTCTTCAGACTGATGGGGGGTGGGGGGGAGAAGGAAGGAAAAGGGGGAGGAGGAGGAGCCCGAGCGCTCCATAGATGCTGCTGCACCCGCTGAGTTTCTCCAGCAATTTTGTGTACCTTTGATCTTCCAGCATCTGCAGTTCCTTCTTGAACAAGAAACTGCAGGTGCTGGTTTCCAAAAAAAAACCACAGTGCTTTTTTGTGTCTGATCATGAGGGGAATAGATGGAGTAGATGCAGAAAGTATTTTACCCCGAGTAGGGGAATCATGGACTAGAGGACATACTGCAGATTTAAAGTGAGAATGGAATGATTTAATAGGAACCTGAGGGGCAGATTTTTCACACAGAAGGGGGAATAATACCTCAACTCTGGTCAAGAAGGCTCACCAGCGTCTCTTCTTCCTGAGGAGACTAAAGAAGGTCCACCTGTCTCCTCAGATTCTGGTGAACTTCTACCGCTGCACCATCGAGAGCATCCTTACCAACTGTATCACAGTATGGTATGGCAACTGCTCTGTCTCCGACCGGAAAGCACTGCAGAGGGTGGTGAAAATTGCCCAACGCATCACCGGTTCCTCGCTCCCCTCCATTGAGTCTGTCCAAAGCAAGCGTTGTCTGCGGAGGGTGCTCAGCATCGTCAAGGACTGCTCTCACCCCAACCACAGACTGTTTACCCTCCTACCATCCGGGAGGTGCTACAGGTCTCTCCGTTGCCGGACCAGCAGGTCCAGGAACAGTTTGTTCCCTGCGGCTGTTACACTACTCAACACTGTACCTCGGTGACTGCCAGTCACCACCCCCCCCCCCGGACATTCCAGCCACCAGGTAAAAACACACTATGACTATGCATTTATTTATTGCTCATATTTATGTCACTCTTCCAGGGAGATGCTAACTGCATTTCGTTGTCTCCGTACTGTACACTGCACAATGACAATAAAGTTGAATCTGAATCTGAATCTGAGTTGCCAGAAAATGTAGTTGAGGCAGGAACTACAGTACGACAATATATAATAGTCATTTAGACAGGTACATGGATAGGAAGGAAGGGTTTAGAGGGATATGGGCCAAATGCTGGAGAATGGGACTAGTGTAGATGAGGCATCTTGGTCAGGATGGACAAGTTGGGCAGAAGGGCCTGTTTCCGTGTTGTATGGCACTATGACTATGCTGACCTAACTCAGCATCTCTGGAGAACGTGAATGGGCATCGTTTGGGGTTGAGACACTTCCTCAGACTGTAGAAGGGTCCCAACCCCAAAACACCCACATCCATGTTCTCCAGAGATGCTGCCTGACCCGTTGATTTACTCCAGCACTCTGTGTCCTTTTGTGCAAACCGGCACCTTCAGTTCCCAGTTTCTACCTTAACTACCATTTGGTTCATTGCCTTCTGTGTCTTGGAGATTTAAGTGTCTTTCCAGAAACGGTGTCTGAAGAAGGGTCTGCGTCCAAAACGTCGGCTGTCTCTTCTCTCCAGAAACGCTGACTGACCCGCTGAGTTAGTCCAGCACTTTGTGCTTTCCTCAAGATCCCAGCATCTGCAGTTCACAGTGTTGCCATTATTTCCGTTTGGCAGAATGACAAGAGACGGCGGCGCAGCGGTAGAGTTGCTGCCTTAAAGCGTCAGAGACCCGGGTTCAATCCCGACCACGGGTGCTGTTCTGTGTGGAGTTTGCACGTTCTCCCTGTGACTGTGTGGGTTTTCGCCAGGATCTCCGGTTTCCTTCCTTCCACAAGATGCGTAGGTTTGTAGGTTAATTGGCTTCTGTCCCTAAGTATAATGCCCCTGTCCCACTTAGGAAGCCTGAAACGGAAACCTGTGGAGACTTTGTACCCCATCCAAGGTTTCCGTGCAAGGTTTTTGTCAGTCTCCCTACCTGCTTCCACTACCTGCAACCTCCGGCAACCACCTGCAACCTCCGGGAACCGCATGGAAACCTTGGGTGGGGCACAAAGTCTCCAGAGGTTTCCGTTCAGGTTTCCTAAGTGGGAGTGATCGCTGGTCAACGCGGATCGATATGTTCATAAGTGATATTTTAAAGGCAGAAATAGATAGATTCTTGATTGGTACGGGTGTCAGGAGTTAGGGGGGAGAGATAGATCAGCCATGATTGGATGGCGGAGCAGACTTGATGGGCCGAATGGCCTAATTCTGCTCTTGTGAACGTATGGCCCGCTGAGTTCCTCCAGCACTTTGTGTTTTGCTCAAGATCCCAACATCGTGTCTCCGGGATTCACCCCCCCCCCCCCCCCCCCCCCCTTGTGTAGGAAGGAACTGCAGATGCTGGTTCAAATCGCAGACAGACATTTGTAAAAAAAGCTGGAGGTCCGGCAGCATCTCTGGAGAAGATGAATAGGCGAGGTTTCGAGTCGAGACCCTTCTTCAGACTCAGGGGAGAGGGGAGGTGATTTCATCTTGTGCGGGAAAGAACTGCAGACGCTGTTTTAAATCGAAGATAGACACAAAATGCTAGAGTAACTCAGCGGGACAGGCAGCAGCATCTCTGGAGAGAAGGAATGGGAGACTTTTCGGATCGAGACCCTTTCCTTCTCTCCAGAGATGCTGCCTGTCCCGCTGAGTTACTCCAGCATTTTGAGTCTAACGGTGATTTCATCTTGCCCGTTTCATTCCCGTGGGGACCAGGGGGTTAACCTTGTCTCTCGCTTCTCTTCACAGCCTATGTCTGGGTGAGTCTTGCCTACACATGGACAGACCAGTCTGCAGAAGGGTCCCGACCTGAAACGCCACCTCTATTCCCTCTCTCTCCAGAGATGCTGCCTGCCTGACCCGTTGAGTTCCTACAGCCCCCTGCGCTGACTAGACCGTTCGCCCCTGGGAGGGGGGTCTCACTTTGCGTAAATACAGCGGGTCGCTTTCACCCTCCCCCTCCCACTCCATCCTGGTTCTGCCCCCCCCGTCCAAACCACTCGGTCTCACGGCGAGAACAGACAACAGTCTGACATTGCGGCGCAGATTTTCGCACCTCTCAGTTAAATACCTGCACTCCGTCGCCAAACAAGAACCGATTGACCCACGCCCGGGAGATTTATATCATCTTCAGGATAGTCACATAATGCTGGAGTAAGGTGGATTGCGATGCTTGTGGCTTTGCTCGCTCGCTGGCTGGGCGAACGTTCCTGGACATATTATTCCAACGTTGACAATAATGACAGATATTTCTTCTGAGTCTGAATATCTTAGAGTCTGAAGAAGGGGTTCGGCCCGAAACGTTGCCTATTTCCTTCGCTCCACAGATGCTGCTGCACCCGCTGAGTTTCTCCAGCATTTTTGTCTATCTTAGAGGTATATATATATGTTCATTCTGAGTTTGGACGCGCCTGTGTTTAGCGTGACTCGGGGGGAAAGGGAAAGGGGTTAGAGTTGTGGAGCGGAACATTACGCGTGGAGGCAACTGAGATGTTGGCGTGTGTGCCCACCTTAAAGCGGGCAGGTCTGTAACTGTCGGGTTGAAGGAGGGAATCGGTCGCTAGCGTTGTCCCGGGTGGACAGGGAGCTTCAAGGAGATAAGGACGTGGGAGAGGCGAGATTGTCAACGACGCCAACTCTCCCCCTCCCTTTTTTTTATTGGACTGCACGGAACTGGAGATATCTGCAAGATTGGAGTGGTGCGTGAGTCTGAAGTAGGGTCTCGACCCGAAACGCCATCCCGCTCCCTCTCCCCAGAGATACTGCCGGTCCCGCTGAGTTACTCCAACGTTTCTGTGTCTATCTGCGATGTGAGAGTCGGATGATCGGGTGGGAAGCGATGGGGAGAGGGTGTCCCGACTTCGCCCTGTCTTAAAGAGGGTTTTGCGTTTGGTGGGTCATCTTTTGTGCTTCTCTCCAGAGGCGAGATACCTTCTCGGAGCGGCCCCACAGCCCCACAGCCCCACAGCCCCACAGCCCCACAGCCCCACAGCCAGCGATGGTTGTCCACGCCGGTTCCATCCACCTCGGCCAAAGGTCTCTGGACAGCGCGGAGAGCCGTGGACATTGGCAGGAGCTGGCTCTCTCGCCCTTCGCCACCGACTCGCCTTTCCCCTCGCTGGGGCAAGGGGCCGAGGTTGTGCCGGCCAACCTGACCAACTCCACCGACTGTGGCGAGGAGCTCCTGCTGTACGGCGACGTGGAGAAGGTGATCATCGGGGTGGTGCTGTCCATCATCACCCTGTGGATCATCGCCGGCAACACCATGGTCATCATCTCGGTGGGCATCGTCAAGAAGCTACGGCAGCCGTCCAACTATCTGGTGGTGAGCCTGGCCGCCGCAGACCTGTCCGTCGCGCTGGCAGTCATGCCGTTTGTCATCATCACCGACCTGGTCGGCGGAGAGTGGCTCTTCGGCAAGGTCTTCTGCAACGTCTTCATCGCCATGGATGTGATGTGTTGCACTGCCTCCATCATGACCCTGTGTGTTATCAGCGTCGACAGGTCAGTGATGTCCCCTCTCTTCCTACTTTACTTCAGAGATACAGCGTGGATATACACACACACACACACACACACACACACACACACACACACACACACACGCACATATACAGATGTGTGTGTGTATATATATGTTTGTCTATGTGGGGGTGTGTGTGTACATGTATATGTTTAGACGATATGATACGTTAGAACTTTATCTATCCCAGGAGGGAAATTGTTCTGCCAAAAGTAATAAAAAACACAAAATACATGAAACATGAAATTAAAGTGACCAGTGGAAAGGCTTGGGGATGTGCAATGATTGTAGGGGGGGGGGGAGGGCTCAGAGAGAGAGAGGGGGAGTCAGTCTACCCCATGACAGAGAGGGGAGTTGTACAGTTTGATAGCCACAGGGAAGAAGGAGCACATATATATATGTATGTATGTAAATCTCAGTAGAATAGACAATAGACAATAGGTGCAGGAGTAGGCCATTCGGCCCTTCGAGCCAGCACTGCCATTCACTGTGATCATGGCTGATCATCCATAATCAGTACCCCGTTCCTGCCTTCTCACCATATCTCTTGACTCTGCTATCTTTAAGAGCTCTATCTCACTCTCTCTTGAAAGCATCCAGAGAATTGTCCTCCACTGCCTTCTGAGGCAGAGAATTCCACAGATTCACAAGTCTCTGGGTGAAAAAGTTTTACCTCAAATCTGTTCCAAATGGCCTACCCCTTATTCTTAAAATGTGGCCCCTGGTTCTGGACTCCCCCAACATCAGGAACATGTTTCCTGCCTCTAGCGTGTCCAATCCCTTAATAATCTTATATGTTTCAATAAGATTTCCACTCATTCTTCTAAATTCCAGTGAATACATGTCCAATCACTTCATTCTCTCAGCATATGACAGTCCCGCCATCCCGGGAATTAACCTTGTAAATCTACACTGCACTCACTCAACAGCAAGAATGTCCTTCCTCAAATTTGGAGACCAAAACTGCACACAATACTCCAGGTGTGGTCTCACTGGGGCCCTTTACAACTGCAGAAGGACCTCTTTGCTCCTATACTCAACTCCTCTTGTTGTGAAGAACAACATGCCATTAGCTTTCTTCATTGCCTTCTGTACCTGCATGCTTACTTTCAGTGACTGATGAATAGACTGATATCGCTGTATTCTCTGTACCCTTTTCCGCTATTTTTGATGTGTGCGTGTGTGTGTGTGTATGTGTGTGTGTAGATAGACACAAAATGCTGGAATAACTCAGTGGAACAGGCAGAAACTCTAAATAGAAGAAATGGGTGACGTTTCAGGTCGAGACCCCTCTTCCGACTGAAAAATATGTGTATATTTGTATATGTGTATGTCAGTATATACAGTATATGTGTGTGTGTGTGTGTGTGTGTGTGTGTGTGTGTGTGTGTGTGTGTGTGTGTGTGTGTGTGTGTGTGTGTGTGTGTGTGTGTGTGTGTGTTTATATATATATATATATATATATATATAGCTGGCAAGGGTACAGAGAAGATTTAGGAGGATGTTGCCAGGCGAGTGGGTCTGAGCTACAGGGAGAGGTTGAGTAGGCCAGTACTCCTTGGAGCGCAGGACGGATGAGGGGTGATCTTAAAGAGGTGTATACAAATCATGAGAGGAATAGATCAGGTAGATGAACAGAGTCTCTTGCCCAGAGTAGGTGAATCGAGGACCAGAGGACATAGGTTTAAGGTGAATGGTAAAATATTTCTTCGGAATCTGGGGAGTTACTTTTTCACACAAAGGGTGGTGGGTGTATGGAATGTGCTGCAAGAGGAGGTGGTTGAGGCTGGGACTATCCCAATTTTTAAGAAACAGTTGGACAGCTACATGGATAGGACAGGTTTGGAGGGATATGGACCAAACGCAGGCTGGTGGGACTAGTGTAGCCGGCACATGTTGGCCGGTGTGGAAGATTAGGCTGAAGGGCCTGTTTCCACACTGTACTCTATGACTCTCTATACACACACACACTAATTTCTCATTTATTATATTGTTCACAGTGTTCTATGTTTACATATTCTGTAGTGCTGCTGCAAGTAAGAATTTTGTTGTTCTGTCTGGAACATATGACAACAAAACTCTTGACTCATGACCCTTCGACCCACCGAGGGACTAGCTCCATCTAGGGACACACTAGGGACAATTTACAGTTTTTACTGATGCCAATATATCTACAAACGTGGGACAGCCATAGAAAGATGGAATACCTCAGCCGGTCAGGCAGCATCTCTGAAGAAAAGGAATACGTGATATTTCGGGTCGCGACCCTTCTTCAGTCCTATTCAGTCCCATTTGCAAAGATGCTGCCTGACCCGCTGAGTTACTCTCGCTTTCTGAATCTGTCATCTGTTAAACCAGCACCTGCAGTTCCTCCCTACACAATCTACAAACCTGTACATCTCTGGAGTGCGAGAGGAAACCGGAGCACCCGGAGAAAACCCACGCGGTCACAAAGAGAATGTGCAAACTCTATAGAGACAACACCCGTAGTCAGGATCAAACCCGGGTCTCTGGTGCTGTAAGGCAGCAACTTTACCACTGCACCATCATGCCGTCCTAATAGGCACAGGACATGGACCTCTCACAGAGGAGATGGAATGGCAGTCACAGTCATACAGCAAGGAAACATGCCATTCAGACCAAGTGGCCCACACCTACCAACATGTCCCATCTACATACTTACTCATCTAGGGTTAGACACAAAATGCTGGAGTAACTCAGTGAGACTGGCACCATCTCTGGAGAGAAGGAATAGGTGACGTTTCCATTTGAGACCCTTCTTCAGACTGAGAGTCCAGGGAGAGGGAGACATAGAGATGTGGAAGGGTAAGGTGTGAAAAAGAGAGATCAAAGTGGACGAATTTCAAGGGAAATGTAGAATGGTTCATTGTTAGCTGAGGGGAAGGTTACAACGAGGCACACAATCAGTAATATTTAATCAGGAGGACCGTGGAACTAGCTGGAGAACTAGTATGGGGGAGGGTTAGAGAGAGAGGAAAAGCAAGGGTTACTTGAAGTTAGAGAAGTCAATGTTCATACCGCTGGGTTGTAAGCTGCCCAAGCGAAATATGAGGTGTTGTTCCTCCAATTTGCATTTTCATTAACTGAACCATCGTATCACCAGCTAGAGATCAGTCCTGACCTGCCATCAACCTCACTGGAGATCTTTGGACTATCTTTAATCGGACATTACTGGACTTTACCTTGCAGCAAATGCTATTACCTTTATCCTGCATCTGTAAACTGTGGAGGGCTTAAATTTAATAATATATAATCACATGCTGAGAGAATGGAGCGGCTGGGCTTGTACACTCTGGAGTTTAGAAGGATGAGAGGATATCTTATTGAAACATATAAGATTGTTAAGGGTTTGGACATGCTAGCGGCAGGAAACATGTTCCCGATGTTGGGGGAGTCCAGAACCAGGGGCCACAGTTTAAGAATAAGGGGTAAGCCATTTAGAATGGAGATGAGGAAACACTTTTTCTCACAGAGTGTGGGATTCTCTGCCTCAGAGGATGGTGGAGGCTGGTTCTCTGGATACTTTCAAGAGAGAGCTAGATAGGGCTCTTAAAGATTGCGGAGTCAGGGGATATGGGGAGAAGGCAGGAATGGGGTACTGATTGGGGATGACCAGCCATGATCACATTGAATGGTATGTTAGCTTTCGCGAATGGTATGTTAGCTTTCATAGCAAAAGGATTTGAGTATAGGAGCAGGGAGGTTCTACTGCAGTTGTACAGGGTCTTGGTGAGACCACACCTGGAGTATTGCGTACAGTTTTGGTCTCCAAATCTGAGGAAGGACATTATAGCCATAGAGGGAGTGCAGAGAAGGTTCACCAGACTGATTCCTGGGATGTCAGGACTTTCATATGAAGAAAGACTGTATAGACTTGGCTTATACTCGCTAGAATTTAGGAGATTGAGAGGGGATCTTATAGAAACGTACAAAATTCTTATGGGGTTGGACAGGCTAGATGTAGGAAGATTGTTCCCGATGTTGGGGAAGTCCAGGACAAGGGGTCACAGCTTAAGGATAAGGGGGAAATCCTTTAGGACCGAGTTGAGAAGAAACTTTTTCACACAGAGTGGTGAATCTCTGGAACTCTCTGCCACAGAGGGTAGTCGAGGCCAGTTCATTGGCTATATTTAAGAGGGAGTTAGATGTGGCCCTTGTGGCTAAAGGGATCAGGGGGTATGGAGAGAAGGCAGGTACGGGATACTGAGTTGGATGATCAGCCATGATCATATTGAATGGCGGTGCAGGCTCGAAGGGCCGAATGGCCTACTCCTGCACCTATTTTCTAGGTATCTATGTATCTATGAATGGCGGTGCTGGCTCAATGGGCCGAATGGCCTTCTCCTGCACCTATTGTCTATTGTCTGTTGTCTATTGTCATTCCACTGACTGGATAGCACCCAACAAAACAGCATTTCACTGTACCTCAGTACACGTGACAATAAATTATATTAAATTAAAGTACACTAGACCCATTTGCCTGCATTTGGCCCACATCCATCTAAACCTATCCTATCCATGTGCCTATCTAAATGTTTTTTAAACGTTGTGATAGTGCCTGCCTCAACTACCTTCTCCTCCAAAAACTCCTTTCATATACGGACCAAAGATGTTGCCCCTCAAGTTCCTATTAAATCATTACCCCTTCACCTTAAACATATGCCTCTGGGTCTTGATTCCCCTACTTCAGGTAAAAGACTGTGCAATTACCCGATCCCACATTCTTATATATCTCTCATCCACCTGCGCTCCACAAGAAATAAAGTCCTAGCATGATCAACATCTCCCTATAGCTCAGGCCCTAATTCTTGGCAACATCCACGTAACTCTTCACTGCACACTTTCCAACTTAATAATAATAATAATAATACATTTTATTTATGGGCGCCTTTCAAGAGTCTCAAGGACACCTTACAAAAATTTAGCAAGTAGAGGAAAAACATGTAAGCGGAATGAAATAAATAGTAGAGACATGACTAGTACACAAATTAAAGACAGAATTCAATTCAAAACACAATATGAGGCAATTCAAGCACAGATGAAAAGGGAGGGGGACGTGGGGCTAAGGATAGGCAGAGGTGAAGAGATGGGTCTTGAGGCAGATCAGTTGGGGGAGGGAGTTCCTGAGCCTGGAAGCTGCCCTGGAGAAGGCTCTGTCCCCAAAACTGCGGAGGTTGGATTTGTGGATGGAGAGGAGACCGGCTGATGTGGATCTGAGGGACCGTGAGGGTTGGTAGGGGGAGAGGAGGTCAGTGAGAATGGCCTAATTCTGCTCCAATCACTTATGAACATGAACGTATGGGGAGAACAACAGGGGGAGAGGAGGTCAGTGAGACATGGGGGGGGGGGGCAGATGGTGGAGGGCTTTGTAGGTGAGGACCAGGATTTTGTAGGTGATCCGGTGGGAGATGGGAAGCCAGTGAAGTTGTTTGAGGACTGGAATGATGTGATGCCAGGATTTGGTGTGGGTGATGAGTCGGCCGGCTGCGTTCTGGACCAGTTGGAGTCGGTTGATGTAGGTGGAGCTGATGCCAAGGAGAAGTGAGTTGCAGTAGTCCAGTCGGGATGAGATGAAGGCATGGATGAGTCTTTCAGCAGCGGGAGGTGTGAGAGAGGGTCTGATTTTGGCGATGTTGCGGAGGTGAAAGAAGGAGGTTTTAATGACATGGCGGATGTGAGGCTCAAGGGAGAGGGTGGAATCAAAGATCACGCCAAGGTTGCGGGCCTGGGGAGATGGGGAGACAGTGGTGCCGTCGATGGTGAGAGTGGGGTTAATGATTTTGCTGAGTGTGGATTTGGAGCCTATGAGGAGGAATTCTGTCTTATCGCTGTTGAGTTTGAGGAAGTTATGTTGCATCCAGGTTTTTATAGCTGACAAACAGGAGTTGATATGGGATAATCTTCTCTGCACCTTAATCTTCTCTACAACCCTTTCCATCTTAATTTCAAGTACAACACAATAACAGGCCATTCAGCCCACAATGTCTGAGCTGAACATGATGCCAAGATCATCTCATCTACCTGTGCATAATCCATATCCCCCCCACCCCCCCACCCCCGCTCCCCCGCCCACAATCCCTGCATATCCATGTGCCTATCCAAAAGCCACTTAAAAGTCACTAACGTATCTGTCTCAACCACCACCCCTGGCAGCATTTTGTGGGCACTCACCACCCTGTGTGCACAAAAAAGTTGCCCCGCACATCTCCTTTAAACTTTGCCCCTGACACGGGAGAGTCCGCCTTATTTCACCCGCTCATGGAGTCATAGGAACAAGCCCTTCAGCCCAAAGAACCTATAGCGAGCACGATAGATCACTCGACAAGAAAGACGTAGTACGGTCATGGGCAAATTCACGGGTAATTTTCGGCCCCATTTCCGTAACCGGCTTCCGTCCCCGCACCAAAGATCCCATAGGATACTAGTGCGGAGACGGAAGCCGGTTACAAAAACATGCTCGTAAAAATAAAAGTTCTTTGGTAAAAATTTTCTTATTTTCAGAATGATAATTTATGAACACAAACGTTAATTACACTGCGGGCCGGGTCGTGTTACAGAAATGGATGAAAAAAAGGTCCATGTTCCGCTCCGTTGCGTACTACACGTCGGCCAATTGCATTTAGAAGGAGTGGTCTATCTTGATTGCTATAGGATCTTTGCTTCAACCCACCTTGCCCATGCTGACCAAGTTGGCAAATTGGGCTTGTTTCATTTGCTTGCATTTGGCTGATATCCCTCCGATTTAGTTTAGTTTAGTTTGGTTTAGTTTAGTTTAGTCTAGTCTAGTTTAATCTAGTTTAGTTTAGTGTAAGGAGGAACTGCAGATGCTGATTTAAACCGAAGATAGACACTAAAAGCTGGAGTAACTCAGCGGGACAGGCAGCATCACTGGAGAGAAGGAATGGGTGATGTTTCGGGTCGAGGCCCTTCTTCAGTCTGTAGAAGGGTCTCGATCCTTCAGAAGGGTCGGGAAGAAGTAAGTAAAATAAAGTGTAATTTAAACATTGTTTTTACTGGAACGTGCGGTCAAGGATGGTGGTGGAAGTTAATATGATAGTGGTACTTAAAAAGCATTGGATTCATGTGCAGGCTGAAGTGATTTTTTGGCATAATATTCGGCACAAACATTGTGGGCAGAAGGGCTTGCTTCTGTGCTGTACTGTTCTATGTCCTATGTTGGTTCATGTCCATAAATCATAGGAGCATCATTAGGTCATTTGGCCCAGCGAGTCTACTCCGTCATTCACAAGCTCACGTTACAGGAGTAGAATTAGGCCATTCGGCCCATCGAGTCTACTCCGCCATTCAACAACTTAAGAATCAATTGCCTGTCTATCTCGGCCAACTCACGGCTCATACCCTCAAAATTACCTTTCTTTAAGTTCAGAACCCTTGTTTCTGAATTAATTATGTCACTTTCCATCATAATGAAGAACTCAACCATATTATGGTCACTCTTGCCCAAGGGGCCACGCACAACAAGACTGCTAACTAACCTTTCCTCATTACTCAATACCCAGTCTTGAATAGCCTGCTCTCTCGTTGGTTCCACTACATGTTGGTTTAGAAAACTATCCCACATACATTCCAAGAAATCCTCTTCCTCAGCACCCTTGCCAATTTGATTCATCCAATCTATATGTAGATTGAAGTCACCCATTATAACTGTTTTACCTTTGTTGCATGCATTTCTAACTTCCTGTTTGATGCCATCCCCAACTCTTCTTCTACTGTTAGGTGGCCTGTACACAACTCCCACTAGCGTTTTCTGCCCCTTAGTGTTTCGCAGCTCTACCCATATCGATTCCACATCCTCCAAGCTAATGTCCTTCCTTTCTATTGCGTTAATCTGCTATCTAACCAGCAACGCTACCCCACCTCCTTTCCCTTTCTGTCTATCCCTCCTGAATATTGAATATCCCTGAATGTTCAGCTCCCAACCTTGGTCACCCTGGAGCCATGTCTCCGTGATCCCAACTATATCATAGTCATTAATAGCTATCTGCACATTCAACTCATCCACCTTATTACAAATGCTCCTTACATTGAGACACATAGCCTTCAGGCTTGTTTTTACAACACTCTCACCGCTTATACAATTATGTTGAAAAGTGGCCCTTTTTGATATTTGCACTGGATTTGTCTGCCTGCTAATTTACTTTTCACCTTGCTACCTATTGCTTCTATCCTCATTTTACACCCCTCTGTCTCTCCGCTCACACATTTAAGAAACCCTTTCCCTTTAACTCCATCCTCGACTATCCCATTTGACACCACACCCCCCTTATTCAGTTTAAAACCACCCGTGTAGCAGTGGCAAACCTGCCTACACAGGTCATATGGGCCAAACACAGGCAGATGGGACTAGTGTTGATGGGACATGCTGGTCGTTGTGGTTAAGTTGGGCCGAAGGGCCTGTTTCCACGCTGTATATTCGATAACTTTATGTCCTCTGGTTCTTGCTTTTCCTACTCTGGGCAAGAGACTGCGCATTTGCCCAATCAATTCCTCTCATGACTTTGTTCACAAACTATCTCTTGTATACAAGCCGTCTTGCTATGTTTGTGCATCTAACATGGGGAAAGATGCCTTGTTGACCTGGCGTGGGAAGTGTTAAGGTCTGGGATCATGGCGTGGGTGCGGAGATGGGAGAGCAAGATCACAGCAACTTTATAGAAGAGCTTGTGGCTTGTATTCACTGTGTCGCTTGGATTGTTTTCTCTGTTGAAGGAAGATCTGACGCGTGTATAAAATAATGAGAACCAACAAGGCACGGCTCTATAAAATAATCATCATTATAAAATAATCAGACCCACGTCGCCGAGAGAGACACAGACGTGAGCCGTGAGGGTAGGGAGACCCACGCCATTGAGAACAAGGAGGGCCGTCCAGAGACAATAGACAATAGACCACAGGTGCAGGAGGAGGCCATTCGGCCCTTCAAGCCAGCACCGCCATTCACTGTGATCATGGCTGATCATCCCCAATCAGTTCCCGGTTCCTGCCTTCTCCCCATATCTCCTGACTCCAGTATCTTTAAGAGCTCTATCCAACTCTCTCTTGAAAGCATGCAGAGAATTGGCCCCTACTGCCTACTGAGGCAGAGAATTCCACAGATTCACAACTCTCTGGGTGAAAAATGTTTTCCTCATCCCCGTTCCAAATGGCCCGCCCCTTATTCTTCGTGAGGAGGGCCGGCGAGGACAAATGGGGACCTGACAAAGGAATGCTGAGAACAAAGAGGGGACCTGGCATGGGGGGCCGCGTAGAATGAGGGATGGACCCTGCGGGGTGGGGGGGGGGCACAATGAGAATGGAGGGTGTCCCAGTGAAGGGATGCTGAGAATGAAGGGGGATCTGACATGGAGGGGCACAGTAAACGAAGGGGAGGCCTGATGGGGGGCCGCCAAGACTGAAGGGGGTACTCGGCGTGGGGGTCCACTAAGAACGAAGGCGGTCCCGGCCAGAGGGGCAGCTAAGAATGTAGGAGGGGCCGGAGGGGGAGGGGCACTGAGAATGAAGAGAGGTCGCGACGAAGAACCAAGGGGGGACTTGGTGGGGTGAGGTCGAGATTGAAGGGGGGACACGTCAGGGGGCCGCTGAGAATGAAAGGGAGACTGTTCAATAGACGTTTTGTAACTTTGTCGGTGCTAGAAACATGCCGACACTTTGCGTACTGCCTGGGTGAGCTCTGCTCTACGATGTTACCCGATTGTAAACAAAAACAAAGAATTTCCTGTGCCTTGATGCATGCGACAATAAAATATCATTGAATTAAAGTATCATTGAATCTTTGAATCATTGAGAACCATAGAGAGGGTGGCCAGTCAGAACCTTATCAGCAAGTTGGAAATGTCAAAGACTAGAGAGCACAGGTTTAAGGTGAGAGGAGCAAAGTTTAAAGGATATGTGTGAGGCACGTTTTCTTATGCAGAGGGTGGGTGGTGCCTTTAACGGTGGCAGTGGAGATAGATATGATAGTAGCGTTAAAGAGGCTTTTGGATAGACATGTGGAGGGATATCTTGATTTGTACGGGTTTCAGAGGTTATGGGACGAAGGCAGGAGTATGGGGTGAGGAGAGAGAGAGAGAGAAATCAGCCATGATTGAATGATGGAGTAGACTTGATGGGCTGAATGGCCTAATTCCACTCCTATCACATGATCTTATGATATTTCCACTAATGGGAGAGTCTAGGACCAGAGGCCATAGCCTCAGAATAAAATGACATACCTTTAGAAAGGAGGTGAGGAGGAGTTTATTTAGTCAGAGGGAGGGTGGTGACTCTGTGGAATTCATTCCCGCAGAAGGCTATGGAGCCCGTCAATGGATATTTTTAAGGTGGAGACTAATAAATGCTTGATTAGTGCGAGTGTCAGGGATTATGGGGAGAAGGCAGGAGAATGGGGTTGAGAGGGAAAGATAGATCAGCCGTGATTGAATGATGGAGTAGGCATGATGGGCTGAATGGCCTAATTCTGCTCCTGTCCCTTATGGACATGACATGGATCACACACAGGCTGAGGAGATGAGTTAACCTGTGATTAATGTTCATTGTGTTCGTCATGGACATTGCAAATCTAAGGATCTATTTCTGCGCTGTGCCTTTTCAAGTTTTCTGCTCTGTGTCCCACCGTCTCTCCCTACATGGAGTAAACCTCTCCTTGAGTTTACTAATATCAACTTGAAACTAAAGCTACTGCTGTTTACATTTCCAGACACGCTCCACGCCAGTTAAAGTATATACTGGCTGGAAAATTGGGCCAAGAGAATGTAGGCGGAAATTGCGTTTGTGATTAGAAGTAATGATTCTCTGCATGGTATTTTTAGGAATATGATGACAATGGGAAGAATGGAGTAAAACGATAGAGAAACCTAATTTAATTTAGTTTAGATTAGTTTGCAGATGCAATGTGGAAGCAAGCCCTTCAGCCCACGCCGAACTGCAATCCCCATAGACTAACTCTATCGTAATAATAATAATAATAATACATTTTATTTGTTGGGCGCCTTTCAGACATCTCAAGGACACCTTACATAGATTAACAGGAATATAAACATATAATCAGAGTAAAATAAATAATAAAGACATCACAGAAACACAAACTAAAAACAGAATTCAGTCCAAAAGAAAATCAAAAACACAATGTGAAGAGAGAGCAGCGGCAGCTAAAGCGTGCCAGCGTCCACTCTCTCTTCACGGCAGCCATCTTGGACAAAGACTAACAGGATTACGTAGAGACAGATAATCATCCCCCCACAATGGATACCACTGTGGGGGAAGGCACAATGTCAAGTCCCCAGCCCCAAGTTCACCCAAAGTCAGGCCTGCCACCGCAGTTGCCTCTACGGAGGCCCGATGTTCCTGGCCGTTCTCACCGGGTGGTGTTGCCCCGGCGTCGGGCGAGTCCTCTCAGCGGCTGGGCCACCTGGAATGGCCGCTTCCAATTGGGATAATTTGGGATCATTTACAATTCTTACCGAAGCCAATTAACCTACATATGTGTAAAGGGCCTTTCCCACGAGCATGCGACTGCATGCGGCAAGCGTGACCTAACGTGGTCGCTAGAGCTGTACGGCCTCGCGTGGCCAGTCTCACTTCGATCGCCGGAGTCGTATGGAGTTGTGCAGAGCTGGTCCCGACATCGCACGGGGCTCCGAAAAACTGATCGTGTTCAAAAATTCCGCGCGTCAACGGCCTGCCGGCCGGCAGCCGCATTGAGGCCGTACGCACCGCCTCGACGGGCGTGCGCAACGTCTTGATGCCGTACTTCACGCGCGAACTTCCCGCGGACTTCGCTCGAACTTCACGTCACTAACTCGACCTTCGCGCGGCCCCCGCTTCCGGTTTGGTCGCGCTCGCCGCATGCAGTCGCATGCTCGTGGGACAGGCCCTTTAGTCTTCAGAGTGTGGGAGGAAACCAGAGCTGCTGCAGAAAGCCTACGCAGGTCGCGGGGAGAACGTTCAAACTCCGTACAGACAGTACCCGTAGTCAGGATCGAACCCGGGACTCCAGCGTTGTAGGCGCTGTACGGCAGAAAGTCTATCGCTGCGTCATTGTGCCGCTCCTAGGTGGGATAACAAGAGGGATGCGAGGATGCGAACAGTGGAACTGGTTGGACGACTAGGTCAGGGGGGATGGAGGGTGAGAGAGTGAAGCGTGTGAATTGTTTGGTGGCTCTTTTCCTTAGCACTGTGTTGCTATGACAGCGAAACCATATTAAATTCCTTTAAATGTCAGAAATATGGCTTTGAATCTTCTTTTCGAGCTGTTAGCCGTGACTCAGTCAGGAATGGAGCACTGACCGAGGATGAAGCTTTAACTCATGGCTCCATCTGTTCTGTCAGGCCAGACTACTTCTGTGCATTGGGCCATAGTTAATCTTTAACCACTGTGGGCGGCACGATGATACAGCTGGTGGAGCTGCTGCCTCACAGCACCATAGACCCAGGTTCGATCCTGACCTCGGCTGCTGTCCATGTGGAGTGTGCACATCGCTGCCTGCGACCGTGCAGGTTTCCTCCAGGTTTAGTTTAGTTTTAGCTTTGTTTAGTTTGGAGATACAGCGCGGAAACGTGCCCTTTCGTCCCACCAGGTCCGCGCCGACCAGCGATCGCCGCACACTAACACTATCCTACACCCACTAGGGACAATTTTTACATTTACCAAGCCAATTAACCTCCATACCTGGACGTCTTTGGAGTGTGGGAGGAAACCGAAGATTTCGGAGAAAACCCACACAGGTCACGGGGAGAACGTGCAAACTCCGTACAGACAGCACCTATAATCGGGATCGATCCCGGGTCTCCGGCGCTGCATTCGCTGTAAGGCAGCAACTCTACCGCTGCGCCACCGTGCCGCCCTTGTGGTCGTTTGGTTTCCACTCACTTCCCAAACATGTGGAGGTTTAGAGTCTCAGTTTAGTTTATTTCAGTTTAGGTTATTGCCACTTGTTGCTGGTGACTTTTAAAGTTGGGACTCTTCTTCAGACAACCATGTGGTCTGAAGAAGGGTCCCAACCCGAAACCTCACCCATCCTTATTAGAAGGAGATGAGGAGAATTTTTTTAAATCACAGGTTGGTGAATCTGTGGAATTCTTTGGCACAGAAATCTGTGGAGGCCAAATCAATGGAGATTTGTAAGGCAGAGATAGATAGATTCTTGATTAGTACATGTGTCCGAGGTTATGGGAAGAAGGCAGGAGATTGAGTTTAGGAGGGAGAGATAGATCAGCCATGTTTGAATAGCCGAGTAGACTTGATGGGCCAAATGGCCTAATTCTACTATCACATGACCTTCTGACCCTTTTCTCCAGAGATGCTGCCTGACCCGCTGAGTTATAAAGTCATAGAATCATAGAATGATACAGTGTGGAAACAGGCCCTTCGGCCCAACGACCACACCAGCCAACATGTCCAAGCTACACCTGCCTGCGTTTGGTCCATATCCCTCCATACCTGTCCTATCCATGTACCTGTCTAATTGTTTCTTAAATGTTGGGATAGTCCCTGCCTCAACTACCTCTTCTGGCAGCTTGTTCCATACACCCACCACTCTTGCACTTTGTTACCATGGCACTTAGTGTCAATCTTCCTCATTTGTTAGGCAACGTTTCGGGCCGAAACCCTTCCGGCCCGAAACGTTGCCTATTTCCTTCACTCCATAGATGCTGCTGCACCCGCTGAGTTTCTCCAGCATTTTTGTGTACCTTCGATTTTCCAGCATCTGCAGTTCCTTCTTAAACAAATTCCTCATTTGTTATTTGGCTCCAGCCAACATTAACTCATTAAATGGAAAGGTTTGCAGTTAATTGGCTTAAATTCAATGAGCTCTTTCGAGAGGAGTGAATCAATTAATTTCTGTCAATACAAATATCTTTTCCAAATGGGAAGCAATATATTAAGAATAATGGATGAGATTGCTAATGGTTTAGTAGCTCGGAATCTGGATTGCCAGCAGATAACTTATGAGTTTGCAAAGACTGTTGGTGTAAATCAAATTCAGTTAGTGGTTTTCATTAATGATTTCATAAGATAGTCTTATGATGTTCTTAAAAAAATCTGTTCTGATCACTTCACAGTTGTGCTTGGGGATGACAACACTTACAATCTTCTCCCTAGCCTGCCCCACAAGGGACTCAAGCCACATATCATGTGTCCTAGTCTATAGTTACAGAGCGTGGAAACAGGGCCCTTCAGCCTACCCTGCCCTCGTCGACTAACATGCCCTATCTACACTAGTATGTCTGCATACTTTTGGTCCATATCCCTCCAAACCTACCCTATCCATGTACCTGTCTAAATGTTTCTTAAACGTTATGATAGTCCCTGCCTCAACTAACTCCTCCAACACCTCGTTCCATACACCCGCCACCCTTTGTGTAAAAAAGTTACCCTGCAGGTTCCCAGTAAATCTTTCCCCCCTCACCTTAAACCAATGTCCTCTAGTTCTCTATTCCCCTACTTACACATGTTCCTTCTTACACATGTTGTGTTTACCCGACCTATTCCTCTCATGTGCTTGTCTCCAATTGTCCTCACTGCAAGCTGTAAATGCTGGCTTGCCCACATCATGCCAACAACAGCGCCAGAGGCCCGGGTTTGATCATGACTATGGGTGCTGTCTTCACGTACGGATAAGGGGGAGAATGAGGGCCAGGGCAGTTTACTGTTCTGGATGTCAGATGTGGGAGGTCATGCAGTCTGAGTACCCTCCAGACGTCCACATCTGCGCCAGGTGCGTCGAGATGGGGCTCCTAAGGGACCGTGTCAGGAACCTGGAACAGCAACTCGATGACCTCTGTCTGCTCAGGGAGAGCGAGGAGGTCATACATAGGAGTTACAGGGAGGTGGTCACTCCAAGACCACGGGAGACAGAAAACTGGGTCACAGTTAGGAAGGGCAATGGGCAGAGGCAGGGACTGGTGAGTACCCCGGTGGCTGTACACCTTGAAAATAAGTACTCATGTTTGAGTAAGGGTGGGGGAGACAGCCTACCTGGGGGCAGCGACAGCGGCCGGGCCTCTGGCATAAAGACCGGTCCTGTTGCTCAGAAGGGTAAGGAAAAGAAGAGGAGGGCAATTGTAATAGGGAACTCTATAGTCAGGGGGTCGGATAGGCGATTCGGTGGACGCAGACAAGAGACCCGGATGGTAGTTTGCCTCCCTGGTGCCAGGGTCAGGGATGTGTCTGAACGGGTCCAAGAAATCCTGAAATGGGAGGGAGAGGAGCCTGAAGTTGTGGTACATATAGGTACCAACGACATAGGTAAAAAAAGAGAAGAGGTCCTGAAAGAAGAATTTAGGGAGTTAGGTAGAGAGTTAAGGAGAAGGACTGCAAAGGTAACAATCTCAGGATTACTGCCTGTGCCACGCGACAATGAGAGTAGGAATGGAGCGAGGTGGAGGATAAATGAGTGGATGAGGGACTGGTGCAGTGGATATGGATTCAAGTTTCTGGATCATTGGGACCTCTTTTGGGGAAGGTGCGACCTGTACAGAAAGGATGGGTTGCACTTGAACTCGAGGGGGACCAATATCCTGGCGGGGAGATTTGCAAAGGCTACTGGGGAGACTTTAAACTAGTATGGTTGGGGGGAGGGACTCAAATTGGGAAAGCTAGCAGTCAGTGTGTGAGGCAGGAGGCAGAGAATGGTAGCACTCTGACCCAAAATGTAGGGGAGAGAGAAAAAAAAGACAATAAACAGAGAATAAGAGAGGGTGGGTTTCTTAAATGTGTATATTTTAATGCTAGGGGCATTGTAAGAAAGGTGGATGAACTTAGAGCCTGGATTGACCCTGGAAGTATGATGTTGTGGCGATCAGTGAAACATGGTTGCAGGAGGGCTGTGATTGGAAACTAAATATTCCAGGATTTCGTTGCTTCAGGTGTGATAGAATTGGAGGGGCAAGAGGTGGAGGTGTTGCATTGCTTATCAGGGAAGATATTACAGCAGTGCTTTGGCAGGATAGATTAGAGGGCTCGTCTAGGGAGGGTATTTGGGTGGAACTGAGAAATGGGAAAGGGGTAGCAACACTTATAGGGGTGTATTATAGACCGCCAAATGGGGAGCGAGAATTGGAAGAGCAAATATGTAAGGAGATTGCAAATATTAGTAGTAAGCACAAGGTAGTGATTGTGGGAGATTTCAATTTTCCACACATAGACTGGGAAACACATTCTGTAAATGGGCTGGATGGGTTGGAATTTGTAAAATGTGTGCAGGATAGTTTTTTGCAGCAGTACATAGAAGTACCTACTAGAGAAGGGGCGGTGCTGGACCTCCTGTTAGGAAATGAGACGGGTCAGATGGCAGAGGTATGCGTTGGGGAACAGTTCGGGACCAGTGATCACAATACCATTAGTTTCAATATAATTATGGAGAGGGTCAGAACTGGACCTAGGGTTGAGATTTTTGATTGGAGAAAGGCTAACTTTGAGGAGATGCAAAAGGATTTAAAAGGAGTAAATTGGGACATTTTGTTTATGGGAAAGATGTGGAAGAGAAATGGAGTACATTTAAAGGTGAAATTTTAAGAGTACAGAATCTTTATGTCCCTGTTCGGTTGAAAGGAAATAGTAAAAATCGGAATGAGCCATGGTTTTCAAGGGAAATTGGACACGGTTCGGAAAAAGAGGGAGGTCTACAATAATTATAGGCAGCATGGAGTAAATGAGGTGCTTGAGGAGTATAAAGAATGTAAAAAGAATCTTAAGAAAGAAATTAGAAAAGCTAAAAGAAGATATGAGGTTGCTTTGGCAAGTAAGGTGAAAGTAAACCCAAAGGGTTTCTACAGCTATATTAATAGCAAAAGGATAACGAGGGATAAAATTGGTCCATTAGAGAGTCAGAGTGGACAGCTATCTGCAGAGCCAAAAGAGATGGGGGAAATATTGAACAATTTATTTTCTTCGGTATTCACCAAGGAGAAGGATATTGAATTATGTGAGGTAAGGGAAACAAGTAGAGTAGCTATGGAAACTATATGATTCAAAGAAGAGGAAGTACTGACACTTTTGAGAAATATAAAAGTGGATAAGTCTCCAGGTCCGGACAGGATATTCCCTAGGACATTGAGGGAAGTTAGTGTAGAAATAGCAAGGGCTATGACAGAAATACTTCAAATGTCATTAGAAACGTAAATAGTGCCGGAGGATTGGCGTACTGCGCATGTTGTTCCATTGTTTAAAAAGGGGTCTAAGAGTAAACCTAGCAATTATAGACCTGTTAGTTTGACGTCAGTGGTGGGCAAATTAATGGAAAGGATACTTAGAGATAATATATATAAGCATCTGGATAAACAGGGTCTGATTAGGAACAGTCAACATGGATTTGTGCCTGGAAGGTCATGTTTGACTAATCTTCTTGAATTTTTTGAAGAGGTTACTCGGGAAATTGATGAGGGTAAAGCAGTGGATGTTGTATATATGGACTTCAGTAAGGCCTTTGACAAGGTTCCTCATGGAAGGTTGGTTAAGAAGGTTCAATGGTTGGGTATTAATGGTGGAGTAGCAAGATGGATTCAACAGTGGCTGAATGGGAGATGCCAGAGAGTAATGGTGGATGGTTGTTTGTCAGGTTGGAGGCCAGTGACTAGTGGGGGCCACAGGGATCTGTGTTGGGTCCACTGTTGTTTGTCATGTACATCAATGATCTGGATGATGGTGTGGTAAATTGGATTAGTAAGTATGCAGATGATACTAAGATAGGTGGGGTTGTGGATAATGAAGTAGATTTTCAAAGACTACAGAGAGATTTATGCCAGTTGGAAGAGTGGACTGAAAGATGGCAGATGGAGTTTAATGCTGATAAGTGTGAGGTGCTACATCTTGGCAGGACAAATCAAAATAGGACGTACATGGTAAATGGTAGGGAATTGAAGAATGCAGGTGAACAGAGGGATCTGGGAATAACTGTGCACAGTACCCTGAAAGTGGAATCTCATGTAGATAGGGTGGTAAAGAAAGCTTTTGGTGTGCTGGCCTTTATAAATCAGAGCATTGAGTATAGAAGTTGGGATGTAATGTTAAAATTGTACAAGGCATTGGTGAGGCCAATTCTGGAGTATGGGGAATTTTGGTCGCCTAATTATAGGAAGGATGTCAACAAAATAGAGAGAGTACAGAGGAGATTTACTAGAATGTTGCCTGGGTTTCAGCAACTAAGTTACAGGGAAAGGTTGAACAAGTTAGGGCTTTATTCTTTGGAGCGCAGAAGGTTAAGGGGGGACTTGATAGAGGTCTTTAAAATGATGAGAGGGATAGATAGAGTTGACGTGGATAAGCTTTTCCCACTGAGAGTAGGGAAGTTTCAAACAAGGGGACATGACTTGAGAATTAAGGGACAGAAGTTTAGGGGTAACATGAGGGGGAACTTCTTTACTCAGAGAGTGGTAGCTGTGTGGAATGAGCTTCCAGTGAAGGTGGTGGAGGCAGGTTCGTTTTTATAATTTAAAAATAAATTGGATAGTTATATGGACGGGAAAGGAATGGAGGGTTATGGTCTGAGCGCAGGTGTATGGGACTAGGGGAGAATACGTGTTCGGCACGGACTAGAAGGGTCGAGATGGCCTGTTTCCGTGCTGTAATTGTTATATGGTTATATGGTTCTCCACGTGACCTGCATGGGGCTTCGCCGGTGCTCCGGTTTCCTCCCATACTCTAAATACATACGGGATTGTAGGTTAATTGGCTCCCTAGCATGAGGGATTAAACTAGGTTATGGGTGATCACTGGTCAGTGCTGACTCGATGGGCCGAAGGGCCTGTTTCTATGCTGTATCCCTAAATTAAGATCCAGTATTGCTGCAATCCATGGCATCAACTTCATGATTGCTTCTTGAATATAGCTGCTGGAAAATTCAGGTCTGTGGAGATTGGGTAGCAGTTGAATCGGATCCAATTTTTGATATTTTTATGACTGAGCAGTTTACACATCAGCTGGTGTGGTATTCGAGGGACATCTAGCGATCAAGGCCTGGATAGAGTGGATGTGGAGAGGATGTTTCCACTAGTGGAAGAGTCTAGGACCAGAGGCCACAGCCACAGAATTGGATGCTCCTAGAGGAAGGAGATGAGGAGGAATGTTTTTAGTCAGAAGGTGGTGATTCTGTGGAATTCATTGCCACAGAATGCAATGGTTATTTTCAAGGCTATAGATACGAGTTCGATCCCGACTGCGGGTGCTGTCTGTATGGAGTTTGTATGTTCTCCCCGTGACCAGCGTGGGTTTTCTCTGAGATCTTCGGTTTCCTCCCACACTCCAAAGACGTACAGGTTTGTAGGTTAATTGGCTTGGTAAATGTAAAAAATGTCCCTAGTGGGTGTAGGATAGTGTTAATGTGCAGGGATCACTGGTCGCCGTGGACACGGTGGGTCAAAATCTAGACGCTAAACCCTAAAACCCTAAAATCATCCATCCATTCCCTCCAGAAATGCTGCCTGGCCCATTGAGTTCCTCCACCACTTTGCGCTTTATAATATGTACAGTTCTTAAACTTTTAGGTGCTTCCCGCTGTTCCTTTTCCTTCCCTCTTTGGTTCTGGGGTTAAGAAGGAGATAGATCAGCCATGATTGAATAGCAGAGTAGATTTGATGGGCCGAATGACCTATTTCTGCTCCTGTCAATTATGAACTCATGAATCAACTGATTGGCCAGAATCAAGGAGAGGGGCGCGAGACTGCAGACACTGGAACTTGGCCGTTTCCCAACACAGATGCTGTCTGACCCGCTCAGTTCATCCAGGATTTAGTCTTTTGTTCAAGTTGTATCCAAATTGCGTGCATAATAATTGGCAAAAGACAAAGAGATGGAGGAACACAAGAGGTTAGACAGCATCTGTAGAGGGAATGGACAGGCAGCGTTTCAGGTTGAGACCCTTCACCTGATAGAAACGCCATCTGTCTGTTCCCTCCAGAGATGCTCTCTGATCCACTGAGTTTAGCTTAGTTTCAGTTTAGAGACACAGTGCGGAAACAGGCCCATCGGCCTATCGAGTCTGCACCGACCAGTGTAAGCCAATTAACCTACAAACCTGTGCGTCTTTGGAGTGTGGGAGGAAAACGAATATCTCGGAGAAAATCCACGCAGGTCACGGGGAGAACGTACAAACTCTGTACAGACAGCACCCGTAGCCAGGATTGAACCTGGATCTATGGCGCTGTAAGCGCAGTAAGGCAGCAACTCTACCGCTGCGCCACCGTGCCGCCTGTACTTCAGTATTTTGTGTTTTGCTCTAATATATACAGTTCTTCATCATTATAGGTGCCTCCTGCTGTTACTTTCTCTCGCCTCTTTCGTTCCTGATACCTCCTTCTGTTATAGTTCCTTCCCATCACCAACTGGGATCACCCTTAGGCAATGGGATGTGGAAGTGACTGACTGTTTTAGCTCTCCAACAATCATTTGTTCCTTATTTTTAACTTTGACTCATACTTTTAATAGGCAATTAACGTTAATTGTGCGCTTCCTCTTCTGAAAGTACATGTTGGTGATAATACGACTAAGACTCATATTAGACTGAGATGTGATTGAGGAACTCACAAGGGGCCAGTCGTGGTGAGTTTTTTCCTTTTATCAGGTGGTTAACTAAACGTTATTGACGTATAGCACGCTGACAGCAGCAATATTTAATTAGTCCCAAAATAGCATGAATAATGAAATATGGATTAAAGTTGATGCTAATCTCCTGATTGCCTGAGTTTATTGAATTCAAGATTGGGATTCCAACTGATCAGTTCGCCTCGACCTACCTGATCTCCCGGTTGCTAAACACTTAGACTCCCCCTCCCATTCCCACACTGACCATTCTGTCCTGGGCCTCCTCCATTGTCAGAGTGAGGCCCAGCGTAAATTGGAGGAACAGTACCTCATATTTCGTTTGGGCATCTTACACCCCAGCCGTATGAATATTGACTTCTCAACTTCAAGTAACCCTTGCTTTCCCTCTCTCTCCATCTCTTCCCCTTCCCAGTTCTCCCACCAGTCTGACTGTCCCTGATTACATTTTATCTCTGTATGCTTTGTTGTCACCTGCTCCTGGCTAAGAATGACCTTTTCCTTGATCTCCACCTTCACATTTCCTCTCTCTCCATCCCTCCCCAGTCCTAGTTCTCCAGCTAGTTTGGAGAATCTCCTGCTGATTACATTTTACTATGTCTGCCTCGTTGTCACCCTCCCCTAGCTAACAATGATCTATCTACATTTCTGTTGAACTTCTTCCCCTTTGATCTCTCATTTTCACACCTTACTCTTCCTTATCTCTGTATCTCCCTCTCCCCTGACTCAGTCTGAAGAAGGGTCTTGACCTGAGATGTGGCCCATTCCTTCCATCCAGAGATGCTGCCTGTCCTGCTGAGTTACTCCAGCATTTTGTGTCTATCTTAGGAGTTAAAATCCTCTTTATTTTCTCAACCACAGCAATGTCTGCCAGCCACATTGACAGGCGTTAGTTGGGATGAAGGTTTCACAGATGCTTGCTGTTCTTTCGTGAAGCCCAACAACCATTCATCCCGATTCTATTCACAATCTCACTTGGAGGGAGAATACTTGCTGGAGGCAAGAAGAACTTGGGGTATTGTCTTCACTTTGGCGCAGCGGTAGAGTTGCTACCTTACAGCGCCAGAGACCCGGGTTCGATCCTGGCTATGGGTGCTGTCTGTATGGGGTTTGCATGTTCTTCCCCTGACCTGCGTGGGTTTTCTCCGAGATCTTCGGTTTCCTCCCACACTCCAAAGACGTACAGTTTTGTAGGTTAATTGGCTTGGTGTAAATGTAAGCATTGTCCTTCAGAGCCCAATAGTTTAGTTTAGTTTAGTTTAGAGGTGCGGCGTGGAAACAGGCCCTTCGGCCCACCGTGTACACCATGTACACCGTGACCAGCTGACCAGCGATCACCCCGCACACTAGTTCCATCTTACATACTAGGGCCAATTAACCAACAGATCTGCACAAGTTTGGAATACTTTTGGTGTAAGGAAGCGGAAGACATGGGATTATGACTGAGCTAGAATTAGTAAGGATTCTGGTGGTGGCGCTGCCTTAGCAGCTGTGGCTCGCCTGCAGTCCGCCTGTTCTTTCTTTTTTTTGTTGTTTTCTTGTCCTGTTTTAGTTAGTTAATTTGAGTTCTTAGGTTGTGTATGTGTTGGGGGGGGGGGTGGGAGAAACTTGTTTTAGTCTCTTCCTTCGGGGGGGTGCGATTCTTCTTCTCGTATCCCCCGTCTCTGTCTCCGTCTGCACTGAGGCCTAATGGCGGAGCTGGCGGCCTCCAACTGGGACCGACCTCGAGGCTCTGGAGGCAGAGCCAGCCAGGACTTACCAGCGCGAGGCTAGCCGACTTCGGGGCTGAGGCGGCGGCGGCCCGACTCGGAGCTGAGGCGGCGTTCCGGCTTTCGGTGGTGGCCCGACTCGGAGCTGAGGCGGCGGCGACCCGACTTCGGAGGTTCGGCCGGGGGCCAGTGGACGACATCGTCGGGAGCTCACAGGTCACAGGTTGGTGACCTGTTTTTCCGGAGCTCCCGCGGCAACAGCTTCGTCTGCTGGACTGGAGGGCGGTAGCTTTGACCGCCCAGGGCCACGGAGTTTGAACCGGCCCATTCGCGGAGCACTGTTGAGCCGCGGGACTGACTTACTTACCACCACCCGGTGGGGTCACAACATCGGAGGCCTGGATCGCCTCAACGCAGAGGGAGAGCAAGGAGGGAAGAGACAAGGACTTTAAGACTTTTGCCTTCCATCACAGTGAGGAGGTGCCTGGTGAACTCACTGTGGTGGATGTTAAATTTGTGTTTAACCATATAACCATATAACAATTACAGCACGGAAACAGGCCATCTCGACCCCTCTAGTCCGTGCTGAACACATAGTCTCCCCTAGTCCCATATACCTGCGCTCAGACCATAACCCTCCATTCCTTTCCCATCCATATAACTATCCAATTTATTTTTAAATGATAAAAACGAACCTGCCTCCACCACCTTCACTGGAAGCTCATTCCACACAGCTACCACTCTCTGAGTAAAGAAGTTCCCCCTCATGTTACCCCTAAACTTCAGTCCCTTAATTCTCAAGTCATGTCCCCTTGTTTGAATCTTCCCTACTCTCAGTGGGAAAAGCTTTTCCACGTCAACTCTGTCTATCCCTCTCATCATTTTAAAAACCTCTATCAAGTCCCCCCTTAACCTTCTGCGCTCCAAAGAATAAAGCCCTAACTTGTTCAACCTTTCTCTGTAACTTAGTTGCTGAAACCCAGGCAACATTCTAGTAAATCTCCTCTGTACTCTCTCTATTTTGTTTACATCCTTCCTATAATTAGGCGACCAAAATTGTACACCATACTCCAGAATTGGCCTCACCAATGCCTTGTACAATTTTAACATTACATCCCAACTTCTATACTCAATGCTCTGATTTATAAAGGCCAGCACACCAAAAGCTTTCTTTACCACCCTATCTACATGAGATTCCACTTTCATGGAACTGTGCACAGTTATTCCCAGATCCCTCTGTTCACCTACATTCTTCAATTCCCTACCATTTACCATGTACGTCCTATTTTGATTTGTCCTGCCAAGATGTAGCACCTCACACTTATCAGCATTAAACTCCATCTGCCATCTTTCAGCCCACTCTTCCAACTGGCATAAATCTCTCTGTAGACTTTGAAACTCTTCTTCATTACCCGCAACCCCACCTATCTTAGTATCAACTGCATACTTACTAATCCAATTTACCACACTATCGTCCAGATCATTGATGTACATGACAAACAACAGTGGACCCAACACAGATCCCTGTGGCACCCCACTCGTCACTGGCCTCCAACCTGACAAACAACCATCCACCATTACTCTCTGGCATCTCCCATTCAGCCACTGTTGAATCCATCTTGCTACTCCACCATTAATACCCAACCATTGAACCTTCTTAACCAACCTTCCATGAGGAACCTTGTCAAAGGCCTTACTGAAGTCCATATACACAACATCCACTGCTTTACCCTCATCAATTTCCCGAGTAACATCTTCAAAAAATTCAAGAAGATTAGTTAAACATGACCTTCCAGGCACAAATCCATGTTGACTGTTCCTAATCAGACCCTGTTTATCCAGATGCTTATATATATTATCTCTAAGTATTCTTTCCATTAATTTGCCCACCACTGACGTCAAACTAACAGGTCTATAATTGCTAGGTTTACTCTTAGACCCCTTTTTAAACAATGGAACAACATGCGCAGTACGCCAATCTTCCGGCACTATTCCCGTTTCTAATGACATTTGAAATATTTCTGCCATAGCCCCTGCTATTTCTACACTAACTTCCCTCAATGTCCTAGGGAATATCCTGTCCGGACCTGGAGACTTATCCACTTTTATATTTCTCAAAAGTGTCAGTACTTCCTCTTCTTTGATCCTCATAGTTTCCATAGCTACTCTACTTGTTTCCCTTACCTCACATAATTCAATATCCTTCTCCTTGGTGAATACCGAAGAAAAGAAACTGTTCAATATCTCCCCCATCTCTTTTGGCTCTGCAGATAGTTGGCCACTCTGTTTATTGTGTGTTTTGTTATTTTATTATGTGTGTGACTGCAAGGCAACAAAATTTCGTTCAGACCGAAAGGTCTGAATGATAATAAAGGAAACTTTGATACTTTGACTTTGACTTTTGATTAATACGAGAGAGGGTAGGAGAATAGGGTTGAGGGGGAAAGATAGATCAACCATGATTGAATATTTTAATTCAATTCAAATTATTACATAGACTATATTATTCAAAAACGAGGTTGAATAAATTTTATCCAAACGTCTCTCCCAGATGCGATAAATGTATGTTTCAAAACGCTAATATAACACATTCATTTGTAGGATGTACAAAGTTGAATAAATTTTGGAGCGATATATTTGATATATTTACAAAGCTTTTCAAGTCCACAATAGAACCTAAAACGGAATGGATTATATTTGGAATAATAGCAGAAGATATCAATTTAAATAAAGACCAAAACTTTTTTTAAATTATGGGTTAATAATTGGAAAGAAATTGATACTTAAATTTTGGAAAAATTACAACCATACCAACTGTTAAAATGTGGATTAGGAATATGATGGACAAAGCACGCCTTGAAGAAATGAGACTCCGACTAATAGATAAATATGACCAATTCTTAAGGAGTTGGTCTCCTTTCATCGACTTTTTGGAATCATGTGATGCAGCGGTACCATAAGGATTGCTGATTTCAGTTCATGATAGATAGATCTACATCTCCGAATAAAGATTTGAAAATTTCTCTTTTAAGGGGCCTTCTCTCCTATTTCTACTTTCCACTTTTTCTTTTTTTATATATACACACTTCACGTTTTTCTATTCTCTACCATCTATTTTTCCTCTTTTTCCCCTTTCTATTGTTTTCTTTTTCTTGTCTTGCTTACTTCCTTCTCAAAACATAAAAGTAGAGGTTGTACATAGAATGGATTACAGTATGACATAGTTGGCACCTAAAATTAGGTTCCACTGTACTGTTTTGTACTGTATTAACTTCTAATAAAATAAACAAAACAAAAAAAACCCCATGATTGAATAGCAGAGTAGACACGATGGGCCGAATGGCCTAATTCTGCCTATGTCATAGAGTCATAGAGTCGTAGTCAACGAGTGATACAGTGTGGAAACAGACCCGTCGGCCAAACTTACCCACAACGACCAACATGTCCCAGCTATACTACTCCCACCTGCCCGCATTTGGCCCATATCCCTCCAAACCTGTCCTATCCATGTGCTTAGAGGGTTTCGGCCCAAAACGTCGCCTATTTCCTTCGCTCCATAGATGCTGCTGCACCCGCTGAGTTCCTCCAGCAATTTTGTGTACCTATCCATGTGCTTAATTGTTACATGGATAGGATCCATAATCTTCTGATCTTATGAGACTTGAAGGGGCTTGCTACTGTGTGGTATTTGCAGGAAACATGTTCCTGATGTTGGGGGAGTCCAGAACCAGGAGGCACAGTTTAAGAATAAGGGTTAAGCCATTTAGAATGGAGATGAGGAAACACTTTTTCACACAGAGAGTTGCGAGTCTGTGGAATTCTCTACCTCAGAGGGTGTTGGAGGCCGTTTCTCTGGATACTTTCAAGAGAGAGCTAGATAGGACTCTTAAAGATAATGGATATGGGGAGAAGGCAGGAACAGGGTACTGATTGTGGATGATCAGCCATGATCACATTGAATGGCGGTGCTGGCTCGAAGGGCCGAATGGCCTACTCCTGCACCTATTGTCTATTGTCAATTGTATAACTACAATTCTAACTCTATTGCTTCAGATGGGTAGAATCTCTCCATTTTCTGCAGCCAATAACAGAAATAATGCCTCATTCATTTTGACAATGGTTCAGCAAATAAATGCTGATAATAGGAACACTTTTGGTATCTTGCGTCAGCATCATGTACTCCCACACAGGTTATCATTAGTTACACATAATGCAAATGTCTCTACTGTACCTGATGGATTATTCTCAATCTCAGCCTGTGGACCTTCACAGTTTAATGCACCCGTGTAAGGCTTCCAGTGTGAAATACTTGCAAGGCTGCTGTTTCAACTTTAGACTTTGGTGATACAGTGCGGAAACAGGCTCAACAAGTCTGCGCCGACCAACAGTCACACTGTACACAAGCACTATCCTACACAATAGGGACTATTTCAACTTTACTGAAGCCAATTAACCTACAAACCTGTACTTCTTTGGGATGTGGAAAGAAGCCGGAGCACCCGGAGAAAACACACATTGTCTCAGGAGAGCGTACATACTCTGTACAGACAACACCCATAGTCAGGATCGGCCTTACGTTCCTGGCGCTGTGAGGCTGCAACTCCACCACCGCGCCACCATGCTGTAGTTTAGTGTAGTTTAGTCTATTGTCATGTGTACCGAGGTACAGTGAAAGGCCTTTTGTTGCATGCTCTCCAGTCAGCAAAAAGACGATACATGTTACAATCAAGTGTGGAGATACAGTATAATGGGAATAATGTATAGTGCATGATAAAGTCCAGCCCTGATTAAAGATAGTATGAAGGTCTCCAATGAGGTAGATGGGAGCTCAGCACTGCTTTCAAGTTTGTTGATAGGACGGTTCAGATGCCTGATGACAGCTGGGAAGAAACTGTCCCTAAATCTGGAGGTGTGCGTTTTCCCACTTTTTGCTTTTGCCTGATGGGAGAGGGGAGAAGAGGGAGTGACTGGGATGCGGCATCCTTGATTATGCTGCTGGCCTTGCCGAAGCAGAGTTAGTTGCAGATGGAATCAATGGAAGGGAGGTAGGTTTGTGTGATGGTCTGAGCTGCGTACACAATTCTCTGCACATTACTTGTGGTCGTGGTTGGAGCTGTTCCCAAACCAAACTGTGATGCATCCGGATAAAATGCTTTCCATTGTTTTGAGTTTTTAACATATTTGTTCATTCAGTGTCTGCGAGGTTGTTGGCAGTGACCTTTTGAATTAGTTTAGTTTAGTTTATGGCATGGTCACAGGCCTTTCAACTCACCAAGATGCAGCACTGAACGCCACAGGAGATCCTTTTTACCTGTGGTTATCAGACTGTGCAACTGCTCATCCTTCTGTCATGGGGTAGACTGACTCCCCTCCCCTCCCTCCCCCCCTCCCCTCCCTCTCCCCCTCCCCTCCCTCTCCCCCTCCCTCTCCCAATCTTTGCACATCCCAAATCCTGGACTTTCCACACGTCATGTTCCCACTGGTCATAATTTAATGCATCATGTAACTCGTTGTGTTCTATGATTACTAGCAGTCCAATTTCCCTCCTGGGATAAATAAAGTTCCATCGTATCATCAGTACATGCTTGCCATCGATCACCAGTTCGCACCAGTTCCATGTCATTGCACTTTCTCATCAACTCCCTGCACACCAGGGGCAATTTTACGGAAGCCAAATCAAGCTCCAGGTTTAGGTTGAGGTTTTTTAGTGCCATGTGGTACAATGAAAAGGCTTTGTTTTGTAGCTTAGTTTTAGTTTCGTTTATTATTGTCACGGGTGGCGAGGTGCAGTGAAAAGCTTTTTGTTTGCATGCTATCTAGTAAAAAGAAAGACTAGACATGACTGCAATCATGCTGTCCGCAGTGTACAGTTAAAGGATAAAGGGCGCGACATTTAGTGCAAGATAAAGTCAGATAAAGTCCGATTATAGATAGTTAAAAGGTCTTCGGCACGGTAGCGTAGTGGTAGAGCAAATGCCTCACAGCGTCAGAGACCCAGGTTTGATCCCGACTATGGGTGCTGTCTGTATGGAGTTTGTACGTTCTCCCCGTGACCTGCGTGGGTTTTCTCCGAGATCTTCAGTTTCCTCCAACACTCCAAAGACGTACAGGTTTGTAGGTTAATTGGCTTGGTGTGGACGGAAAATTGTCCCTAGTGTGTGTAGGCTAGTGTTAATGTGTGGGGATCACTGCTCGGCGCGGACTTGGTGGGCCGAAGGGCCTGTTTCCGTGCTGTATCTCCAAACTAAAAACAAAACTGAAATTCCAATGTGGTAGGTAAGAGGTGAGCACTGCACTGGTGAGAGGATGGTTCAGTTGCCTGATAATAGCATTCCTTGAATCTGGAGGGATGCATTTCCAAGCAGATCAGATATACCATACATAGAAACAATGAGTTAAAACTTAAGCTTAATAGATAGAGCCAAAATGGAAGAACGGTTGAGTGGAGTTGAGGTTAGTTTATTGTCATGTGTACCGAGGTACAGTGAAAATATTTTGTTCCGTGCTAATCAGTCAGTGGAAAGAAAAGAATTGATTACAATTGAGCCATCCAGATACGTGATAAAGGGATCTGGATGTACAGTGTACAGATACGTGATAAAGGGAATAAAGTGAATACCATTTAGTGCAAGATAAAGCCAGTAAAGTCTGATCAAAGATAGTCTGAGGGTCTCCAATGAGGTAGATAGTAGTTCAGCATTGCTCTCTGCTTGTGGTAGGATGATTCAGTAGCCTAATAACAGCTGGGAAGAAACTGTACCTGAATGTGGAGGTGTGGGTTTTCACACTTCCATAGCTGTTGCCGGATGGGAGAGTGGAGAAGAGGAGTGGCCAAGGTGCGACTCGTCCTTGATTATGCTGCTGGCCTTGTCAAGGCAGCGTGAGGTGTAGATGGAGTCAATGGAAGGGAGGTTGGTTTGTGTGATGGTCTGGGCTGCGTCCACAATTCTCTGCAATTTCTCGGGGTCTTGGATGGAGCTGTTCCCAAACCGTGCTGTGATGCTTGGAGTGCAGAAGGTAGTTCTCAGCATTGTAGCACATCAGTCCCAGAGACTAAGTCAAGAGAGTCACAAGTGTTTTATGGAAACTTAGTGTCCTGAAACGGAACCTAAAAATTCTTACTTGCAGCAGCACAACAAACATATACATAGAGATATAGAGTGCAGAATATAGTTCTCAATATTGTAGCATACTGTAGCATATCGATGTCCAATGTACTCAATGGGGTGAGTTGGAAGCCTGATAACAGAAGGGAAGAAGCTGGTCCTGGGAACTGATGGTGCATCCTTGCAAGCTTAAATCTCACACATCTTTTGGATGAGAGGAAATTTAGAGGGAACTGTAGGTTTGAGATAGGTTGGGGGGGGGGGGGGGGGTGGTGGTGTGTTGTTGGGAATGAGTGTAAATGGGTGTTTGATGGTCAACATGAGGTAAATGGGCTGAAGGGTGTTTTTCCTTGTTGTCTGACTATTTGACTCAATGTAACTGCACTTGTTGGTGTGGGGTTACACATAGTCCATACCAAGTAAAGATAACAGCATATCCTCACGTTATCAGCCATGGGAGCAGAATTAGGCCGTTCAGCCCATTGATTGCGTCTACCCCCAAATTCAATCATGGCCGATCTATCTTTCCCTCTCAACCCCATTCTCCTGCCTTCTCCACATAACCTTTGGCACCCTTCCTAATCAAGAACCTGTCAATCCGCTTTAAAAATACCCAATAACTTAGCCTCTACAGCCGACTGTGGCAATGAATTAGAGTCATAAAGTCGTACAGAGTGGAAACAGGCTCTTCGGACCAATTTGCCCACACTGCCCAACATGTCCCATCTACACTTGTCCCACCTGCTTGCGTTTGGTCCATATCCCTCTAACCCTGTCCTAATCATGTACCTGTTGCAGGATTCCTCAGATTCACCACCAAATTGTTCCCTGAAAGTAATTACTGAACTTGATGTGTTTTTGCCAAGATGCAGCAGCTATATACATCCCATCGTTTTCCTTTAAGTACAAATTTATTTACTCATTACGATTCCCCAGCATACGTAGGTGCGGACTCAATTTACCTCATGGAGTTATTCAATGTCTCTGGATTAATGGCCCAGAAGTTTAGTAATTTACCAACTGTGTTGCTGGTACAGAATTGCTGATCTTTTTTACAAAGTTGGCAGGCAGAGGGAAAGATGAGTCAATCAGTCTAACTCAATTCAGCTTCAGAAAACATTAACACGCAGAGTAGGAGTCATTGTGCTTGGTCCAGTAACTGACAGCTTGAGTTTAGAAGGATGAGGGGAGGTCCTCATTGAAATGTACCGCATTGTGAAAAGCTTGGATAGAGTGAATTTGGAGAGGATGTTTGCACTAGTGGGAGAGTCCAGGACCAGAGGCCATAGCCTCAGAATAAAAGGATGTACCTTTAGAAAGTAAATGAGGAGGAATTTCTTTTTTGGTTGGAGGGTGATGAATCTGTGGAATTCATTGCCACAGACGGCAGTGGGGGCCTTGTGGAGGCATTTTTAAGGTGGAGATTAAAGCTATGCCCTAAAGTGCAGCGCAGTAGAGTTGCTGCCTCACAGTGCCAAGGACCCAGGTTCGATCCTGACAACGGGTGCTGTCTGTACGGAGTTTGTACGTTCTCCCTGTGACCTGCATGCGTTTTCTCTGGATGCTCCAGTTTCCCCCCACACTCCAAAGATATACAGGACTGTAGGCTAATTGGCTTGGTGTCATTGTAAATTGTCCCTGGTGTGTGTAGGACAGTGTTAGTGTGCGGGGTGATCGCTGGTGGGCGCGGACTCGGTGGGCCGAAGGGCCTGTTTCCGCGCTGTATCTCTAAACTAAACTAAACTAACACCTTAGACATTTCCACCCTGGGAAAAAGGTTCAGATTGTCTACCCCACCTATGCCTCTGGAACTGAGCACCTTTTGTTAGTTTTGAAGTTCTTCCAATTCTGAGGGAGGATTGTCGACCTGAAATTATACCTCAGTTTCTCTCCCCACCACTGCTGCCTGACCCTCTGAGTGTTGCCAGCATTTGCCATGTTAATTTGTTTTCGACTCCATCAGTTAAGCCAGCAACCAGTGCACTAGATGGCAGCACAACCCTTCATGTAATGTACACACATTGGATGAAGCAGAAGAAGGAGTAGATAGGACGATATGGCCCCTTCGAGCTTGCTCCGCCATTCAATGAGATCAAGATTGACTTGACCCCCCCCCCCCCCCCCCCCCCCCAATCTTTGCACATCCCCAATCCTTTCCACTCATCACTTTAATTTCATGTTTCATGTGTTTTATGACTGTTGGCAGGTCAATTTCCTCCTTGGATTAATAGAGTTTTATCGTATCGTATATCTATATTTAAGAGGGAGTTAGATGTGGCCCTTGTGGCTAAAGGGATCAGGGGGTATGGAGAGAAGGCAGGTACAAAATACTGAGTTGGATGATCAGCCATGATCATATTGAATGGCGGTGCAGGTTCGAAGGGCCGAATGGCCTACTCCTGCACCTATTTTCTATGTTTCTATGTATCCTATCATATTGTACAAAATTATGAGAGGAATATATCGGGTAGACGCACAGAGTCTCTTGCCCAGAGTAGTGGAATCGAGAACCATACCCAGCGATATGAATATCGATTTATCTAACTTCAAGTAACCCTTGCATCCACTTCTCTCTCTGTCACTGTACAAGTTTCCTGCTGAGTTTCACTCTTTGTTCCACTCGTTATCACCTTCTCCACAGCCAACAATGGACCATTGTGGGCTCCACCTTTTCTTGATCATCTTTGTAGGCTTTGATATGTCCTTTCACATACCTTTCATTCATTTGTTTCTTTGTGCCTTTTCATATCTATCAAAGGTATCAAAGGTATTTTATTGGTCACATTCACATACACCTAGGTGTAATGAAGTGAAATGCTTTTTGCCATTTTGCAGCACACAAAGAAAGAATACAGACATAACACCAATGAGAGTCTTAAACACAAAGAACATCCCCCCACAATGGCTCCCACAATGAGGGAAGGCACAAAGTCCAGTCCCCAACCCCAGTTCACCCATAGTCGGGTCTATTGAGGCCTCCACAGTTGCCTCTACGGAGGCCCGATGTTCCTGGCCGTTCTCGCCGGGTGATGGTGCTCCGGCGTCGGGAGAGTCCTCACAGCGGCTTGGGAACCCTGGAACGGCCGCCTCCGTACTGGAGGCCGCGGCTTCCGAAGCCGACAAGGCCGCGCCGGTTGGAGCTCCACAACTGTCGATCTCGTCGCGAGATCCCAGGCTCCCGGTGTAAAGTTCGGCGCCGCCGCCCGCAGCTGGCCGCTCCACAGTCCCGCAGCTCCGCAATGTTGTTCCTGGCGGTCTCAGCTCACCGGAGCTCCAGCGCGGCGACCCAGGCAAGGCATCGCCCGCTCCACGATAGCGCTCCAGCGCTGTGCCGCCGCCGAAGCCGAGGTTCTGGGCGGTCCGCAACAGGAAACGCCGCTCCAGGCCCGCTGGTAGGCCGCGAGGACGGGTCGAAGCTGCAGCCCGGAGAAAAGCTGCCTCTCCGACCAGGTAGGGACCCTGAAAGGCAGTTTCCCCCTCCTATAGTTACTCTCTTCCCTGAATCTCACTCTGAAGAAGGGTCTTGGCCTGAGACATCATCTAATCCTTTTCTCCAGAGATACTGCCTGACCCGCTGATACTTGCGCCCATCTTCAGTGTAAACCAGCACCTGCTGTTCCTTTCTACACAGAGGTTTAAGACGTAGGTTTAAGGTGAGGGAGGGAAAGATTTAGACAATAGACAATAGAGAATAGACAGTAGGTGCAGGAGTAGGCCATTCGGCCATTCGAGCCAGCACCGCCATTCAATGTGATCATGGCTGATCATCAGTACCCCGTTCCTGCCTTCTCCCCATATCCCCTGACTCCGCTATTTTTAAGTCCTATCTAGCTCGCTCTTGAAAGCATCCAGAGAACCTGCCTCCACTGAGGCAGAGAATTCCACAGACTCACCACTCTCTGTGAGAAAAAGGGTTTCCTCGTCTCCGTTCTAAATGGCTTACCCCTTATTCTTAAACTGTGGCCCCTGGCTCTGTACTCCCCCAACATCGGGAACATGTTTCCTGCCTCTAGCGTGTCCGAGCCCTTAACAATCTTAAATGTTTCAATGAGATCACCTCTCATCCTTCTAAACTCCAGAGTGTACAAGCCCAGCCGCTCCATTCTCTCACCATATGACATGAATATTTTGGTTGAGTAGTTTACACCCCAGCGGTATGAACATTGTCTTCTCCAATTTTAGGAGTCCCTGCTTTTTCCTTCTTTCCTTCCCCTTCCCAGCTCTCCCACAGCCCACTGTCTCTGCCTCTTCCTCCCGCCCCCCCCCCCCCCACCCCCACATCAGTCTGAAGAAGGGTCTCAACCCAAAACGTCGCCTATTTCCTTCGCTCCATAGATGCTGCCTCACCCGCTGAGTTTCTCCAGCATTTTTATCTACCTCCAGATTTAGGGTCAGTTTCTTCCCAGCTGTTATCGGGCAACTGAATCATCCTATCAAGAGATGAAGAGTGGTTCTGAGCTACTATATACCTCGCTGGAGATGTTTGGACTATCTTTATTCAGACTTTACTAAACTTTGTCTTGCATTGAATGTTATTCCCTTTATCATGTATCTCTACACTGTAAATGGATCGATTATAATCATGTATTGTTTTTCTGCTTGCTGGTTAGCATGCAACAGGAGCTTTTCACTGTACCTCGGTACACATGGCCATAAACTAAACTAAACAGAGAAGGTTCACCAGACTGATTACTGGGATGTCAGGACTTTCATATGAAGAAAGACTGGATAGACTCAGTTTGTACTCGCTAGAATTTAGAAGATTGAGGGGGGATCTTATAGAAACTTGCAAAATTCTTAAGGGGTTGGACAGGCTAGATGCAGGAAGATTGTTCCCGATGTTGGGGAAATCCAGAACAAGGGGTCACAGTTTAAGGATAAAAAGGAAATCTATTAAACCAGAGTCTCTTGCCCAGTAGGGAAGATTCAAACAAGGGGACATGACTTGAGAATTAAGGGACTGAAGTTCAGGGGTAACATGAGGGGGAACTTCTTTACTCAGAGAGTGGTAGCTGTGTGGAATGAGCTTCCAGTGAAGGTGGTGGAGGCAGGTTCGTTTTTATCATTTAAAAATAAATTGGATAGTTATATGGATGGGAAAGGAATGGAGGGTTATGGTCTTAGCGCAGGTATATGGGACTAGGGGAGATTATGTGTTCGGCATGGACTAGAAGGGTCGAGATGGCCTGTTTCCGTGCTGTAATTGTTATATGGTTATATGGTTATATGGTTATTAGGACTGAGATGAGAAAAACATTTTTTACACAGAGAGTGGTGAATCTCTGGAATTCTCTGCCACAGAATGTAGTTGAGGCCAGTTTTTTGGCTATATTTAAGAGGGAGTTAGATGTGGCCCTTGTGGCTAAAGGGATCAGGGGGTATGGAGAGAAGGCAGGTACAGGATACTGAGTTGGATGATCAGCCATGATCATATTGAATGGCGGTGCAGGCTCGAAGGGCCGAATGGCCTACTCCTGCACCTATTTTCTATGTTTCTATGTTTCTAAACTCATGTTTAGTGCTCTTCTGCCTGCAAATAATCCATATTGCTCAATTCCCTGCATATCCACGTGTTTAACCAAAGGTCTGTTAAACACAACCTTTAAATCTACCTTGTCTCAGAACCTCTTCAGTCTCAATGAGATTACTTTACATTCCACTAAACCACAATGGAATTGACCCACAAGTTAAATTGCTCCTCTTATGATAGTTCCATTTCTTATGGCCGCATTATTTTGGTTCAGTAAAGATTTCACAGAAGATAGAACATAGAGGACAGCACAGGAACAGGCCTTTCGACTCACAATGCTTGTGTCGAACTGAACTGAACTGAACTGCCAAACGTAATGTCAAGCTAACCTAATCTCCTCTGCCTGTACATGATTAATATCATTCCCTACGTTTATTAATATTGATCCATAACGATGAGTCTATGGATCAATGCATTTCCTCCTGACCTCACAATTGGGGTAGAAGTCTATTTTGGCCATTAGTTTAATTGAGTGGTTACATGTACTGAGGAACAGGTTGGATATGTCAGCTAAGATTGACACAAAATGCTAGAGTAATTCAGCGGGTCAGGCAGCATCTCTGGAGGTATATGAATAGGTGACGATTCGAGGCGGGATCCTTCTTCAGACTTTCAGTAGATGAAATTCAAATACATTCTATTCAAAACCACCATACCTTCTAAAAGCCCATTAAATGCCACTATCGTATCTGCCTCCACCACCATCACACCTCATAGCACCCACCATCCTCTGTGTAAAAATCTTACCCCACATGTTTCATAGTACATAGAAGAGTACAGCACAGGAACGGGCCCTTCAGCCCACAATGTCTGTGCCAAACATGATGCCAAGTTAAATTGGTCTCATCTGCCTGCACCTGATCCATATCAATCTATTCCCTGCACTTCCATGTGCCTATCTAAAAGTCTCTTAAGCGCACACTATCGTATCTTCCTCCACCACCACCCCTGTCAATGCGTTCCAGGCCCTTACCACTCTCTGTGTAAAAAGCGTGCCCTGCACATCTCCATTAAACTTCCCTGTTCTCACCTTATAGCGATGCCCACTATTGTTGGACATTTCCACCCAGGACAAAAAGGTTCTGACTGTCGACCCCATCTATACCCATCATCCTTTTATATTTCCTTTAAACTTTGTCCCTTTCACATAAAAGCTGTGTCCTCAAATCCATGACAAAAAGATTTCCTCTTGCCCCTTATTATGTGTCAATTGTCATTTTGAGGTGGTTTAGTTTAATTTAGTTTAGTTAGATATACAGTGCTCGGAAACAAGCCCAGTTCCCACCGACCTGCGATCCCCGCACGCTAGCACTGTCAGTTATGGTCATGCATAAAATATTTTGAATTCCGACTGCTGAAAATCTATTCTTCAAAAGCAGAATTCTACTGCTTTCGTAGACACTGTGGAAGTCAGGAGTAAATGTAATGAGCAGTAAGACATCGTTATGGATCAATATTAACAAGCAGTATTCTGTGGCACTGTGGTGAAGTGACTGGAACATGTAGACTGGATCATTCATTTCAAGTCAGGAGCTTAAAACTATGGCAGATTTAAATTGACTTAATTAATAGTGTCTGGAATCAAAACATTTGGTCTTTAATGGTTACCACTAGAGCAACAGATGGTCATGGACACCCTAGGTGGTCCATTAATGTCTTTCAGGGAATAAAGTTCTTATGTTATGTGATTTGTCCTGGTGTTGTTAGGCTTTGAACTGGCTCCCAGTTCTGTAATTAAGGATGGACAATATATGTCTGCTGTTCCAGTGAAAACAACATCTCTTGAATGAGGCTCGACCCGAAAAGTCACCCATTCCTTCTCTCCAGAGATGCTGCCTGTCCCGCTGAGTTACTCCAGCTTTTTGTGTCTATCTTGAATGAATAATATTGTTCTCCATTTACAACAACTGTCTTTTGTAAGATTCCCCGAACGCTTAGTTTAGTTTCGAGATAGAGAGTGGAAACAGGTCCTTCGGCCCACCGAGTCCGCTCCGACCAGCGATCACCCCATACACGAGCACTCTCCTACACACACTAGGGACAATTTCCAATTATATCAAGCCAATTAACATACAAACCTGTACGTCTTTGGAGTGTGGGGGAAGACCGAATATCTCGGAGAAAACCCACGCAGGCCACGGGGAGAACGTACAAACTCCGTACAGACAGCACCCGTAGTCAGGGTCGAACCCGGGCCTCTGGCGTTGTAAGGCAGCAACTCTTCCACTGGGCCACCGGCCCTATGCCTATGTGTGCTCCTTCCTATTTCACTTCAGTAGACAAGGGAAAGATTTAATAGGAAACTGAGGTGTCATTTTTTAAACGCAAAGGGTGGTGGGTAAATGGAACGAGTTGCCAGAGGAGGTAGTTGAGGCTGGGACTATTACAATGTTTAAGAAACATTCAGACAGGTACATTGATTGGACAGGTTTAGAGAGATATAGTCCAAACGCAGGCAGGCAGTACAAATGTAAGTGGGGCATGTTAGTCAGCATGGGCATGTTGGGCCAAAGGGCCTGTTTCCGCGATGTAGGACCATAGATGCTGACGATCAAAACAACAAAGTTCTGGAGGAATTCAGCTGGTCAGGCAGCATCTGTGGAGGGAATGGTCAGGAGATCTTTTGGGTTGGGACCTCTCAGTAGACTGACTGAGCAAGCACCCGTAGTCAGGATTGAACCCGGGCCTTTGGCGCTTTAAGGCAGTAGCTCTAACTCTAGGTCACCATGCCGCCCATTTGCATTACCTCAGGATTCCTCAGGATTCTCTTATAAGGAAGCAAAAGAGAAAGGTTTTTGGGCTGGATTATTCTGATCTCAGTCCACATTTGGACATAAGATAGACACAAAAAGTTGGAGTAACTCAGCCGGACAGGCAGCATCTCTGTAGAGAAGGAATGGGTGACGTTTTGGGTCGAGACCCTTCTTCAGACTGAGAGAAAGGGGTGAGATAAACAGAGGTATGAACTGGTACAGAACAAATCAGAGCCAGCACCGATGACCAAGGAAGGCTGGAGCCCACAATGGTCCATTGTTGGCTCCAGACTCCATCTGAAGAAGAGTCTCGAGCCAGCACCGCCATTCAATATGATCATGGCTGATCATCCAAAATAAGTACCCCGTTCCTGCCTTCTCCCCATATCCCTTGATTCCGTTAGCCCGAAGAGCTAAATCTAACTATCTCTTGAATACATCCAACGAATTGGCCTCCACTGCCTTCTGTGTCAGAGAATTCCACAGATTCGCAACTCTGGGCGAAAGAGTTTTTCCTCATCTGATTTCTAAATGGTCTACCCCTTATTATTAATTGTGATATTTCTTAAGAACATAACTATCGCCGAATTACCTGTATCCTGTACATCCTGGGGTACTGATTTTAGATGATCAGCCATGATTATATTGAATGGCGGTGCTGGCTTGAAGGGATGAATGGTCTACTCCTGCACCTATTTTCTATGTTTCTAAACTGATTACTGATAGCAGACGTGTCTGAAGGGAGCTATTGCTTACCAGACAGTGCAATGTGCTATGCAATGCCTTTCTCCATGTTTGAGAGACCTTTGCCGCCAATTAAGTACAATATAACGTAGGGTCCCTGTTGAGTTGTATGAAACACTGCAGCTTTTGCACACAAAGAGCTCTCACAACCAGGAATGAGATGATGACAGTATATCTGTTTTAATTTCACATATTCAAATTCTTCTTTGTTTTTTTAAAGTTTAATAGCGCCTTCATTAGGGACCAGACCAGTATATAGCACCATCCATCCTACAGTACAGGGATAATGACCTAACAACTGTCTTCTTTTCGTTTAGTTTAGTTTAGGTTAGAGATACAGCGTGGAAACAGGACCTTCGGCCCACCGAGTCACCCGTACACTAGTTCTATGTTATCCCACATTCGCATCCTGCACAATAGGGGGAATTTACACAACCCAATTAACCTAAAAACCGTTCAAGAAAGCTAATGGAATGTTGGCCTTCATAACAAGAGGATTTCAGTATAGGAGTAAAGAGGTTCTTCTGCTGTTGTACAGGGCTCTGGTGAGACCACATCTGGAGTATTGTGTACAGTTTTGGTCTCCTAATTTGAGGAAGGACATCCTTGTGATTGAGGCAGTGCAGCGTAGGTTCACGAGATTGATCCCTGGGATGGCGGGACTGTCATATGAGGAAAGATTGAAAAGAATAGGCTTGTATTCACTGGAGTTTAGAAGGATGAGGGGGTGTCTTATAGAAACATATAAAATTATAAAAGGACTGGACAGGCTAGATGCAGGAAAAATGTTCCCATTGTTGGGCGAGTCCTGAACCAGGGGCCACAGTCTTAGAATAAAGGGGAGGTCATTTAAGACTGAGGTGAGAAAAAACTTTTTCACCCAGAGAGTTGTGAGTTTATGGAATTCCCTGCCACAGAGAGCAGTGGCCAAGTCACTGGATGGATTTAAGAGAGAGTTAGATAGAGCCCTAGGGGCTAGTGGAGTCAAGGGATATGGGGAGAAGGCAGGCATGGGTTATTGATAGGGAACGATCAGCCATGATCACAATGAATGGTGGTGCTGGCTCAAAGGGCTGAATGGCCTCCTCCTGCACCTATTTTCTATGTTTCTATGTCTTTGGGATGCAGGAGGAATCCAGAGCAACCAGATGTTGGTAAATTTACCAACATGTTATTGGAAATTTACGAGGATGTTGCCAGGACTCTAGGGTCTGAGCTATCGGGAGAGGTTGAGTAGGCTGGATCTCTATTCCTTGGAGCACAGAAGGATGTGGGGTGATTTTGTAGAGGTGTATAAAATCATGAGATTAATAGATTTGGTTGATACACAGAATCCTTTGCCCAGGGTAGGTGAATCGAGGACCAGAGGGCAGAGGCTTAAGGTGAAGGGGAAAAGATTTAATAGGGATCTGTGGGGTAACGTTTTCACACAGAGGGTGGTGGGAGTTTGTAAAGCTGCCGGAGGAGGTAGTTGAGGCTGGGACTATCCCAACGTTTAAGAAACAATTGAACAGGTACATGGATAGGACAAGTTTGGAGGGATATGGACCAAAGGCAAGTAAGTGGGACCAGTGTAGGTGGGACATGATGGTCAGTGTGTGCAAGCTGGGCAGAAGGGCCTGTTTCCACACTGTATGACTCTATGACTATGCTGCTGAACCCGCTGAGTTATTTCAGCACTTTATGTCTATCTACAGGGGGTAAGAATGTGGATAAATATGCAGTAGCATACTGTAGATTCACAGGCAGCACAGATTAAAATACAAATTAGATAATTATCTGGCTAAGTAATAGAACTGGAGTAGTAAGTATGGAAAAGAATAGCTCAAAATCAAATATTGTGACCCATTTAATTTCTGCAGTGCAGATTCTTTTTTAATCACAATTAGAGAGCAAGACTGTGTGGGCAGGAACTGTGGATGCTGGTTTAAACAGAAGATGGACACAAAAATCTGGAGTAAAGGCCTGTCCCACCAGCATGCGACTGCATGCGGCGAGCACGACCAAACCGTAAGCGGGGGCCGCGCGGACGTCGAGTGATCCCGTACGAGTTGACGTGAAGTTCGAGCGAAGTCCGTGGGAAGTTCACGCTAGACGTACGCCGTCAAGACGCTGCATACGGCGTCGAGGTGATGCATACGGCCTCAATGCGGCTGCGGGCCGGTAGGCCGTTGCAGCGTGGAATTTTTGGACGGTGTTAGTTTTTCTGAGCCCCGCGTGGTGTCGGGACCAGCTCCACACAACTCCATATAGCTCCGGCGATCGAAGTGGGACCGGCTCCGCGAGGCCGTACGGCTCAAGCGATCACGTTAGGCCGCGCTTGCCGCCTGCAGTCGCATGCTCGTGGGACAGGCCCTTGACTCAATGCATCAGGCAGCATCTCTGGAGAAAAGGAATAGCTGACATTTCAGGTCGAGACCCTTCTGCAGACTTGTCTTGTTCAGACTTGTGCCCTGTCTGAAGTAGGGTCTCGACGCCAAACTATACCGATTCCTTTTCTCCAGAGTTGCTGCCTGAGCCACTGAGCTACTCCAGCATGTTGTGACTATCTAGAGAGCCTTACAAGAATGCTAGGGCAGAGATAGCTGGATTCTTGATTAGTACGGGTGTCAGCGGATATGGGGAGAAGGCAGGAGAATGGGGTTGAGAGGGAAAGATAGATCACCATGACTGAATGGCGGAGTAGACGATGGGCTGAATGGTCTAATTCTACTCCTATATCTAGAATTAGACCATCTCTATCGCTTATGACCGCATGACCTCTCTATCGCTTATGACCTCATGACCTTATAATGCACTCATATCATATTGTCACGGAGAAGGGTTGGATTTAAAGCAGGATCACAGGATCAAAATTGGAAGTAATTCAGTAATAAATACAATTATGTCTCCCACCTGCACCTTCTTTACCTCAAAAGTAAAATACCGCAGCTTACAAAAATCTGAAAGGAAGACCGAGGAGTTTGACTGGGAGTGGCATTTGTATAGCACAGTGGTCTCTTTATCTGGGACGGCACGGTGGCGCAGCTGTAGAGTTTCCGCCTTACAATGCCAGAGACCCGGGTTCGATCCTATCTATGGGGTGCTGTCTGTATGGAGATTGAACGTTCTCCCTGTGACTGCATGTGTTTTCTCTGGATGCTCCAGTTTCCTCCCACATTCCAAAGACGTACAGGTTCGTAGGTTAATTGGCCTTGATAAGTTTTAAAATTGTCCCTAGTGTGTAGGAGAGTGTTATTGTACAGGCTGATCGCTGGTGCTAGTGTGCAGGGATCGCTGGTCAGCATAGACCGAAGGGCCTATTTCTGCGTTGTATCTCTAAGGTCTAAAGTAAAGTCTAAAGTAACAAGGGGGCATAGCTTTAAGGTGAAAGGGGCAACGTTTAAAGGAGAGGGACGAGGCAAGTTTTTTTCACACAGAGAGTTAGAGGAGAATAGGTAGGGTGAATGGAAGCCTTTTCCCTAGAGTAAGGTAATCATGAATGAGAAGCCGTAGGGCGCCGACCTGTAGGGGGTATGGCTGCCTAGCCTGCAGCTGTCTGTTTTTCATTTCTTTTTTCTTATTTTTAGTTAGTTTAGTGTTTTGTTTTTAAGGAGTTCTAGCTTTTTTATGTGTTGGGAGGGGGGGGGGGAAGGGGGAAACAAATTTTCAGGGTCCCTACCTGGTCGGAGATGCAGCTTTTCTCCGGGCTGCACTTTCGACCCGTCCTCGTGGCCTACCAGCGGGCCTGGAGCGGCATTTCCTGAGGGGACTGCCCGGAGCCTCGGCATCGGCATCGGCGGCGGCGGCATCGGCGGCGGCTGCGGAGCTGCGGGTCCGAGGAGCGAGGGGACCGCCCGGAGCCTCGGCATCGACGGCACTGGCATCGGCGGCGGCGGAGCTGTGGGTCTGAGGACGGCGGTGCAGCGCTGGAGCACCATTGCGGGGCGGGCGGTGCCTTGCCTGGGTCGCTGAGCTGGAACTCCGGTGAGCTGGGTCCGTTGCGGAGCTGCGGGTCTGTGGAGCGACTGCGGGCGGCGGCGCTGAACTTTCCATCGGGAGCCTGGGATCTCTCGACGAGATCGCCAGTTGAGCTCCATTCGGCGCGGCCTTGTCGGCTCCGGAAGCCACGGTCTCGAGTAGGGAGGCGGCCGTTCCAGGGTTCCCAAGCCGCTGAGAGGACTCTCCCGACGCCGGAACATCATCACCCGGCGAGGACGGCCTGGAACATCGGGCCTCCGTAGAGGCAACTGTGGAGGCCTCAATAGGCCTGACTATGGGTGGACATTGGGGATGGGACTGGACTTTGTGCCTTACCCCATAATGGGAACCATTGTGGGGGGATGTTTTTATGTTAAAGCTATTTATTATTGTTATGTTTGTATTCTTTTTTATGTGCTGCATTGGCAAAAAGAATTTCACTACATCTAGGTGTATGTGACAATAAATCAACCTTTGAACCTTTTAAAAAAAAAAAAAAAAAAAAAAAAAGGTGTGAGGGGCAAGATTTGATAGGAACCTGAGGGGCAACCTTTTCACATTGAGTGGAATGAGCTGCCAGACGAAACAGTTGAGGGGCAGAATGTGGTGGAGGGTCTTTCTTGATTAGTACGGGTGTCAGAGGTTATGGGGAGAAAGCAGGAGAATGGGGTTAGGAGGGAGAGATAGATCAGCCATGATTGAATGGCAGAGTAGACTTGATGGGCTGAATGGCCTATTTCTGCCCCGATTCCTTAAAAACGTATGAACTTATGAGACGACCCTCAAACAAGGGAAGGGATATCACCCTAGGGTGCCACATGAGTGGGAAGTGTTTAATAAAGAACTGCAGATGCTGGAAAAATCGACGGTAGACGAAAATGCTGGAGAAACTCAGCGGGTGAGGCAGTATCTATGGAGAGAAGGAATAGGTGACGTTTCGGGTCGAGTCCCTTCCTCAGACTGAGGACGGGTTGAGACCCGAAATGTCACTCATTCCTTCTCCCCAGAGATGCTGCCTGTCCCGTTGAGTTACTCCAGCCTTGTATAATTATGTATTTTTGGGTACACAACCAAATATAACACGAATGAATGAATGTACAGCTGTGGAGAATGTCGGAGGAATTTTGCACAGTTCTTGTTTTGTAATATTTTTTATCCTGAATAAAGTTTATTTTGATTTTTTTAAAAGAAGAAATAGTTGAGGCAGATAAAATAACAAAAGTTAAAAGACATTTGGGCAGATAAATGGAAAGAGAGGATTTAGCAGAACATGGGCCAAATGTGGGTAAATGGGACGAGGTTATCCCGGGAATGAGTGGGTTAATATATGATGAGCATTTGACGGCACTGGGCCTCTACTCACTGGAGTTTAGAAGGTTGAGGGGGGACCTCATTGAAACTTACAGATTAGTGAAAGGCCTGGATAGAGTGGATGTGGAGAGGATGTTTCCACTAGTGGGACAGTCTAGGACCAGAGTTCATAGCCTCTGAATTAAAGGGCGTATCTTTAGAAAGGAGATGAGGAGGAATTTCTTTAGTCAGTGGGTGGCGAATCTGTGGAATTCATTGCCACAGAAGGCTGTGGAGGCCAAGTCAACGGGTATTTTTTAGGCAGAGATAGATAGATAGTTAATTGGTACAGGTGTTAGGGGTTAAGGGGAGAAGGCAGGAGAATGGGGTAGGAGGGAAAGATAGATCAACCATGATTGAATGGTGAAGTTAGATAAAAGTGCTGGAGAAACTCAGCGGGTGAGGAAATAGGCAACGTTTCGGGCCGAAACCCTTCTTCAGACTGGTGGAGTAGTCAATGGGCCTAATTCTGCCCCTATCGCTTATGAACCGAGCGTCTTTGTCGGCATGGGCGAGTTAGATGATGAGTCTGAAGAAGGGTCTTTACTCGAAATGCCACCATTCTTTCTCTCCAGAGTTGCTGCCTGTCCCGCTGAGTTACAGTCTGAAGAAAGGTTTCGGCCCGAAACGTTGCCTATTTCCATCGCTCCATAGATGCTGCTGCACCCGCTGAGTTTCTCCAACTTTTTGGTGTACCTTCGATTTTCCAGCATCTGCAGTTCCTTCTTAAACACTTTGTCTACTCCACTGCGAAATCTCCTCAAGGTATGCCTACTTTGAAGAAGTTCTCCTCCTCTCTCCGGAGACAGTTTCACAACCTCCTCTCTAACTGCTCCCCCCCTCTGTGATACCCCCCTTCTCTCCAGCAGTTCTGAAGAAGGGTTTCGGCCCAAAAGGTTGCCTATTTCCTTCGCTCTATACACCCGCTGAGTTTCTCCAGCTTTTTTGTGTACCTCCGCTGAGTTACTCCAGGTTTTTGTGTCTATCTTCGATTTAAACCAGCATCTGCAGTTCCTTCACACACATTACATCTGCTACTGTGCTGCATGACTCCATGAGTCACACGAAAGTGCACCATACTAAAATAACGTGGGCAGCTGAAATGGTACGCACACAAAGTCACCAAAAACTGAAAGGAAAATATATTTTATTGATTGGAGGTAGGTAATGGCCAGCAGATCAAAGATGGCAGCAATGAAACAGAAAGAACGCTAATGCCACTGTTATATCAGTGGAGGAGTCAGTCGGAAAGAGAAGGGAGGACATTAGTAATTTAAAAAAAAGTTTTTCTCTAGTTGCATTAAGTGCCAGAATCACAAAATGCTCAATGGCAGAATAAAAAGTTTGTTGAGTCCTCGTGAAGACGATGCATAAAATGATAACACTGGTAGCAACTTTTTTAATAATTAAAATTCAGTTCAGTTCAGTTTAGTTTATTGTCACGTGTACCGAGGTAGAGAGAAAAGCTTTTGTTGCGTGCTAGCAGTCAATGGAAAGACATTACATGATTACAATCGATTCATTCACAGTTGAAACTTATAAGATTGTTAAGGGCTTGGACACGCTAGAGGCAGGAAACATGTTCCCGATATTGGGGGAGACCAGAACCAGGGGCCACAGTTTAAGAATAAGGAGTAAGCCATTGAGAACGGAGATGAGGAAACACTTTTTCTCACAGAGATTTGTGAGTCTGTGGAATTCTCTGCCTCAGAGGGCGGTGGAGGCAGGTTCTCTGGATGCTTTCAAGAGAGAGCTAGATAGGGCTCTTAAAAATAGCGGAGTCAGGGGATATGGGGAGAAGGCATGAACGGGGTACTGATTGGGGATGATCAGCCATGATCATATTGAATGGCGGTGCTGGCTCAAAGGGCCGAATGGCCTACTCCTGCACCTATTGTCTATTGTATATTGTATATTGTGTACAGATGCATGATAAGGGAATAACGTTTTGTGCAAGGTGAAGCCACTAAATTCCGATCAAAGATAGTCCGAGGGTCACAAATGACTGCTCTCTGGTTGCGGTAGGATGCTTCAGTTGCCTGATATATTAAAGTAAAACACAAAGTGTTGAAGAAACTCAGTGGGTTAGACAGCCTCTGTGGAAGGACCAGACTGATGATACTGCAGTCTGAAGAAGGGGCCCAACCTGAAAAGCTGAAAAGCTGTCTGTTCATTCCCTCCACAGTTGAGTTCCTCCAGCACTTTGTGTTTTGCCAATTATTATGCATGCAATTCGATTACAGCTAGAACAAAAGACTAAATCCTGGATGAACTGAGTGGTCAGGCTGCATCTGTGATGGGAAATGGCCAAGATTCCAGAGTCTGCAGTCTCTCGTCTCTCTCTTTCATTCGATCCGATCAGATGATTCATGTTCATAATTGACAGGAGTAGAATTAGGCCATTCGGCACATCAAGTCTATTCCACCATTCAATCATGGCTGATTAATCTATTCCTCTTAACCCCATTCTCCTGCCTTCTCCCCATAACCCCATAAGGGCCTGTCCCACTTACGTGTCCTTGGCACACAAATTACGCGACCTCGTGGTATCATTGAGGCGCACGGGCATCGTATGGCCGGTCCCACTTAGAAGAGCGGAGTTGTGTGCGACATCGCGCGGGGCTCCGAAATTTTTGTAGTGAACGTAATCTTAGCGCGCCACCAGCCTGTCGTGGAACTGACGGTCAAAGTGGGACAGGCCCAAGACCCTGGCGTGACACGTCTCACCTTCAACAGCCGCAGAAGCAGGCAAACGATCGCCGAACTCGGCCTGGGGCTCACGGCCGTTGTGGTCCGGATCCGCCCCCACTTCTACTCCCAGAGCGGAGAGAACAGGTGGCGTGGGACTGGTCAAGTCCGCCCTGGCCTTTGAGCTTAGCGGCCACTTTGAATACACCAGCAGTGGACCAGAAACCGGGCCCCCGTCGCACTTCAACTGGAAGGGTCAACGACTCAGGCTGTCCAACGAACTCGCCGCACACATCCAGAATGAAGAGCCCACTTAGAGACATCCTCAATGCTACCCGTGTAGGTTACAATCGGATGAACAGAAATACATTCTCATTTCACAGAGTAGTCGTACAGAATGAAAAACAGGCCCTTTGGTCCAACTCGTCCAACCCAAGTGGCATTTCAATTCAGTTTAGTTTCATTTAGAGATTTTGTTGTGTGTGCGTATGCCAGTGTGTGATCTGGGTGTGTGTGTGGGTATGAGTGTGTGTGGGTCTGGGTCTGTGTGCATGTGTGTTTGTTCGTGTGTGTATGCGTGTGTCTGTATTTGTGAGTGTGTGAACTATATGTGTGTTTTTGGGAGTGTGAACTCTGTTGTGTGTGTGTGTGTGTGTGTGTGTGTGTGTGTGTGTGTGTGTGTGTGTGTGTGTGTGTGTGTGTGTGAACTGTATGTGTGTGTCTCTGAGTGTGCGTGTGTGTGTGTGTTTGTGGGTGTTTATGTTTGTGTGTCAGTGCTACATTGGCCAATGTCTACCACACAGCCTGACATTCAGATTCCCCTCAAACCAGCCTCTCCTTGTCTAGCCACTATTCTGCACAGCCCTGGCCTGCACCGCTCCCGACACTTGTTGTGGCAGTGATACGGGCTCATTCCCTCAGCACTGACTCTGGTTGGAAGCGTTACTCCACTTGGACAGTTGTAGCTCACTGTGGGTTTATTTTGTCTGGCAGCTGTGCGATGAGAACTGTCTCTGTTTGACGTCAGTCCCTGAAGATGAACACTCGTGCATTCAGCGGATAGCAGATGAATGTATTTTCTCACAGTAGCTGTCTGTTTAGATGGCCCTGATTAATGCTTCGTTGGTGCAATAAACAAAATCATTTTAATGTTAAAAAAAGAAGAAAAAAAAAAAAAAAAGAGCGGTGCCAAAAAAATTGAAGATAGACTCAAAATTCAGGAGTAACTCAGTGGGACCGGCAGGATCTCTGGAGAGAAGGAATGGGTGAAGTTTCGGGTCAAGACTCTTTTCAGACTGAAGAAGAGTCTCGATACGAAACATCACCCATTGCTTCTCTCCAGAGATGCTGCCGGTTCCGCTGAGTTACTCCAGCTTTGTGTCCATCTTCAAATGACGTCACGCGCTCCAGACGGCTGTGCATACGCATGTAATCACGCCCGACCTTCGCGGGACCATCTCGGCTCAACACCTAAGAATCTGCTAATCTCCACCTTAACAATATCCATTGACTACGCCTCCACAGCCCTCTGTGGTAATGAATTCCACAGATTCACCACCCTCTGACTAAAGAAATTCCTCCTCATCTACTTCCTAAATGAACATCCTTTAATTCTGAGGCTATGACCTCTGGTCCTTGACTCTCCCACTGTTGGAAAAGACCTCTCCACATCCACTCTGTCGAGGCCTATCACTATACGATGTGATGTGAATCATTCCCTGATTACGGAAGAAAGTTTATATAGTTACCAGACCAAGTGTAGACCCGTTGGGTCTGCTCCCCCAACGCACCCGTTCCCTACCCGTAGCCCCCACGGGATGTGCTGTCCTCCAACTCAAGCTGTTCCCGAACGTAAGATTCAAGCACCCCTTGCCTCCCTCAGCAGTGCTACTTAGAAAAAAATCCAATTGTGACATCATCAGTTCAAGCTGCCATGGTGACATCACCATTCGAAGCTGGTCAGTTTGAAATTCAAAGACGTCATCATTTGAAGCTGGTCGGTTTGAGATTCAAGGCAATTAATCAGTAATAAGTCGAGAAATAAAGCATAACATGTACAGTGAAAGTGCTCTCGGCCTCGAGGGGAAAGGTGTGAATCAGAGTATGTAAAAACCTTGTGAAAGTTGGCATTTTTAAAGCTTTAATCGCGAATAACGTGTCAAATATGGGGTGAAATCTTCATTGAGGCCTGTCTCTGCTAGCGGAGCCATTGTGACGTCATAACTTGAAGCTGGTGGTTTTAATTTCAAAGTCTTTTGACTTAATCAGTAATGAATGGAGAATAAGTCGAGAAATAAAGCATGAAATGTTCAAATAAGGTGATCCCGGCCTCTTGCTGGAGAAGGAGGGGGGAGAGGGGTGAGAGAGAGAGGGGGAGAGGACTGAGAGAGAGGGGGGAGAGAGGGGTGAGAGAGAGGGGGAGGCGAGGGGGGGGGGGGAGAGAGGGGGAGGGTGTGTGAGAGAGGGAGAGGAGGGTGGAGGGGAGGGTAGGGGTAGGGGAACTGAGGGGGAGAGGTGCAGGGGAGAGGTGAGGGGAAGGGAGGGGGGAGAGGGAGGTCGGGGGGTAGGCGGGGAAGGGGTGCAGGGGAGGGAGGGTGATGACGGGGGGAAGGGAGGGGGGAGAGGGAGGTCGGGGGGTAGGCGGGGAAGGGGAAGGGGTGCAGGGGAGGGAGGGTGATGAGGGGGGGCCGGCAGGTGGAGTGGAGGGGGGAGGGGGTGGAGGGGAGGTGGTGAGGGGAGGGGGATGGGGTGGAAGGGAGGGAGGGGGAGAGGAGGGGCGAGAGAGAGGAGGGGGAGAGAGATAGAGGAGGGGGAGAGAGAGAGAGGAGGGGGAAAAGAGAGGGGGGAGAGAGAGAGGGGATCAGACGATTGGGCGGGGGAGACAGAGAGGAGGTCGTCCACTGCGATGGCCGCCACAGCCACTTTTCCACCACGCTTCCCCGAGCCCGCGCAGCGATAACGACCACCCGCCGCCACGTTGCAGAACTTCGAGGAGCCCAGCGGAGCACGCAGCACGACAAGCAGGTGTTCAACGGCTTCAATCCAGAGCCATTGTCAGGCAACCGAACCATCCAGTCACCAACAAGGGAGTGGTCATGACCTTCCATCTATCTCATTGGAGACGTCGGACTATTTTTAATTGGACATTTCAGGACTTTATCTTGCACTAAACGTTATTTCCTATATCCTGTAACTGTTCACTGTGTGTAGGAAGGAACTGTAGATGTTGCTTTAAACCGAAGAGAGACACAAAATGCTGGAGTAACTCAGCGGGACAGGCATATTGAATGGCGGTGCTGGCTACTCCTGCACCTATTTTCTATGTATGTATGTGAATGAAGTTTCTTCCTGCGGTGTTTTAAAGCATAATTTAGCCGACTACAAGTTTCAGATTTTGTTGAAATGACAAGCTTGGTCTCTCTTTATTTGTGTGAAACATTGGTAAGTAGGTTGCTGTGTAAAGTGAGGAAACAGAGCCTAGAATTATTATTTATTGGCAAACACATTGACATCTGGCATCATCTTCTGAAAGAAGCATCTCACTTTTGAGGGATTTGTTCACATTCACTCTTTCCAAACCAGCAGTCACAGTGTAGGAAGGAACTTCCTGCTGGTTTAAACAGAAGATAGACACAAAAAGCTGGAGTAACTCAGCGGGCCAGGCAGCATCTCTGGAGAGAAGGAATGGGTGATGTTTCAGATCGAGACCCTTCTTCAGATGAAGGATGTCCTGTGAAGAAGGGTCTCGACCTGAAAAGTCACCCATTAGAGTGTTAGCGTACGGGGATCGCTGGTCAGTGTGGACTCGGTGGGCCGAAGGGCCTGTTTCTGCGCTGTATCTCCAAACTAAGCTGAACAATTGTACAGAAATGTGTAGGAAAGAACTGCAGATGCTGGTTTAAATCGAAGATATATGCAAAATGCTGGAGTAACTCAGTGGGACAGGCAGACAGTCTGAAGAAGGGTCTCGATCCAAACCGTTACCCATTCCTTCTCTCCAGAGATGCTGCCTGTCCCGCTGAGTTACTCCAGCATTTTATGTCTATCTTCGAATTGTACAGAAATAGTCTACTAAGCTTGCATGCAAGTGGCATCATGTTTTGAAGTCATTTTCCAAGTCCAGTCCACACTCGAGTTGTTATGAGCGATGCCTATATTTTGATCTCATAATCTGAGGAAAGACATTCTTGCCATAGAGGGCGTGCAGAGAAGGTTCACCAGACTGATTCTTGGGATGTCAGGACTTTCATATGAAGAAAGACTGGATAGACTCGGCTTGTACTCGCTAGAATTTAGAAGATTGAGGGGGGATCTTATAGAAACGTACAAAATTCTTAAGGGGTTGGACAGGCTAGATACAGGAAGATTTTTCCCGATGTTGGGGAAGTCCAGAACAAGGGGTCACAGTTTAAGGATAAGGGGGAAGTCTTTTAGGACCGAGATGAGAAAAACGTTTTTCACACAGAGAGTGGTGAATCTCTGGAATTCTCTGCCACAGAAGGTAGTTGAGGCCAGTTCATTGGCTATATTTGAGAGGGAGTTAGATGTGGCCCATGTGGCTAAAGGGATCAGGGGGTATGGAGAGAAGGCAGGTACAGGATACTGAGTTGGATGATCAGCCATGATCAGCCATGAATGGCGGTGCAGGCTCGAAGGGCCGAATGGCCTACTCCTGCACCTATTTTCTATGTTTCTATGTGCCAATTCCAGGCATACACAGGCTGCTGCAGGGCCTCCAGCCATCGCCTTCCTTTGTCCTCTCCTCGCCCGTCCACCTTTGTTCCCTGGGGGTTGGGAGACTTCTGCAACCGACCTCGAGGGTCCGGTGGAATTGAATTTCCTTTATTGTCATTCAGACCTTTCATGTCTGAACGAAATTTCGTGCCTGCAGTCATACATACAATAATACAATAATAGACAACAGAACAGACAGTAAACACAAATTAACATCCACCACAGTGAGTCCACCAAGCACCTCCTCACTGTGGTGGAGGCAAAAATCTTAGGGCTGCAGTCTCTTCCCTCCTCTTCTCCCTCTGCGCTGAGGCGATACCCCACCGGGCTATGGTAAGTCAGTCCCGCGGCTCACCGAGCTCCGCAACGGGCCGGTTCAAACACCGCGGCCCGGGGTGGTCGAAGCTGCCGCCCTCCAGTCCAGCGGACGCAGCTGTTGACGACGTCGTCCACTGGCCCGCGGCCGAACCCCGGATTCAGGCCGCCGCCGCCAGAACGCTGTCTCAGCCACCGGAGCACCGTTCCAGTCCTGAGCCAGGTCGCCCTCACGTGAGCGCCGATCCACCCTCGGGCTGGGCCGCCCCCACGGGAGCGCCATTTCCCTCGGGCTGGGCTGCCCCGATGGGAGCACCGTTTCCCTCGGGCTGGGCCGCCCACACGGGAGCGCCGTTTCCCTCGAGCTGGGCTGCCCCGACAGGAGCGTCTCAGCCCCGCGCCAGGCCGCCCTCACGGGAGCGTCACAGCCCCTCACGGGAGCACCATTCCAGCCCCAAGCTGGGCCGCCCTCACGGGAGCGAGCCCAGGGCGAGTCCTGACGGAGGCAGAGAAGGGGGATACGACAAAAAAGTTGCATTCCACTGAAGGGAGAGACAGCAAGCCCTGTTTCAACCCCCCCCCCCCTCCCCCCTCCCCCCCACACACATAAACACAACCTAAAACCAAAAACTTAGCTAAACAAAACGAAAAAAACAACACAAAAAAGTATAAACAAACGGACTGCAGGCGAGCCGCAGCCGTTCACCAGTGCCGCCACTTCCAGAAGTTCCAGAAGGAACAGACCCCGCTTCCCTCTCCTCTACCACCGGCATCGCCGGCTCCAACCTCACTGTCTCTGGTCTTTGGTGGACCAGCAGGGTTTTGTTGTGTTTGGAAGAATGGGAACTGTTCTAACTGAAATGCATATAATTCTAACAACTGTAGAGTGGAAGCAAGGATGATGTTTTCGGTGGGTGTCATGTCCAGAACCAGGGATCAAAGGACATTTAGGATTGAGATGAAAAGAGACTTCTTTCATAAGGTCATAAGAGATAGCAGTAGAATTGAGCCATTCGGCCCATCAAGCCTACTCCACCATTCAATCATGGCTGATCTATCTCTCCCACCTAACCCCATCTCCTGCCTTCTCCCCATAACCTCTGACGGCCGTACTAATCAAGAATCTATCTATCTCCGCCTTAAAAATATCCACTGACTTGGCCTCCACAGTCTTCCCGGGAAGGCAGGACTGATATGTGATGAAAGAATAGATCGACTGGAATTTAGGACGAGAGGGGATCTTATGGAAACATACAAAATTCTTAAGAGATTGGACAGGCTAGATGCAGGAAAAATGTTCCCGATGTCAGGGGAGTACGGAACCAGGGGTCACAGTTTAAGAATAAGGGGTAGGCCTTTTAGGACTGAGATGAGGAAAAACGTTTTCACCCAGAGAGTTGTGAATCTGTGGAATTCTCTGCTACAGAAGGCAATGGAGGCCAATTCACTGCATGTTTTCAAGAGAGAATTAGATACAGCTCTTAGGGCTAACGGGATCAAGGGATATGGGGAGAAAGCAGGAATAGGATACTGATTTAGGGTGATCAGCCATGATCATATTGAATGGCGGTGTTGGCTTGAAGGGCCGAATGGCATATTCCTGCTCCTGTTTTCTATGTTTCAGTGATTCCATAGATTCATCACCCTCTGACTAAAGAAATTCCTCCTCATCTCCTTCCTAATAGAACGTCCTTTAATCCTGAGGCTATGACCCCTAATCCGAGACTCTCCCACTAATCCTCATCCACTCTATCCAAGCCTACATACTATATAAGATAGTAACTCTTTGGAAGATAGACACAAAATGTTGGAGTAACTCAACGGGTCGAGACCCTTCTTCAGACTGAGCTCGAAAACGCACATTCTGTTTCCAAAGGTAGAGGATTCAAAAACAAGAGGGAATAGACATAAGGGGAGAGATTCAAGACTTTCAGGGGCAACGACCCGAAATGTCACACATTCCTTCCATCCAGAGATGCTGCCTGTCCTGCTGAGTTACTCCAGCATATTGTGACTATCTTCAGACATCAATAGAGTTTTATATATTACACAGAATAAGGGATTTGGACATTGTGGAGAAAAATACCGCTGAGCTAAAAGATCAGGTGTGAATGGCAGAACAGGTATAGAAATACAGTGTAGAAACAGGCCCTTTGGCCCAATGGGTCCGCATTGACCAGCAATCACTGGTTCACTAGTTTCATTCTACAGGCTAGGGACAATATACAGGAGCCTATGCACTCGACACTATACACCTGCACGTCTTTGGGATTTAGGAGGAAACCGGAGGAAACCCACGCAGATCACGGTGAGAACATGCAGATCCGTAAGGATGGCACCCGTAGTCAGGATCGAACCTGGTCTCTGGCGCTGTAATGCCCCTGTCCCACTTAGGAAACCTGAACGGAAACCTCTGGAGACTTTGCGCCCCACCCAAGGTTCCCGGAGGTTCCCGGAGGTTTTTGTCAGTCTCCCTCCCTGCTTCCACTACCTGCAACCTCCGGCAACCGCTTGCAACCTCCGGGAACCGCACAGAAACCTTGTTTGGGACGCAAAGTCTCCAGAGGTTTCCGTTCAGGTTTCCTAAGTGGGACAGGGGCATAAGGCAACAACTCTACCGCTGCACCACCATGATTAACCAACTCCCTCTTCTATTGTAATAATGGTTCATACCAAAGATAGAGTAACTTTGGAGTAACTTTGCGGGTCAGGCAGCAACTCTGGAGAAAATGGATGGGTGACATTTCAGGTCGGGACCCTTCTTCAGAGTCTGAAGTCACAAAACCCTGAAGGAGGGCCACGATCCTGAAACGTCACCTATCCACATTCTCGGGAGATGCTGCCTGGCCCGCTGAGTTACTCCGGCACTTTGTGTCTATCATGTTCTAAATTTTTCCACTGCTTTGAATTTGTCTTTCAGATACCTGGGAATAACACGGCCACTGACATACCCAGTGAGGCAAAACGGGAGGTCCATGGCCAGAATGGTGATGACTGTTTGGCTCCTGTCGGCGTCCATAACCCTACCACCATTGTTTGGTTGGGCCAAGAATGTCACGGTGGACCGGGTGTGCCTCATTAGCCAAGACTTTGGTTACACCGTCTACTCCACGGGAGTGGCCTTCTATATCCCCATGACTGTCATGTTGATTATGTACTACCGGATATACAAAGCTGCGAAGGTGAGCGCGGAGAAGCACAAGTTCATGGGCATCCCCCGGCAGTACGAGCAGGATGGTGTCTACAACATGGAGGAGGATGCCCGCGCCCACCGTGCCACCAAGCGGTCCAAGGCAGTGGAGGAGTGCGCCATCTTGTCCAAGCTCCTCAAGCACGACCGCAAGAACATCTCCATCTTCAAAAGGGAGCAGAAGGCAGCCCGGACCCTGGGGATCATCGTGGGGGCCTTCACCTTCTGCTGGCTGCCCTTCTTCCTGCTGTCCGCCACTCGCCCCTTCATCTGCGGCATCAAGTGCAGCTGCATGCCCCTGCGCTTGGAGAGAACGTTGCTGTGGCTGGGCTACACCAACTCCCTCATCAACCCGCTCATCTACGCCTTCTTCAACCGCGACCTGAGGACTACTTTCTGGAACCTGCTGCGCTGCAAGTACAGGAACATCAACAGGAGGCTGTCAGCCGCCAGCATGCACGAGGCGCTCAAGGCCACCGAGAGACACGACTGCATTTTGTAACCGCAGCCGCTGCTCCCCCTCCCTACGAGGAAGCGAGAAGCCAACCGAAAGTGGTAATGACAAGAAGCGGCACTGGAACTACAGGGGATCATGGTGTCAGAGGAGAATGAGGTTGAGAGGGAGAGATAGATCTGCCATGACTGAATGGCAGAGTAGGCTCGATGGGCCGAATGGCCCAATTCTGCTCCTATCACATGAACTTGTGAGATCAGCCATGATTGCATGGCGGAGTAGACTCTAAAGGTCGAATGGCCCAATTCTGCACCTAGAACTTATGAACATGTGAGATCAACCATGATTGAATGGCGGGGTAGACTCGAGGGGCCGAATGGCCTAATTCTGCTGCGGGAACTTATGATTTCACGAAATCTCTGATCTCGTGTTGATGCAGACAAATACATATTGTAACTCCGGTTATTCTGGTCAGCGATCCAGCCGTGAAGAGTGACACATTATATTTACTTTACAAACTGATCGATCAAAAAATTTAAATGGACAGACAATAGAGCAAACCATCATTACATCCAGTAGCATCCACAGGAGATGAGGAGAAAATGTGGAAGGAAATCAGAGGATGCTTGGACAGGTACACGGATAGGAAAAGGTTCAGAGGGAAATGGGCCAAACTCGGGAAGGTGGTACGAGCGTATATGGGGCATCTTGGTCGGTGTGGGCAAGTTGGGCTGAAGGGCCTGTTGCGACTCCATGGCAAGCAAGTTTCTGGAGGAGATCTGATCGGGGTGAAGACGATGAATATGAGAATGATCAAGAGGATCGACCGATCCTGGTGCGGCAGGAATTCCCAGGCAAAACAGAAGGAAATGGCCATCACTGCCGTCAAATGGGCTACACAATGACTTTGAAAGAAAATCAGACTGAATTACATGGAGAAATATATGGAGCGTAAACTGAAATTGAAAAGAAGAAAAAAAAAACGAGGACCAAGTAGGTCGATTTATATTTGTAATATCCGAAAATATGAAACCAGGATGCCTTGTTGTATGGAAATGTAGATTTATTTGCGAAAAAGCAATCACAGCTGCACAAGAAAGAAATTTGCCTTATGGACTTATTGACTGTATTTGAAGAAGTTACTGGCTAGGCTTGGGGCACCGTTGAAAATTTGCAGAATTAAAATTCTACTTTTGTTTAGACATTAACCATCACAAGGATGATTGTCACCGTGCTGGAGTAACTCAATGGGACAGAGAGAAGGAACGGGTGACGTTTCGGGTCGAGCTCTTTCTCACATCACCCATTCCTTCTCTCCGGAGATGCTGCCCGTACCGCTGAGTTACTCCAGCATTTTGTGTCCAACATTGGTTGAAACCAGCATCTGCAATTCCTTCCCAAGCAAGGACGAATGTATCAGGATGATGGATATTTTGCTCTTCGTTTTAACCCTTGGACACAAGGGCCGGGAAAACCCAAGAGGATGGTCCATGCTACATCTAGGCTGAAGCTTTGGCTGCCATTATAAGTAAACCTCAAAGCAACACAGGAGCACAGATTCCGAAATCCATTCCAGCGTAATTGGAAGAAAGAAAGACAAGCATTTAACTTGCACCTTTCCTCACCTAAGGATGTCCCAAAGCGCATTATAACTGATTAAGTGTAATTATTGTTGAAACGTAGTAAATCAACCGTTAATTTGTGAACAGGCAAAAATGTGATCAAAGTCTGGATAGTTTACTGGTTATTGTCTGAGACATAAACATTGAACAGAAAACTAGAAACGACTCTGCTGCTTTTTCTTTCTAAAAGTGTTGAGGAAAAGGGGATGTAGGTGGGGGAGAATGACATTTGTTCTTGGTCACTTGCAGTATAGTGAGTGACCATGTACCAAACAAAAAGGACGCAGAGTGCTGGGGTAACTCAGCGGGTCAGGCAGCATCACAGGAGAACCAAAATAGGTGACGTTTCGGATCGGGAAAAAGGTTCCAAAATTCCCAGCACATTAACACGACCCAACACACACTGGGGACAATTGACCATTTTACCAAGCCGATTAACCTACAAACCTGTGCGTCTTTGGAGTGCGGGAGGAACCGGAGATCCTGGGGAAAACCCACACAGGTCACGGGGAGAACGTGAAAACTCCGTACAGACAGAACCCGTAGTCAGGATCGAACCAGGTCTCTGGCGCTGCAAGGCAGCAACTCTACTACTGCGCCATCACGCCACCCTTTGTGTAGTGCCATTGTGGCACCATATCTGAGGAAGGATGTGCTGGCTCTGGATGGGGTCCAGAGGAGGTTTACAAGAATGATCCCAGGAATGAGTGGGTTAACATATGATGAGCGTTTGACCGCACTGGTCCTGTTCTCGCTGGAGTTTCAAAGAATGAGGGGGGACTACATTAAAATGTACAGAATGATGAAAAGCTTAGATAGAGTGGATATGGAGTGCATGTTTGCACTGGTGGGAGAGTCTAGGACTAGATGTCTCAGAATTATAGGATGTTCCTTTAGAAAGGAGATGAGGAGGAATTTCTTTATTCGGAGGGTGGTGAATCTGTGGAATTCTTTGCCACAGAAGGCTGTGGGGGACAACTCAGTGGATATATTATTTAAGGCAGAGACAGTTAGATTCTTGATTAGTACTGTGTCAGAGGTTATGGGAAAATGGGATTAGGAGGGAGAGATAGATTAGCCAGGATTGAATGGCGGAGTAGACTTGATGGGCCGAATGGCCAAATTCTGCACCTATCACTTATGAACATGTGCGATCTGCATGATTGAATGGCAGAGTAGACTCGATGGGCCGAATGACCTAGTTCTGCTCTGGGAACATGATTTCACAAAATGTCTGATCTCGTGTCGATGCAAACAAATACAAATTGTAACTCCGGTTATTCTGGTCAGCGATCCAGCCGTGAAGAGCGACACATTATATTTACTTTACAAGCTGATCGATCAAAAAATGTAAATGGGCAGACAATAGAGCAAACCGTCATTACATCCAATAGCATCCACAGGAGATGAGGAGAAGAATGTGGAAGGAAATCAGAGGATGCTTGGACAGGTACACGGATAGGAAAAGGTTCAGAGGGAAATGGGCCAAACCCGGGCAGGTGGTACGAGCGTATATGGGGCATCTTGGTCGGTGTGGGCAAGTTTGGCTGAAAGGCCTGTTACCGCGCTGTACGACTCCATGACAAGCAAGTTTCTGGAGGAGATCTGATTGGGGTGAAGACGATGAATATGAGAATGATCAAGAGGATCGACTGATCATTCTGCGGCAGGAATTCCCGGGCAAAACGGAAGGAAATGGCCATCACTGCCGTCAAACGGGTTATACATTGACTTTGAAAGAAAATCAGACTGAATTACATGGAGAAATATATGGAGCGTAAACTGAAATTGAAAAGAAGAAAAAAAAATGAGGACCAAGTCAGTCGATTTATATTTGTAATATCCGAAAATGTGAAACCAGGATGCCTTGTTGTAAGGAAATGTAGATTTATTTGCGAAAAAGCAATCACAGCTGCAGAAGAAAGAAGGACGAGCATTTAACTTGCACCTTTCATCACCTCAGGATGTCTCAAAGCACATTATAACCGATTAAGTGTAATTATTGTTGAAATGTAGTAAATCTACCGTTAAGTTGTGAACAGGCAGAAATGTGATCAAAGTCTGGATAGTTTACTGGTTATTGTCGGAGACATAAACATTGAACAGAAAACTAAAAATGACTCTGCTGCTTTCTCATTCTTAAAGTGTTGAAGAAAAGGGGGAGAATGACATTTGTTCTTGGTCGCTTGCAGTATAGTGAGTGACCATGTACCAAACAAAAAGGACGCAGAGTGCTGGGGTAACTCAGCGGGTCAGGCAGCTTCACTGGAGAACCAAAATAGGTGACGTTTCTGATCGGGAAAAAGGTTCCAAATTCTCTGCACATTAACACGACCCTACACACACTGGGGAAAATTTACCATTTTACCAAGCCGATTAACCAACAAACCTGTGCGTCTTTGGAGTGCGGGAGAACCGGCCTCCACCACCCTCTGAGTCAGAGAATTCCATACACTCGCAACTCTCTGTGTGAAAAAGTGTTTCCTCATCTCCGTTCTAAATGGCTTTCTCCTTATTCTTAAACTGTGGCCCCTGGTTCTGGACTCCCCCAACATCGGGATCATGTTTCTTGCCTCTAGCGCGTCCAAACCCTCAATAATCTTATATGTTTCAATAAGATCCCCTCTCATCCTACTAAATTCCAGAGCATGCAAGCCCAGCTGCTCCATTCTCTCAGCATATGACAGTCCCGCCATTCCGGGAATTAACCTTGTAAACCTACGCTGCACTCCCTCAATAGCAAGAATGTCCTTCCTCAAATTAGGGGACTAAAACTGCACACAATACTCCAGGTGTGGTCTCACTAGGGCTCTGTGCAACGGCAGAAGGACCTCTTTGTTCCTATACTCAACTCCTCTTGTGATAAGGCCAACATGCCATTCGCTTTCTTCACTGCCTGCTGTACCTGCATGCTTACTTTCATAGACTGATGAACAAGGACCCCCAGATCCCATTGTACTTCCCCTTTTCCCAACTTGACACCATTTAGATAATAATCTTCCTTCCTGTTTTTGCTACCAAAGTGGATAACCTCACTTATCCACATTAAACTGCATCTGCCATGCATCTGCCCACTCCCGCAACCTGTCCAAGTCACCCTGCATTCTCGTAACATCCTCCTCACAGTTCACACTGCCACACAGCTTTGTGTCATCTGCAAATTTGCTCATGTTACTTTGAATCCCTTCATCTAAATCTTTTGATTTATATTGTAAATAGCTGCGGTCCCAGCACCGAGCGTTGCGGTACCCCACTAGTCACTACCTGTCATTCTGAAAGGGACCCGTTAATCCCTATTCTTTGTTTCCTGTCTGCCAACCAATTTTCTATCCGTGTCATCTGTGGAATTCTTTGCCACAGAAGGCTGTGGAGGCCAAATCAGTAGATATTTTTAAGGCAGAGACAGATAGATTCTTGATTAGTATGGGTGTTAGAGGTTATGAGGAGAATGGGTTTAGGAGGGATAGATAGATCAGCCACGATTGAATGGTGGAGTAGTTCTGATGGACTGAATGGCCTATCCATGTTTTCCGGAGATGGTACCTGAATCCTAAGTTGGAGACAAAGTGATCTGGAAAATGGAGGGAAGAGTTGGAAATTGATGATGTGAAGATGAGGGCAGGGTGAATATGGGCGGCAGAGGTGACAATGCTGTTGAATTCTGCATGTTTGCAGGAAACAGCACCAGTGAATACAGCAGAGAAACTGGCTTTTCGGCCCAACTGGTCAATGCCTACCCACATGCCCCATCTAAGCTAGTCCCATTTGTCTGTGTTTGGGCCATATCCTTCTAAGCCTTTTCTATCATGTATCTGTCCAAGTGTCCTTTAAATGATACCTCTGTTATAATCAGAGTGTGAAGAGATAGAGTCAAAGAGTTCAGAAGGCCCCGAAATGGAAAGGACTCGAACGCAGGCTCATTGAGAAGTACTGAAAAAATCCCAAAATCCAGACACGAATGGAACCGACAGATATAGACCAGGAACCGACAGAACTCAGAACTGCTATCGAACCAACAGAATGCAGAACTGATTAGTCGGCACCCAATTGTTGATGATCTCAGATATTTACACCAGGTGATAGATTAGGTGAGCAGATTAAATGCAGGTGTAACTCCAAATAGCTCAGGGGAGGAGTGTGGAAAGAGTTTCAAGTGTCTGAAGACGTGGCCATTGTAACAGGAGCTCCCCACCCACTGAAGCCTCCTGGCATCCTCTTTGGCTGGTCCGGATACTGCTGATGAAAGTCACGGATCAGGGAGGGGTCCAGGGTGTCACAGGCAGGAATCCAGCTCCTCTCCTCTGGCCCGTAGCCCTCCCAATCAACCAGGTACTGGATCCCTCTGCCACGCCACCAGGACATCACCATTGCTTCACCGTGTACACCGGACCCCAGTCAATGATGCGGGTTGGCAGAGGGAGCAGAGGAGCAGGAGACAGGGAGCTGGAAGACACAGGCTTAACCCGGGATACGTGGAAGGTTGCGTGAATCCGCATAGACCGGGCAGTATATAGACACAAAACAGTACAGTTTTGGTCTCCTAATCAGAGGAAAGACATTCTTGCCATAGAGGGAGTACAGAGAAGGTTCACCAGACTGATTCCTGGGATGTCAGGACTTTCATATGAAGAAAGACTCGATAGACTCGGCTTGTACTCGCTAGAATTTAGAAGATTGAGGGGGGATCTTATAGAAACTTACAAAATTCTTAAGGGGTTGGACAGGCTAGATGCAGGAAGATTGTTCCCGATGTTGGGAAAGTCCAGAACAAGGGGCCACCGTTTAAGGATAAGGGGGAAATCTTTTAGGACCGAGATGAGAAAAACATTTTTCACACAGAGATTGGTGAATCTCTGGAATTCTCTGCCACAGAAGGTAGTTGAGGCCATGTCATTAAAACCTCCTTCTTTCATCTCCGCAACATCGCCAAACTCAGACCCTCTCTCACACCGCCTGCTGCTGAAAGACTCATCCATGCCTTCATCTCCTCCCGACTGGACTATTGCAACTCACTTCTCCTTGGCATCAGCTCCACCTACATCAACCGACTCCAACTGGTCCAGAACGCAGCCGCCCGACTCATCACCCACACCAAATCCTGGCATCACATCACTCCAGTCCTCAAAAAACTTCACTGGCTTCCCGTCTCCCACCGGATCACCTACAAAATCCTGGTCCTCACCTACAAAGCCCTCCACCATCTGGCCCCCACATATCTCATTGACCTCCTCTCCCCCTACCAACCCTCACGGTCCCTCAGATCCACATCAGCCGGTCTCCTCTCCATCCACAAGTCCAACCTCCGCAGTTTTGGGGACAGAGCCTTCTCCAGGGCAGCTCCCAGGCTCTGGAACTCCCTCCCCCAACTGATCCGCAATTCCGTGTCCCTCCCCATCTTCCAGTCCCGCCTCAAGACCCATCTCTTCACCTCTGCCTATCCTTAGCCCCACGTCCCCGTCCCTTTTCATCTGTGCATTAATTGCCTCATGCTGTGTTTTGTATTGAATTCTGTTTTACTTTGTGTACTAGTCATGTCTCTACTATTTATTTTATTCCCCTTACATGTTTTTCCTATACATGCTCAATTTTTGTAAGGTGTCCTTGAGACTCTTGAAAGGCGCCCATAAATAAAATGTATTATTATTATTATTAGTTCATTGGCTATATTTAAGAGGGTTAGATGTGGCCCTTGTGGCTAAAGGGATCAGGGGGTATGGAGAGAAGGCAGGTACAGGATACTGAGAGTTGGATGATCAGCCATGATCATATTGAATGGCGGTGCAGGCTCGAAGGGCCGAATGGCCTATTCCTGCACCTATTTTTTATGTTTCTATGTTTCTAAATGTTGGAGTAACTCAGCGGGTCAGACTGCATCCCTGGAGAAAAGGAATAGGTGATGTTTTGGGTCGCGACCCTTCTTCAGACTCTGCAGCATCAGCTTCTGCAGTTCCTTCCATCACATCTGTTTCCAGAATCTCTGCGCGCCACTGAGAATATAATTTGCCTTCTGCCTCCAACCACGTCAAGATGTGTCTTTATTAAACATGAAAAGGATCTGGTGCACTAGATGGTAATTCAAATTAGCATTCTTATCAACATAATTACACAGATTAGGTTTATTATGGAAATAACTGTCAATAGCATAAAAGCATTATTCTCAGTTAAACGAGCAATACGATATTTAAAGCAGCTCCGAGCTCTATTATAATGACTGCAATTCGCTTCACCTTACTTTCCATTTCACGCAGTCATGGGGCCAAAAGGCTCAGAGTAAGATCCCCAAATCCCCCCTATGGAGTTAATGCTGACTAATTTCACTTGGTTATGGAGATGCAGCACGGAAACAGAGCCTTTGGCCCACTGAGTCTGCGCTGAGCAACGATTACCCAATCAAACTACTTCCTTCTTTCGCATCCTACACAACAGGGGCAATGTACAGAAGCCAAGCTACAAACTCGCATGTCTTTGGGATGTGGGAGAAAACCGCAGCACCCTGAAAAAACCCACAAGGTCGCAGGGAGAACGTGCAAACTCCGTACACACAGCACCCTTAGTTAGGATCGAACATGTCAAGATTGAACCACAGTCAGAATCATCTTACCGCAACCAGAGAGCTGTGTTGAACCGTTGGTGACCCTCGGAATATCCTGGATTGGACTTTGGTATACACAAAATGCTGGAGTAACTCAGCAGGACAAGCAGCATCTCTGGAGAGAACGAATGGGTGATGTTTCAGGTCATGACCTGCTCGGACTTTGCTGGCTTTACCTTGCATTAAAAGTTATTACCTTATCATCTATCTATACACTGTAAATGGCTCACTTGTAATCATGTAACTAGATTAAGTGGGACCAGTTGTGTCCCAGTAACACGGGAGGCCTGGTCCCTCAATGCAACTGATTCCCCAACGCAATATTCCACCACTCACCCGTTCCCCCAACGCAATATTCCACCACTCACCCATAGCCCCTAACGGCGCAGGCGTGGCTCATTTCCCCTCATCCCCGAGCACTCCCTCCTCCTCCTCTTCATGTGTGGGAGGGGAGGAGGGGATGGGGGAGGGAAGTGGGGTGTGTGGCAGGGCGGGTGTGGGGTGGTAGTGGAGGAGGGGTATGTGTGGTTGGGGAGGTGAGGGAGTGGGGGGAGGGCGTTGTGGGGGAGGAGGGGGTTGTGGGAGAGGTGGGTTTGTGGGGGCAGAGGTGTGTGGGGGTGGGGGTGGGGGGGTGTGGGGGCGGGTGTCCAGGGGGTGTGATGGGTGAGTGTGGGGTAGGCTGTGGGGGTGTGGGCAGGGGGATGTGTGGGTGGCGGGGTGTGTGGGGGTGTGTGTTGGGGGTGTGTGCGGGCAGGGGGGCTTGAGGGTGAGGGGTGTGTGGGTGGGGGGGTTATGTGGGGGGAGAGGGGTGTGGGGGGAGAGGGATGTGTGTGGGGGGGGGCATTGAGCTCGGATAAACACGGGGTAAGAGTCATGGGGGAGGGGGCATCACGGGGGAGGGGGAGAAGCCAGCAAGAGGGACCAGAGGGGTAGTGGCTGGAACTGACAATGCGATGGGGACTCACAGCGGGCGCTGGTCACCGGTCGTTCTCCTCCGCCGGGATCAAAATCTCCGCTTTGCGTTTGGCGACATCAGCGACTCCGTGCTGGGCTAGGTCGGGTCTCCCACTCTGCGCTGCTGCTTAGGGCGGGGCTGGGCTGGGCTGGTGTTTGGGGTGGGGTTGGGCTGCTGCTTGTGGCGGCGCTGCTTCAGGCGGGGCTGGGCTGCTTCGGATCCATCCGAATGTCCGGTTGGAAACCTCCGCCAGCCATCTTCAACTCCAGTAAAGACGCAATGATGTAGGAAGGGGCGGACCGTTCCTGAGAGTGACAGGAGAAGAGACTAATCTGTGCGGCGCTGACTGGCAGGAGAAGAGATCAATCTGCTCACGCACGTTTTTGTACATTTTTAGACCTCGGTAACTCAAGGTGATACAGACACACACCGCGATGAACAAGATGGTTGGCATTGTAATTAAGATGGCTAAAGCACAGTGTACGGTAAGTCCTTTAAAAGAGAGGGGGGGGGGGGGGTTGAAGTGGGGAGAAGGAAGGAGAAGGAGGGAGAAGGAGTGGAGACAACTTTTAAGAAGCCAGAGATACACGGCTGTGAAGCTCGGCGGACATTAACATTACCGGTCGGTTATCCTTGGTTCTGAAAACTACTGCTTACGTTTTTTTCCCCCAATGAGGCAATGAAATTCACCAGTCAGCACCGGCTACAACCTACGAAACCTTCGACTTCCTGGCAACCCACCAGGACCTCCTGGCGACCCACCTATGGCGCGAGAATTCTCGCTACCCTCCATGGCGGCTTCATTCTAGTCACCGCTAATTTAAAAAAAAATGTTGAAAAATTCGCGGTGACCATAATGGGGCCGTGACTAGTTCCCAGAATGCGGGAACTCCTGTCGACCATGAAGGCGACTCCCCGGCAACCACCCGCAAACATGTGGCAAACATGTGGCGTAGTCTCCTGCAGTCGCCTAAAAAGTCACCTAAGTGGGATAGGCCCATAAGAGATTGAAAAAAAAGGTTCCCCCGAACCCCTCCCCCTCCCCCTCCCCCACATAAAACAAACCAGAGAACATTTACACAAACTTTTAAAACACACTAAAAATAACAAAAAAAATACAAAAAAACAGAGAATGTTGGCAAGGCTGTGTTATCCGACTTTCACATCCGTTCCTAAAAAAAACCTGCCCCTCACGGTGGCTCACCGGTAGAGTTGCAGCCTTACAACGAATGCAGCGCCAGAGACCCGGGTTCGATCCCGATTACGGGTGTTGTCTGTACGGAGTTTGTACGTTCTCCCCATGACCTGCGTGGGTCTTCACCGAGATCTTCGGTTTCCTCCCACACTCCAAAGACGTACAGGTTTGAAGGTTAATTGGCTTGGTAAATGTAAAAATTGTATAGGATAGTGTTAATGTGCGGGGATCGCTGGTCGGCGCGGACCCGGTGGGCCGAAGGGCCTGCTTCCGAGCTGTATCTCAAAACTAAACATCTCCTTTAAATGTTTCCCATCTCACCTTAAGATTTGCCTTTTAATATTTGGTATAGTCAGATTTAGCTCCGTGTACTAAAGGAATCAATGGATATGGGGAAAAAGCAGGAGCGATGTACTGATTTTGGATGATCAGCCATGATCATATTGAATGGCGGTGCTGGCTCGAAGGGCCGAATGATCTACTCCTGCACCTATTTTCTATGTTTCTATCTTTCTATGTATTTCCTGGATAGAAGGTTCTGACTGACTATGCCTCTCATAATTGTATATACTTCTATCAGGTCTCCCCTCTTCCTCCACAACCACCACCGGCAGTGCATTCCAGGCATTCGTCATCATCTTAGCCTATAAGGAAGATGCCTGTAAGAGATGATTCTCTGCATAATTCTGCCATTGCGATTTATTAACTGGTGGAAAGGTGTAGGTAATGCTACTTAGCCCAGTGTCCTTGATGAAGTTCCTAGTAGCATTTAGTTTTACTTTTGGTTTTAGAGATACGGCACGGAAACAGGCCCTTCACCCCACCGGGTCCACGCCGACCAGCGATGCCCACACATTAACATTATCCTACACACACTAGGGACAATTTACATGAATACCAAGTCGAATAACCTACAAACTTGTACCGCTTTGGAGTGTGGGAGGAGACCAAAGATCCCAGATAAAATCCACGCGGTCAGAGGGAGAACATACATACTCCGTGCAGACAGCACCCGTAGTTTAGTTCGATGTCATCGTCAGAGTGAGGCATGGCACAAATTGGAGAAACAGCACCTCATATTTTGCTTGGGCAGCTTAAACCCCAGTGGTATGAACATTGACTTCTCTAAGTTCAAGTAACTCTTACTTTCCCATTCTCTCTCCATCTCCCAGTCCTCCCACCAGTCTAACTGCCTCCGACTACATTCTATCTCTGTACCACCCATTCTCCTGATATCAGTCTGAAGAAGGGTCTCGACCCGAAACATCACCCATTCCTTCTCTCCAGAGCTACTGCCTGCCCTGCTGAGTTACTCCAGCATTGTGTGACTACTTTTAGGGTATTGTGTTCAGTTTTGGAAACTGGTGTTATAGGAAAGATGTTGCAATCTGGAAAGGGTGCAGAGAATATTTACAAATATGTAGCCAGGGCTTGAGGGCCTGATCTATAGAGAGAGGGTGAGCAGGCTAGAACCTGCTTATAGCACAGAAGGATGAGAGGTGATCTTATCACTATTATGAGAGGAATATATTGGGTAAATGCACAGTCTCTTTGCCAGAATCGAGAGCTAGAGGACATAGTTTAAGGCAAGGGGGAAAGATTTAATAGGAAACTGAGGGGTAACTTTTTTACACAAAGGGTGGTGATGGAACGATCTGCCAGAGGAGGTAGTTGAGAGGTACTAACGCAATGTTTGAGAATTCAACAGATTCACTGCCCTCTTAATAAAGAAATTCCTTCTCAACTCCTGACGTTTCAAGTCGAGACCCTTCGTCAGACTGAGGGTCTGGGGATTGGGAAACTCTCACGGCTTGGTGGCACAGCGGTAGAGTTAGTGCCTTACGGCGCCAGAGAACCGGGTTCGATCCCGACTACGGGTGCTGTCTGTATGCAGTTTGCATGTACTCCCCGTGACCTGTGTAGGTTTACCCCGAGATCTTTGCTTTCCTCCCACACTCCAAAGATGTTCGGGTTTGGAGGTTAATTGGCTTGGTATAAAAGTAAATTGTCCCTAATTTGTGTAGGATAGTGTTAGTGCGTGGGGATCGCTGGTCGGTGCGGAATCGGTGGGCCGATGGGCATTTTCCACGCTGTATCTCTAAACTAAACTAAAGTAAACTAAACGAAACAGTGAGACAGGTACATGGATAGGAGGTTTAGAGGGATATGGGCAAAATGCAGGCAGGTGGGATTAGTGTAGACGAGACATGTTGGTCGGTGTGGGCAGGTTGGGCCGAACGACCTGTTTCCACGCTGGATGACTCTACGGCTCCAAGAGAGGTTGTGGGAGGAAGCTGGTCTTTAGCAGCTGAGGGGGTTTACTGGGGCATTTAAATTCAGGATCTAGGAAAGCTCAGGATTGAAATGATCAGATGTTGGGCTCCTGTTAATTTGGTCCTTTCAGCATGAATACAGCAGGATAGTTTGATGGACCCAACATAATCTAGCCAGTGCCTTGAGGGGACAATTAGTGGAAGCAGTAAATAGCATCATCATTTTACCCAGACAGAAACAAATCTCAGAGCAAGGCTTTTATCTGCACGGTTTTAACAGTCAATTTGCTGAGTGTGGCTCATATAAATATCAAAATTAGTCTTGAAATTCAGTTCGAGCAGAATCGATGAAAGGCAATGTAATAAAACATATTTTATCCATCAGTAATTAGATTGGAAAATTGCTGCAGCATCTCAGTGTAGACTGGCAGTGGACTGAGTGCATTTCTGCACTCAACCATAAAAAGCCAATAACTGCAATTCTCTGAGGCTTGAAATAATTTTATTTAGCGATTTAGTCTTCATCAATGATCAAACACTCTGCAGTAACTAATCTGAATCACGTGAGTTTCCTAGGCGTAAGAGGCTATGGACCAAGTTGAGTTTTAGTTTCGTTTAGAGGCTCTTCAGCCCACCGAGTCCCCACATGGGGTTAGGAGGGAGAGATAGATCAGCCATGATTGAATGGCGGTGTAGACTTGAGGGGCCGAATGGCCTAATTCTACTCCTATCACTTATGACCTTATGACCAGCATTCCCCGCACGTTAACACATTCCTACACACACTAACGCCAATTTTAAAAATATTTTATACTTAGCCAATGAACCCACAAACCTGCACGTCTTTGGAGTGTGGGAGGAAACTGAAGATCTCAAAGTTTGGAGATACAGCAAGGAAACAGGCCCTTTCGTCCCATCAGGTCCGCGCCGACCGGCGATCCCCGCACATTAACACTATCCTACACCCACTAGGGACAATTTTTACATTTACCAAGCCAATTAACCTACACACATGTACGTCTTCGGCGTGTGGGAGGAAACCGAAGATCTCGGAGAAAACCCACGCAGGTCACGGGGAGAAAGTACAAACTCCGTACGGACAGCACCCCAAGTCGGTATCGAACCGGGATCTCTGCCGCTGTAAAGCAGTAGCTCTACCGCTTCGCCACTGTGCCGCCCAAGTGTTGGGAGATGGGATTAACATGGATGAACGTCAACTGGTCAGCATAGATGAGTCGGGCTGAATGGCCTTGTTCCACACTGTACATGTCTCTAGGAATTTAAGACTCGAAAGTAAGTAAAATGGTATGAATATTTGAGAGGAATAGATAATGGAGATAGCCAGAACGTTTTCTCCCAGGGTGGAAATGTCAAGGGAAATGTCTACCAAGTTTTCTTTTCTTTTGAATGTTTTGCTTTTGAAACAGTAGGGATTTACCAATAAGTTCAAGGAGCAGAATTAGGCCATTCGGCCCATCAAATCAAATCCATCATTCAATCATGGCTGATCTATCGCTCTCTTTTAAACTCATTCTCCTGCCTTCTCCCCATAATCCCTGACACCCGTACTAATCCGGATTGTATCCCTGGATTGTTTTCTTTGGAATATTAGAGGTTAGGTCATAAGGTCATAAGTGATAGGAGTAAAATTAGGCCATTCGGCCCATCAAGTCTACTCCACCATTCATTCATGGCTGATCTATCTCTTCCTCCTAACCCCATTCTCCTGCCTTCTCCCCATAACTTCTGACACCTGCACTGATCAAGAATCATTCTATCTCTGCCTTAAAAATATCCACTGACTTGGCCTCCAAAGCCTTCTGTGGCAAAGAATTCCACAGATTCAACAGAGGTTGAGGGGGAGTTTTTGTTTTTGTCTTCACTGTGTCCTCAGCACAGGCCGGGAATCAAATCAGGTCTGTACCAGCCTCTACTACCTCCTCCATCAGTTTGTTCCATGCACCCACCACCCTTTGTGTAAAATCATCCCCCTCATGTTCCCATTAAATCTTTCGCCGCTCACTTTAAATCGATGTCCTCTGGCTATTGATTCCCCTACTCTGGGTAAAAGACTGCGCGTTTATACATGGTCTTAAACACTCTCATCACTATCTTTCATCCTTCTTGACAATTGCCCTGCAAAACAAAGCATTTTACTCTACCTCAGTATGCATGACAACAATAAGCTTGAACCTAAATCCCCGCCGCAGCCTCTCTATAGGCTTCACATCTTTCCCGATGGTTGAAAGAGGCCATTCAGTCCCTTATATGCCTGCTGGTTCTTGGAAAGTGAGGTGGTGCGGCACGGTGGCGCAGCGGTAGAGCTGCTGCCTTACGGCGCCAGAGACCCAGATTCAATCCTGACTACGGGTGCTTCCCGCACGGAGTTTGTACGTTCTCCCCGTGACCTGCGTGGGTTCTTTCCACGATCTTCAGTTTCCTCCCACGCTCCAAAGATGTACAGGTTTATGGGCTAATGGGCTTGGTGTAAATGTGAAATGTCCCCAGTGTGTGTCGGATAGTGTTAGTGTGAGGGGATGGCTGGTCGGTGCGGACTCGGTGGGCCGAAGGGTTTGTTTCCGTGCTGTAAACTAAACTAAACTAACTCAGGCCTATTTGATCCCATGCAATGATCATTTGACAATCAGAACCTTGTCCCCAGATTGGAAATGTCAAAGACTAGAGGGCAGAGCTAGCAGGTTACAGAGGTAAAGTTTGAAGAAGAATTGTGGGGCAAGTTGTTTTATACAGAGGGTAGTGGGTACCTGGGATGTGATGCCAGGGGTAGTTTTTAGTTTGATTTGTTTCAGAGTTACAGCGTGGAAACAGGCCCTTCGGCCCATCAAGTCCATGCCGACCAGCCATCACCCAAACACTGGTTCTATCCTACACACTAGGGACAATTTACAGAAGCCAATTAACCTACAAACCTGCACGCCTTTGGAATGTGGGAGGAAACCGGAGCACCCAGAGAAAACCTACGCGGTCCCAGGGAGAACGCACAAACTCCATACAGACAGCACCCAGGCTGTCACCGTGGCGCAGGGGTAGAGTTGCTGCCTTACAGTGAATGCAGCGCCGAAGACCAGGGTTCGATCCCGACTACGGGTGCTGTCTGTACAGAGTTTGTGCGTTCTCCCCGTGATCTGCATGGGTTTTCCCCAAGATCTTCGGTTTCCTCCCACACTCCAAAGACGTACAGGTTTGTAGGTAAATTGGCTTGGTAACTGTAAAAATTGTCCCTAGTGGGTGTGGGATGGTGTTAATGTGCGAGGATCGCAGGTCGGTGCGGACCCGGTGGGCCGAAGGGCCTGTGTCTGCGCTGTATATCTAAACTAATAAACTAGCACCCATATTCAGGATCATACCGGGGTCTCTGGTGTTGTATGGTAGCAACTCTACCTCTGCCCCACTGTGCTGGTGTTGGTGGAGCCAGGTGTGATAGAGTCATTTGGGTTAGGTTAGGTAAGGAGGAGGTAGAGCGAGACATGGGTGTCCTTGTACACCGGTCACTGAAAGTTGGCGTGCAGGTACAGCAGGCAGTGAAGAAAGCTAATGGAATGTTGGCCTTCATAACAAGAGGATTTCAGTATAGGAGTAAAGAGGTTCTTCAGCAGTTGTATAGGGCTCTGGTAAGACCACATCTGGAGTATTGTGTACAGTTTTGGTCTCCTAATTTGAGGAAGGACATCCTTGTGATTGAGGCAGTGCAGCGTAGGTTCACGAGATTGATCCCTGGGATGGCGGGACTGTCATATGAGGAAAGATTGAAAAGACTAGGCTTGTATTCACTGGAGTTTAGAAGGATGAGGGGGTTTCTTATAGAAACATATAAAATTATAAAAGGACTGGACAAGCTAGATGCAGGAAAAATGTTCCCAATGTTGGGCGAGTCCAGAACCTGGGGCCACAGTCTTAGAATAAGGGAAGGTAATTTAAGACTGAGGTGAGAAAAAACTTTTTCACCCAGAGAGTTGCAAATTTATGGAATTCCCTGCCACAGAGGGCAGTGGAGGCCAAGTCACTGGATGGATTTAAGAGAGAGTTAGATAGAGCTCTAGGGGCTAGTGGAGTCAAGGGATATGGGGAGAAGGCAGGCACGGGTTATTGATACGGGACGATTAGCCATGATCACAATGAATGGCGGTGCTGGCTCGAAAGGCCGAATGGCCTCCTCCTGCACCTATTTTCTATGTTTCTATGTTTCTATTTGTGATGCTTTTAGGAAGGCACATAGTCATGCAGGGAACGGAGGGACCTGGATCCATGTCTAGGCAGATGAGATCCCTTTGTCCTGTTTTCACACCTTACACTGCCTTATCTATGTATCTCCCTCTCACCTGACATCTGTCTGAAGAAGGGTCTCGACCCGAAACGTCACCTGTTCCTTCTCCCCAGAGATGCTGCCTGTCCCACTGAGTTACTCCAGCTTTTTGTGTCTATCTTCGGCAGATGCGATCAGTTTAACAGCATCATATTCGGCACAGACATTGTGGGCCAAAGGGCCTGTCTTTGTGCAGTAATGTTCTGTTCTATGTTCAATATTCTATGTGCTAAGATACACACTGACAACAGTTATGAAAGCATTAAAAAAAAAAAAAAAAATTGCTTCAAATGATAGAACTTTTAGATGAAAGTCTAAATTATGAAAAGATATACATTTAGATTTCATTTCTTCTATTCTCTGCTATTAAAGCCAGTTTCATGCTTTTGAATTATTCTTGTCTTTTGCTTTATTCATGGGGTGTGGGTAGTATTTTCAAACATTTACTGCCCATCATCCATTGTGGAACTGATGCGCTACAATGCTGAGAACTATATTCTGCACACTGTATCTTCCCTTGCTCTACCTCTTGTACGAGTTTGACATAAGTTCATACATTCAAGGAGCAGAAATAGGCCAATCTCCCAATCAAGTCTGCTCCGCCATTCAATCATGACTGATCTTTCTCTTCCCTCCTTACCACATTCTCCTGCCTTCTCCCCGTAACCCCTGACCCCCGTACTAATCAACAATCTGTCAATCTCCACCATAAAAATATCCATTGACTTGGTCTCCACAGCTGTCTGTGGCAATGAATTTCCACAGATTCACCACCCTCTGATCGAAGAAATTACATCTTACCTTTCTAAATTCCAACAGACATGATTGTTTTTGTGTCAAGGTGGTCACGGTGGCGCAGTGGAAGAGTTACTGCCTTACAGCAAATGCAGCATCGGAGACCCGGGTTCCATCCTGACTATGGGTGCTCTGTCTGTACGGAGTTTGTATGTTCTCCCCGTGACCTGCGTGGGATTTCTCCGAGATCTTCGGTTTCCTCCCGCACTCCAAAGTCGTAGAGGGTTGTAGGTTAATTGGCTTGTTATAAGCGTAGAAATTGTCCCTAGTGTGGGTGTAGGATAGTGTTAGTGTGCGGGGATCGTTGGTCGGTGCGGACCCGGTGGGCCGAAAGGCCTGTTTCCGCGCTGTCTCTCTAAACTAAACTAAACTTACAGTATTTAGCTCAGTTTACCAGCACACAAAGAGTCGCCTGGTTGGCCACCATCTTGGATCTGATTTGGATTATTATCTAATCTGTATCTGGGCGGCCATGGTGGTGCAGCGGTAGAGTTGCTGCCTGACAGTGCTCGCAGCGCCGGAGATCCGGGCCTGATCCTGACTACGGGTGCTGTCACGGTGGTCATGGTGGTGCAGCGGTAGAGTTGCTGCCTTGACAGTGCTCGCAGCGCCGGGGACCCGGGCCTGATCCTGACTACGGGTGCTGTCTGTACAGAGTTTGTACATTCGCCCCGTGACTGCGTAGGTTTCTCCGAGATCTGCGGTTTCCTCCCGCACTCCAAGGACGTACAGGTTAATTGGCTTGGTGTATGTGTAAATTGTCCCTAGTGTGCGGGGATCGCTGTATGGAGCGGACTCGATGGGCCCAAGGGCCTGTTCCCATGCTCTGAATCAGTACAGTGGCAGACAAGGATAGTTTTGTTCTTGAAGAAGATATGAAAGCCAAATAGATTTTTATGACGATCAAGTAAGTGCTATCATTGAGTGCTCACGAAACCAACATTTATCAAAAGAGCTCCAGATTGTGTAATTAATTACATTAGCATTAAGGCTAATTTGTTACCACTAATCAAAATGCTATTAAAAGTGTCATCGTGTGTGTGTCTGAATGTGTTTTTCTATCTTCGTTAAAACGCTACATGGTAGCGCTTACATTTGTACATATTCTGACTCACATTTTTCCCCTCCATGCAGTAATCAGGTTCACAAGATTTCATCCTGTATTTCATGTCATTGACGATTCAAATTTTAATAAAAAAAGGCAAATATTGGTTTTCACCCACAGCCTTTTCCCAGGACTTTCCAATGATGATGTCACAAGGCCACTCACAGTGCACCAATCGTAAGGGGGTCTCAAGCTGTCGAGTGCCACAATGACATCGAAATGGGACGTTGTCAACGGTAACCGCAACTTCTCACAGACAGCCTTGTTTCCTGGATATCCAGTGATGATGATCACAATGGGATCCCAAGCTGCTGAGTGCCATAACCCCCTCACCCTCCCTCCCCTGGTTATTCACACCCCCACCCCCTCCCCCAACCTGGTTATTCACACCCCCTACTCCCTCCCCCTACCCCCGCCCCCTCCCCCAACCTGGTTATTCACACCCCCCACGCCCTCCCTCTACCCCCACCCCACCCCCCCACCCTGGTAATTCACACCCTCCACCCCCTCCCCACCTCCCCCCCCAAGGTTATTCACACCTGCCTCCACCCCCCCGCCCTGGGTTATAACCACCCCCCCCCCCCGACTTATTCATGATTTAAGTTTATAAAAAATACCTTTTAAAACACCAGCTTCCAGTGACGTCACAATGCCCCCCCCCTCTCAACGGCACAGTGAAACAGAATAATCCTTTCAGTGACGTCGGGGAGAGCCCCATTTCAAAAACATCCTCATCAGCTCTCTAATGCACACCATTGGGGGAGCAGACCAAGGTATGTTAGTAGAACAATGGGTCTGCACCTGGTCTAGTAACATAAAATTCTTAAAGGACTGGACAGGGTAGATGTAGTAAAAATGTTCCTCACATTGGGGGAGTCCAGAACCTGGGGTCACAGTTTAAGAATAAGGGGTAGGCCATTTAGGACTGAGATGAGGAAAAACATTTACACCCGGATAGTTGTGAATCTGTGGAATTCTCTGCCACAGAAGGCAGTGGAGGCCAATTCACTGCATGCTAAGGGAATCAAGGGAAAAAGCTGGAACGGGGTTCTGATTTTGGATGATCAGCCATGATCACATTGAATGGCGGTGCTGGCTCGACTGGCCGAATGGCCAACTCCTAGCGATGTTACAAAACCTACCTTCAGTGGAGCTGCAGATCTGCCACTGCTTGTGTGTGTGGCTACGGTGCCTTTGAGGAGGGGGCGGGATTAAAATGCAGGTTTGTATCGCTTGTCGGAGAGGGATTTCCTCGGGCTGCTAGTCGATGAAGAAAAATCGATCGGACTTCCGTTCTCTTTTTTTTTTAAATCGCTGGACAATTTAATAGTTGGATTAAAGTAAAAAGCGACTTCAAACGTCCTCGACGCCTCCAACGTGATGGATCGTAATATCAGGACAAAACAAAGGGTAAGTCGTCTATTTCACATATAATTTTGCTTCTTAGGGTGGCTTTAGTCCAATTTTACGGCGCAAAAATGTTATTTAGTCCCCAAACGATTCAGCCATGTCATTGCCTGGCGATATGCCCTTAAAATTCATGGCAACGGCAACGTTCCAATCGATCGCATTCCAGAAACACCCACTCGCAAGATGATTCAAATTCTCTTTTTTTTTGGACAATCATGTCATAAATCGTCTATTTGTGTAATTGTGTACCCATAATCAATATTTTTATACTAAATATCCACAACAGTTTTAGTCACATGTATTGTGCAAAAAATAATAATTTTGATTATATTGAGAGTGGATGTTTCTAGATTAATTTATGAGAATTAAACATTAAATTCTTTCCATTTGGCATATGTTCATGACAGTGGGATTAAAAAATCATGTTATATTGTGAATCCTTGTGTGAATGGGATTAGTTTGTTATTTGGATACTTAGGCTATTTAAAAAAATTAACCTTTTCTAAAGAAATGGATAGATGTTTAGATCTAGTAATTGAATTTAGATTAATTTAATTGATTAGATGAATTTAATTGATTTGATGAAACTGATGAATATTCATTTTTTGTTGGGTATTTACTATTTGTTTTAGCGTTTAACTTTATAATTTCTACCTTTTTTCTAAAACTGCAAATAATAACTTGTTTCTGTTAATGCTGTTCAGTGTTTTTTTTTCCTTTTCATTTTAAACAGATGTCTCAGAAGAAATGCAAAATTGTCAATCCAAATGCCCAGCAAAAGAGACTGATTTAGACAGCATTCGCAGAGATTATCCGAATTTGGACTACTCCAAATGTGATGATCTACAGGACATCCTTAATGGGAAAGTAGTGGGCAGAAAGACATTGCAGACAAGAGCAAAAACTTGTAGTTTACAATGCCAAAATTGAAAAGTTGAGGATAGGGCTCCAGAACTAGGAGTCACAGTTTAAGGATAGGAGGGAAGTCTTTTAGGACCGAGATGAGAAAATCATTTTTTACACAAAGAGTGGTGAATCTGTGGAATTCTCTGCCACAGAAGGTAGTTGAGGCCAGTTCATTGGCTATATTTAAGAGGGAGTTAGATGTGGCCCTTGTGGCTAAAGGGATCAGGGGGTATGGAGAGAAGGCAGGTACAGGATACTGAGTTGGATGATCAGCCATGATCATATCGAATGGCGGTGCAGGCTCGAAGGACCGAATGGCCTACTCCTGCACCTATTTTCTATGTTTCTATAAACAAGGTGTACAGAGTTGCTAGGTACACAAAATTGCTGGGGAAACTCAGCGGGTGCAGCAGCATCTATGGAGCGAAGGAAATAGGCGACGTTTCGGGCCGAAACCCTTCTTCAGACTGATGGGGGGTGGGAGAAAGAAGGAAAAGGGGAGGAGGGGGAGGAGCCCGAGGGCGGGCGGATGGGAGGGTGGGAGGAGACAGCTAGAGGGTTAAGGAAGGGGAGGAGACAGCAAGGGCTAGCAAAATTGGGAGAATTCAATGTTAATGCCATAAGGACGCAAGGTCCCCAGACGGAATATGAGGTGCTGTTCCTCCAATTTCCGCTGTTGCTCACTCTGGCAATGGAGGAGACCCAGGACAGAGAGGTCGGATTGGGAATGGGAGGGGGAGTTGAAGTGCTGAGCCACCGGGAGTTCAGGTAGGTTATTGCGGACTGAGCGGAGGTGTTCGGCGAAACGATCGCCCAACCTACGCTTGGTCTCCCCGATGTAAATCAGCTGACATCTAGAGCAGCGGATGCAGTAGATGAGGTTGGAGGAGATACAGGTGAACCTTTGTCGCACCTGGAACGACTGCTTGGGTCCTTGAATGGAGTCGAGGGGGGAGGTGAAGGGACAGGTGTTGCATTTCTTGCGGTTGCAACGGAAAGTGCCCGGGGAGGGGGTGGTGCGGGAGGGAAGGGAAGAATTGACGAGGGAGTTGCGGAGGGAGCGGTCTTGGCGGAAGGCGGACATGGGGGGAGATGGGAAGATGTGGCGAGTGGTGGGGTCACGTTGGAGGTGGCGGAAATGGCGGAGGAATATGTGTTGTATTTGGCGGCTAGTGGGGTGAAAGGTGAGGACCAGAGGGACTCTGCCCTTGTTGCGAGTGCGGGGATGGGGAGAGAGAGCAGTGTTACGGGGTATGGATGAGACCCTGGTGTGAGCCTCATCTATGGTGGCGGAGGGGAATCCCCGTTCCCTGAAGAACGAGGACATTTCCGATGCCCTGGTGTGGAATGTCTCATCCTGGGAACAGATGCGGCGTAGGCGGAGGAATTGGGAGTAGGGGATGGAGTCTTTACAGGGGGCAGGGTGGGAAGACGTGTAGTCCAGATAGCCATGTGAGTCAGTGGGTTTGTAATGTATGTCGGTCAGGAGTCTGTCCCCTGCGATGGAGATGGTGAGGTCAAGGAATGGTAGGGAAGTGTCGGAAATCGTCCAGGTGTATTGGAGTGCCGGATGGAAGTTGGTGGTGAAGTGGATGAAGTCAGTCAGTTGTGTGTAGGTGCAGGAGGTGGCCCCAAAGCAGTCGTCAATGTAACGGAGGTAGAGGTCGGGGATGGGGCCCTGGTACGTCTCGAACAAGGATTGTTCAACGTACCCGACAAAGAGGCAGGCGTAGCTGGGGCCCATGCGTGTGCCCATAGCTACGCCTTGTGTTTGGAGGAAATGGGAGGAGTCAAATGTGAAGTTGTTGAGGGTGAGGACCAACTCCGCTAAGTGGAGGAGAGTGTCAGTGGCTGGGTATAGGTTGCTCCTCTGGTCGAAGAAGAACCGGAGGGCTCCGAGGCCATCCTGGTGGGGGATGGAGGTGTAGAGTGACCGGACATCCATGGTGAAGATGAGGGGGTGAGGGCCCAGAGAGTGGAATGCGTGGAGGCGGCGGAGAGTGTCTGAGGTGTCTAGAACATAGGTGGGGAGGGATTTGACCAAGGGGGATAGGATGGAGTCAAGGTATGTGGAGATGAGTTCGGTGGGGCACGAACACGCAGAGACAATGGGTCTGCCGGGAGAACCGGGTTTATGGATTTTGGGGAGAAGGTAAAAACGGGCCGTGCGGGGCTGGGGAACGATGCGGTTGGAAGCTTGGTCGGGCAGGGCGTGGGAATTGATGAAGTCGGTGATGGTGCTAGAAATGGTGGCCTGGTGCTCGTCAGTGGGGTCATGGTGCAAGGGTAAGTAGGAGGAGGTGTCCGAGAGTTGGCGCGTGGCCTCAGCTTTGTAGAGATCGACGCGCCAGACTACCACGGCACCTCCCTTGTCGGCTGGTTTGATGACCCAATCTGGGTTTTTGCGGAGTGATTCAATGGCAGTGCGTTCAGAGGGGGAAAGATTAGAGTGAGACAGGGGAGTGGAGAAGTTGAGGCGGTTGACGTCGCGGCGGCAGTTCTGGATAAAGAGTTCCAGAGCCGGGACTTTATGAGGGGGGTTCCACGAGGAGGGGGTGCGTTGGAGACGGGAAAAGGGGTCATCATTGGGGGGCGAGGACTCCTTCCCATGGAAGTGCGCTGTGAGGCGGAGACGACGGTAGAAGCGAGTTGCTTATTGGTTACAATCTGAGGAGTATGATGATGCTACTGATTATGATATGCCAATGTACCAGCTAGCAACTGATCTTCTCCATAAAGACTTGGTCTATTGCTAGAAATTGTAATTTATTTACCTATCTGTTACGGACTTACAGCATACAATACAATAATATTAAAGTTCTGATCTTGAGAATATAACTTTAAAATGTTTTTAAGGCAGTCTGTGTGTTTATTACTATTTCTGTCACAACGGTCAATTTTGTAATTAGCTACAATTAGGTAACTAACTAATTATATGCTTTAATTTCAGGTCATCCAAGTAAGATGTTTCATATTTTTCCAGAATGCTTCAATCTAAAATAACTGAAAAATTCATACAGCTCTTAATTTTTAAGAAAGTTATGGGCTTTTGACTGTTCTCGATCACAGCTTTTTGTGTTAAGTCAATGGAAATTCAATAGGGAACCAGATGCTAATTTCCGAGTATGAAAATGACCATAACTTTTTTAATACTGAAGATATGAAAATGAATTAGGTATCAAATTAAACTTATTTTTATGCTTTATCTGATGGGATAAATTGCAGACTTGATTTTTTAAATCTCAAAATTTTGCAACATTGCTACTACTCCTGCACCTATTTTCTATGTTTCTATGTTAATGCTAATTCTCAGCCTAAATAAATCTACTGCCCGAGGAAGGGTGCTGACCCAAAATGACATTTGTCCATGTCTTCCACATGGATAAGTGCTGCCTGATCTGCTGAGTTACTCCAGTAATTTGTGTTTTATTTTGTAAATTAGCTTCTGCAGTTCTTTGTGTCCAAATTCTTCCATAAAACCAAAAGATCACAAGACTTTGGAGCAGGATTAGTCCATTCAGCCCATCGAGTCTGCTCCACTACCCGATCATGGCTGATCTATTTCACCCTCTCAACTACATTCTCCTGCCTTCTCCCCATAACCTTTGACACCCTTACTAATCACAAACCTATCAATCTCCGCTTTAAATATACCCAATGACCCTGATCTCCGCAGCCATCTGTGGCATTGAAATCCACAGATTCACCACCCTCTGACTAAAGACATTCCTCATCTCCTTTATCCTCATCTCATTGCACTATTATTGTTTGTATATAAATACACACACTGAACATATTTTGTTGTACAATTTTACCTCTCCCTCTCCCTCTCTCCCTCTCTCTCTCTCTCTCTCTCTCTCTCTCCCCATCTCTCTCTCTCCCTCTCTCTCTCTCTCTCTCTCTCTCTCTCTCTCTCTCTCTCTCTCTCTCTCCTCTCTCTCTCTCTCTCTCTCTCTCTCTCTCTCCCCCCCCCCCTCTACCTCTTCCAGTTTAGAGATACAGCGCGGAAACAGGCCCTTCGGCCCACTGAGTCCGTACTAACCAGCAATCCCTGCACATTAACACTATCCTACAAACACTAGGGAACAATTTACATTTATACCAACCAATTAACCTACAAACCTGTACGTCTTTGGAGTGTGGGTGGAAACAAAAGATCTCTGAGAAAACCCACATGGGTCACAGGGAGAACGTACAAACTCCGTACAGACAGCACCTGTTTTAAGGGACAGAAGTTTAGGGGTAACATGAGGGGGAACTTCTTTACTCAGAGAGTGGTAGCTGTGTGGAATGAGCTTCCAGTGGAAGTGGTGGCGGCAGGTTCGTTGGTATCATTTAAAAATAAATTGGATAGGCATATGGATGAGAAAGGAATGGAGGGTTATGGTACGAGTGCAGGCAGGTGGGTTTCCAGGCAGGTAAGGGAAAAAAGTTGTTCGGCACGGACTTGTAGGGCCGAGATGCCCTGTTTCAGTGCTGTAATTGTTATATGGTTATATGGTTATATGGTTGTCGGTTTCGTACCCGAGTCTGTAAGAGCTGTAAGGCAGCAACTCCACCACTGCGCCACCGTGCTGCCCGATCTTTTGTCTATAGACATTCAGTGTAAACCAGTATCTGCAGTTCCTTCCTACACTCTTTCCATCGTAATCTGCCCCAGGGTGAACGAGCAGTTAATTATTTTTTACTGCTGCTGGTATATTGGCAAGAACGTTGGGAAAGCTCCCAATTCTTGAAATAGCTCCATGGAATCTTTAACATCCACTTGTTGAGAAGACATTTTTTTGTTAAAGTGAATGCTACTAATCATTGCATAGAATTCAGTTAATTGCAACCAGTCTACAAAATGTAACAGCAGTTCCCAGACATATTGATGCGCAGAACATAGTAAAGTCCTTGATCCCTGCAAGGTGAGGGAGACAGGACTGCCAATGGTTCAATGGTTCTTTATTATCACATGTACCGAAGTACAGTGAGATTATTATTTTTTGCATACAGTCCAAGGTGGCACACTGGTGCGTCAGTAGAGTTGTTGCCTTACAGCACCAGAGACCCAGGATTGCATTTCTTATATTCTCTGGTATTAAAACCAGTTTCCTGCTCTTGAATTATTCTTGTCTTTTGCTTTATTCATGGCGTGCGGGTATTGGTTTCAAACACTTACTGCCCATCGTCCATTGTGGAACTGATGCGCTACAATGCTGAGAACTATATTCTGCACTCTGTATCTTCCCCTTTGCTCTACCTCTTGTACAAGTTTGACATAAGTTCATACATTCACAAAGGGGGGTGGCATGACAGGAATACAAAAAGTTTATTTGAAAATGTTATCACGAGCGCGAAGCTCGAAGTCCCTCGCGGGCCCTGGAAGCTCTGGGGTTTTAGATGATCTCTGGTGCATTCTGAGCCTTCGTTTGGAGCATTTTTGCACCAGATTTATGACCAATATTTCAGAAATAATTTTGGTTAAGTCATGAGTAATGAGTGGGTGGAATGGGATGATTGGGGGTAATTGATGTGCACATTTTTTAAAATCAAGAATTGATGTTGTCCTTGTTTTAATAATCATATCGTACTGTTGTAAAATGTTATGTAAAATGTTATAAAGGAGCATGCAAAAACTCAAAATAAAATACTGTAAGTTTTTGCAGTAAAGAAAACCTTTTTTTAGAAAATGTTTTGTGTATTGATTTGATTGCCTGTTATTGTTCGACTGTGTTAGTGTGTGCAGTGGGGTGGAAGATTGCAACTGTGAGATATATTGTTTGTGCTCACAATCACTACTCAGAGACAAAATCGCGGGAACAAGAAATGCTTTATTTGCGAGTCTGCAGAATCGGGTGCCTCTCCAAGTTGAGACACACCGAGCAAAGGAAAAACATCTTGTTTTATACAATTCAGTATACAGTCTTTATTGATCGGACGCCTCCCCTTCTGACCCCTTCCAATCAGGGTACCGAGGTTCACAATCTTCCAACCCTCCCCTCCGTGCGTCATCAATCATTCCCTCTCCTCCCACATCATACATCGCATGTACATTTAAATTAGGTTCTTTGTCATGAGGGGCGTACAGTTAATATTCATTTAACTCATTAAGCATGCGCAGTATCTGTGCCCTAACCTAATTAATTGCCTTTGACCCAAAGAATAGCTTCTGTGTTGTCAGCTACATTCCTTACCTCATCTTGTTATTCTATAATGTTATCAACAGCTCTGAAGGTCTGACTGTTTGTTCGAATCACAAGGTTGGTGTTTCCAGTTACTCGGCCCATCACAAGGTCGGTGACTACAACCTTTCGGCCCCTCACAATGGTGGTGGTTTAATCATCTTATCCCTCACACAACCTTCCCGTGGTCCACCCTGTTTCGACGAATGCAATCAACCCGGCGTGCACAATCAAATAAGATCAAATAGAACAAGTTGTCCTACAACTTTTGGCTGTGCACGCCATACGCAAGAAGAAGAGTGTGTGCAGTGCAGTGCACCTTTAATGGTCCTCCTGACCTAACAACTTCACATCACATCAATTTCAACATGGAATAGTGATATCAATACAACATTTAGTTCGACTTCAATTTCCATCATGAAAATTGAAACATTAAATGGTGCATTTACATATGATCGCTTTCATGCGAACCTCTTTTACTGTCAGACTATTATAACAAATTCTAGTTCCATGATGACTCATAAACAAGATCACAAATCACATTTTGAATTATCAAACACAATGTGATTGTAAATAATTGTAGAGCTGCCAAGTTTCACCGAGCATTTCCGTGTTTTGATGGCTGAAAATCGGTATTTTGTTGGGTAAATCGGTATTTTTCACATACATGCTATAGAACGTACTACACAGAAACTGGATTTTTTTAAATCATTTTTTTGCATGCAACTCATGTATTCTCAAATATCAGTATGGAATACTGAAAATAAGTACTACCGGGGTGGAAGATTGCAACCTTCACGTTGTCCGCCCTGTTTCGACTAATGCAATCAACCCAGCGTGCATAATCAAATAAGATCAAATAGAACAAGTTGTCCTACAACTTTAGGCTGCGCATGCCATACGCAAGAAGAAGAAGTACTACTGAATTGTGAAACCATTTTTGAAATGTGAATTTATAATTCATGATTTTGATTTAATCATATCCTTATAACTATAAAACTCTGATCTTGGATGTGTGTGTATGTATTTATTTATTTGTTTGTGTCTTTTCACATCTTCTTGAAAAAACAACGCGCAAACGGGAACATTTTTATATATTCTGGTAGAGATTTACCCCTTGAAGTCTGAAATCGGCTTATCTGAAAATTGTGTGCTTTATTTCTTGAGTTATTAATAAAAATGTTCACAAATCAGATCAAACTTTGAAATCAGTCGTAAATCAATCTATGGTGATTGTTAAAATTCCCAAAAAAACCCCAAAAAAACCTTTGAAATCACAAAGCCTGTTTTTTGCTGATGACGTGACAATGAATCTGCCTGCCTGGCGTCTTCTCGCGCTGCGACTGACGTTACCTCCCACCCATCCCTCCTCCCCCCATTGTTCAAAAGTCGCACTGTCGACTGAAGACCAAAGATCGTAGCTGAAGACTGCGTCAGCCCAACCGGCGCTCCTTTGGTTGACGCTCGCTCGCTCGCCCGCCCGCTCGCGCCTCGGCTTGGGTCTCGGCTTGGGTCTCTCTCCCCTCCCCTCTCTCCCCCTCCCCTCTCTCCCCCTCCCCTCTCTCTCCCTCCCCCTCTCTCTCCCTCCACCTCTTTCTCCCCCCCTATCTCTCCTCCCCTCTCTCCCCCCCGTCGGCTCCTCATCTCCTTTCTAAAAGAACGTCCTTTAAATCTGAGGCTCTGACCTCTAGTTCTAAACTCCCACTAGTGGAAACATCCTCTCCACATGCACTCTTTCCAAACCTTTCACTATTCTGAATGCTTCAATAAGGTCTCCCCTCATTCTTCTAAACTCCAGCAAGTACAGGCCCAGTGAACCGGATAGAGAGTGGGGGGGGGAGATAGTGGGAGAAATGGGTGGTGGGGGGCTGGTCACGGGATAGAGAATGGGGGGGAGGGATGGGGGCAGAGTGTATTACATTGTAATTTGATTCATACCATTGGGTTGCAAGCTATCCTAGAGATAATGAGGTTCTGTTACTCCAGTTCCTTGTGTCTCCACCTCTCATCCTTCAGTAAATCACCAGCCTGAGAATTAATATGTTGTACGCGAGCCAGTGAGACATTTCTCAATGGAATAAGAAATTGTAAGCATTACATACAAGAGGCCATCCTGTGTCAACTACTGACCACAACTTTGCTCCTCATAATCTGTCGAATCCTCTATCAAGAGTGAAGTGTCAACAGTGTTTTATTGCCACATGTCCCAGATAGAACAATAACATTCTTACTTGCAGCAGCACCACAAAATATGTAAACATGTGTAGGAAGGAACTGCAGATGCTGGTTTAAACCGAAGATAGACACAAAAAGCTGGAGTAACTTAGCGGGACAGGCAACATCTCTAGAGAGAAGGAACGGGTGACATTTCGGGTCGAGACCCTTCTTCAGACTGGTTAGGCATAAGGGAAACATAGAAACATAGAAATAGGTGCAGGAGTAGGCCATTTGGCCCTTCGAGCCTGCACCGCCATTCACTATGATCATGGCTGATCATCCAACTCAGTATCCTGTACCTGCCTTCTCCCCATACCCCGTGATCCCTTTAGCCTCAAGGGCCACATCTAACTTCCTCTTAAATATAGCCAATGAACTGGCCTCAACTACCTTCTGTGGCAGAGAGTTCCATAGACTCACCACTCTCTGCGTGAAATGTTTTTCTCATCTCAGTCCTAAAGGATTTCCCCTTTATCCTTAAACTGTGACCCTTTGTCCTGGACTTCCTCAACATCGGGAACAATCTTCCTGCATTTAGCCTGTCCAACCCCTTAAGAATTTTGTAAGTTTCTATGAGATCCCCCCTCAATCTTCTAAATTCTAACGAGTACAAGCCGAGTCTATCCAGTCTTTCTTGATATGAAAGTCCTGACATCCCAGTAATCAGTCTGGTGAACCTTCTCTGTACTCCCTCTAAGGCAAGAATGTCTTTCCTCAGATTTGGAGACCAAAACTGTACACAATACTCCAGGTGTGGTCTCACCAAGACCCTGTACAACTGCAGTAGAACCTCCCTGCTCCTATACTCAAATCATACAACTTGGAAACGAGAGATATAGACAGTGAGGTGGAGAGATAAAGGACAATGAATGAAATAAATGCGAAAAAGTAACGATGATAAAGGCAAGAGGCCATTGTTAGCTGTTTGTTGGGTGAAAACGAGAAGCTGGTGCGACTTGGGAGGGGGAGGGATGGAGAGAGAGGGAATGCCAGGGTTACTTGAAGTTAGAGAAATCAATATTCATACCACTGTGCTGTATTGTGGGCCGAAGGGCCTGTTCCCAATTAAGTTTAGAAATACAGTGCAGAAACAAGTCCTTCGGCCCACTGAGTCTGCGCCGACCAGCGGTCCCCGCACATTAACACTATCTTGTACACAACAGGGATAATTTACAATTTTATCTAAGCCAATTAACCTACAAATGTGCATGACTTTGAAATGTGGGAGGAAACCGGAGCAACTGGAGAAATCCTACTTGGTCACAGGAAGAACGTACAAACTCCATACAGAAAACGCCCATGGTCAGGATCGAACCCGGGTCTCTGGCGCTGTTATGCCCCTGTCCCACTTAGGAAACCTGAACGGAAACCTCTGGAGACTTTGCGCCCCACCCAAGGTTTCCGTGCGGTTCCCGGAGGTTCCAGGTGGTTGCCGGAGGTTGCAGGTAGTGGAAGCAGGTAGGGAGACTGACAAAAACCTCCGGGAACCGCACGGAAACCTTGGGTGGGGCGCAAAGTCTCCAGAGGTTTCCGTTCAGGTTTCCTAAGTGGGACAGGGGCATAAAGCAGCAACTCTACCACTGCGCCACTGTGCCACACTATCTCTTTAAACCTTTCCTATCCATGTACCTGTCTAAATGTCTTTTAAACTCCAATACTCATCTCCACGGCTACCTCGGGCAGCTTGTTGCATATGAACATCACCCACTGCATGAAGAAATTAGCCATTAAGTCTCTTTTAAATCTTTCCCCCTCTCACCTTAAACTGATGTCCTCTAGCCTGGAGCACCTTATCTATGCCTGAGTCATACAACTAAGAAACAGGCCCTTCGGCCCAACTTTCTCATGCCTACCAACATGCCCCATCTACACACGTCTGATCCAGAGTCCGGCCTCTGTTTTCAAGAGAGAGTTAGATATAACTCTCAGAACGGAATCTAGGGATATGGGGAGAAAGCAAGAACGGGATACTGATTTTGTATGATCAGCCATGATCATATTCAATCAATCAATCAATCAGTTTTATTCGTCACATTGCACATAAAGTGCAAGTGAAATGAATTTGTCAGCAGCGGTACAATGATAAAGAACTCACAAACACAATAAACATTTAATATAAACTTCCACCACAGCATTCATCACTGTGGTGGAAGGCACAGAAATTGGCCAGTCCTCCTCCATTTTCTCCCATGGTCGGGACCTCAACCCTCCGCAGCCGTCGCTGCGGGCGTCCAGATGGTAAAAGGACAAGGTAAAAGTCAAGGTAAGTCCAGAGTCGGCTCTTCCCCACCGGAGACCGCGGCTTTGGGCTGGTGTAGGCCGCAGATTTAAAGTCGAAGATTTAAAGTTCGCGCCGCAGCCAGAAGCACCGTAGACTGCAGGGCCAGCGGTCGAAGCTCCCCTCCAGGGGTGATGGTAAGTTCACGCCGGGCTCGCGGTAGAAGTTGGCCGCGGGCCGGCATTCGTAGCTTCTTCTTCCCGCGGGTCCCCCCACGAGGGATCCCGGGCTGCAGACGCCGCGCCAGCTGGAGCTGTGCAGACCGCGGCTTCAGGCTGCCGGCCGCCGCGGGCCAGCGAAATGGAGCGCTCCCCTCCGGTGAGCCCCAGCGAGGGCTCGCCCACTCCACGCCGAGAGTCCACGCTGCGCATATTGAATGGCGATGCTGGCTTGAAGGGCCGAATGGCACCTAATCTCTGTGTTTCTATGTTTCTATGACCAGCCTGGGTTTGTCCCGTGTTCCTCTAAACCTGTCCAATCCATGTACCTGTCTAGTTGCCTTTTAAATGTCATTATGGTATCTGTCTCAACTACTTCCTCTGGCTGCTCGTTCCATACACCCACCACCTTTGTGTAAAAATGTTGCCCCTTGGGTTCTGATTAAATCGTTCCCCTTTCATCTTAATATGATTTTATATGAATGTTTGTGCACATGTATAATAAGATTTTTACTGAGCTGTATGCAAAAAAAACAATTTCACTGTGCCAAAGTACATCTGACAATAAAGCACCGTTGGACCATTGAACCTTGGCGATGTAACCCCTCAGCCACCTATGCTTCAGGGATACGGGTACCAGCTTGTCCTGCCTCATCGTATAATTCAAGCCCGAGAACCCTTGAGCTCACCAGGTGTCTGTTGACTCCGATGCCGTTCAACTAATCTCGTCTGACTCAGTCTGAAGAAGGGTCTTGACCCGATACGTCACCCATTCCTTCTCTCCAGATAAGCTGCCTGTCCCGCTGAGTTACTCCAGCATTTTATGATCTATTCCCTGCCTGTTTTCTGTGTCTGTGTAAATGGCTCCCAAACGTTGCAACAATATCTGCTTCCGCTACTTCCCTTGGCAGCAACTCCAAGCTCCCGCCACGCATTACGGTGGAGAGCATAGTCACCGGTTGCATCACGGCCTGATTCAGCAACTCAAACGCCCAGGAACAGAGAAGATCGCAAAATGTGGTGAACACTGCCCAGTCCATCACGTGTATTGACCTTCCCCCCATCGAGGGGATCTACCTGTCCAAATGTCTTTTAAATGCTGTCATAGTAGAAGTTCATGTGAGTTCAAGTGAGTTCAAGTGTTCAAGTGAGTTCGTGAGTTCAAGTGTTCAAGTGAGTTCAAGTGAGTTTAATGTCATGTGTCCCTGATAGGACGATGAAATTCTTGCTTTGCTTCAGTACAACAGAACATAGTAGGCATTGACAACAAAACGATCAGTATGTCCATATACCATTATGCAAATTTATACACACATGAATAAATAAACTGATAAAGTGCAAATAACAGATAATGGGCTATTAATGTTCAACAGCATCTTCTGGAAGCTCATTTCATATATCCACCTGCAAATCATTTGCAAATGTGCTATTCAACCCATCTATATTTGTGTCCTAATAATTAATATATATCTATATCTCAATATATCTATATCCATCTTTATATATATCAATATCTATCTATATTTACATAAATATATCCATATCCATTTATATCTATAGATATTTTTAATCTCATCTCTAACTATCTCTATCCCTATATTATATATACACACACACACATATATACACACACATGCACACTCGCACACATACAGTATATACACACACACACACACACACACACATATACACACACATATATTCACACTCACACTCACACACACTTACATACATACATACATACACATATACATGCTAACACTCACACACTCACACATACACACACACACATATATATATAGACACACTCGCACACATACAGTACACACACACACACACACACATATACACATCCATATAACCATATAACAATTACAGCACGGAAACAGGCCATCTCGGCCCTACAAGCCCGTGCCGAACAATTATTTTCCCCTACTCATCTGCCTGCACTCAGACCATAACCCTCCATTCCTTTCCCATCCATATACCTATCCAATTTATTTTTAAATGATAAAATCGAACTTGCCTCCACCACTTCCACTGGAAGCTCATTCCACACAGCTACCACTCTCTGAGTAAAGAAGTTCCCCCTCATGTTACCCCTAAACTTCTGACCCTTAATTCTGAAGTCATGTCCTCTTGTTTGAATCTTCCCTACTCTCAATGGGAAAAGCTTGTCCACGTCAACTCTGTATACATACAGTATATGCATATACACACTCACACTCACACTCACACACACAATCACACACACTCTCACACATACTCACTCACACACATATACACACTCACACTTACTCACATACTCACATACACGCATTCACTACACACACACAGACACACACACATATAACTCTAATTCTACATTTCAGATATCCTATAACTATAAAACTCTGATCTTGGATGTGGATGTGTGTGTGTGTGTGTGTGTGTGTGTGTGTGTGTGTGTGTGTGTGTGTGTGTGTGTGTGTGTGTGTGTGTGTGTGTGTGTGTGTGTGTGTGTGTGTTTGTGTGTGTGTGCGTGTTTATTTGTTTATTTGTTTGTGTGAAATCACTACTCGAAGAAACGACATACAAAAGGGAACATTTTTTACATATACCGGTAGAGATTTACCCCCTGGAGTCAAACATCGGCTTACCTGAAAAGTTCATGCTTTATTTCTTGAGTTATTAATAAAAATGTTCACAAATCTGAAATGTCTTTGAAAATAAAACCGAGCGGCTATGGCTGATGACGTCACAATGCCTCTGTGGGCTCTGTGTGCTGCGTCTGCTCTGCGAGCTGAAGTCTCCCCCGCGAACTGATGCCCCCGCCACCCCCGCGAGCTGCTGCCGCCCCCCCCCGTGAGCTGCCGCCCCCCCGTGAGCTGCCGCCCCCCCGCGAGCTGCCGCCCCCCCGCGAGCTGCCGCCCCACACCCCTCCTCCTCTTCCCATCCTCTCTCCTCCCTCCTCTCCCCCACTCCCCCTCTAACCCCCTCCCTCCGCCCCTCCTCTCTCTCCCCACCTCTCTCTCCCCCCCTCTCTCTCCCCCATCTCCCCCTCCCCTCCCCCTCCCCTCTCTCCCTCTTCCCCCCATTACCCTCTCCCCCCCTCCCTCCCCCCCCATCACTCCCCCTCCCTTGTCCCCCTCTCCCCTCCCCCCCAATGAATAATATTAATATAATATCAAGGGGGTTGGTTAGTGTGTGTCTGTGTATGTGCGGGGGGTAGTTTGTGTGTGTGTGGGAGGTGGTTAATGTGTGTGCGACTCCGCAGACCGTTCCCTCTCTCCATTCCCGCAACCACGTGTTGAGGGGATGGGACCCAACGGGTCCTACTTGGTCTAGCATATATGTGGAAATGATTGTGGGTGGCATGGTGGCGCAGCAAAAGAGTTGCTGCTGTACAGCGCCATGGACCTGGGTTCGAGCCTGACTATGAGTTTTGTTTCTACAGAGTTTGTACGTTTTCCCTGTGACCGCGTGGAGTTTCTCCGGGAGCTCCTCCCTCATTCCAAAACGTGCGGGTTTGTAGGTTGATTAGCTTCGGTAAAGTTGTAAAATTGTCCATTGTGTGTAGGATAGGGCTAGTGTGCGAGATGATGGCTGGTCAGCATGGACAGGGTGGGCCGAAGGTCATTAGCTCATATGGTCATAAGGAATTTGAGCAGAATTAGGCCGTTCGACCCGTCATGTCTACGCCACCATTCAATCATGGCCGATCTATCTCTCCCTCCAAGTCAAGTCAAGTCAAGTCAAGTTTATTTGTCACATACACATACGAGATGTGCAGTGAAATGAAAGTGGCAATGCTCGCGGACTTTTGTGAAAAAGACAAACAACCAAACAACCAAACAAACTATAAACACAGTCATAACACACATATTCTTTTACATAATAAATAATGGAAGGAAAAACGTTCAGTAGAGTTAGTCCTTTGTGAGATAGGCGTTTACAGTCCGAATGGCAACGGAGGCGTTTGCCTGACCGTAGCAGCTGGAACAGTCCGTTGCAGGGGTGGAAGGGGTCTCTCATGATATTGTTGGCTCTGGAGTTGCACCTCCTGATGTATAGTTCCTGCAGGGGGGCAAGTGAAGTTCCCATAGTGCGTTCGGCCGAACGCACTACTCTCTGCAGAGCCTTCTTGTCCTTGGCAGAGCAATTCCCAAACCAGATGGTAATGTTCCCGGACAAGATGCTTTCCACCGCCGCTGCGTAGAAGCACTGGAGGATCCTCGGAGACACTCTGAATTTCCTCAATTGCCTGAGGTGGTAAAGGCGCTGCCTTGCCTTACTCACGAGTGCTGAGGCGTGTGATGCCTATGTCATATACTCGGAGATGTGGACTCCCAGATATTTAAAACAGTTCACCCTATCCACAGGATCCCCATTTATCCTCAATGGCTCCTAAACCCATTCTCCTGCCTTTCTTCCCATAACCTCTGACACCCATACTATTCAAGAATCTATCCATCTCTGCCTTAAAAATATCCACACCCTTCTGTGGCAAAGAATTCCACAGATTGACCACCTAAAGAGATTTCTCCTCATCTCCTTCCTAAAAGAACGTCCTTTAATTCTGAGGCTATGACCTCTAGTCCTAGACTCTCCCACTAATGGAATATATATATGCGTATGCATGTGTATATATCTATGTAGTTAGAGATATACATTCACAATTGATTTGTGTCTAAATCATTCTCTGCAGTTTAGACTTCTGCCAAAGTTCCCTGATCTTACAAAGAGTTGCCCTGCTTTGCCTGGGAGGAGATGCCAAGGTTCACAGACGTCTAAACAAACTGGAGCCGTAAACCGAGGCTTTAGTTCTCAGGGAAACATAGGCGGAGGATAATCTAAACCCTGGTCCTTTTATAGAGATGTTTTCATTGTGGCGAGGATCTGAGCATTCTTCGCAAATATGCTTCACATTTCCAAATCCAGATGCTGGAGAATGTTTGTGGATCTGCGATGCTCCACGGCTATTCGTGGTGATGTGTGTGTTTTTTTTTTGCAGTTTACTGAAAGCGAAGGCTCACTCAGTCACATCCTATCACATCCTCTCCCATTGCCTCTCTGCTCTTAATCCCTTTGCCTCGGCGAAGCCTAAATATAAGATCAAACAGATAAATGCCTGCAGGACTGATTAACCTATAATTAAAGCTCGGACTGATGTTTTCATCTAAGTGCAAGCAAGCAATACAATTTCACATTGAGTGAGCAATGCTTGAGTTAGTTACAATGTGACTGCCTGCACTTTAGACCGGAAAAAGCTCCATACACCCACTGAGATGTCGGTGAATGTGAAACGAAAATAATATAAATGGTCTGCGCTAAAAGACAGAGAAACAGAGTTTGATCTTCAGGTCAATGATCAGAGTCCTTTTTCTCTCAATCTTCCTTTAGGGTTAGAGTTTTAGACTTTAGACTCTTAGACTTCAGGGATACATCCAAATAAATTAACCATGCATGTTCTCCAGAGATGCTGCCTGACCCGCTGAGATACTCCAGCACTCCGTGTCTTCTCCGGCAGACTGACTTTAGATTTTAGACTTCAGCAATACAGCGCAGAAACGGGCACTTAAGCCATTTGACCGACAAACTTGAAAGTCTTTGGAGTGCGGGAGGAAACCGGAGCGCCCGGTGAAAACCCACGCAGGTCACAGGGAGAACGTACAAACTCCATACAGACTGTAGTCAGGATCGAACCTGGGTCTCTGGTGCTGTAAAGCAGCAACTCTACCACTGTGCCATCCTGCATCTGCACCATATGAAAACAATAAATGGTCTGCACTAAAAGACAGAGAAATAGAGTTAGATCTTCATGTCAATGATCAGATTCCTTTTTCTCTCAAACTTCCGTTAAGGTTAGACTTTTACACTTTGCACTTTTGACTTTAGAGGTACATCCAAATCTTTTCCCCCTCACCTTGAATTTATGTCCTCTGGTCCTTGATTGCTCTACTCTGGGCATGAAACCCTATGCATCGACCCGATCTATTCCTCTCACGATTTTGCACACCTCTATAAGATCACCCCTCGTCCTCTGCGCTCCATGGAATAGAGACCCAGCCTACTCAACCTCTCCCTAAAGCTCACACCCTCTAGTCCTGGCAACATCCTCGTAAATCTTTTCTGAACCCTTTCAAGCTTGACAATATCTTTCCTATAACATGATGCCCAGAACTGAACACAATATTCGAAATGTACTCACCAACGTCTTATACAACTGCAACATGACCTCCCAACCTCTATACAATACTCTGACTGATGAAGGCCAGTGCCAAAAGCCTTTTTGACCACATTATCTACCTGCGACTCGACCTTCAAAGAACCATGCACCTGTACTCCTAGATCCCTCTGCTCTTCAACACTACACAGAATCCTACCATTTACTGTGTAGGTGCTGCCCTTGTTCGACGTCCAAAAATGCAACATCTCACACTTCTCCATCAACCGTTCCTCTGCCCACCTGGCCACGATCCAGATCCAGCTGCAATCGTTCACAACCATCTTCACTATCTGCAAAACAACTAACATTTGTATCATCAGCAAACTTGCTAATTTTGCCCTATATGTTCTCATCCAAATTATTGATGTAGATGACAAACAGAAACGGGCCCAGCACCAAACCCTGAGGCACACCACTAGTCGGAGACATCAGTCTGAGAAGCAACCTTCCACCATTACCCTCTGCTTCCTTCCATGGAGCCAATTTGCAATCCATTCAGCTATCTCTCCTTGGATCCCAGGCAATCTAACCTTCCAGAGCAACCTCCCATGTGGAACCTTGTCAAACACTTTACTGAAGTCCATCTACAGCTCTGCCCTCATCAACATTTTTGGTCACGTCTTCAAAAAAATCAATCGGATTTGTGAGACACAACTTCCCACGTACAAAACCATGCTGACTGTCATTAATCAGCCCTTGCCCATCCAAATGCATGTATATCCTATCCCTCAGAGTACTCTCCAGTAACTTACCAACTACAGATGTTAAACTCACCGGACTATAGTTCCCAGCATTTTCCCTGCAGCCCTTCTTGAAAAGAGGTACAACATTTTTTCCCTCCAATCCTCCGGCACCTCTCCTGTATTTAAGGACGAACTGTAAATTTCAACCGGGACCCCCGCAATTTCCTCTCTAGTTTCCCGCCATGTCCTCGGATATATCTGATTGGCCATGGAGATTTGTCTTCATGCATGACAGTACCTTCAGTACTTCTTCGACGGTAACACTGACTGTTCTCAAGACACTTCCAATGAAGTTCCTTCATCCTACTGTCTTTCTCCTCAGTAAATACAGAGGAGAAATACTCATGGAGGACCTTGCCCTGTGGCTCCACACAGAGGTGACCGCTTTGATTCCTGAGAGGTCCCACTCTCTCTATTTCCCCTTTTCCCCTTTATGTATTTATAAAATATTTTGGAAAGTCCTTAATGCTACCCACCAAACCTATCTCCTGACACCCTTTTGTCTTTCTGATCTCCTTTCTCAGTTTACACAGACAATAGAGTTCAAATTAACGAGCCATTTAGGGTGGCACGGTGGCGCAGCAGTAGTACAGCGCTCACAGCGCCAGAGATGCAGGTTTGATTCTGACTACAGGTTCTTGTCTGTACGGAGTTTGTACGTTTGTACGCAGGAATCATGTTCCCGATGTTGGGGGAATCCTAAACCAGGGGCCACAGTTTAAGAATAAGGGATAAACCATTTGGAACGGAGATGAGGAAAAACTTTTTCACACAGAGGGTTGTGAATCTGTGGAATTCTCTGCCTCACAAGGCAGTGGAGGCCAATTCCCTGCATGCTTTCAAGAGAGAGTTGGATAGAGCTCTTCAAGATAGCGGAGCAAAAGGATATGGGGAAAAGGCAGGTACGGGGTACTGAGTGTGGATGATCAGCCATGATCACAGTGAATGGCGGTGCTAGATCAAAGGGCCGAATGGCCTACTCCTGCACCTATTGTCTATTATCTGTTGATCTCCCCATGACCTGCGTGGGTTTTCTCTGAGATCTTCAGTTTCCTCCCACACTCTAAAGGCGTACAGGTTTGTAGGCTGATTGGCTTGGTATGATTGTAAATTGTCCCTAGCGTGTGCAGGATAATATTAATGTGCGGGGATCGCTGGTCGGTGAGGACCCGGTGGGCCCATGGGAAAGTGTTGGGAGGGAAAGTGAATCAGTGAGAAGAATAAGAAGATCTTACTGAATGATGACCTACTGATGCTTATGATGTGATCAAAGGTAAAATGACTACAACTGACACCATTAATTGTCTTCAATTCACCACTTTACAGATGTTTGAAACTTCTCTGAAGAGAATTTCTCTTAAATTGAACTTAAAAGTCAGATAAACCTCCATCATCGCCCTTTGTTCTCTTTGTACCCCTCAAGGTCAATAACACTGCTCGACACAAACCGAAATCCTTACCGCACCAATAACAAATCCAATTTAGATTTGTTGTCACTGCACTGTTCTTAACTTCAAAAGCAATCTATCAACTCTGCTCCATTTAACATGGCTGCACCAAGATCAGTCAAAACCAATAGTGTTTCTCAACTTTAAAACACTTGGCAAACTTTTGGTTCATTCATTCGTTCACATGGAACATAACAACATAGAAACATAGAAAAATAGAAACATAGTAAAATAGGTGCAGGAGTGGGCCATTCGGCCCTTCGAGACAGCACTGCCATTCAATATGATCATGGCTGATCATCTAAAATCAGTACCCCGGTTCCTGCTTTTTCCCCATATCCCTTGATTCCTCTAGCCCTAAGAGCTAAATCTAACTCTCTCTTGAAAACATCCAGTGCCTTGGCCTCCAGTGCCTTCTGTGGTAGAGAATTCCACAGATTCACAACTCACTGGATAAAAAAGTTTTTCCTCATCTCAGTCCTAAATGGCCTACCCCTTATTCTTCAACTGTAACCCCTGGTTATGAACTCCCCCAACATGGGGAACATTTTTCCTGCATCTAGCCTGTCCAATCCTTTAAAAATGTTATATGTTTCTATAAGATCCCCTCTCATCTTTCTAAATTCTAGTGAGTACAAGCACAGTCAACCCATTCTTTCATCATATGTCAGTCTCAACATCCGGGGAATTAACCATCTGAACCCTCAATAGCAATAATGTCCTTCCTCAAATTAAGAGACCAAAACTGCACACAATACTCCAGGTAAAGTCTCACCAGGGCCCTGTACAACTACTGTAGGACCTCTTTGCTCCTAAACTCAAATCCTCTCGCAATGAGGACCAACATGCCATTAGCTTTCTTCACTGCCTGCTGTACCTGCATGCTTCTTCTCCTTGCGTATGGCGTGCACAGCCTAAAGTTGTAGGTCAAGGGTAAACATCCAGGCCAGGACAGCATCAGTTACTGGGTGGATGGCTTTGATGCCACCAGGGAAAAGCCTCGGTGAGCAGTCACTCACGAAGTGTGGGATGGTCTGGTCTTGATGTCCGCAGTCGCAAGCAGGGAACGGTGTAGGCCAGAAAGTAGAGGACAGACACAGGGAACAGCAGATGTTGGTTTACAAAAAAACCCCACAAAGTGCTGGAGTAACTCAGCGGGTCACACAGCATCTCTGGAGGCTGAGAAAAGACACAACCTGGAATATCACTGTCCACGTCCTCCAGAGATGCTGCCTAACCTGCTGAGTTACTCCAGCATGTTGTGTTTTTTTTAAATATCAGAAAGCTATGCAGAAGGCTTGCTTCAAGAAGTCATCTTTAAAGAGAATCTTTTGTAAATGACATTGCAGAAAGGTGGTCTGGAAGTGTCTAGTTTAGAGATGAGGCGTGGTCCATTGGACCACCGCATCCACGCTGACCAGCGATCCCCCTGTACACTAGTTCTATCCTGCACACACTAGGGACAATTTACAGAACCCAATTAACCTACAAACCTGCACATGTCTGCGGTGTGGGAGGAAACCGGAGCACCCGGAGAAAACCCACGGGGTTACAGGGAGAACGTACAAACTCCGTACAGACAGCACCCGTAGTCGGGATCGAACCCGAGTCTGTAAGGCAGCAACTCTACCGCTGCGCCACCATGCAAAGTGTGTGCCAAGAGGAGTGTGTCTTTGTGTGTCAGTACAAAGACACGCCTGAAATTATGCCATGCCGCCCTAGAGCCTGCCAGTAAGTTCAAATGATTGGTTTACAGAGCAGGGCCTCGAAAGGACCTGGAACCATGAGCGATTCCTAATTGGTGATCAAAATAATCAACAAAGAGTGTGTAAAATCTCAAGAGGAATAGATCAGGTAGATGCACAGATTCTTTTGCCCAGAGTAGGTGAATGGAGGACCAGAGTACACAGGTTTAAGGTGACGGGGAAAAGATTTAATAGGAATCTGAGGTGTATCTTTTTCACACAGAGGGTGGTGGGTGTATGGAACAAGCTGCCAGAGGAGGTAGTTGAAGCAAGGGCTATCCCGACAGTTAAGAAACAAGGTACATGGATAGGACAACTTTGGAGGGATATGGGCCAAATGCAGGCAGGTGGGACAAGTGGCCCACACTGGTCAACAAGACTAGGACATGTTGTGGGCAAAATGGGCCGAAGGGCCTGTTTCACTCTATAACTCTAAAGAGAGTTATATTTTAAGCTGTGTGAAAAAAATAACCAGAGCTGCCGAACGTGTGTGTGAAGTAGCACAATGCCCGAACCATCGACCGTCAAAGCTAAACCATCCTCATTTAATGAAACAAAGAAAAAGGGATAGATTTTGCCAAGTGGAAAAGAGAAAGTGGAGACTGAAAGTGACAGTGGAAATGAATATTTTATAATATGAGTCACACAGGAGATGGCTTTGAAATGGCAGTCAACTTGAATTTCAATCTCTCTCTCTCTCTCTCTCTCTCTCTCTCTCTCTCTCTCTCTCTCTCTCTCTCTCTCTCTCTCTCTCTCTCGCTCTTAGTCTCTCTATTACTCTTTCTCTCCATCCACACTCTCCAGTCCCTCCAAAAACCACCACCAAAAATGCTGGGAACTATAGGTCGGTGAGCTTAATATCTGTAGTTGGTAAGTTGCTGGAGAGTATTCTGAGGGATAGGATATACAGGCATTTGGATAGGCAAGGGCATATTAGGGACTGTCTGCATGGTTTTGTACATGGGAGGTCGTGTCTCACAAATCTGATTGATTTTTTTGAAGACGTGACCAAAAATGTTGATGAGGGCAGAACTGTAGATGTTGTGTACATGGACTTCAGTAAGGCATTCAACAATGTTCCGCATGGTAGGCTGTTCTGGAAAGTTAGATCGCAAGGGATCCAAGGAGAGATAGCCGAATGGATAGCAAGTTGGCTCCATGGAAGGAAGCAGAGCGTAATAGTGGAAGGATGCATCTCAGACTGGATGCCTGTGACTAGTGGAGTGCCTCCGGGTTCGGTACTGGGCCCATTATCTACATCAATGATTTGGATGAGAACATACAAGGCAAGATTAGCAAGTTTGCTGATGATACGAAAGTTAGCGGTTTTGCAGATAGTGAAGATGGGTTGTGAAAGATTGCAGCAGGAACTGGATCGATTGGCCAGGTGGGCAGAGGAATGGTTGTTGGAATTTAATACAGAGAGGTTTGAGGCGTTGCATTCTGGGACGTCGAGTAAGGGCAGGACCTACACAGTAAATGGTAGGCCTCTGGGTAGTGTTATAGAGCAGAGGGGTCTAACAGTACAGGTCCATGGTTCCTTGAAGGTCGAGTCACAGGTAGATAAGGTGGTCAAAAAGGTTTTGGCACTTTGGCCTTCATCAGTCAGAGTATTGAGTATAGACGTTGGGAGGTCATGTTGCAGTTGTATAAGACGTTGGTGAGACCGCATTTAGAATATTGTGTTCAGTTCTGCGCACCATGTTATAGGAAAGATATTGTCAAGCTTGAAAGGGTTCAGAAAAGAATTATAAGGATGTTGCCAGGTCTAGAGGGTGTGAGCTATAGGGAGATGTTGAGTAGGCTGGGTCTCTATTCCATGGAGCGCTGGAGGAAGAGAAGAGATCTTATAGAGATACAAAATCATGAGAAGAATAGATCGGATAGATGCACAGAGTCTTTTGCCCAGAGTAGGGGAATCAAGGACCAGAGGTTCAAGGTGAAGGGGAAAAGATTTACTAGGAATCCGAGGGGTAACTTTTTCATACAAAGGGTGGTGGATGTATGGAACAAGCTGCCAGAGGTACGTGGATAGGAGGTTTGGAGGGATATGTCCCAAGTGCAGCCAAGTGGGACTAGTATAGCTCGGACATGTTGGCCGGTGTGGGTGTGTTGGGCCGAAGGGCCTGTTTCCACACTATATATGACGACGACTATCAATCTCTCAGACAGAATCTAATTCATTTTACAAATTTGTAGATGACACCACCAAATAATGATGGGACGGAATACAAGAAGGAGGTCGAGAACCTTGTGTCCTGATGTCGACACAACAACCTTTCTCTCAATGTCAGCAAGATAAAAGGAGATGGTGATCGAATGCAGAAGCGAAGTGGTACACATACCCCAGTCTGCATTGACAGCACCATTCGTAATAGCTAATATCTAGGAGTCAATATCACCAACAACTTCTCCTGGACCACCCATATTGAAGCAATGACCAAGAAAGCACACCAACACCTTTACTTCCTTAGAAGACTTAGGAAGTTTGGCATGTCCCCTACAACTCTCACCAACTTCTACAGATGCACCTTACAAAGTGTTTAAACAGGATGCATCACAGCTCGGTTTGAGAACAGATCAATCCAAGACCGCAACAAATTGCAGCAAATTGTGGACGCAGCCCAGACCATCACATAAACCAACGTCACTTCTATTGAAGATAGACACAAAAAGCTGGAGTATCTCAGCGGGACATGCGGCATCTCTGGAGAGAGGAATGGGTGACGTTTTGGGTCGAGACCCTTCTTCAGAGTCTCTGTTGACTCCATTTATACCTCACGCTGCCTCGGCAAGGCCAGCAGCATAATCAAGGACGAGTCGCACCCCGGCCACTCCCTCTTCTCCCCTCACCCATCAGGCAACAGGTATAGAAATGTGAAAACGCACTCCTTCAGGTTCAAGGACAGTTTCTTTCCAACTGTTATTGGACAACTGAATCATCCTACCACAAGCAGAGAGCAGTGCTGAACTACTATCTACCTCATTGGTGACACTCGGACTATCCTTGATCGGACTTTACTGGCATAACCTTACACTAAACATTATTTACCACATCATGTATCCATGCACTATAAACGGCTCGATTGTAATCATGTATTGTCTTTCCGCTGACTGGTTGGCACGCAACAAAAACTTTTCACTGTACCTCGGTACAAGTGACAATAAACTGAACTGAAAAGAGAGAGAGAGAGTGAGGGAGACAAAGAGAGAGATAGAGACAGACATAGAGACAGAGACAAAGAGAGAGACAAAGGCAGAGACAGAGAGAGAGACATAGTGTGAGAGAGAGAGAGAGAGAGTGAGAGAGAGAGAGAGAGAGAGAGAGAGAGAGAGAGAGAGAGAGAGAGAGAGAGAGAGATCGTAAAGTTTCCAACCTCAGACCACCTGCATCTGTGGGTAACTGGCATCTCCAAGTCATTCTCATCAAATTGTGTGCTTTATGCTTGAGAGTACGAAAGGATTCTTCATGTGTGTTGAGTCTGGCTGACCAAGGTGTTTTATTCACGTCACCACTCAGTGCCTCCTGTTAGTTGATTATCCTATAGATATATTCCCAATCTTCCAATCAACCCCGTTGCAGCCCTTGTACTTTTTAAAATCCATGCTTTCTCTCCAGTGCTACACTTTTGAACTACTTGATGCTCTCGTCAGATTAGTTTATTAGATTAGAGATACAACGCGGAAACAGGCCCTTCGGCTCACCGGTTCCGCGCAGACCAGCCATTCCCACATATCTTGACTCATCCATTCGATTCCCTTCAGTTTACTGAGAAAAGTAACTTTTTTTTCGAAAAGCCCAGAGACCCATTATTTGAACTTGGTCTCCTGCATTGATAAATAACCTCATATCAGGACTCTTCTTCTTGATAGCTGTACTTGATCATTTCATTACAAATTCTATCTTTCCCTGAGTTGGAACCAACTGCCTCATACACATTTATACACATTTTTGATTGGAATAGGCAAACACGGTGGCGCAGCGGTAGAATGTTTCTGCCTCACAGCACCAGGGACCCCGGTTCGACCCCGACCTCCGATGCTGTCTGTGTGGAGTTTGGCCGCTCTCCCTTGGGTTTTCTCCGGATGTTCCAGTTTCCTCCCACATCCCAAAGACATGCGTGTTTGTAGGCTGATTGGCCTCTTTAAATTGCCCATAGTGTGCAGGGAGCGAATGAGAACGTGGCATAATGAGGAACTAGCGTGAGCGGGCGGTCGATGGTCGGCCAGACCACCTGTTTCCATGCTGTATCTCTAATCTATCTCCACGCTCAGAACGCACAAACTTTATGTGTAATTGACAAGGTTGGATTTATGAATTTATGAACTGTAGTTCAGGTAAAACATTTCAAGAAACCTTTCCGTTCGATATAAGGTGATGCTACGGGTGAAGCGGACGATATTGCATCTTATGAACAGCACACACAATCAATCGTGGATGATCTTTCTCTCCCTCCTAACCCCATTCTCCTGCCTTCTCCCCATAACCCCTGACACCCGTACTAATCAAGAATCTGTCAATCTCCGCATTAAAAATATCCATTGATTTGGCCTCCACAGCTGTCTGCGGCAATGCACTCCACAGATTCATCACCCTCTGACTAAACTCATTCTTCCACATCTCCAGGTACATCTTTTATTCTATCCTCAGATTGAATTCATGTGATTTTTCAAATATTTAAAAAAGTATGGCGTCGGTTTGCCATTTCTTCCTTACTGGAGATTCTCTGAGAGGAGAAAAATGATTTTACATCAAATGTGAGCTGGAAGTGAGAGCTATCTATCAGGAAGAGTTGGGCCATGCTGCAAACAGCAGCGATCCATTGAATTCAATGTCATTTCTGACAGTTCAGTTTAGTTTATTGTCATGTACAGTGAGTGAAAAGCTTTTGTTGCGTGCTACCCAGTCAGCGGAAAGACAATACATGATTACAATCGAGCCATTCACAGAGTACAGATACATGATAAGGGAATAACGTTTAGTGCAAGGTAAAGACAGTAAAGTCCGATCAAGAAGTCTGAAACATTGTATTGTATTGTATTGTATTGTATTGTATTCAACTTTATTGTCATTGTCTCAGTTAGAGACAACGAAATGAATTTCCCTTACAGGCAGTATCATAAAAATAAATATAAATAAATAATAATAAATAATCAAACATATTAAAAATAAAATAGAATTTAAAAAAAAGCACAAACACTGAAAGTCCACGACACAACATAACACAGTGGCACCAAGGTGAGGAAGGCACCATGGTCCAGCCAGCCTCCCCTCCGTTCTTCCCAGATGTACACTCGTGGTCGAGGCCTTCCTAGCACCCGCAGTCGCCGCCCCGGGTGGGCCGATGTCCAGGCCCTCACGCCGGGCCGGTGGAACGCCGACGCCGAACCCCGACAGTGAAAATCCTCCTCCTCAGCGGCCCGGACCTCCCGATCAGCCGCCTCCCGCAGCTCCCGAGTCCGCAGCTCCCGAGTCCGCAGCTCCCGAGTTGAAGGACCCCGCGCTGTCCATCAGCGCCGCCCGCGTTGGGAGCCTGCAAACCGCAGCTCCATGATGTCGGTGCAGCAGGTCCAGCACCCCGGGCTCCAGACGGCGATCCCCGGTAAGGCATCGCCAGCCCCGCGATGTATCAACGCTGTCCCGCCGCTGTTGGAGCTCTGGTCGATCCCGGCAGGAAAGGCCGCGCCAATCCAGTAGGTAGGCCGCTGGGGGGGGGGGGGGGGGGAGTGGGCGAGGACGCGACTGGAATAATAGTCGCGTCTTCACCAGGAAGCGGCTGAAGGACGGTATCCCCCGCACCGTACCCTCTTCCCCCACATCAAAACACAAAAAGCCCACAAAAAAACACACTTTTACATAACTAAATAAACAAAAAAACAAAAAGATACCGGGCTGTAGGTGGAGGCTGCTGGCACCAGCACCACCGGAAGTACAACATAGACATAGAAACATAGAAATTAGGTGTAGGAGTAGGCCATTCGGCCCTTCGAGCCTGCACCGCCATTCAATATGATCATGGCTGATCATCCAACTCAGTATCCCGTACCTGCCTTCTCTCCATACCCCCTGATCCCTTTAGCCACAAGGGCCACATCTAACTCACTCTTAAATATAGCCAATGAACTGGGCTCGACTACCCTCTGTGGCAGAGAGTTCCAGAGATTCACCACTCTCTGTGTGAAAAAAGTTCTTCTCATCTCGGTTTTAAAGGATTTCCCCCTTATCCTTAAACTGTGACCCCTAGTTTTGGACTTCCCCAACATCGGGAATAATCTTCCTGCATCTAGCCTGTCCAACCCATTAAGAATTTTGTAAGTTTCTATAAGATCCCCCCTCAATCTTCTGAATTCCAGCATGTACAAGCCAAGTCTATCCAGTCTTTCTTCATAAGACAGTCCTGACATCCCAGGAATCAGTCTGGTGAACCTTCTCTGCACTCCCTCTATGGCAATAATGTCCTTCCTCAGATTTGGAGACCAAAACTGTACGCAATACTCCAGGTGTGGTCTCACCAAGACCCTGTACAACTGCAGTAGAACCTCCCTGCTCCTATACTTAAATCCTTTTGCTATGAAAGCTAACATACCATTCGCTTTCTTCACTGCCTGCTGCACCTGCATGCCTACTTTCAATGACTGGTGTACCATGACACCCAGGTCTCGCTGCATCTCCCCTTTTCCTAGTCGGCCACCATTAGATAATAGTCTGCTTTCCTGTTTTTGCCACCAAAATGGATAACCTCACATTTATCCACATTATACTGCATCTGCCAAACATTTGCCCACTCACCCAGCCTATCCAAGTCACCTTGCAGTCTCCTAGCATCCTCCTCACAGCTAACACTGCCCCCCAGCTTAGTGTCATCCGCAAACTTGGAGATGTTGCCTTCAATTCCCTCATCCAGATCATTAATATATATTGAAGAAGGGTCTGGATCCAAAACGTCACCTATTCCTTCTCTCCAGAGATGATGCCTGTCCAGCTGAGTTACTCCATCTTTTTGTGTCTCATTCTGATTAAGGGTGTTCCGAGGGTCACCAATGAGGCAGATAGTAGTTCAGCGCTGCTCTCTCCTTGCGGAAGGATGATTCAGTTGCCTGGTAACAGCTGGGAAGAAACTGTCCCTGAATCTGGAGGTGTGTGTTTTCATACTTCACAGCAGTCCAGAGGATTGTGCTTTCAATAAACAACCTGACCAGGTCACTTCTTGCAGGAGGGAATTACTGGAAAATAATCAACCATGATTAAAGAGGCATTCAGTGTTTTTAATTTAACATTCATGTTGAGTAGATCAACGGCATGGTGTTGCAATGGTAGAGCTACAGCCTTACAGCGCCAGAGACCCTGACCACGGGTGCTGTCTGCACGGAGTTTGCACGTTCTCACCGTGACATGCTTGGGTTTTCTCCAAGATCTTTGGTTTCCTCCCACACTCCAAAGACGTACAGGTTTGTAGGTTAATTGGCTTGGTGTAACTGTAAAAATGTCCCTAGTGAGTGTAGGGTAATTTTAGTGTGCGGGAATCGCTGGTCAGTGTGGACTCGGTGGGCTGAAGGGGCAGTTTCCGTGCTGTATCTCTAAACTAAACTAATCTAACAAAAAAGGCAATGCATTCACTGAACAAGTGTTTCCTAATCATATGAAACAACATTCAGACAAACCACAAAAACCCATTTAATACTGGAATAAGTAGATCTTCCAGCAGTCCTGTTCGCCAGCGTTTGGCCCAAATCCATCTAAACCCTGTGTAGGAAGGAATGGCAGATGCTAGTTCATACCAAAGATAGACACAGAGTGCTGGAGTAACTCAACAGGCCAGGCTGCATCTCTGGAGAAAAAGAATGGTTGATGTTTTAGGTCGGAAGCCTTTATCAATCCCTCTAAACTCTTCCCACCAAGATCACTGCACAAATGCCATTAGTTGAGTTTAGTTTGGAGGTACAGAGCGGAAACAGGCCCTTCGGCCCACGAGTCTGCGCCGACCAGCTTCTTCTTCTTTCATGTCCCTCATCTATGTTTCAAATGTTTGGCCAGGATCTTGCACAGTGGACAGCCTTCTCGTTTGCCACCGCTAGATCTTCCAGGCAGCATTGTTCACCAAGAAGTGGGCATCTTAGTAGGTGTGGCATGGTTTGTACATCTGCCTCAACTACATCCTCTGATTTGATTTAATTTATTGTTATTGTCTTCAATTAAGAGACAACAAAATTCTTTTTCCCTTACAGTCATACAAAAAAATAAAATTAAAAAAACACAAAATCACAGAACACAATAGTCCACAACACAAACATCCCCACAGCGGCACCAAAGTTCCCCACTGTGAGGGAAGGAACCAAAGTCCAGTCAACCTCCTCACTGATGTTCCCCAATGTTCACATGTGGCCGGGGCCTCACGAGCCCCCCGTAGTCGCTGTTACGGGCGGCCCGATGTTCAGCCCTCTCGCCGGGAACAATGGAACCCCGAACATCCTCAGCGGCCTGGACCTCTGAATCGGCCACCTTCCACCTTCCACCGGAGTCCGTGGCTCCCGATGTCCACAGGCCGCGCTGGGCGGAGATTCGCACTGGCGACCCCCGGCAAAGGGTCCCAGGACCCGCGATGTTGAAGTCAGCACCGCCCGCGTTGGGAGCTCCGCACCCACAGCTCCGCGATGTTGGAGCAGCGGCCCAACACTCCAGAGCTCCAAGCGGCGATCCCAGGTAAGGCCTCGCCTGCTCAGCGATGTTTCCAACGCCTCGCCGCCGCTGCTGAAGCTTTGGTCCGATCCGGCAGGAAAGGCCGCGCCAATCCAGTTGGTAGGCCGCGAGGGGGGGCGAGGACGCGACTCGGATAGTAGCTACATCCACGCCAGGAAGATTAATGAGGATGCTGCCAGGATTCCCCTCATGATCTTATACACCTCTATCAGATCACCCCTCAATATCCGGTGCACCAAGGAGTAAGGATCCAGCCTGCCCAACCTCTCCCTATAGCTCAAATCCTGGCAGCATCCTCATTAATCTTCTCTGCACTGTTTTCAGTCTAATGGTATCGTACCTATAGCAGGTTGACCAGTGGGGGTTTTAATCCTGGAGACATCAGGAACTGCAGATGCTGGAATCTTGCATAGGACACTCAGCGGATCAGGCAGCATCTCTGGAGGACATGGACAGGTGATGTTTCGGGTCTGAAAAAGGGTGCAGACCCAATACATTGCATATCAATGTTTTCATGAAATGCTGCCTGACCTGCTGAGTTATTTCAGTTGGGTGGTGTAGTGATGCAGCTGGTAGAGCCGCTCTCACAGCGTCAGAGACACGGGTTCGATCCTGACCTTACGGTGCTCTCTGTGTGGACTTTTCACCTTCTCCCTGTGACTGCGTGGGTGGGTGCTCCGGTTTCCTCCCACTTCCCATAAACATGTAGGCTTGCAGGTTAATCGGGCCTCTGTAAATTCCCCCTAGTGTGTAGGGAGCGAGTGAGAAAGTGGGATAGCATAGAACGAGTGTGAGCGGGTGGTCGAAGGTCAGCGTGGACTTGGTGGGCCGAAGGGCCTGTTTCCATGCTGTATCTCTAAACCAACCCAACCTAAACTAAGATACACTAATCTAAAAATGTAAAGCTAAAACTAAAATGAAACCAAACTAAACTAAGCCAAACCAAACCAAACCAAACTAAACTCAATGAAACTAAACTAACCCAAACTAAACTAAACTAAACTATACTAAACTAAACTATACTAAACTAAACTAAACTATACTAAACTAAAAACCAAACCAAACCAAACCAAACTAAACTCAATGAAACTAAACTAACCCAAACTAAACTAAACTAAACTAAACTATACTAAACTAAACTAAACTAAACTATACTAAACTAAACTAAACTAAACCAAACCAAACTATACTAAACTATACTAAACTAAACTAAACTATATTAAACTAAACTAAACTAAACTAAACTAAACTAAACTATACTAAACTAAACTACTCTAAACTAAACTAAACTAAACTAAACTAAACTAAACTAAACTAAACTAAACTAAACTATACTAAACTAAACTAAACTAAACTAAAATAAACTAAACCAAACTATACTAAACTAAACTAAACCAAACTATACTAAACTAAACTAAACTAAACTAAACTAAACTAAACTTAATCAAACTAAAGTAAGCTGAACTAAACCAAACTATTCTGCACTAAACTAAAACTAAAACTCAAACCAAACTAAACTAAGCTGAACTAAACACTTAGTGTTGTACTTCTTTACATTGTGTTGTGGATCAACAAGGGGCCCAGGTAACAATGTCAGTTTGAGCTCACAGGCACTGTTAACATCAGAGCTTCAGCTGCAAGCCTGTAAGGAACTGAAGAAACTTTATTCCTCTCCTTACCGCCGAACTCTTCTACCGAGGCACAGTGAAAGAAATGAATAGCCCGGCAGGGATCTGTTGGCTGGTTAAAGCACTCGGCTTGTTCTGAAACATCACTATGCAGTGAATCATGTGTAGTCCTGCTCCCACTCGGCAAAATCGAAAGACGGATGGCACTTAAAGGCTCACCGCATGAGGTAGCCGAGAAAATAAAGTTGACCACTTAGTCTTCCCCTTCCCCGCTGACTCGAAAAGGCAAGCCGCATCAAACTCAGCATGTCGCCCGCCCAAGACTAGTTGTAAAATGTGCTGATGAGTTTTTACATTCCCACGTGTGAGAACAAAGACATTCCAATTTTAGCTTGTGACCTGTTTGATAAATCAAATTAGATTCGAGCTCAAGAACTAAAACTTCCAAAGGTATTTACATTAGTAAACTTTGCTCTCCGATGACAGGGATCATTTGGACAGAATGTTCACACTATAAAATAGGATTACAGAGAATGAAAATCACTCCTTTGATCTTAGTGGTGTAGTTATTTCTTATTATTGGCTCATGTGCATAAGTTCAGAAGCAGAATTAGGCCATTCGGCCATCAAGCCTACTCCGCTATTCAATCACCAGTCATCTATCTTTCTCTCTCAACCCCATTCTCCTGCCTTCTCACCATAACCACTGACACCCATACTAATCAAGAATCAGTCACTCTCTTCCTTAAAAATATTCATTCACTTGGCCTCCACAGCCATCTGAGACAATGAATTCCACAGATTCACCACCCTCTGACTAAAGAAATTCCTCCTCATCTCCTTTCTAAATGTGCCTCCTTTTATTCTTAGGCTCTGGCCTCTGGTCCTAGACTCTCCTACTAGTGGAAACCTCCTCTCCACATCCACTCTACCCAGGCCGTTCACTGTTTGGTAAGTAGGTTTAGTTTAGTTTTGTTTCAATGAGGGGTGAAGGGGATTTGTGGGCTGGGGGGGAGGAGGTGGGGGTGTGGGGGGAGAGGGGGGTTTGTGGGGGGGATGGGTTTGTGTGCTGGTGGGTTGTTGTGGGGGGAGAGGGGTGTGTGGACTGGAGAGGAGGGGGGGGGAGGGAGGAGAAAAGATGGGGAAGAGCCATGGGGGAGAGGGGCGGATCAAGGGGAGGGGGGCAATAGCCAGCAAGGGGGACCAGAGGGGAAGGGGCTCACAGCGGGCGCTGGTCGTTGGTCGTTGTCCTTCGCCGGGATCAGAGTCTCGCTTTCCGTTTGGCTACATCGGCAACATCTCCGACTCCGTGCCGGGCTGGGCTGCTTCCGGTCCCTCTGAAAATGCATTCGGTTGGAGACCTCCGCCAGCCATCCAGAGCATCCCTCAGTTTCAGTAAAGACACGATGGCGCAGGAAGGGCGGACCGTCCGGCGGAGTGACAGGAGGAGTTACTAATCTGCGGGGCGCTTATGTGCAGGAGCGACGATCAATCTGCTCATGCACGGTGTTTAAGATCTTTAAACCTCGCTAACCTTTACAATGGACCACCGATCGGAAAGAAACTTTGTGCACTCGCAGTACAGGGGAACGTTGAGTGAGCTGGTGAAAAATCGTAGCGCTATCACGCACCGTATTTTGCTCAAATAGAAATAAATGTGCAAACCAGAAGAGTTTTTGAGATAGATAGATAGATAGATAGATAGATAGATAGATAGATAGATAGATAGATAGATAGATAGATAGATAGATAGATAGATAGATAGATAGATAGATAGATAGATAGATAGATAGATAGATAGATAGATAGATAGATAGATAATTCTGTGCTTTAAAGAAGGTTGAAAGGGTAACAGGACATTTGCTTATCTGTTTAAGAAGGAACTGCAGATGCTGGAAAATCAAAGGTAGACAAAAATGCCGGAGAAACTCAGCGGGTGAGGCAGCATCTATGGAGCGAAGGAAATAGGCAAAACCCTTCTTCAGGCTGATGTGAGGGTGGTGGAGGGGGGGAAGATGAAAGGAAGAGCTGGAGCCAGTGAGCGGAGGAAGAGCTGAGAAGGGGAGGAGAAAGTAAGGACTACCTGATATTAGAGAAGTCAATGTTCATACTGCTGGGGTGCAAACTGCCCAAGCAAAATATGATGTGCTGCTCCTCCAATTTACAGTGGTCCTCACTCTGGCCATGGAGGAGGCCCAGGAGAGAAAGGGCAGATTCGGAATGGGAGGGGAGTTGAAGTGCTGAGCCACCGGGAGATCAAGTTGGTTATTGCGAACCAAGCGGAGGTGTTGGGCGAAGCGATCGCCAAGCCTATGCTTGGTCTCACTGATGTAGAGCAGCCGACATCTAGAGCAGCGGATGCAATAGATGAGGTTGGAGGAGGTGCAGGTGAACCTCTGCCGCACCTGGAAAAACTACTTGGGTTCTTGAATGGAGTCAAGGGGGGAGGTAAAGCGACAAGTGTAGCATTTCTTGCGGTTGCAAGGGAAAGTGCCAGGAGAGGGGGTGGTTCGGGTGGGAAGGGATGAATTGACCAGAGAGTTACGGAGGGAGCGATCTCTGCGGAAAGCAGACATGGGGGGAGATGGGAAGATGTGGCGAGTGGTGGCGTCACGTTAGAGGTGGCAAAAATGACGGAGGATAATTTGCTGTACGTGACGGCTGGTGGGGTGGAAGATGAGGACAAGGAGGACTCTGCCCTTGTTACGAGTGGAGGGATGGGGAGTGAGAGCAGAGTCATGGGGTATAGAAGAGACCCTGGTGAGAGCCTCATCTATGGTGGAGGAGGGGAACCCCCGTTCTCTGAAGAATGAGGACATCTCTGATGCCCTGTTGTGGAACACCTCATCCTGGGTGCAGATGCGGCAAAGAAGGAGGGATTGGGAGTAGGAGATGGAGTCCTTACAGGAAGCAGGGTAGGAAGAAGCGTAGTCCAGATAGCCATGGGAGTCAGTGGGTTTATAGTGGATGTCGGTCTATAGTCTATCACCTGCAATGGAGATAGTGAGGTCAAGAAATGGTAGGGAAATGTCGGAAATGATCCAGGTGTATTTGAGTGGAAGTTAGTGGTGAAATGGATGAAGTCAGTGAGTTGTGTGTGGGCGCAGGAGGTAGCACCAATGCAGCCATCGATGTAGCGGAGGTAGAGTTCGTGGATAGGGCCACGGTACGTCTCGACTATAATCAAGCCATCCACAGTGTACAGACACAGGATAAAGGTTATTATGTTTAGCGTAAGATAAAGTCCAGTAAAGTCCTATTAAAAAGAGTTTGAAGGAGTCCAATGAGGTAGATTGGAGGTCAGGACCGTTCTCTAGTTGGTGAGAGGATGGTTCAGTTGTCAAATAACAGCCGGGACGAAACGGTTCCTTAATCTGTAGGTGTGCGTTTTCACACTTTTGTACCTCTTGCCCAATGGGAAAGGGGAGTGAAGGGAGTGACCGAGGTGAGAGTGGTACCAGTTAGGATGGTCAAGTTGCTGCTTCACAGCAGCAGAGACCCAGGTTCAATCCTGACTATGGGTACTGTCTGTATAGAGCTTGTACGTTCTCCCCGTGACCGTGTGGATTTGATCAGCGTGCTCCGGTTTCCTCCCACGCCCCAAAGCCATGCAGGTTTGTAGGTCATTCAACTTTGGTAAATTTGTAAAATGTCCCTAGAGTATCGGATAGCGCTAGTGTATGAGATAACTGCAGACCCGGTGGGTCGAAGGGCCTGCTTCCACGATGTATTTCTATGTAAAGTGCTGGCAAGTAGGACTAGTTCTGTTAGACAGCTTGGTTAGCATGGATTAGTTGGGCCAAAGGGCTGTACATATCCATAACTAACAACTCCATGACTCAATTGCCAATGCCTATGCCACTGTTGGAAGGAGAGCCTGGAATTCCTTGTGTCCTCGCCAGCAATTCTTTCTCAGCCAACACTATCAAAGTCTGCTTACACAGACACATACTTCACAGTCATAGACACAGTCTGCTCTCGTTCACGACATTCCAACGGTGATGGCAATTCATTTCTAAAATACCCGCTGATTTTTTTAATATTTTGCACTGAAAATGTTGGAAATGCTCGCTGGTCAGGCAACGTCTGTAGATCTGAAGAAGGGTCTCGATCCAAAACGGCGTCTCTTCATTTCTTCCACAGATGCTGCCCGACTTTGTTGACTTTCTCCAGCACTTTGTGCTTTGTTTAGATTAGAGATGCAGCACGGAAACAGGTCCTTCGGCCCACCAAGTCCGCGCCGACCAGCGACCTCCGCACACTAACACTATCCCACAAGCGAGGAACGTCCTTTAATTCTGAGGCTATGACCTCTAGTCCTAGACTCTCACACTAGTGGAAACATCCTCTCCACATCCACTCTATCCAAGCCTTTCACTATTCTGTATGTTGCAATGAGGTCCCCCCTCATTCTTCAAAACTCCAGCGAATACAGGCCCAGTGCCCACAAACGCTCATCACATGTTGACCTATGATGAGAAAAGGGGTTGAGGGGGAGATAGATCAGCCATGATTGAATGGCGGAGTAGACTTGATGGGCTGAATGGCCAAAATATTCTCCTAGAATTTACGATTGATGAATGTGCCTCAGTGTAGTCTACAATTCTTACACACTTTACACAAATAGCGGAGTCAGGGGATATGGGGAGAAGGCAGGAACGTGGTACTGATTGGGGATGATCAGCCATGATCACACTGAATGGCGGTGCTGGCTCGAAGGGCCAAATGGCCTACTCCTGCACCTATTGTCTATTCTCTATTGTCACCTCAATGCAAGTATGATTGTGCTTATATCTAGTAAGATTTTTGCTGAAAAATATGCAGTCAAATAATTTCACTGTACATGTGACTATGAAGTATGATTGATGCATTGAACAATTGAGAACTATTAAGGAAAGTAAATGATGTGGAGTATCTTAAAGGTAGACAAAAATGCTGGAGAAACTCAGCGGGTGAGGCAGCATCTATGGAGCGAAGGAATAGATTCTTCAGTATCTTAAACATCATCAGGAAGGCAGAGAAGGCAGGTACAGGATACTGAGTTGGATGATCAGCCATGATCATATTGATTGGCAGTGCAGGCTCGAAGGGCCGAATGGCCTACTCCTGCACCTATTTTCTATGTTTCTATGTTTCTATCATCTTAAGTATTGAGTCTGAAGATAGAAACATACAGTAGAAACGTAGAAACATAGATAGTAGGTGCAGGAGTGGGCCATTTGGCCCTTCGAGCCAGCACCGCCATTCAATATGATCATGGCTGATCATCCAGAAGCAGTACCCCGTTCCTGCTTTTTCCCCATATCCCCTGAATCTGCTAGCCCGAAGAGCTAAATCTCACTCTCTCTTAGTTAACTATCTAACTAAGAGCTCAATCTAACATCCAGTGAATTGGCCTCCACTGCCCTCTGTGGCAGAGAATTCCACAGATTCACAACTCTCTGGGTGAAAAAAGTTTTCCCTCATCTCAGTCCTAAATGGCCTACCCCTTATTCTTAAACCGTGACCCCTGGTTCTGGACTCCCCCAACATTGGGAATTTTTTTCCTGTCTCTAGCCTGCCCAATCCCTTAAGTATTCTATCTGTTCCATTAAGATGCTGCCTGCTGAGTGCTTCCTAAACTTTGCTTGTTTACAAAAACAAGTTGCCCTCTTATGAAGGCATAAATTATGTTGAATTTACTTAAGTGAATTGAAGTCAACAGGAACCAAGGAAAGCTCTCATCTCTTTGAAACCATTTAAATGTAAATGGTTGGAACCATGCAGGTCGATATTTGAGTGCAGCGTTGGCAGCCATCTTTAATGGTTTATTGATCCCAACTTGGCCTACACTTCAAGTTCCCACCTTGAATGATGCCAGTCTAGTTTTGTTTAGTTCTTGTTTGTTCTCACATTTTCCGAAGTACAGTGAAAAGCTTTTGCTGCGTGCTAACCAGTCAGCAAAAAGAAGGGTCTCAACCCAAAACGTCACCTGTTCATTTTCGCCAGAGATGTTGCCTGACCTGCTGAGTTACTCTTGCATTTTGTGTTGATCGTCAAAGAAAGGGAGGTTGGTTTGAGTGATGGCCTGGGCTGCATCCACAATTCTCTGCAATTTCTTGAGGTCTTGGATGGAGCTGTTCCCAAACCGTGCTGTGATGCATCCTGATACAATGCTTTCTATAGCGCACCTGTGGAAGTTGTTGAGAGTTGTTGGGGACATGCTGAACTTCTTCAGCCTTCCAAGGAAGTATGGACAGAGACCAGAGTTTAATCCTCACCTCGGGTGATATCTATGCACATTCTCCCTGTGACTGTGTGGGTTTCCTCCTGGTGCTCTGGTTTCTCCCCACCATCCCATTAAATGGCCCCAAAATGCCTCCAGTGTGTAGGGAGTGAATGAGAAAATGAGAAAACAAAGAACTCATGTGAACGGGTGTCACAGAGTTATACAATGTGGAAATAGGCCCTTCGGTCCAACTTTCCCACACCAGCCAATATATCCCATCTGCACTAGTCCCTGCGTACGGTCCATATTCCTCTAAACCTGTCCTATCTAAGGAGCTGTCTAAATGTTTCTTAAAAGTTGCGATATTACTGACCTCAACTACCTCCTCCAGCACAAAAAGCTGGAGTAACTCAGCAGGACGGGCAGCATCTCTGGAAAGAATGAAAGGGTGACGTTTCAAGTCGAGACTTCTTCAGACTGTGTCTATCTTCAGTTTAAACCAGCACCTGCAGTTCTTTCTTACACATACCTCCTCCGGCAGCTCGTTCCATGCACCCACGACTCTTTCTGGGAAATCGATGGTACATGATGACTCGGTGGGCTGAAGGGCCAGTTTCCATGTAGTATCTCGAAACTAAATGTGTTAAACAGTGTTCAAAATGGTTTGGGTAAAGTGGAATAGTTTGTAACTTTGTTGGAGTCCTTTTTGGGGGAACTCTTTGTATACCTTGGGTATGCGAAACAAAGAATATCACTTGTGATATTGTCATAGTGACTTGTCATCGTGGACATCATGGAAACTTACCGAATAGTGAAAGGCCTGGATAGAGTGGATGAGGAGACGATGTTTCCACTATTGGGAGAGTCTAGGACCAGAGGTCATAGCCTCAGAATTAAAGGACGTTCTTTTAGGAAGGAGATGAGGAGGAATTTCTTTAGTCAGAGGGTGGTGAATCTGTGGAATTCTTTGCCACTGAAGGCTGTGGAGGCCAAGTCAGTGGATATATTTAAGGCCGAGATAGATAGATTCTTGATTAGTACGGGTGTCAGATGTTATTTGGAGAAGGCAGGAGAATGGGGTTAGGAGGGAGAGATAGGTCAGCCATGATTGAATGGCAGAGTGGACTTGATGGGCTGAATGGTCTAATTTGTTTCTTATCACTTGTGACAATAAAGTATGGTTCATTTGTTCATTCATTGCAATTTCTCCCTCCATTACAATGTTAGAATTTGGGCTGTTTACTGATAATTTTAACTATATCGAGGTCCATTTACAAACTCCTTGGATAATGAAGCAATTTGTGCGCTCATGCAATGCGATCTGGACAATGTCCAGAATTAGCTTGGTAGGTGACAAGTTACATTAGCATCACATACATACCTAGCAGCGGAAAATCTAGCAAACGTCTACTTGGTACTCAATGAGCTGTTCAACGTTGAAGTAGACTTTGTGTACATCCTGACAATTACGACAGACAAGAACCCTTACGAGGCCAGTCAAGGAAAAACATCTAGTCCTACTACACCCAGTTCTACGAGCGGTGATACTGTCTAATCTTTGCTTTCCCTCTCTCTCCATCCCTCCTCCTTCCCAGTTCTCCGACCAGTCCTACTTTCTCTGACTACATTTGATCTCTGTTTGCTTAGTTGTTACCTTCTCCCAGCTAACAATCATTTATTCTACATTCTCCTTGATCTCAATTCCCTTTGTCCTGTTTTCACACCTAACATTCTCTTATCTATGTATCTCCCGTCTGAAGAAGGGTCTCCACCCTTCCTTCGTCACCCTTTCCATCTCTCCAGAGATGCTACCTGTCCCGCTGAGTTACTCCAGCATTTTGTGTCTATCTTCGTTTTAAACCAGCACCTGCAGTTCCTTCCTACACTATTCAAGAAGGAATGGACCTTGTGTTGTCTGTGGAAAATGGCTCATTAACTCTAAAGCTTTCTGTCACTAAAGAAACACTAAGTCAGAAGTCTTACAGAATAGTCACTCAAGATTATTGGGACACAGCTACCAGCCTTGGAGGGCATCTACTACACACGGTGCCTCAGGAAGTCCGTCAGCATTCACAAAGACTCCTCACACCTTTGTAATAGTCTGTTCGAACTCCGATCTTCCGGCAGACGTTACAAGGCCTTCTATGCCCGCACCTCCAGACTCAGGAACAGCTTCATCCCCAGAGCTATCGCTGCCCTGAACCGGCCCTGCTGAGTACAAACTCCGTACAGGCAAGCACACGTAGTCAGGATCGAACCCGGATCTCTTGCGCTGGAAGGCAGTAGCTCTACCGCTGCGCCACTGTGCCGCCCCGCATGCCTGAAGATTCTGACTGTGTACCCTCTCGACGCCTCTCATAAATGTATATGCTTCTATCAGGTCTCCTCTCAACGGATCAGATATCCTATACATGGGTACAATCAGTTCAAACCGTACACTGTGCCAGCCGTCTTTTGCCTTCCTGTTCATCGCGGGTATGAATTTCAGACAGCGCTCCCCCGCTTTCCCTGGCCCCCGCTCTTGCAATGAGTTTGCGTGTGTGTGTGTGTGTGTGTGTGTGTGTGTGTGCAGACGGTCGATCCGGCTCGCAGTTTCATCACTGACGGTCGATCCAGCTCGAAGTTTTTCAGGCGAGTGCCCTCGAGCCTGAAGGTCTAAGACAGTTGCTGAAAAGTCACCTAAGTGGGACAGGCCCTTTACACACACACACACACACACACACACACACACACACACACACACACACACACACACACACACACACACACACACACACACACACACACACACACACACACACACACGCGCACACACACACACACACGCGCACACACACACACACACACACACACACACAAACAGACACACACACACACACACACACACACACACACACACACACACACACACACACACACACACACACACACACACACACACACACAGAAAGCAAACAATAATCATGCAAAAAGACAAAACTAATGCCCCCAAGTCTAGTTCACTAGAATGCTGATAAACCAGAGTATGGGGCACAGGATGAGAAAACCAAAGCAAAAACAGGTAAATATCAGAGTTTAAATAGGGCACTCAATTGGTCACACAAATGGTAATGACACACAGGTATAAATACATGAACATCATTAACCATAAAACATGCAGTTTATGCTACCCCCAGTGGTCAGCAAAGGCATTAACAGGCACCGTGACAACCTGTCCCACTGAGTTACTTCAGCACTTTGTGGCCTTTTTGTAAACCAGCATCTGCATTTCCCTGTTTCAACAGCCTCGTCAATCTTTCTTCATAGCAGAAATTCACCATTCTAAACAACGTCACAGTGGTGTAGCTGGTAGAGCTGCTGCCTCACAACGCAAGGGGCCCAGGTTTATTCCTGATCTCGGTTGCTATCTGTGTGGAGTTGTTGTTCTCCTTGTGAATGCGTGGATTTCTCTGGGTGGCAGTGCGAACTGTGAGGAGAATGCTATGAGAATGCAGGGTGACTTCGGGGAGTGGGCAGATGCATGGCAGATGAAGTTTAATGCGGATAAATGTGAGGTTATCCACTTTGGTAGCAAAAACAGGAAAGCAGATTACTATCTAAATGGCGTCGTTGGGAAAAGGGGAAGTACAATGGGATCTGGGGGTCTTTCAGTCTATGAAAGTAAGCATGCAGGTACAGCAGGCAGTGAAGAAAGCGAATGGCATGTTGGCTTTTATAACAAGAGGAATCGAATGTAGGAGCAAAGAGGTCCTTCTGCAGTTGTACAGAGCCCTAGTGAGACCACACCTGGAGTATTGTGTGCAGTTTTGGTCCCCTAATTTGAGGAAGGACATTCTTGCTATTGAGGGAGTGCAGCGTAGGTTTACAAGGTTAATTCCCGGGATGGCGGGACTGTCATGTGCTGAGAGAATGGAGCAGCTTGGCTTGTACACTATGGCGTTTAGAAGGATGAGAGGCAATCTCATTGAAACATATAAGATTGTTAAGGGCTTGGACACGCTAGAGGCAGGAAACATGTACCGATATTGGGGGAGTCAAGAACCAGGGGCCACAGTTTAAGAATAGGAATAAGCCATTTAGAACGGAGACGAGGAAATACTTTTTCACACAGAGTGTTGTGAGTCTGTGGAATTCTCTGCCTCAGAGGGCAGTGTAGGCAGGTTCTCTGGATGCTTTCAAGAGAGAGCTAGATAGGGCTCTTAAAAATAGCGGAGTCAGGGGATATGGGGGGAAGGTAGGAACGGGGTACTGATTGGGGATGATCAGCCATGATCACATTGAATGGCGGTGCTGGTTCAAAGTGCCAAATGGCCTCCTCCTGCACCTATTGTCTATTGTCTATTGACAAACTAGAATGGTGCAGAGAAGATTCACGAGGATGTTGCCAGGATTCCAGGACCTGAGCTGCAGGGAGAGGTTGAGTAGGCTGGGACACTATTCCTTGGAGTGTAGGAGGATGAGGTGTGATCTTATAGAGGTGTATAAGATCATTAGAGGAAAAGCTGGGGTAAGTAGACAATAGAAAATAGGTGCAAGAGTAGGCTATTCTTGCACCCTTTGAGCCAGGACCGTTATTCAATATGATCATGGCTGATCATCCCCAATCAGCACTCTGTTCCTGCCTATTCCCCATATCCCCTGACTCCGCTATTTTTAAGAGCCCTATCTAGCTCTCTCTTGAAAGTATCCAGAGAACTGGCCTCCACCGCCCTCTGAGGCAGAGAATTCCACAGTCTCACAACTCTCTGTTAGAAAAAATGTTTTGTGCCTAGAGATGTACACAATAAAGAGAGGAATAGATAAGGTAAATGCGCAGTCTTTTATCCAGAGTAAGGCAATCAAGAAGCCGAGGACATAGGTTTAAGGTGAGGTGGGAAAGATTTAATGGGAAACTAAGGAGTGACTTTTTCACACAAAGGGTGGCAGGTATACGTACAAGAATACAGAGGCCCTTGTGGCTAAAGGGATCAGGGGGTATGGAGAGAAGGCAGGTACAGGATACTGAGTTGGATGATCAGCCATGATCATATTGAATGGCGGTGCAGGCTCGAAGGGCCGAATGGCCTGCTCCTGCACCTGTTTTCTATGTTTCTAATAGGATGGGTTTAGAGGAATATAGGCCAACTCAGACAGGTGGGACTAGTGTAGATGGGCATGTTAGCCGGTGTGGGCAAGTTGGGCCAAAGGGTCTGTTTCCACGCTGTATAATGCCTCTGTCCCACTTAGGAAACCTGAACGGAAACCTCTGGAGACTTTGTGCCCCACACAAGGTTTCTGTGCGGTTCCCGGAGGTTCCCGGAGGTTTTTGTCAGTCTCCCTACCTGCTTCCATTACCTGCAACCTCTGGCAACCACCTGCAACCTCTGGGAACCGCATGGAAACCTTGGGTGGTGCGCAAAGTCTCCAGAGGTTTCCGTTCAGGTTTCCTAAGTGGGACAGGGACAAAACTCTATGACCCTTAATTGTCCTCTGTAAACTGTCCCTCGTTTGTAGGGAGAGGATGATGATGTGGAAGAATGTAAACTAGTGTAAACGAGTGATCAATGGTCGGCGTGGACTTGAGGGTCAAAGGGCCTGTTTCCATGGCTTATCTTTAAGCTGAACAGAATTAAACATCCTGGCGGATCTCCTTTGTATTGCCTGCAGCATAAGCATTTGTGGAGAGGAGTCGCAGCTGATGAATGAGCTGATCAGTGTGGGTCAGGCAGTGTTGGTACTGTAGTTTGAGTATGCATCTGAAAATCTACATCTGGTAAATAGCCATTTAACAAGCCTAGTCACCTGAAACTGGTGCTTAAAATCTAAATTGGTATGGAAATTGGCGGCACTGTGGTACAGCTGCAGCTCGCCTGCTGTCCATCTGTCCTTTTTTTCCACTCATTTGTCTTATTGTTAATGTTAGATGTATGTTATAGTCTATTTTTAGTTGTGTATATGTCGGGGAAACTTGTTTTTAATCTCATTCTTCAACGGAGATGCAACCTTTTTCCGTGTCCTATCTCTGTCTGCGCTGAGGCCTAACATCGGGGAGCTGACGGCCCGCGACTGGAATCGACCTTGAGGGCTCCGGTCACAGAACCTGTGGACTTACCATCGTGGAGCCGGCTGACTTCGGAGGCTGTGGTGGCGCTGTGGCTGTGACCCGACTTCGGAACGGTGGGCGGCGCGACTCTCGTCAGCAGCGGCCTCTGCAGCCCGTCTGCGTTTTCATTTTTTATGTCTATGTTTTTATGTAGTTTTTGTTATTTTTTGTTGGGGTATGTGTGTGGGGGGGGGGGGGGGGGGGGGGGGGGGGGGGGGGTAACTTTTAAATCTCTCCCTGCACGGGAGACCCGACCTTTTCTTTGTCGGGTCTCCGTTGTCGTTGGGGCTGCAACGAGGAGCGGCCTCCAACAGGAAGACCGGGGGCTCTGGTGCCGACTACTCACCTCACCGTCGCGGATCTGGCCGAGTCCAGAGCGGGTGAGCGGTGGTGGAGCGCTGCTGCGGCCCGACCCCCGGATATTCGGAGGCTGCAACTGCGGGTCTGGCGGACGGCGGCACCGGGAGCCCGCGGGTCCCTGGAGGGAGACCGCTTTTCAGGGCTCCCGCAATGGCGACTTCTCCCGCCCGAGTTGTGGGGTTGAAGAGCTCCTGGAGCGGGGCCTTACACCATCGCCCCGCGCGGCTTGGAATGGCTGCGGGACTCTGCGAGCACACGCCGGGGGCTCTAACACCAAGAACCCGGTGTGCGACCTTGCATCACCCGGCTTGGCTTTAATGGCCGCGGGACAATTCACCATCGCCCGCCGGGGGCTTTGACTTTGACTCTGACATCGGGGGGGGGGGGGGGGGGGGGAGAGTGCAGTGGAGAGATAAGTGTTTTTGGCCTTCCATCACAGCAATGTGATGGATGTTTATGTAAATTATGTTGTGTCTTGGGTCTATTTGTTTGTAATGTATGGCTGCAGAAACGTCATTTCGTTTGGACCTCAAGGGGTCCAAATGACAAATAAATTGTATCGTATCGTATCGTATCGGAACTTCGGATGTTTCGGCCGCGGGCCCTGTGGACTGCAACGTCGGGGGCTCGCAGGTCCCTGGTTGGCGACCGATTTTCAGGAACTCCAGCAACAGCAGCTTCATCTGCCCCAAATCGTAAGGCTTGGATCGGCCCGATCGCAGGCCCTTTCATCGCCCGGCGTGGCTTAAAATCGGCCACAGGATCTTCCATCGCCTGGTGGGGGCTTCAATATCAGGAGCCTCGATCGCCTCGACGCAGCAGTTTGACTGCCTGACCGCAGGAGAAGAAGCAAACAAGAGATAAGACTTGTTTTACCTTCCATCACAGTGAGAAGGTGCCTGGAGGAGAGTCACTGTGGTGGATGTTTGTGTTAAATTATATTTACTTGTGTGTTTTGTTGCTTTTTTACTGTTATGACTGCATGGCAACAAAATTTTGTTCAAACTTGTTTTTGAATGACAAATAAAGAAATTCAATTCAATTCAATATCAAATGCTTCAGTAAGCAAAGGGTGGCATGGTGGCGCAGCAGTAGAGTTGCTGCCTTACAAAGCCAGAGACCAGGGTTCGATCCTGACTACGGGTACTGTACGGAGTTTGTACGTTCTCCCCGTGACTTGCATGGGTTTTTCGCCGGGATCTGCGATTTCCTCCCACAATCCAAAGACGTAGGTTAATTGGCTTGGTAGAATTGTAATATCTGGGTGAAAAAAATAATTTTCACCCAGAGGGTTGTGAATTTGTGGAACTCTCTGCCACAGAAGGCAGTGGTGACCAATTCACTGGATTCACCAGGGGCTAGCGGAATCAGGGGATATACGGAGAAGGCAGGCACGGGTTACTGATAGTGAATGATCAGCCATGATCACAATGAATGGTGGCATGGGCTTGAAGGGCCAAATGTCCTCCTCCTCTACCTATTTTCTGTTTTTCTATGTGGTCTGAGAGATTTGGGGTCCAAGTCCATAACTCCTTAAGAGTGGCAACACAAGTACTCAGAGTGGTTAAGAGGACAGTTTTGTTCTGGCCTTTCCCTACTTTCAGTTCCCTCCCCTTTACTTTCTTGATTAGTACGGGCATCAGGGGTTACGGGGAGAAGGCAGGAGAATGGGGTTGAGAGGGAAAGATAGATCAACCATAATTGAATGGCAGAGTAGATTGATGGGCCAAAGGCCTAATTCTGCACCTAGAACTTCTGAACTAATGAACTTACTTTCAGTCTGAAGAAGGGTTCTGATCCAAATCATCACCCATCCATGTTTTCCGGAGATGCTGACTGACCCGTTGAATTACTCCGGTACTTTGTGTCTATCTTTGGTATGCTGTGGCCTGCAGTATTTGATATTTCAACCATCTATGTTCTCCAGAGATTCACATTTCATGTCTCTTCTATTCTTATCTCCTCATCTCACACTCTTTGTCTTTTCAACAGCCCTTTGTCTGGGGTGGGAGATTGCAACCTTCACATGGTCCAACCTGTTTCGACTAATGCAATCAACCTGACATGCACAAACAGAAGATCAAATATAATAAGTTGTCCTACACCTTTAGGCTGTGCATGCCATACGGAAGAAGAAGAAGTCCTTTGTCCCACATCTGCCTTTCAAAAGCCTCCTCGCTTATATCCACCTATCACTTGCCAGACATTGCCTCACCCCCACCTCTCTTCCAGCATTCTTCCTCCCTTCTGCAATCAGTCCGAAGACAGTTCCTGACCCGAAATGCAACCTACCCATGTTCTCCAGAGGTGACCTACTGAGTTACTCCAACACTTTTTTTTGTAAACCAAAATCTGCAGTTCCTTACATAGAAAATGTAGAATATAGGTAGAGGAGGAGGCCATTCGGCCCTTCGAGCCAGCACCTTGTATCTCTCTCTCTCTGGCAAGTGATAGGTGGATACAGTTGGGGTGAGGGGGGGGGGGAGGGCAGATAACAAAGGCCAGAGATGAAAAGACATGAAGAGAGAGAAGTCCATGTCTCAAGTACGTTGATGAGGCCACATTTGGAGTATTGTGTTCAGTTTTGTTGTTAAGCTGGAAATACTTCATTGAAGATTTACAAGGATATTGCCAGAACTTGAGGGCCTGAGCTATAGTTTAGTTTAGGTTAGTTTAGTATGAGATATAGAGTGGAAACAAGCCCTTTGTCCCACCGAGTTTGCACTGACCAGCGATCCCTGCACACTAACACTATCCTACACACACTATGGACAATTTACATTTATACCAAGCCAATTAACCTACAAATCTGCACGTCTTTGGAATGTGGGAGTAAACCGAAGATCTCGGTTTACTCCCACACGGTCGAGGGGAGAACGAACAAACTCCATACAGACAGCACCCGTAGTCGGGATTGAACCCAGGTCTCCGGCGCTGTGAGGCAGCAACTCTACCACTGCGCCACCGTGCCGCCACTATAGAGAGAGGTTGGGCAGGTTTGGACTTTATTTCTTAGAGCACAAGAGGATGAATGGTGATCTTGTAGAGGTGTATTAGATTATGAGGGGAATAGATTGGGTAAAACAGGGTAAATGCAGAGATGCATAGTCTTTTACTCAGACTAGTGGAACCAAGAATCTGAGGACATTGGTGTTAGGTGAGAAGGGAAAGATTTAATCGGAATCTGAGAGGTAACTTTTTCACACAGTGTATGGAATGGATTGCTGGAGGAGGTAGTTGAGGCTGGGGCTATGACATTAGGACAGGTACATGGACAGGAAAAGGTTTAGAGGGATATGGGCCAAAGGCAGGCAGGTGGGACTAGTATAGATGGAGCACTTTAGTTGGCATGGGCATGTTGGGCTGAATGGCCTGTTACCGCGTTGTATGATGTTATCAGTCTCAATGAACAGGGTGGCAGTAGAGAATCAAGCCCATAACAGTGCCTTAAATAGACTAATAATAGAGTCAAAGAGTCATACAGCACAGAAACAGGACCTTCTTCCCAACTTGCCCACACTGACCAACATGTCGGCAGGAGAATGGCATTAGGAGGGAGAGATAGATCAGCCATGATTGAATTGCGGAGTAGACTTAGTGAACTGAATGACCCAATTCTACTCTTACAACTTATGAACTGATGAGGACTCTGACATTCTAGGCTGTGGATATCGTTAAAAGAAAGTCCCATCCTCATGAAATAGTTCATATGACTGACTAGAGGGCAGGCCATCCTCGACTGGGTATTGTGTAATGAGCCATCTTGTTGTGCAAAGCCGCTTGGGCAACAGTGACCATAATATGTGGAATTCAGCATTAGGATGGAGAGTGACACGGTTAATTCACAGACAAGGGTCCTGAACTTAAAGAAAGGAGACTTTGAAGGTATGAGATGGGAATTGGCTAGGACAGGACAGACTGGCAAATTATACTTAAAGGGTTGACAGTGGAGATGCAATGGCAAAGATTTAAAGATTGCATGGATGAACTCCAGAAATTGTTTATCCCTGTCAGGTGAAGGTGGCTCAACCGTGGCTGATGAGGGAAGTCAAGGATAGTGTTAAATCCAAGGAAGCCGCATATAAATTGGCCAGCAAACTGGAGGACTGGGAGAAATTTAGAACTCAACAGAGAATTAAGAAGAGAAAAAAAGAGCCAGGGCCTGATGGTCTGCATCCCAGGGCCTCAAGGAGGTGGCCCTAGAAATCGTGGATGCATTGGTGATCATTTTCTAATATTCTATAGACTCTGAATCAGTTCCTGTGGACTGGAGGGTAGCTAATGTAACCACTTTTTAAGAAAGGTGGGAGAAAGAAAACAGGGATTTATAGACCAGTTAGCCTAACATCGGTAGTTGGGAAGATGCTTGAGTCGATTATTAAAGATGTTATAGCAGCACATTTGGAAAGCAGTGAGAGGATCAGTTAAAGTCAGCATGGATTTATGAAGGGGAAATAATGCTAGACTAATCTTCTGGATTTTTTTGAGGATGTAATAAGTTGAATGGATAAGGGAGAGCCAGTGGATGTGGTGTACCTGGACTTTCAAAAAGCCTTTGACAAGGTCCCACACAAGAGATTAGTGTGCAAAATTAGAGCACATGGCATTGGGGGTAGGGTAGTGACATGGATAGAGAACTGGTTGGCAGACAGGAAGCAAAGAGTAGGAATTAACGGGTCTTTTTCATAATGGCAGGCAGTGACTAGTGGGGGGCCGCAAGACTCGGTGCTGGGACCCCAGTTATTTACAACATATATTAACGAGGGAATATGACATCTCCAAGTTTGCGGATGACACAAAGCTGGGTGGCAGTGTGAGCTGCGAGGAGGATACTAAGAGGCTGCAGGGTAACGTGGATAGATCGGGTGAGTGGGCAGATGCACGGCAGATGCAGTATAATGTGGATACATGTGTTCAAAAGGGAACTGCAGATGCTGGAATATCGAAGGTACACAAAATTGCTGGGGGAACTCAGCGGGTGCAGCAGCATCTATGGAGCGAAGGAAATAGGCGACGTTTCGGGCCGAAACCCTTCTTCAGACTAATGTGGATACATGTCAGGTTATCCACTTTGGTGGCAAGAACAGGAAGGCTGATTACTATCTAAATGGCGTCAAGTTGGGAAAAGGGGAAGTACAACGGGATCTGGGGGTCCTTGTAGATCAGTCTATGAAAGTAAGCATGCAGGTACATCAGGCAGTGAAGAAAGCCATTGGCATGTTGGCCTTCAGTGCGAGAGGATTTGAGTTTAGGAGAAAGGAGGTCCTACTGCAGTTGTACAGGGCCCTGGTGAGACTGCACCCGGAGTATTGAGTGCAATTTTGGTCTCCTAATTTGAGGAAGGATATTCTTGCTATTGAGGGAGTACAGCGTAGGTTCAATAGATAATTCCCGGAATGGCGAGACTGACAGATGATTAAAAAAATGGGTCAACTGCGCTTGTATTCACTGGAATATAAAAGGATGAGAGGCAATCTTTTGGAGACATATAACATTCTTAAAAGATTGGACAGGTTGGAAGCAGGAAAATTGTTCCCGATCTTGGGTGAGTCCAGAACCAGGGGTCACAGTTTAAGAATAAGTGGTAGGCAATTTAGGACTGAGATGAGGAAACATTTTTTCACTCAGATAGTTGTGAATCTATGAAATTATTTGCTACAGAAGGCAGTGGAGGCCAATTCACTGGATGTTTTCATGCGAGAGTTAGATTTAGCTTTTAGTAGGTATGTTACAATACTTACATTCAGCGGCGCTGCAATTCTGCCATTGGCCGTGTGCGCGACTTTGGTGCCTTTGAGGGGGGGGGGGGTGGGGGCGGGGTTAAAATGCGTTTTTTCCTACCTTGTCCTGGATTATATTTTGTTGGAGTGCAAGCTTTTGCTGAAGAATCGATCCGACGGGCGTTCTGTGTATTTTTTTTTAAATCGCCCGACAAGTTCAGCACTGGAGTAATTTTTAAATCAGCTTCAAAAGCCGTCAACGCTGACAATGGGGACGGATTTCACGTACGGGACAGGTAAACGAAAGCCGTTTATTTTATGTATAAAAGTGCTCCTTAAGATGCCTTTAATTCACATTTTAAGTTGCGAAACGGTGATTTTTTCCCCCATACGAACCGGCAGTATCTTTCCCATATGAACCGGCAGTATTTTTCTCACTCGCAAGATGATTTAAATGGCCATTAATTTACAGGTATTAAACACTAAATTTCTTCCATTTGGCCTATAAATCCATGACAATGAGATTTAAAAATTATGTTATATTGTGAATTCTTGTGTGAATGTTATTTGGACACTTAGGCTATTTAAAAATGTTAATCTATTCTAAGAAATTGATGGATGTTTAGATCTAGTAATTGAATTTTGTAATTAGCTACAATTAGGTAACTAACTAATTATATGCTTTAATTTCAAGTCATTTAAGTAAGATTGTTTCATATTTGTTTCAGAATGCTTCAATCGATAATAACTGATAATTTCTTTCAGTTCTCTTAATTTTTAAGAAACTTATGGGCTTTTGACTGTCCTCGATCACAGCTTTTGTGTTAAGTCCATGGAAAAGCAATAGGGAACGAGATGCTAATTTCCGAGTATGAAAATGGCCATAACTTTTTTAATACTGAAGATATGAAAGTGAATTAGGTGTCAAATTAAACTTCTGTTTTTGCTTTATCTGATGGGATAAATTACAGACTTGATTTTTAAAATCTCAAAATGTTGTAACATTGCTACTCTTAGGGCTAAAAGATTCGAGGGATATGGGGAAAAAGCAGGAACGAGGCACAGATTTTCGGATGATCAGCCATGATCATATTGAATGGCGGTGCTGGCTCAAAGGGCCTAATGGTCTACTCCTGCACCTACCTTCTATGCTTCTATATTTCTATTTGAGGTGATTGAGTTGTTGTTCTTTGGGCAAACACTATGATCAATGGAATCACACAGGCAAGCATCGGAAAACAACCAGAGGCTCAGATTATCTTTATTGTGCTGGCACAGAGAGAAGGATTGTTCCGTATCCTCATCATTTGTTGTTCTTTGAAAATGAAAGTTACTCTGCATTAAATCATTGCTTATTGCTTTATTGTCTACTGTTCCAAACCCTCTCATTCTGCAAGAGATTATAGAGAAATTCGTTCACTATCGCCCGGCAGGTGAAGGCAGTGAAAACGTGGCACACAGGTGCTCGACCCAAAAACCAGGCGGAATGAGATGGATGAGCAGTTAATCAGAACATTGGTGTTTGACTCGCGAAGGACTCATCGTGACAGCCATCTGCTCCGCGCTGAATCATGCTCAGTTTAACATACATTATTTCAATTTTCAAACTAAAGCACAACACCACCTCCCACCTCCAGATCCAGGGACAGTTTGACAGATGAACATTGGACGGCACTGGGCCTGTACTCGCTGGAGTTTAGAAGGATGAGGGGTGACCTCATTGAAACTCACTGAATAGTGAAAGGCTTGGATAGAGTGGATGTGGAGAGGATGTTTCCACTAGTGGGAGAGTCTAGGACCAGTGGCCACAGCCTCAAAATTTTGGAAGGAGATGAGGAGGAATTTCTTTAGTCAGAGGGTGGTAAATCATTGGAATTCACTGCCCCATAAGGGTGTGGAGGCCAAGCGTGTGGATATTTTTAAGGCAGAGATAGATAGATTCTTGATTAGTACAGATATCAGAGGTTACGGGGAGAAGGCATGAGAATGGGGTTGGGAGGGAAAGATAGATCAGCAATGATGGAATGGTGGAGTAGACTTGATGGGCCGAATGGCCTAATTCTGCTCCTACATGAAACTTCTATTGTGTTGTTATCTGGCAACTGAACCATCTATTCACCAACTACAGAATGTCCCTGACCCAGCATCTACCTCATTGGAGACCCTTGGAATATCTTTAATCGGATTTTACTGGACTTTATCTTGCACTAAACATTATTCCCTTTATCCTGTAAACACATGTCACTGTATCTCGGTGACTTGACAATTAACTGAACTAAACTGAACTGTATTGGAAATTATTTTGCACTAAATGTTATTCCCTTTATCCCGTGTCTGTACACTGTGGACGGCTTGATTGTAATCATGTATAGTCTTTCCGCTGACTGGATAGCACACAACAAATATGTTTTTCACTGTTCCTCGGTGGGGATCATGACAGAAGCCTCCTCGTTGCGATCCCTGGAAGCAACGACGCGATGCACTCTGTGACACGTCGGGCGACAATTCTGTCAACATGTTGGACGACGATAGAGGCCAACAGCGAGCTACATTGTCTGAAACACGAGCGAACGAACTGTACTTCGGTCATAAATTGAACTAGATAAGTAACTCTTGCCCTTAAATAATAATGATGTTATATCCCTCAGAGCTAGCCTCGAACCCACAACTTTAATCTCAGATGGAAGAAAATTATCAAATAGCTTTTGGTTTTAATTTAGGTTTAGGAGCAGGGAGGTTCTACTGCAGTTGTACAGGATCTTGGTGAGCCCACACCTGGAGTATTGCGTACAGTTTTGGTCTCCTAATCTGAGGAAAGACATTCTTGCCACAGTGAAGGTTCACCAGACTGATTTCTGGGATGTCAGGACTTTCATATGAAGAAAGATTGGATAGACTCGGCTTGTACTCGCTAGAATTTAGAAGATTGAGGGGGGATCTTATAGAAACGTACAACATTCTTAAGGGGTTGGACAGGCTAGATGCAGGAAGATTGTTCCCGATGTTGGGGAAGTCCAGAACAAGGGGTCACAGTTTAAGGATAAGGGGGAAGTCCTTTAGGACCGAGGTGAGAAAAACATTTTTCACACAGAGAGTGGTGATTCTCTGGAATTCTCAGCCACAGAAGGTAGTTGAGGCCAGTTCGTTGGCTATATGTAAGATGGAGTTAGATGAGGCCCTTGTGGCTAAAGGGATCATGGGGTATGGAGAGAAGGCAGGTACAGGATACTGAATTGGATGATTAGCCATGATCATATTGAATGGCGGTGCAGGCTCGAATGGCCGAATGGCCTACTCCTGCATGTATTTTCTATGTTTTTATGTCTATGTTTCTATGTTTAATTTAGGTTTATTATTGTCATGTGTACCGAGGTAAAGTGAATAGCTTTGTTTAGCATGCTACCCAAGCAGATAAAACACACTGTACATGAATACAATCAGTTTAAACTCAAGATGGCGGCATGGTGGAGCAGCGGTAGAGTTGCTGCCTTACAGCGCCAGAGACCCTGGTTTCATTCTGACTACGGGTGATGTCCATACAGCGTTTGTACGTTCTTCCCGTGACTGCGTGGGTTTTCACTGGGTGCTCCAGTTTCTTCTCACACTCCAAATACATGCAGGTTTGTAGGTTAATTGGACATTGTAAAACGTTTGCAGTGTGTAGGTATGTTGCAAAGCCTACCTGAAGCGTCGTTGAAAATCTGCCGCTGCGGGTGTGCGCGATTTTGGCGCCGTTTAGAGGGGGGCGGGTTTAAAACGCGATTTTCTCTAGGCTGTTCAAATCGAAGATGTTCAGCCTAGTTAATTATTAACGAAAAATCGCTGGAAGACCCCGTCGCAAAAGCTATTATTAGTTTTAAAGGCCTCGTATAATAGTTATAGTAGTTTAAAAATCCATCTCTAAACCCGCGACCGCCAGCAACCGCAGGGTCTCATAAAGCACATAATTGAAGTTAGACTGTATATTTTTACATTAAAAAGGGCTTCTAAAGATCCCTTTATACAAAGTTTAATATTGCGAGTAGCTCATTTTGGGCCCATTATATCCCACAGTATTTTTCTGGGCATTTGGGGGCACAAAACTACCGCAATGTGAACGTTCTAAACCAGCGTGTTCACAGGAACCCACTGGAAAGCTGATTTAAATGGGCATTTATTTACAGCAATTGAACACTGAATTCCTTCCATTTGGTCTATAAATTAATGTAAATGAGATTTAAAAATCATGTTTTATTGTGAATTATTTGTGAATATTATTTGGACATTTAGGCTATTTAAAAATGTTAATCATTTATTAAGAAATGGATAGATGTTTAGATCTAGTAATTGAAGTCTGAAATTAGCTACAATTAGGTAACTAACTAATTATATGCTTTAATTTCAGGTAATCCAAGTAAGATTATTTTATATTTGTTTCAGAATGCTTCAATCTATGATAACTGAAAATTTCATTCAGTTCTCTTAATTTTTAAGAAAGTTATGGGCTTTTGACTGTTCACGATCACAGCTTTTTTGTTATGTCCATAGAAAATCAATAGGGAACAAGATGCTAATTTCCGAGTATGAAAATGGCCATAACTTTTTAAATACTTGAGATATGAAAGTGAATTAGGTGTCAAATTAAACTTATTTTTATGCTTTATCTGATGGGATAAATTACAGATTTGATTTTTAAAATCTCAAAATTTTGTAACATTGCTACAGTGTGTAAGTTGCAGTAAGTTTGGAGCAAGAACTAGTGTTAATGTTCATGTCAATATTTTGAGAAACTTAACAGTTTTATCTCTCTCTGCCTGGTCTGGTGAGAGGTTCCATCATTTTTTTTTTTCAGGTTTCCAGCATCTGCAGGTTTTTTTTGCAGGGAATCAGGCCCAATGGCCCAACAGTGTCATACCGGCCATCCACTCTAATCCAACTCTAATTAACTTGATTCATTATTAGCTTATTATTAATTAGTTTATTATTGTCACGTGTAGTTTCAGTTTAATTTATTGTCACGTGTACCTACGTATGAGGGATAAGATGATTAAACCACCATCATTGCGAGGGGCCGACTAATTGTAGTCACCGACCTTGTGATGGGCCGAGCAGCTGGAATCACCAACCTTGTGATTCGAACAAACAGTCAGACCTTCAGAGCTGTTGATAACATTGTAGAATAACAAGATGAGGTAAGGAATGTAGCTGACAACACAGAAGCTATTCTTTAGGTCAAAGGCAATTAAATAGGTTAGGCGAACAGATACTGCGCATGCTTAATAAGTTAAATGAATATTAACTTTACGCCCCTCATGACAAAGAACCTAATATAAATGTACATGCGATGTATGATGTGGGAGGAGAGGGAATGATTGATGACGCACGGAGGGGAGGGTTGGAAGATTGTGAACCTCGGTACCCTGATTGGAAGGGGTCAGAAGGGGAGTAGTCCGATCAATAAAGACTGTATACTGAATTGTATAAAAATAGACGTTTTTCCTTAGCTCGGGGTGTCTCAACTTGGAGAGGCACCCGATTCTGCAGACTCGCAAATAAAGCATTTCTTGTTTCCACGATTTAGTCTCTGAGTAGTGATTGTGAGCACAAACAATATATCTCACATACGAATAGTTAAAAGCTTTTTGTTTTCCTGCTAACCAGCCAGAAGAGAGACAATATATTTATAGTGTACAGCTACATGATAAGTGAATAGCGTTGCGCTTTTCACTTATCCGGTCCGGTCAAGAATAGTCTGTGAGACATCAAAGAGGTTCCGAGGTACATAAGGTCATCAGGTTATAAGGAATAGTAGTTGAATTAGGCCATTCGGCCCATCATGACTACTCCACCATTCAATCATGGCTGATCAATCTCTCCTTCCTAATTCCATTCTCCTGCCTTCTCCCCATAACCTCTGACACCCGTACTAATCAAGAATCTATCTATCTCCGCCTTACAAACTATCCAGACTTGGCCTCCACAGCCTTTTGTGGCAAATAATTCCACAGATTCACCACTCTCTGACTAAAGAAATTTCTCCTCATCTCCTTCCTAAAAGAACGTCCTTTAATTCTGAGGCTATGACCTCTAGTCCTAGACTCTCTCACAAGTGGAAACATCCTCTCCACATCCACTCTATCCAAGCCTTTCACTATTATGTATGTTTCAATTAAGTCCCCTCTAATTCTTCTACACTCCAGCGAATACAGGCCCAGTGCCGACACATGCTCATCATAGGTTAACCTACTCATTCCTGGGATCATTCTTGAAAACCTCCTCTGGACCCTCTCCAGAGCCAGCACATCCATCCTCAGATTTAGTGCCCAGAATTGCTCACAATGTTGCAGCCTTTCCAATCATCTGGGACCACTCCTGACTAGTGATTCGTGAAATATCACTGTCAATGCCTCCACAATCTCTAAAGCCACCTCTTTCGGAACCCTAGGGTGCAGTCCATCTGGTCCAGGTGATTAGAAACATAGAAACATAGAAAATAGGTGCAGGAGTAGGCCATTCGGCCCTTCGAGCCTGCACCGCCATTCAATATGATCATGGCTGATCATCCAACTCAGTATCCTATACCTGCCTTCTCTCCAGACCCCCTGATCCCTTTAGCCATAAGGCCCACATCTAACTCCCTCTTAAATATAGCCAATGAACTGGCCTCCACTACCTTCTGTGGCAGAGAGTTCCAGAGATTCACCACTCTCTGTGTGAAAAATGTTTTTCTCATCTCTGTCCTAAAGGATTTCCCCTTTATCCTTAAACTGTGACCCCTTGTCCTGGACTTCCCCAACATCGGGAACAATGTTCCTGCATCTAGCCTGTCCAACCCCTTAAGAATTTTGTAAGTTTCTATAAGATCCCCCCCTCAATCTTCTAAATTCTAGAGAGTACAAGCCGAGTCTATCCAGTCTTTCTTCATATGAAAGTCCTGACATCCCAGGAATCAGTCTGGTGAACCTTCTCTGTACTCCCTCTACGGCAAGAATGTCTTTCCTCAGATGAGGAGACTTATCCACTTTCAGCCCTTTCAGTGAAAAGCTTTTTTGTTGCGTGCTATCCAGTCAGCGGAAAGACTATACATGATTACAATCGAGCCGTCCACAGTGTATAGATACAGGAAAGCTGAAGACATCAATGCTAAGGATCGCTGAGCAAAAATAAAAACTTAGCTAAAGTTTTGAGGATTACCAATGTCAAAAGTTTAACCATCAATCAAAGATAACCATTGATTGTGGTGAATAGTTCACAGATTGTTCTCAAGACAGGTATAATAATACCATTTTGCAATAAATCTTCAGACCATTGAAGCCAATATGTCAGTAAAGGCAAAACACAATTATTTTTGGATAGAAAATTGATTCAGGGATATTAATCTCGATACCTAAGCTGGTTATAACAGCAGATTAATGCGGCATGTGGTAAACACAAAGTGCTGGAGCAACTCAGCGGACAGGCAGCATCGTGGAGAGAAGGAATGGGTGACGTTTCGGGTCGAGATGCATCTTCAGACATACGTGGAGTGAATGGACAGTTATCCATTTCCTCCACAGATGCTGCCCGACCAGCTGAGTTACTCCAGCACTTTGAGTTTTGCTCCGGATTCTAGCATCTGCAGTATTTGGTTAGAGATACAGCATGGAACCAGGCCCTTCGGCCCACCGAGTCCTTGTCGACCAGTGATCACCGGTACACTAGTTTTATCCTACACACTAGAGACAATTTATAGAAGCCAATTAACCTACAAACCTGCATATCTTTAGAATTCCTTGAGTGTATTTGCAGATGCCGAAACGTAAACAGCTGCAGAGAAGAATGCACAGGAACAACTTGCTAGTTGAGTTTCGTTGTATTGTATTGTATTGTATTGTATTGTTTATACAGTGAAAAGCGTTTGTTGTGTGCTAATCACTCAGCGGAAAGATAATACATGATTACAATCAAACCATTCACAGATACATGATAAAGGCAATAATGTGAATGACATTTAGTGCAAGATAAAACTCAATAAGATCCGATTAAAGATAATCCGAGGGCCTCCAATGAGTCATGGAGTTATAGAGTGATACAGTGTGGAAACAGGCCCTTCAGCCCAACTTGCCCACTTCAACCAAAATGTCCCAGCTACACTAGTTCCACTTGCATGCGTTTGGTCCATATCCCTCCAAACCTGTCCAATCCATGTACCTGTCTAACTGTTTCTTAAATATTGGGATAGTCCCTGCCTCAACTACTTCCTCTAGTAGGTGGTTCCATGCACCCACCACCCTTTCTGTGAAAAGGTCACCCCTCAGATTCCTATTAACATTTTTCTCCTTCATATAACCATATAACCATATAACAATTACAGCACGGAAACAGGCCATCTCGACCCTTCTAGTCCATGCCGAACACGTATTCTCCCCTAGTCCCATATACCTGCGCTCAGACCATAACCCTCCATTCCTTTCCCGTCCATATAACTATCGAATTTATTTTTAAAAGATAAAAACGAACCTGCCTCCACCACCTTCACTGGAAGCTCATTCCACACAGCCACCACTCTCTGAGTAAAGAAGTTCCCCCTCATGTTACCCCTAAACTTCTGTCCCTTAATTCTCAAGTCATGTCCCCTTGTTTGAATCTTCCCTACTCTCAGTGGGAAAAGCTTACCCACGTCAACTCTGTTTATCCCTCTCATCATTTTAAAGACCTCTATCAAGTCCCCCCTTAACCTTCTGCGCTCCAAAGAATAAAGCCCTTGAACCTATGTCCTCTGTCCCTCGATTACCCTACTCTGGGCAAGAGACTCTGTGCATCTACCCGACCTAATCCTCTCACGATTTTATACACCTCTATAAGGTCTTCCCTCATCTTCGGAGCTCCAAGGACTTAAGCTCCAGCCTACTCAAGCTCTAGCTCAGGCTCACTAGCCCTGGCAACAGCCTCACAGTACCCTTGTACCTGAAACCTTCTCTGTACCCTTTCCAGCTTGGCAACATCTTTCCCACAACACGGTGCCCAGAACTGAACACAATACTCTAAATGTCTTAAACAAGGCAAGGCAAGGCAAGGCAACTTTATTTATATAGCACATTTCATACACGAGGCAGACTCAAATTGCTTCACATAAAAACATGTCATACAATAAAATGAAATAATAAAATGAAATAAAATAGAAAAACTAAAAGAAAAGAAAAGCAAAATTAAAAATGCATTATAAAAAGTGCAAAAGTTAAAAGTGCAATGTAGTTAAGATTTAGCTGAAAGCTAAAGTAAACATAAAAGTTTTCAGTCTTGTTTTAAAAGTGGTCAAAGTTGAGGCAAGTCTTAAATCTTCAGGAAGTTTATTCCAGCTATTTGTTGCATAGTAACTAAATCCTGCTTTCCCATGTTTTGTATTTACTCTGGGAATCACTAACAGATTGGTTTCAGAAGATCTTATAAGCCTAGAAGGCTTATATAGTGGAAGCATGTCAGTGATATACTTTGGTCCTAAACCATGTAGTGATTTATAGGTGAGCAGCAGGATTTTAAAATCAATTCTCTGACATACAGGGAGCCAATGTAAGGATTTAAGAATTGGTGTAATGTGTTCAAATGTTTTGGTCTTTGTTAGAACTCTAGCAACAGCGTTCTGAACAAGCTGTAGCTGCCTGACAGTTTTTTTCGGAAGACCTGCAAGGAGACCGTTACAATAATCTAGCCTACTAGTAATAAAGGCACATACAAGTTTTTCTAAGTCTTGAGCTGACATGAGTCCTCTTAATCTTGCTACGTTTTTGAGGTGATAGTAGGCCGATTTTGTTACTGATTTGATGTGACTGTCGAAATTTAAATCTGAATCCATAATGACCCCAAGATTTCTGGCTTTGTTTGAAGTTTTCAGGGACAGAGAGTGAAGGTGTTGGGTTACTTTAAGCCTTTCTTTTTTAGCACCAAAAACAATTATTTCCGTTTTGTCCTTATTTAGTTGGAGAAAATTTTGGCACATCCAGTCTTTGACAAATGGAACTTGACCTCCCAATTTCTTGGTGACACGCCGAGCTTCCTAAGCCTTCTAAGGAAGTAGAAACGTTGGTGTGCTTTCTTGGTCGTTGCTTCAATATGGGTGGTCCAGGAGAAGTTACTGCTGATATATACTCCCAGGAATTTAAAGCTTTCAACCATCTCTACTTCAGCGCTGTCACCCTGTTCTTGAGCATTCAGCCTATCTATTCCACTCATAATTTGTGCACCTCTATAAGAACATCACTCAACCTCCTACACTCCAAGGAATGGAGTCCAAGCCTAACCAACCTCTCCCTGTAGCTCAGGCCCTCGCGTCCTGGCAACACCCTTGTATCGCATGAAGACTACTGTGTTCAATTTGGGGTAGTTACAGTCGGTGAGAAGGACAAAGTTGAAAGGAGATTTGTTTATTGCCCTCAAAGGGTGGTGGGTGTAAGGAACAAGCTGCCAGAGGAGGTAGTCGAGGCTGGGACTATCCCAATGTTTAAGGAACAGTTAGACAGGGACATGGATAGGACAGGTTTGGAGGGTTATGGACCACACACGGGCAGGTGGGACAAGTGTAGCTGGGACATGTTCAAAGGTTCAAAGGTTCTTTATTAGTCACATACACAAACCCGAGAAAAATGGCGGCCGCGAGGCGCGCCCCAGTACAAGTTGTGCTCCTGTCTATTGTACTCGTGTCTGTGTTATACGTTCGCAATGTGTCATGTTTAATCCAATACACCCGATGGGAACTTCTAAATTTCAAACTTAACATCCACGGAGTCCTGAGGCCATCTCTACCGAAGGAAATAACGCTTGTTTCCCCGGGTCTCTCCCCGGGTCTCTCTACATTCTGGCCGCAGACCGGCAAACGAAGCCGACCGCAGACCGCGGACCACGGACCGCAGACCGCCAAACGAAGCAGACGCTCCGGTATCCTCTCGAGGTTCAAGAGGCGCCCATTCCGACCTCCTCTCCCAGCCCTCCTGCTGGCAAATGTTAGATCTCTCCGGTACAAGATGGACGAACTCCAGCTTCTGATTCAGACCAACAGGAACTACAGCAACTGCTCTGCCATCTGCCTGACTGAATCCTGGTTGGATCAGTCAGTGCCCGACCAAGCAGTAACGCTGCCAGGATATACACTTCACCGAGCCGACAGGTCAGCTGAACTATCTTGCAAGTCAAAAGGTGGTGGAATATGCATTATGATAAACCAACGCTGGTGCACAAACTCCACCTCACTCAGCCATGTATGTTCCCCACTCTTGGAGCACCTTACTGCCACATGCAGACCCACCTACATCCCCAGAGAATTTGCATCGGTCATTGTAATCGGTGTTTATATTCCACCTGAGGCTAATGCTAACGCCGCCATGAGCGAACTAGCCTGTCATATATCCAACACAGAAAATTCATACCCAGATGCAGCAATAATTGTGTTAGGCGACTTCAACCATACCAACCTGTCCACTGAGCTTCCAAACTACCACCAGCACGTGACCTGCCCCAGCAGAGGGAGCAACACGCTCGACCACTGCTATACTCCGTTTAAGGAGGCTTACCGTGTCTTTGTAGGAGCTCCGTTGGGCAAGTCAGACCACGCGATGCTGCTGCTTATCCCAAAGTATAGGCAAAAAATAAAATCCTCAAAAACTTCGCCCAAATCTGTTAGATCGTGGTCTACAGACGCCATCGAAAAGCTGCAAGGCTGCTTCGCATGCACTGATTGGGAAGTTTTCCGCGCAGCTGGAGACCTCCACGACTACACGGACACAGTAACGTCATATGTCCAATTCTGCGAGCAACTCTGTATCCCTTCAAGAACTATTAAACAATATAACAATAAGCCCTGGTTCACAAAAGAAATTCAACAATTAAGAACTGATAAAAATGCTGCATATAAATCTGGAAACAAGCAGGACTACATGGCTGCAAAATATAAATTAAGGTCCACAATAAGGAAAGCCAAACACAATTATGCCACCAAATTAGAACAAGAAATATCAACAAACAACACTAGAACTGTCTGGAAAAAACTCCAGGAAATGACCAACTACAAAAAGAAATCCACCCCCATCCCAGATAATGATCATCAACTTCCAGATAGATTGAACACTTTCTATGGCAGGTTTGAACAGTCTCCAGTCCCTCCACCATTGTCCCCCTCTCCTCTTCCTCCCCCTCCATTTCACATCCAGGAGGCCGAGGTGAGGACTACCTTCAGGAGACAGAAGAAAAATAAATCTGCAGGCCCAGACAACATCAGCCCAGCAGTGCTTCATCACTGTGCAGCAGAACTGGCCCCTGTATTCACCGGCATCTTCAACTCATCCCTCTGCCAATGTACAGTGCCCCAGTGCTTCAAACAATCTACCATCATCCCTGTGCCCAAGTCCAACACATCATCCTGCCTCAATGACTATAGACCGATTGCCCTTACATCTGTGGCCATGAAGTCATTCGAGCGCATTATTCTTGCTCACCTCAAAACCAGCACTTCCTCCAACTTGGACCCACACCAATTCGCATACAGAGCCAATAGGTCAGTGGAAGACACAGTCAATCTGGCCATTCATCACACTCTGCAACACCTGGAAACCGCCAACACGTACGCCCGCATCCTGTTCATGGACTTCAGTTCGGCATTTAACTCCATCAACCCGGTTAAACTCTTCCATAAATTAACGGACATGAACATCGACCCCTGCATCTGTCACTGGATCTACAGCTTCCTTTGGAACAGACAACAGAGGGTGAAGATACATAACACAATATCTCACCCCCTGCACCTCAGCACAGGAGCCCCTCAGGGCTGCGTCTTGTCACCCTGGTTATTCTCACTCTACACAAACCAATTCACATCCCAGCATAGTTCAGTTAAAATTTATAAATACGCAGATGACACAACCATCATAGGTCTCATCTCGAACAATAATGAAACAGAATACCACACTCAAACACACAAAGCAGTCACTTGGTGCACAGATAATAACCTCTTACTCAACACATCAAAAACTCACGAACTCATCATTGATCTCAGACGTAAGGCACAACCCAAGACCCCCCTACTCATCTCAGGCGAACCCATATCCACCACTGACTCATTCAAATTTCTTGGCACTCACATAAGCAATAACCTCAAATGGAAAATCAATTCAAATCACATCTACAAAAAAGCCAACCAAAGACTCTTCTTCCTCCGCCAGCTCAAGAATTTTAGAGTAAGGAAACACCTCCTAATCAAATTCTACACAGCCATCATCCAAAGCATGCTCACTTCATCAATTACAGTCTGGTTCAGCAGTTTAGACACTCACTCCCGTAATAAATTACAACGCATAGTTAACAAAGCATCCAAAATCATCAGCACTCCCCTTCCATCAATAGAATCACTCCATCACAAACGGTCTGTGTCAAGGGTGAAGAAAATCATCTCTGATCCCTCCCACCCAGCTCACAACATCTTCCACCTGCTGCCATCAGGAAGGCGCTACAGCTCACTGCCCGCCAAGACATCTCGATTTAAAAACAGTTTTTACCCACACGCAATCCGAATTCTGAACACACTATAACAGCACATATGCTCCCCATGCATGTACTGTATAGTGTATGATGTTGTGTTTTATGTTATGTTTGACGGGAATCAGCCTACCTTGTAACATCCTGTACTGAACCTGAATTCCACCAGCTTGACTGTGTGGTCATTAAATAATCTAATCTAATCTAATCTTGGTGTAGTGAAAAGCATATTGACAAAGCAGCACATAAAAAAGAAAACAACATAACAATAATAAATAAATTTAAACCTAAAAAACATCCCCCCACAATGGTTCCCACTTTGGGGGAAGGCACAAAGTCCAGTCCCCATCATCATGTCCACCGATTGTCGGGCCTATCGAGGTCTCCGCAGTTGCATTTATGGAGGCCCGATGTTCCAGGCAGTTCTCGCCGGATGATGGTGCTTCAGCATCGGGAGAATCCTCACAGCGGCTTGGGATACCTGGAACGGCCGCTTCCTTACCGGAGACCGCGGCTTCTGAAGTCAACTGGCCGCACTGGATGGAGCTCCACAACTGGCGATCTCGCCGAGGGATCCCAGGCTCCTGATGTTAAAGTTCAGCGCCGCCACCACAGACCCGCAGCTCCGCGATGTTTTTATCGGCGGCCCCAGCTCACCGCAGTTCCAGCTCGGCGACCCAGGCAAGGCATCGTCCGCTCCGCTCCGCAATAGCGCTCCAGCGCTGTGCCGCCGCCGCCGAAGCCGAGGTTCTGGCCAGGTCCCCTCAGGAAACGCTGCTCCAGGCCCTGCTGTTAGGCCGCGAGCACGGGTCGAAGATGCTACCCGGAGAAAAGCCGCCTCTCCAACCAGGTAGGGACCCTAAAAAGTAGTTTCCTCCTCCCCCCCCCCCCCCCCCCCCACCCCACCCCCACTTAAAAAAGACTCAAACTCTGAAAAACAAAAAAAGAGATGACAAAACAGACAGCTGCAGGCTGGGCAGCCATACCCACACAGGACGGTGCCCCCCTGGGTTGGCCAGTGTGGGCAAGTTGGGTCTGAGGGTCTGTTTCCACACTGTATCACAGAGAGTCATAGATTAATACAGTGTGGAAACAGGCCCTTCGGCCCAACTCTTTGACTCTATTACTCTACGAGACGAGCAGCGCAGGTTCTTTACACAGAATGGGTGGCGAGAGTTTGTAGGCTTCAGGCGGGGCTGTGGGCTGCACAAATAGGCAGACACATTGCTTGTCGAGTTGAGAGCAGAGAAGTGTGAAGTGAAGCAGCTTGGATAGCAGAAGGAGGAAATATTTTACAATATTAATGTACATAGGAGACAGCTACAGAGTCAATGCATAGATCTCTGATGTTAAACCTTTATAAATCAGTGGCTTTGGCACAGCTGCAGAAAAGTGTGAATCATAACTTACTCAGTACAAGCCATTCATCTGAGGGTCCCTGTCTACTCCCTGCAGAGCAGTCCCACCAAGTCCAATCCCTCTCCTCACTGCTCTGTAATCCTCTGTAATCATACCATTTATTTTTTCCACCTATCCATCAAGTCCCTTTTAGTTCTTGTGCCTCCTAGAGCCATAGGGTCATATTATCCATAAGCTCATAAGGGATAGGAGTAGAATTAGGTCATTCGGCCCATCAGGTCTACTGTGACATTCAATCATGGCTGATCTCAAGATTCAAGATAGATTTAATTGTCACATGTGCCAGATGGCACAGTGAAATGAATTCCCATACAGCCATATAATAAAAAAAATAAACAGGACACAACACACAATAGAATTTAACATAAAACATCCCCACACAGCAGAATCAAAGTTTCCCACTGTGTGGGAAGGCACCAAAGTCAGTCTCTTCCTCCATTGTTCCCCGTGGTCAGGGCCTCCCCGTGCCCTCCGCAGTTGCAGCTACGGGCAGCCCGATGTCCAGGACCGCTCGCCGGGGTGTTATAAGTCCGACGTCGGGGCTGCGGGACGTCCTCAGCGGCGTGGACACAGAGTCGGCCCCCTCCTACCGGAGTCGGCGGCTCCCAAAGTCCGCAGGCGGCGCCGGGTGGAGACCTGCTGCTGGCGGCCTTCTGCATGGCGCCCCAGAACTCCACGATGCCGTTCAGCGCCGCCCGCGTTGGAAGCTCTCCGCACCAGAGCTCCACGATGTTGGAGCAGCGGCCCAACGCTCCGGAGCTCCAAACGGCGACCCAGGTAGGCATCGCCCGCTCCACGGTGACTCCAGCACTGCGCCGCCGCTGTAGCAGCCCTGGTCCGGTTCCCGGTCCCCGGCAGGAAAGCCCGCTCCGATCCAGCTGGTAGGCCGCGAGGTGGGGGGCGAGGACGCGACTCGGAGAAATAGTCGCGTCCCCGCCAGGAAGAGACTGGGAAACGGTTTCCCCCTTACCCTGCCCCCCTCCCCCACATAGAAAAGTAAAGTTTCCCCCAACACAAAACTTTATAACCATATAACCATATAACCATATAACAATTACAGCACGGAAACAGGCCATCTCGGCCCTACAAGTCCGCGCCGAACAATTTTTTTTTTTTCCCTTAGTCCCACCTGCCTGCACTCATACCATAACCCTCCATTCCCTTCTCATCCATATGCCTATCCAATTTATTCTTAAATGATACCAACGAACCTGCCGCCACCACTTCCACTGGAAGCTCATTCCACACCACTACCACTCTCTGAGTAAAGAAGTTCCCCCTCATGTTACCCCTAAACTTCTGTCCCTTAATTCTGAAGTCATGTCCTCTGGTTTGAATCTGCCCTATTCTCAAAGGGAAAAGCTTGATCACATCAACTCTGTCTATCCCTCTCATCATTTTAAAGACCTCTATCAAGTCCCCCCTTAACCTTCTGCGCTCCAGAGAATAAAGACCTAACTTATTCAACCTATCTCTGTAACTTAGTTGTTGAAACCCAGGCAACATTCTAGTAAATCTCCTCTGTACTCTTTCTATTTTGTTGACATCCTTCCTATAATTGGGCGACCAAAATTGTACACCATACTCCAGATTTGGTCTCACCAATGCCTTGTACAATTTTAACATTACATCCCAGCTTCTATACTCAATGCTCTGATTTATAAAGGCTAGCATACCAAAAGCTTTCTTTACCACCCTATCTATATGAGATTCCACCTTCAAGGAACTATGCACGGTTATTCCCAGATCCCTCTGTTCAACTGTATTCTTCAATTCCCTACCATTTATCATGTACGTCCTATTTTGATTTGTCCTGCCAAGGTGTAACACCTCACATTTATCAGCATTAAACTCCATCTGCCATCTTTCAGCCCATTTTTCCAAATGGCCTAAATCACTCTGTAGACTTTGGAAATCCTCTTCATTATCCACAACACCCCCTATCTTGGTATCATCTGCATACTTACTAATCCAATTTACCACCCCTTCATCCAGATCATTGATGTACATGACAAACAACAAAGGACCCAACACAGATCCCTGAGGCACCCCACTAGTCACCTGCCTCCAACCCGACAAACAGCCATCCACCATTACCCTCTGGCTTCTCCCATTCAGCCACTGCTGAATCCATCTTGCTATTCCTGCATTTATACCCAACAGTTTAACCTTCTTAACCAACCTTCCATGAGGAACCTTGTCAAAGGCCTTACTAAAGTCCATATAGACAACATCCACTGCTTTACCCTCGTCAATTTCCCTAGTAACCTCTTCAAAAAATTCAAGAAGATTAGTCAAACATGACCTTCCAGGCACAAATCCATGTTGACTGTTCCTAATCAGACCCTGATTATCCAGATGCTTATATATATATCATCTTTAAGTATCTTTTCCATTAATTTGCCCACCACTGAAGTCAAACTAACAGGTCTATAATTGCTAGGTTTACTCTTAGAACCCTTTTTAAACAATGGAACAACATGCGCAGTACGCCAATCCTCGGGGACTATTCCCGTTTCTAATGACATTTGAAATATTTCTGTCATAGCCCCGGCTATTTCTACACTAACTTCCCTCAATGTCCTAGGGAATATCCTGTCAGGACCTGGAGACTTATCCACTTTTATATTTTTCAAAAGTGTCAGTACTTCTTTTACTTTGAAACTCATAGTATCCATAACTACTCTACTAGTTTCCCTTACCTCACATAATTCAATATCCTTCTCCTTGGTGAATACCGAAGAAAAGAAATTGTTCAATATCTCCCCCATCTCTTTTGGCTCTGCAGATAGCTGCCCACTCTGTTTCTCCAATGGACCAATTTTATCCCTCGTTATCCTTTTGCTATTAATATAGCTGTAGAAACCCTTTGGATTTACTTTCACCTTACTTGCCAAAGCAACCTCATATCTTCTTTTGGCTTTTCTAATTTCTTTCTTAAGATTCTTTTTACATTCCTTATACTCCTCAAGCACCTCATTTACTTCATGCTGCCTATAATTATTGTAGATCTCCCTCTTTTTCCGAACAAGATGTCCAATTTCCCTTGAAAACCAGGGCTCTTTCCAATTTTTACTGTTTCCTTTCAACCGAACAGGAACATAAAGATTCTGTACTCTTAAAATTTCCCCTTTAAATGTCCACCATTTCTCTTCTACATCTTTCCCATAAAACAAAATGTCCCAGTCCACTCCTTTTAAATCATCTCGCATCTCATCAAAGTTAGCCTTTCTCCAATCAAAAATCTCAACCCTAGGTCCAGTTCTGACCTTCTCCATAATTATATTGAAACTAATGGTATTGTGATCACTGGACCCGAAGTGCTCCCCAACGCATACCTCCGCCACCTGTCCCGTCTCATTTCCTAACAGGAGGTCCAGCACTGCCCCTCCTCTAGTAGGTACCTCTATGTATTGCTGCAAAAAACTATCCTGCACACATTTTACAAACTCCAAACCATCCAGACTAACTTTAGACTAACTAAAAATTAAAAAAAAGATAGAAATGACAGTGCAGCTGCCAGTGCAGCACCCCTAGTGAATATATCTCTCCCTCCTCACCCCATTCTCTTGTCTTCTCCCCATAAACTCTGACACCCGTATTAATCAAGAATCTCTCTATTTCTGCCTTAAATATATCCACTGACTTGGCCTCCACACCCTTCTATGGCAATGAATTCCACAGATTCCAGATCCTCTGATTGTCCTCATTTCTCCTCATCTCCTTCCCAAAAGAACGTCCTTTAATTTGGAGGCATTGGGTCATATAGCATGGAAACAGGCCCTTTGGCCCAACTTGCACACACCGACCAAC